>NC_141689.1:615288848-615888848 GCF_964263255.1 Lissotriton vulgaris
CCATCCTTATATATATCTTCTGGCCTTTCTCCCTCAATGTTAATTGTTCCCTCTTCCCCACCTTTAGTGAGTGACCAAAATGCCACTATTACCTCTCCGGATATGGTTTTACCTCGCCAGCAGCGTCAATCCCAGTCCAAAAAGTGTGAGGGTCGAGCCTCAGTTGCATCCAAAAAGAGGAAGGCGGGTGGGCTCCCTTCTAGTGGAGAAGTGTGGCTCACTGGTTAGAAGCGGTACAAAAGGGGGTGGTGATGGACGGAGCATCTGAATCAATCAAACACTCACACCCAGTCAAAAGATCTGGGTTTAATCCATCACCATTCTTTAGCCCACTCTGCCACCCCAGTTCAGACTTTAACCAGATCTTTTGACTGGGTGTGAGTGTTTGATTGATTCAGATGCTCCGTCCATCACCACCCCGTTTTGTACCGCACTGGTTAGAAGCGGCAGACCTTGAAGCAGAGGTCGGCCCGGGACCAGGGTTCAATTCCCGACGCGGCAGGGTCTTGGGTCAATGTCCGCGGACTCGATAATTCTCGCCTAGGTGCCTACGCTAACCATGGGCCCCACTCTGCAACGCTGGGCAATAGCTTGCTTAATCTCCACAACGGCCCTAGCAGCGCCGGGGATGCCTGGCTTCACCTTGGGGATGCCCTCTCACAGGGAAAGCCAAGACGGGTTCCCCAGCGGTATACTGCGCCAGGACGCCACGTAACGAGGTAACAGTGCGCTTTACAAGTATACATACATTACATTACATTACATTACTACCCTGAACCAGGTTAATAAAGTGGTTAAAACCAAAGGGCCACCGCGGAACAAAAGGGAGCGTCCAAGAGGCTGCCACTTCCAAGATTTTAACCCCAACACTTAATAATCCTATGATATGCTCCTACCGGATGCCCTGTGATGTGGAGGCGAGGCTTATTGCCAAGTTTGAAGAGCTATAACAGGCAAGGTTTGATCCACTGGTACTAAAACTGTCCGACATCAAGCCAAAGACTAACCAACATTGAGCACCACTTATTGGTTAGTACCCCAAGTTGCTCTACAGTTTCCAGTAAAGCTCTAGTTCCAGCCCCAAATGTTCCAATTGTCCCCGTTGTTCTACCTACCAGTAATAATGTGTTGGCAAGTACAAATGTGGCAGAACCCCCCCAGCAGCCTATGGGTAATTCAGTGGTTCCTGACACATTAGTAACTGGTAGAGGTGCAATATTAGGGCGCAGCATTCATAATAGTGCTCGCCAGGGTGGTTCGAATAGCCACCAATGCAATGAAACTTTAAACTTACCACCTGAGGCAACGCCCTATTCCATTGTCCTTACTAACGTTCCCCATTTACAAGCTGGTGTTGAGGAAAACTGGGTGTCACTGAGGAAGAAGGCCCTACATTTTATAGATTCTAAAACAAGGTTGGGGGGTCAGTTATTCAGGGGCTACAAAATGGCACGCAGAGTTGCCTGGATAGGTAATTCTAATGAAACAAGTAGAGGTGACTGTGTGGTGGTTAACTTCGGGTCTCCCTACCTAGTCAAGACAATTCTATATAGGGCTGGCTCATGGTATTTGAGTGAGGGAAGTATAAACATCCTACCATTGGGGTATTTCTACCGAGATAACCGGTTGATGCAAATGCCGATGGCCGTTAGTAATCGTGTACCACCAGCTCAGGGGCTATATGAGTATACAGTCCCAACGTTTAATAGATTTGAATCATTTAACAATCTGGAGGACATTGATTGATTGGGTTTAGCGTCCCAGCCAACTAATGCCTCCCTATGCTGGGTTCAGGAATTTAGTGGGAATGGAGTGTGTAGCCCCCGTGGTAGGGATTACCATCTATCCCAATGCAGTAGCTCGGGCAGTCAGGCTCCATTGAGGTCCTGCGCCATTGACATGGTTAGAACTAGTATTACCAGTGATAATATTATATCCATATCTATGTCAATTACCAATGCAGGTATCCCACAGAGTATATCTATGGTGTCTCCCGCAGTTCTCAAAATAGCATCCTGGAACGTTGCTGACTTATAAGTAAACTTGTTTCTCCGGAGTGGACTACATTTATTGAGGAACAGGACATCATATTTTAAAAAAAACCTGGGCAGTTGATAAGGTGTTCTATGAGGGATATATTATTTTTTCAAGCCAGCAGTCCAGGGAGAAAGAGGAAGACCGAAGTGTGGGTTGACAATCTGGATCAGGCGGTCAATCTCTTATAATCTAGAGGAGATTGCAATTGATTCACGGGACATTCTTATCCTCAAGCTATCCCACGGTAATACTCAGGATATTGTATTTATTAATATTTATTCTAGGGGTCTGCAAGGCGGGAAGTCGTTTGATACAGTAGACTTACTAGATGTTTTTTTTAACTCAACACAAAGGGATAAGCAATATTATTATCGCAGGAGATTTTAATTGCACTTTCAAACCACTTGACTGTGAGGATTTGAATTTTAGCCTTGAGGAGGACGACCAGTAGTTAATTCCATCACTGGATATTTCTCCTATCAAAAAGTGGACCAGAGCAGCTCTCCAGTTAAAAGCTCTGTGTCCAGAACATGGGTTAAGAGCTGCCAATGGCCGTACGAAGCCAGACAAGCAGGGGGCTGCAACATTCAGCAATGGGCATCGTCTGAGTCACATACACTATTTTATGGTTAATTTGGAAATTTGGCCAGAATTGCTTGATATGATGGTGGTTGCTCAGCCTGAGAGTGATCATAACCCACTCGTAGTTTCTATGCGGGACATCGTTTTTAAAAATCTGGAAGTACTGCATAATAGATAAGATTTCGTAGAGGGCCGGCTGACTAATGACACCAGACGGCTCAAGTGGCGTAAGGTAGTACTTGACCCGGTGAAGTTGCAAACTATGAGTCAACTTGTAGCAAATTCTATTGTAACCCATCAGGCTGTGGTAGAAACGGGGGTGGCTAGGGATGGAGTTTCACAAACACATGAGCATCTTTTTAATCAACTAAAAGGTTTCTTTGTTACACATAACTCAAAAGACCCAGTACCATCTGGGGCAAAGCAGCACCATGGTACAACTCCAAATGTTGTGCTGCTTACAAACTTCTGGCATCCGCAATCAGGAGTAAGAGCCAGGATTCTATAAGAGAGAAGCGGCAGGGTTATATGTTATCAAAACTTAAGGCAAAACGGGAATGGGATGAGGCACATTGGGCGGAACTCCTCCTTGCCTGTTCTGGAAGGGATTTATCACATATTTGGCACTTGGTGAAATGACTGAGTGGGGATCCTGGTAAAGCTCCCACTAACCATGTGGAGCCGGACAAGCGGGTCTCCCACTTCAAAGGCCAAATCGCCATCAACCTGGGCATTCAGGAAACTTTTGTAGTGCCATTATCTTCTCCTCCACTTATTATCTCTAGTAAGGAAGTAGAAGCAGCCCTCCTCAAAGTTACCAAAGAAAGGGTGCCGGGTCTAGACTGCATTCCTGCACATCTTTTTGTCCAAGACCTGGCATCCTGGGCAAAATATATTCAGCTTTTAATGAATGCCATCGACCAAGGGGGAGCAGTCCCTAGTTCCTGGGCTGGTGCTATTATTCTTCCCATTTTTAAAAAGGGGGATCGGTCACTCCCAGGAAATTATAGACCTATCAGCTTGATCGATTGCATTCAGAAAGTTGTGGCTAGAGTGATACTAGGTAGAATTCAGGCATGGATAGATGACGGTCACATTTTATCCGATCTACAAGCTGGTTTCCGACAATGTATCAGTACAGTGGACCAGGTGCTAAGGTTCATTCCTATCTATTGGCGTACTGTTACTCTGGGGAGAGGTGCCATTTATGCAGCATTTGTGGACCTTAGGTCTACATTCAACCTTGTCCCTCGCTCTAAATTGTGGCATAGCCTTTCAAAGCTGGGCATGCCACTGGAAATTTTGTCTTTTGTTGTTAAATTGCATATAGACAACTTTTCCCAGGTTAGGTGGTCACATCACCGATAAGTTTCCGGTCAAGAAGGGGGTTAGGCAGTGGTGCGTCCTTGCACCCACTCTATTTTTCATCTATATAAATGGGGTTTTTAAATACTTCGAAGATTGTGCAACTGATGCCCCTAGCCTAGGTGGAAAAAAGATCCCACTCCTAATGTTTGCCGATGACACCCTTATCATCTCCAAAACAAGACAGGGTCTTCAATGTGCCCTGACAAGCTTTAAGGAGTTCTGTGAGGACCATGACCTCGTTGTCAATGTTGACAAAACGAAGTTTATGGTCCTCCAGAACTCTGTCAAACATATCGGCGAAATTAGGATGCGGGAAGGTGTGCTGGAACTAACAGAGACTTTTTCATATCTTGGGGTAACCCTTGATAAAAAGATGAGTTGGAAGCCTCAACTCGACTGTCTTATAGTCAGACACGCCCAACTCTCGGGTGTGTTGCTCAGGGAACATTGTCGCTCCTACACAAAACCCGTGGCCCCAGTGCTGCAGATTTACAATTCTAAAATTAGTGCCACAATTTTGTATGGTTCGGAGTTGTGGGCGCATGTGAATCTGGAAGCACTGTTGGTAGCACAAAATACATTTTTAAGATCTTTAACGGGTTTGCCGCAATCAAACCTCCTAATTCCTCTCTATATGGATTTGGGGTGTCACTCCAAAGAGATGTCGCCCGATTTAGATCAGTAATATACTGGAGAAGATTCTGGGTGACTCCTGAACTAGACAACTATGCGTTGGCAGTCCGGGAAATTTGGGATTTGGATGTGAACAACAAAATAGAGTGGTTTAGGGGTATCAAATATATTCTCAGTGAGTTGGGACTGGTCCGGTTGTGGACCTCTCCAGAGGGAGGTGTCTTTCCCACAAAAAAAGAGCTAAAGACAGCATATTGGTATTGGATTTACTCCTGACAATATATACCTTCCACTAGTCTCACATTGTCTAGCACCTTCCTATCCGCTAAATCCGAACCCTTTTACGAACAGTACTGGGACCTTAATTTCCTCAACTCGTGACCGCAAATTATTTCATCAGTTTAGAGTCGGTACCTTACCAACCAAGGTCTTCATTTCCAAGTGGTCTGATTCATATGCCAGCAATAGTAAATGTCCATTTTGCCCAGATAGGGATGAATCTGTGGGCCATATCTTATTTGCATGTCCAGCGTATCACAACCCGAGGAGATACTGGCTTAAACCCTTATGTATTTCGATGGGGACCAGGGACCACAGCAAGGCATTTAGATTATTCAAACCCGCTGTGGATGGCCCTTATATGATTGCTATAGCCAAGTTTTTGGGCCGGGTGTGGGTGATTCGCTGGTCTGCAGGGAGGCGTCTGTAATTCCCCTCTGATACTTTTTCTCCCTTTTTTTAAATATGTGTTACATGCTAGATATGCTTTTTAGCGTTTCTTGATGCTTTTTTTAATGGCATACTGTTTTTAGTCCACCATAAAGGTGGGTTTTATTGCTGTATCAAAATATGTATAGTTTTAATGTGTATTTTAGGATTGATCCACAGTCACGTGTATTGGAATAGTGTAATGTAATGTTTGTTGTTGATTTTTAGACCCTGTGTTTTGTATTGTGCTGCCTTTTTTGATTTTTCTTTTAAATCGAAGTAAAGTTCAAATGAATAAAATGAATGTTATTTGGATATTTTACTCATACAAAACAAGAGAAATTCAGCTGTTATAGTTAGTTGGGCTAACTATAACTTGCATCCCCGCAATGCACTGCTGATGACGTTACATATTACATATCTCATGACATGTTCAGGGACATCTCTGATGACATCACTGATGACATCTCAAATTACACCACTGTTGACATCATCCACGTCATCTGATGATGCACCTCCTCACACCCTAATATAACCTTTGAAACACCCCTCTAAAATACACACTACTATTCTCAAAATCATAGACACAGCAATACCAGTTAGTACATACCCACTCACTGATCAATAGGTCTACACACACATCCACTCACCCATACAGTGACTCATACACTCAGTCACTCATCAATATAGCCGTTGAAATATGCAATCATACACCTGTACAGATATTCACACACCGTAACACACCCATAGAGTTACTCACACACTTAATCAATCTTGCAAAAAATCAATCACTACCCACCTATACAGTTATACACAGACCACTTCACTTATTCATACAGATACTAACACATACTTACTCTCTTATACTATAACTGACACAAGTACACACTCATCCATACAGTCAATCTCACATTTATATATTTCAACCTTCACATATACTGTTTTTTATATATGTAGTTACTTACACATGTAATTCTGAGATATCCATTCACTCACCAACACACCCATACAAACACTCACCCACCCATACAGACCTTCACAGATGCACTCTTAAGCCCATACCCCCAGTGAATCACCCACTCACACATGTATGCACAGAGTCACAAAACCCCCACCCACGAACACAGACACTCAGGCATCCATACAGATACTCAGACAACTAATCAATAATCCATATAGACACTCATTTACCTACTAACCAACCCATGCAACCGCTTACACACCAACTGACAGTCTGATACAGACATTCACACAGTTTAGCCACTAACCCATGCATTCAGTAAGACAAGTTTAATTACTCACTTATACAGTCAGTCATGCACCTACTAAATCTTTTATCCAGACACTTATACAGCCAGTCATTCTTCAATATCAATCAATCAGGCGTTTGTAAGCGCAACTACTCACCCGTAAGGGTCTCAAGGTGCTGGGGGGTTGAGGAGGATTGGGGTGGTTAGGAGGCTCCAGTCCATCAAGAGGAGGGTCGGGAGAAGAGCCAGGTTTGGAGGTTTCTTGCGAAGATGGGGAGCAATGTCTGTCTGTGGTGGAGCCGAAGGGCATTCCAGGCTCGGGCCACGAGGAAGGAGAAGGAGCGGCCCCCGGTCTGATCTTTCTGGTGCTGAGACCCACGGCGTAGGAGAGCTCGGCTGATCGTAGGGTCCTCTGGGGTGTGTGGAATTTGAGTCGGCTGTTCAGGTATGCTGGTCCGGTGTCGTGCAGGGCCTTGTGGGCATGTGAGCATCTTGAAGGGGACTCTAGCTTCGATAGGGAGCCAGTGGAGTATGCACAGGTGCTGGGAGATGTGGCAATGTCTTGGCAGGTCGAGGACTAGACTTGCAGCAGCGTTCTGGATGTTCTGTAGCTTGCGGGTGAGGTTTTTGTTTATTCTGGCTTTGAGGGGTTTGCTGTAGTCGAGTCTGCTGGTGACATCGGCGTGAATGACGGTCTATCTGTGTTTTAGGGAGATCCATTTGAAGGTCTTACGTAGGAGGCAGAGCGTGTGGAAGCAGGAGGAAGAAACAGAGTTGATCTGGCGGATTATTTTGAGCTCAGAGTCCAGGTCTGTGTGGGTGGCCAGGCTTCCAAGGGCGGGGGGCCACTAGGTGTTGTTCCAGGCATTCGGGTTTTGGCCCATGATGAGTACTTCTGTTTTGTTGGTGTTTAGCTGTAGGCAGCTGTTTTTCATCCATTTGGCGATGGATTCCATGCCTTCTCAAAAATTGTGTCTGGCGGTATTGGGTTCATTGGATAGGGAAACGATGAGTTGGGTGTCGTCTGCATATGACACAATGTTGAGTCCGTAGGTTCTGATGATGGGGCGAGCAGAGCCATGTAGACGTTGAAGAGCGTAGGGCTGAGGGAGGACCCCTGGGGGACTCCGCAGGTGGTAGGTGTAGGGTCAGAGAGGAAAGGGGAGAGTCTGACCCGCTGCAATTTGCTGGATAAGAAGAAGCAGATCCAGTTGAGGTCCTTGTCTTGGATCCCTGCATTGTGGCGTCTTCATATTAGAGTGCGGTGAGAGACTGTGTCAAACACCGCTGAGAGGTCGAGGAGGATGAGGGCTGCTGTTTCTCCTTTGTCCAGTAGGATGCGGATGTCGTCCGTTGCAGCGAGGAGAGCGGTTTTCGTACTGTGTTTTTTTCTGAAGCCTGATTGGGAGTAGTCGAGGATGTTGTACTCTTTGATGAATGTTGCGAGTTGGCTGTTGATGGCTTTCTAGATGACTTTCGCTTAGAATGGGAGCAGGGAGATGGGTCTGTAGTTTTTGAGGTCGGTGGGGTCCGCCAAGTGTTTCTTCAGGAGGGGGTTCCCCTCGGCATGTTTCCAGTCGTAGGAGAATGTGGCAGTAGTTAGGGAGCGGTTGATGGTGTGGCAGAGCATGGGTGCGATGGTGTTAAAGGCTCTGTTGAAAATGTGGTGGGGCATGGGTTCGTGGGTGCCCTGGAGTGGATTGACTTCATGGTCTTCAGTGTGTCTTCGGTGGTGAGGGCTGACCAGTTGTCGATCGCTGGCTTCAGGGTGTTGGGGGTGGTTGTGAGGGTTCAGTGTGTTGAATGTCTTTGTCGAAGTTGTCATAGATGCTCTTGATTTTGTGGTGGAAAAAGGTGCTGAGTTCGTCGCAGAGGTCTTGTGAGGGAGCGATGTTAGTGGACTCGCTGGTGGTTAGGGCGATACCCTTGATGATGTTGAAGAGTTCTTTGCTGTTGTGTGCATGAGTGGAAATTCTGTCTTCAATCCCTTTTTTCCTCGTTTTTCTGATGAGTTGGTGGTGGATGTTGGTAGCGGCTCTGAAGTTGTAGTGGGTTTCTGTGGATTTGGGGTTCCTCCAGGCCTTTTTGAAGCGGCGGCAAGTGCGTCTGGACTCTTGAAGTTCGGTGGTAAACCAACTGGCTTTCTTGGCGTGAGTGTTGTTGTTTTTCTTGTGGGGGGCTATAGTGTTGGCGCTGTTGGAGATCCTTCTGTGCAGGGTTCAGGCTGTGGTTTTGGGGTTGTTGTTTTCAGCAATGGTTGGAGTGGAGTTGCTGAGTGATGCGGTTAGCTGGTTGTTGGTGATTCTGGTCCAGTTTCTTCATGGGAGCAGGTGCAGGTGTCTGTGGATGGTGGGTGCCCTGAAGGTGAAGTGGACGCATCAATGGTCAGTCCATGGGAGTTTTTTGGTGTGGCTGAAGGGGATGGAGTTACCTGTTGTGAAAAGGGGTCGAGTGTGTGTCCTGCTGAATGTGTGGGATCGGTCATAATTTGGCGGAGTCCAATGTTGTGGAGGATGTCCAGGAGGGATGTGGTGCTGGGGTCCTGTGGTATGTCGAGGTGGAAGTTGAGGTCTCCCAGTAGGGTATAGTTGGTGGACGCGATGGCATGTGGGTAGATTATGTCCTGGATGGAATTAGAAAAAAGTCCGCGGGGGCCAGGGGTTCAGTAGATGAGGGTTCCTCTGAGGGTGATGGTAGGGCTAGCCAGTATCTTGAAGTAAAGAAGTCCCATCAGGTCTGTGGGCTCGTCAGGGAGTGCTCAGGCGGAGGGTGGATTTGTGGATGGTGGTGATTCCTCGTCCGGGGGGTGGGGCGGTTCTTCGTGGAGATCTTGTATCCTTAGGGAATGGCGATGGCAATGTCAGGTCCAGAGGTGGTGTTGGTCCATGTTTCGGTGAAGAACGCTACATCCGGGGTGGTGCTGTCGAGGATGTCCCAGATTTCAGTGGCGTGTTTGTGGAGGGATCGGACGTTGAGGAGGATGCATTGTAGGGTCTTTGGTTGGGTTGTGGTCTTGAGGGTGGGTTGCGCCGTGTTCGTGGTGTTGGCGGTGCTGCAGGTGTGCCGGCAGCAGTGACAGTTGAAGGGTCCGTGGGTGTCGGCTGATGATGCTAGCTTGCAGTGATTGTTGCGTCCTGGGTTGAGAGTGTGGAGTGCCACTGGGTCCTGGGGTTGGTAATGCGGAGGTCCAGGGTTCCAGGCGCTGCTTGCGGTCGGGTCACGGGTTGGGCGTAGACGGGCTTACCTTTGGGGTGCCTTCGGCACACCAGCGGCGCACCCGCTGCCCGCAATCGTATAGCACCCGCCATTAAGTAGGGTCGGAGAGGGCTGGAAAGCTCGAAGACGGAAGTGGGCAGGGGAGATGGATTAGGCCTGTCCCGTTAGTGGTGTTGGGGGGGGGGGGTGGGACCGCAGGGGCAGCAGCGGCAGGGAAAAACAGGCAGAAAAAGGCAAAAAGAGAGGAAAAAGTGGAAATGAGGCAGTTAAAGATGCAAGAAAAGTGGGTGAAAGACACAGAAGGAAAGTGAGAGGGGAGATTAAATCAGTGAAAAACGAGTGAAACCAGAGTAAAGACAAAGAGGGGGAGTGAAAGGGGGAGATTGAAATCAGTAAAAAACTAGTAACAACGGAGGATAGACACAGAAGGAGAGTAAAAGGGGAGATTGAAATCAGTGAAAATGGAGAGAAAGAGTGAGCGAGAAAAAGGAGAGAGAGGTCCACTGGATCACCAGGGATGAGGCGCAGGTAAAACCTGCGGATGGAGGAGGGCCTCGAACACCAGCACTGAAGAGTTCAGGGGCTTGGGGGAAGTCCTAACTTGATGGTGGAACTGGGAGGGGGGAGAGCAATTTCACTGACAATGAGTCAGTGGTCTTGCTCGCCTGTCATGTTAACCAACGGTATGTAGTTCCTCTGGTAGTGATGCTCGGTAGCAAAGGTAGGCCAAGCTTATATTGGTCAGTAGATTACTAACTTGAATAGGTTCAGTGTAGGAAAGAGAGTGTGGGAATTCCAAACGCTGAATTAGGCTTTGAAACTCAACTTTGTAGGCAAGCTACTTAGGTGTTGTCACACGAGTGCTTTAGTTGTGACTTTGCACCTTCACTTAGTCTTACGGTGCTCCCAATGAGTCCGCCACAAGACTCTTTTGGCTAGTAATGCGAGTCTGGTAAGCGGGCGGGCACCCCGATGACAGTAGGCGCACAACGCTACCGGCCAGCAAAATATTCCAACCGGGCTAATCTGTAGACCATTGTGTCCTTTCCCCAACCACCAGGGAACACCAATAGACTTTATTGGAAAGCGGTGCACAATTTGCACACTTCCAGTCCAGCACACTATAGGGCAAGTGACCTGTATAAGGTGGGTTTCCTGACCAATGCCAAAGTGAACCAGTGGCTCCTAACCTTATTATTTGTGCCTTTTAGCACACCATGTTACAGGTGTCCTCATACTCCGCCGGACACTGACTGGAGTGACTCCCTCAACCTAGAGAGGTGAGTTTTGTACGCAAATTTTCCACCCGGGTCATAACGAATGGGTGATTTTTATTTTTTGTTTAAATCTGTTTTTATTAATTTTGAATTTACATCTTTATGAAAGGCAACTTACATTGTGGAAAGCCATCCATATACCGAATCATCCACCCATATCAAATAGACATTCCAGTTGAGCAGATATTAAGCATAGCATGCATGTTGATGACATTGTTGGATCGGAAAAAAGTTGACCCTCAACAGTGAATATATTCTATCAAGGGTAAAGGTTACAATACAATAGTGGTGTGGTTCCATTAGTATGTTGCACAGAGTCCTTTCAGATCATTCAGCGTGGGCAATGGAACAGATGTTTTAGGTAAGAACAAACATAACTCAAAACCAGTAACAGCAGCATTGACTGATGTTTGTGTAATTGTCCCTCACCTTGTCCCCCCCAATCCCTATCGTCCCACCCTTTGGCACCATATAGGCAGCCGTCCCCACTCACTCACTGCGGCGTTGCCCACCCCAGGTGTCCGGTGGTGTATGTGTGTGTACATGGTATTACAGATATCTACTGGCCTGTCACCCATCACTCTCTGTAGGCACACATCCCTCATTCTTGGGTTGTCCCTCAAGGCTGTCAGCCTCTATTTGCTTTAAGGCCCGGAGCAGTCCCTCCCACTGTGTCACTATAGGTACCTTCCGCAGCCCCAATGTTACCTCCCGCTTAATGACAATTCCTTCTGCTTTGGCCCATGCTAGGAGCGAGTATCTCCAGGCCTGTGTATGTGGTGGGTCCTGCGCCTTCCACCTCTTAGTTAGAAGTTGCTTAGCGACCACCAATCCCAGGTCAAGGAACCGAGATGAGACGTTTGTGGCCGGGGTTCTGCGGAATTGGTGTAACAAGTAAACAGGCCATTCAAAGGTACGTCGCTGCCTGTACATGCGTTTAGTAGTCCACTTACTGCCCGCCAATATGCATGTAATTTGTGACAGCTCCACAACATGTGTACCAGTTCAGCCCCGGCGCAACGAGGACACTCTGCGTCCGTACGGTGGAAGTACCTATTCATTGTCTCGGTGTAAGGTATGCTCTGTGGACTATGAACAGTTGTATTTGTCTGAACCTTATATTTCGGGGTATACGTCCAGGACTCTTTATTATCTTTTCCCATTCCCTGCCCTCTAGTTGTTGCTCTAGATCTGCTTCCCATTTACGGCGGAGTGGATCCAGACTTATGGTTGCATGTGTACGGAGGGATGCTGCTAACCAGCGAACCAGGTAGGTACTGTATAGTGAGGTGTTGGCTCGGTTTCATGTTCATGTCCGCCATCTAGATGTGAGTGTCGCTATCAGTGAGCGGTGCCTCAGGAATTGCCCCGGTGGCAGTCCCACTTCCTCAACCAGGGATTCATATGGTATGAGTGTGTCATCCCGATACAAGTCTCCCAGGGTCTGTATATCGGCTTTGCACCATTACATAAGTTCAAGAGGTGTAAGCACCCAAATCCCGCAAGGGGAACCCTCCAGTTATATGGCCAGTGCGCAAGGGACTAGTGTTCTGGTGAGATGCAGACTGCGATGGTAGCACTTACACGCCTCTGCAAAGAATAGAGGTGTCCGCAGTGCGGCTTTAGTGGCTGGCTGATAGAGTTTAGCTACATGGTCGAGAGAGCAGGGAGGTAGTGTGGTTGCAGTGTCTTCATGACCACTGTCTGCAAGCCAGCGGGCTATCCACTGCAATTGTGCAGCCAAATAGTAGTGCTCAAAACAAGGCGTAGCAAGGCCCCCATGATCAGTAGTCAGGTACAACTTTGCTAATGTCATCCTGTGTCTTGCGTTTCCCCAAAGGAAGCCCCTAAGTAGTTTAGTGAGCGTGGCTAAGAAGGACGCTTAGACATATTTAGGGAGGTTAGCAAAGAAGTACAGTAGACAGGGAAGGATCATCATCTTGGATAGTGCTACCCTGCCATTGACCGCTAGCGGGAGCGTTTTCCGGAAGTGCACCTGTGATTTGATGGCCGTCATGGCCCTTCCCAGGTTACCGTCAAAGAGGTCTGTCGGCTGACGGTATATACCTATTCCTAGGAAATGGAAGGTGTCAGCCTTCCACTGCCCCACTGGAACGCACAAAGACAGGACTTGTTAGCGTTTACTCGGAGCCCCGAAAGGGGCGGCAAAGTCACGCAGTGTGTGTGTCAGCTGAACTGATATATTTTCTACATCTCTCACAAAGGCCAGGACGTCGTCTGCGAACATCAACACCTGGTGTACTGCATCTCCTAGGGGTATTCCATCTCCCAGCATTGCTCGCAACGCCACCGCCAGGGGTTCGATTGCAAGCGCGAATGGGAGGGGTGACAGCGGGCACCCCTGCCTGGTGCCCCTGCGTATTGGTATGGCATCAGGGATGTACGGCCCTAGCTGCTCCAGGACCGTGGGTTTTTTGTATATTAGGTCAACCATCTGGAGAAAATCCAGGCCCAGCTCATAATCCAACAGCACTGCAGCTAGGTAGCTCCATTCCAAATAATCAAAGGCCTTCTCTAGGTCCAACACAAGGCATCCCACTCTGGGCCACGCCTGCATACTATCCGACGCCACCCGAAAAAACCTCTGCAGATTCAGTGATGTGCTATGTTTGGGCACAAATCCATTTTGGTCACCATGAACCAATTCGGGGACCACCGGCACCAATCGCTCCGCAAGCACTTTAGCAAATATCTTATAGTCCGCGTTGAGGAACGCCAGGGGTCTGTAAAATCCCAGTTTTGTTGTGTCCCTATCTAGTTTGAGCAGGGACACCAGGTAGGCCTCGCCCATCGTTGGGGGTAGGTGTGCTCTTCTAGGGCTGTGGTGTAAAGGGTGTGCAGATGCTGCACCAGAGTCTCCCAGTAAGCCTTGTAAAATTTGGCAGGTAGGCCGTCCGGTCCCGGCGTTTTCCCAGACGCCATGGACCCAATCGCCTCCCCAAGTTCCTCTAAAGAGAGGGGATCATTAAGCACCTCCTGGTGTGTTTCTGAGGCTATGGGCAGCTGGACAGGCTCGAGAAATCTCTCCAAGTCAGGGACGGAACAGCATCCCTTGGATTGGTATAGTTGTGTGTAATGTTCTGACATTACCCTGTGAATCTCACGTTGTGTGTACACCATGATCCCCATTCCGGTGTGCATATGGCTCTGATTGGGGTACAACTACTCTCTTGCTTCAGCATCCAGGCCAGCAGATGGCCACCCTGTCTGCTGTAGTATGTGTGCGAGCTGTGTGGGCCATATAATTGTGGCATCGCAATTGCTCCATGAGTTCCGCATGCTGCGTCCTAGGGCTCTCCAGGTGGCCTGAATGTTTGCCTCCCCATCACCCTCTCGCTTGTATTGGATTAATTGTGATTCTAGGTGAGTGAGCAATAATGTTAGTTGTTTACGTATTTTCCGTGTGGCTCTGAGGCAGTGACCCCTAACAGTTATTTTGTGGGTGTCCCATTCCACCAGTGCAGTACTTACTATCCCTTCATTGAGTTCACAATACTCAAGAACAGTCGTCCCCAGTGATGAACGGAATTCAGGGACTTCCAGTGTGCATGGTTGAAGGCGCCAAGTGGGTATGGGAGGACGATCGGCTTCCGAACTAAGCTGGAGTCTCATAGGATTATTATTGGAGTGTGTCCGCCCCAGGTATTCCGATGCCTCAACTGGTGGGATCAGGGACTGGGAGCCCACTGCCCTATCCACTCGCACATGTAGGTCATGTACTGCAGAGTAATAGGAATAAATACGTTCATTAGGATGGAGGACACGGCACAAGTCTATTAATGCTCAATGTGAGAGCCAGTCTGTGAGCTCCTGTGCATTCGACACAGCTGTCGTCCTCCGGAGGGGTGGAAAGGATATGTCCGTGTGTACACCGAGCACCGAATTGAAGTCCCCACCCAGTAACCAGGGGAGCCCAGAATAAGGGGTCAGCCCTGTTAATAACTGTGTTAGGAACGAGGGCTGGGCTACGTTTGGGGGATAGATTGAGACCAGCAATATTGATTGACCGTTAAGTGTCCTCCGCACTAAGGTGTATCTACCTTCAGGGTCTGTCACTGCGTCTGTCCTCTCCAGCGCCTACATAATCTATCGAGTTCCGGCTGTGTCATGTGTGTTTCCTTCAATAGGGCAATTGCGAGTGAGTTCCTCTGGAGGTGTGCAAATATGGAATAGTGTTGCGTGGGTGTGTGCATGCCGCCTATGTTCCATGTGATTATGTTAGCTTGTGCCATTTCTGGTGGGTTTAATCGACAGGAGTGTCAAGGCGAGGACGCACCTCGGGGCACAGGGGTCAGGACAGGTCGAAGTGTGTCGGTCTACTGCAACAAAAACAATAGATGAACTAAGAACATCATAACATCTGGGGCACACATTGCGAAATGTCTGTCCAAACCTCTGTAACCACTAAGTAGTTCAAACTAGGTCAGTGTGTTGCCTGATGGGGTACACACACTGGTAATGCTTTGCTATGGCCATCCCCCCATTCCAATGTGTGTGGTATGCCATCTAGTTAATCACCTGTATTAGCTTGCAGGACCAGCAGTGTGTCGATCTAAATGCCATCTCAGGCGTATGTATTTCCCCATATAAAATGCATAGTGTGGCCGGTTGCAGGCACAGTGCTTCTGTATCATCCCCGTGTGAGGTGTGTTTGGTAGTTAACCTTGTAGACCCACCCCTCCACACAGCATTGTGCAAGAACACAAACGTTAACAATCAATGTTCAACTTGCGTGTGCTGCTTGTGTCAGAGTCCATCACGCCAGTACTTTATCAAATGATACCATCAGTGGTTTGTGGGGTTATCTCTGGCAGGCAGAGGTCGTCGGATATTTCAGTTGATGGTGACGAAGAGCCACTGGCCACCAACGTGTCCCATGTGTAGGAGTCTGATCGTTCTTTAGGGTGTGGAGATCAGAGGGTTGTAACCGCCTCCAGCGTGCCTTGTCTTTCCTGTCTTATTTTCTCCAGACTCGGGGCTGCAGTCCCTGCTTTGGCGCTTTGCATTGTCCCTTGCCGACCGCATTGTCTGGATCTCCTGCCTGCTAGTTTGTCATAAATTGTCACCATCTGGGTCCGAAGTCCTTGTGCCGACCCACAACCCCGATTTTTCCAGCCAGTCCTACGCCTCCACAGGAGAGTCAACGAAGCGGGTCCCTTCTTTCATAACCACTCGCAGGCGGGCTGGGAACAACAGCGAGTACGGCAGTTCCAGAACTCTCAGCTGGCGTTTCACCGCAGCATAGTTACTTCTATGATGCTGCATGAGGTGGTGTAGTCTGGGAGGAGCATACCTTGACTACCACTCACCTTGAGGCTTGAGTACCACGTCTCTGTCCCTGTAGTTGAGCATTTTAAAAATGAACAGTAGTGGCCTGGCTCCTGGTTGGGGTTTCTGTGCCAGCATGCGGTGGGCTCTCTCTACTGCAAACTACATTAACAATGCTCCCTGGGGTAGGAGATTGCGCAGCCAAGGTTCCATGTATTGCTCCGGGTTCCTTCCTTCCTCACCCTCTGGTAGGCCCACCATGCAAAGATTGTTGCGGCGGGAGCGTCCCTCCGCATCTTCTGCTCTATCTTCCAGGGCATGAACGCGATCTATCAAGTCTTGCAGTGCAGCTGTATGGCTTTGCCTAACAGGTTGGAGTTCCTTGAATGTTTGGCTTTGTGCAGTGACTTTTTCAGCCAATTTACAGTGATCTGCATGGAGCAGCGTGAAGTCCCAGGTAACTTTATCTATCTGGGTTTCCAGGAAGGTCCTGGTGTGTTCTAGCGTGGCACCAATTCTCTCCACTGCTGCGAGTACTGAGTCCATGTTGGCCACCAAAACTGTGGTCTTTGGCTCCATCTCCCCCCAGCCCCATGCACATGGGGTCCAAGCTTCCCACGCGTAGGGGCCCCTGCTGCATCTTGGCTCGCATCCGGCCCATAACAAGCTTCTGTGCTGTGGGAATTCGCAACTGGTTACCAGAGGGGTCGGCGCACTAGTAGCAATGCCACTTTGAAGGGTTCTGCACCTGCGTGAGCCACTCAAGAGATGCGACCGGGCGGGCCGCTAGTGGCAGCCCCACCTCTTGCTACTGTCTATGCGCGAAGTCGCGTGTTCCCGCCTGTGGGGTCTATTTACTGCCTCCTCTTTAACAGTTTGCAAGTGGGGTAGGTCTCCCGGATTTCCAGTAGAGTTACAGTCGGTAGCTACCCGTGATGGCAGGGTGTCTGGTTACGTCAATATATGTGCAGCGGGGTGAAGTGCTGTAGGTCTTTGCGTCTGCTGGACGATGTGGTTATTACTAATGTACCCAAAGATTGCTATCTGTGTGGACCATGTTCCCGTGGGCAGCAGTGTCTATTGTGCGTGAGAGTGGGGGTCTGCCGCTTCTGTTAACATTCAGCGTCTTCACTGTTCCCCTCCTGAGCACTCAGCAGTGGTTAATAGAGCGCAGTTATTTATGGAGGATCAGCGTCCCCCAGGCCATGATGAATGCTCTCGTGTAGGCCTACGCCCTCATCTCCTGTTTCTGCTGTCTGCTTTGGTGGTGTAGTGTTCGCCTGTCTCCCAGGCCCTAGCTTAGGGGTGGTTCCAGTGTTTACCTGCTTGGCTTCACTAGGCCCCGGACCCAGGAGCTGGCCAGTGTTCCCGCAGGCTGCCTCTGCTCACCAGCACCAGCTCAGCTCCGCCAAGGTCCCCCGCAGCGAACGCTGTGTGCCTGCCTGCACTTCTACCGTTGAAACCTCACTAGCGCGCAGTTCGTTGCCCCTACCGTTGCAGCTTATTCTGTCTGTCTGCACACCCCGGATTGCTCCAGCACAGGGTGGTTCCAACCTCTGTCACACAGCCGCCAGGCTATTCTGTGTGTCCGTGGTGGCCCAGGCTCGCCTCGCAGGGACCCGGTGTGCCACACAGCAGCCACACACGCTCCACAGCAGCGGTGTCGCACCAGGGGCCCGACTCACCAGGACCAGCACCTCTGAGGGTAGATTCTAACTGTGACACCGCAAAGGAATGTCCAGTGCACGTCGCTGTGCCGCTCCCGGTCCAGGGGTCTTGTGAGGAGATCACTGACACTTCACTCCAGCCGTTCTCCACCGCTGAGAGGGACCACCACCTAAGCACAGGCGGTCACTTCCCGTCGGTTACCTCTCGTGCGTGGCTTCAAGGCTTATGGGCCCCAGATTTCGTGTCCGTGGCAGTTGCAGTCCCGGGGAGCAAAACAGTGCGATTTGGGGCTTTCCAGGTGCAGCGCTGCCTCAGCTGCTTGGCCGCGATTATTGCCAACGGAAAGGGCTACTCTCCGCTGCCACAGAAGTCACTGCTCAGCATAGGTGAACGTTCCCAGCCGTGGATTGCCCACACGCGGTCCCACAGTCTGTAGGCCCCTGTCTGCCACACCGCAGAGGCTGCGGCCCCGGGGGTCGAAGCGGGACAATTCTGGGCTCTCCATCCATAGCGGCATTCTTGCTGCCCGTCCCCACTTATTTTCGACTTGGATGTCAATTCTCCGCCTCGGTAGGAGCAGTCGTCTCAGCGCGGCGGCCATCTTCTGTTGCGGAATGCCCGTGCGCGGCCTCACAGCTAACATGCCCTTTCTTTCCTCACCACGGGCGCCGCGGTCCCGGCGAAATGACTCAGCTCAGGGCTCACTGGGTGCAGCAGATTGTGAACTGCCTGGTCCCACTCATTAACGACGTGGATGGTTTACATTCAGGATAAGTGTGACGGATTTATGGTGGATATCAGTCTGAGTGCTAGGTACTCACGTCTGCCATGTTGACTGGCTAGTCAACACAAATGGGAGTTTTTTTATGAACAGTTCAAACTGACATACGCCACAGCACATGTATGAATGAAATTCCCCTGGGTGCAACCGTTTTGGGGACTACAGTCTACTGAAGTATATATATATATTTTAAACCTGTTTTTAATTTGACACATTGACGGGTGGGCTAAAATCAAGCTCAACCATCTAATTTGATTTCTTTATTTTTTACTTGCCTAGATTTGAGCACTAATTAAGACATTACACCAAATGGATTTGGAGAGAGAGTAATGGATTCTTGATGACCTAAACATGTGTGAGACAGTTGTAATTAATTTCTGTATTCCACCCCCGTTTTTAGGTCATTAGAAGATACTACAGATTACCTGACTCGTAGTAAGAACACGTGGTAGGTAGTACTTAGACCCCACCGCTCTTTGTCGATAGATTCACTAAGTAGGTCCTGAAGAATTGCCACCGATCAATCTGACCAACAGGCATGAAACATTTTGACCTGGAGAGTAGAGCATAGCCTAAACTAAACCTTAGAGTTAGATAGACTGCCACTCAATATATTTTAACGAGGTGGATAGCCAACCAGAATAAAATATTTATTCCACTTCTTTTAAATCACCATTAAACATTCTCTACATATCTCTCAGCCCACACACCCACACTGCATCATACGGCAAGAAACAAAAGATCTCTGATAAAGAGCCCCTTCATGGGTGTCCATTGGGTATTGCAGCACCGACCCAACAAGGAGCAGGTCCATATGAATAAGCATGACACCTAGCTTGCTGGGTGTGTGAGGACACTAGTTCAGAAAGAAGGAATTCCCACACTCTCTTTCCTACACCGAACCCCCTTCGAGTTAGTAATCTACTTACCAAGATAAGCCTGGCCTACCTTTGCTACCGAGCATCACTACGAAAGGAACTACATACCTTTGGTTAACTTGATCTGAGCGGGTATTTATGTTGGACCTCTATAAATAAGCCCACTAGTCCCTATTTTTGTTGAATTGACTTGCTCGCCTGTTCCCACAGCGGCCGCCATTAAGTAGGGGTCGGGGAGGGCTGGACTGCTGGGAGGCGGGGAGGGGAGCTGGATTGGGCTGGTCACGTTGGTCGTGCTGGGGGGAAGGGCTGCGGGGGCAGCGGCGGCAGGGAAAAATGGGAAGAAAAAGGCAAAAAGAGGAAAGAGTGGAAATAAGGCAGTGAAAGGTGCAAGAAAAGTGGGGGAAAGACACAGAAGAAGAGTGAGAGGGGGAGATGAATCTCTGAAAAGTGAGTGAAATCGGAGGAAAGACACAGAGGGGAGTAAAAGGGGAGATTGAAATCAGTAAAAACATGTGAAAATGGAGGAAAGACACAGAGGGGGAGTGAAAGGGGGATATTGAAATCAGTAAAAAACTAGTGAAAATGGAGGAAAGACAGACAGTAAAATGGGGAGATTGAAAAACAAGTGAAAACGGAGAGAAAGGGCGGAGCAAGAGAAAGGAGACAGAGGTCCACTGGAACACCAGGGATGAGGTGCAGGTAAAACCTGCAGGTGGAGGAGGGCCTCGAACACTGGCACTCAAGAGTGCAGGGGCTCAGAGGAAGGCCTCACTTGATGGTTGAGCTGTGAGGGGGGAAGCAATTTCACTGACAATGAGTCAGTGGTCTTGGCATATATATAAAACATATTTAAACTTTATAGAAACACACAGTCACTGGATGATGTCATCAGTGATGTCATTTCAAATGTCATCAGTGATGTCACATGTCAAGAGTGATGTAATATGTAACATCGTAAGCAGTGCATTGCAGGGGTCGCGAGTTATAGTTAGCTAAATTAACTATATCTGCTGAATTTCTCTGGTTTTGTACAAGTAAAAATCAGGTTGAGATGGCCATCATAATCACCACCAAAGTGCGTTTCCACTTTCAATTCCCATAGGATGTGTAGTCGAACCTACATCCTGAACCGCTGGACGGACTTACACCAAATTTGCCAGAAAGGTAGAGGTTGTTACGCACATTGTGCTTTTTGTTATTTGGTGCACATCTGTTGAATAGGTTTTGAAAAATTTAAGAAGAAAAAATTTGTGATATCTGTGTTTGCGAAGCCTTCCTGAAAATAGACGAGCTATTGCAGTGCAATGCACAACTCAGATTGGCTACCAACACTTACGCCAGGAAGTGCTGGCAGACATGTTGAGACAAAGGTGAAAATAAATAAAAGGGGGCAGGGTAGGAATACCCTGACCCCCAGGTCCCTAGAAGTCTTCTCCCTACTGCTCGATGGAGAAATTGATATTCTCGCCCTCTCAGAGACATGGCTTGGCTCTGCATCAATGCCAGACATCTTGGTTGCCCTACCCCCAGACTATGACGCGATCTGGTATAATCGCCCAAATGACTGCAAAGGGGGGTGTGTGGCCTTTTTATTCAAAAATGTCTCATAGTGAAAGAGATTATAGCAGAAAACTGTGCCTGTGCGGAGCTGTTAGGGATTAAAGTCTCGCTTAAATCTTCATGCATCGTAATACTGGTAGTTTATGGCCCGCCGCAAAGCTCTCCGGATTTCAATGATATCCTTTTTGAACTTCTGACGGACTTGGCCACCAGATACAAGTCCCTTCTGGTGGTAGGCGATTTCAATTACCACTGGGACAAAGTACCCAGAGACCCTACGGAGACTGAGTTCGAAGCCAATCTCTCGGTGCTCAACCTACAACAGTTAGTGGTGGGCCCGACTCACGTGAAAGGCCATACATTGGACCTTGTCTGGTCCTCCTTGCCTAACACAGAAATAACGGAGGTTAGTCCCTTCATTTGGTCGGACCACTTCATGATAAAGTGCTGGGTTCCAGGTGACCCTGTGCGGGCTGCCCCAAATAAATCACGGAGGTAAATTTGTCCTTGGAACAAGGTGGAAGCCGACCTTCTAATCGCGACCCTGCTCTCCTCCACCCCCCCTAAATGAGTGGTACAGATTTGGACCATGATGCTAGGATGCTAAAGACCTGGATGCTCGCCGCTCTGGATAAACTTGTCCCTGAGCAGATGGAGAGTACTAGAACTAAAGGGAAGGGAGCGCCATGGTTTGACACCTCTTTGAAACAGAAGAAGCAAGCCCTTCGCAAGGCAGAGAGAAGGTGGAGACTCCATTACTGTCAAACAGAGGCTGAAACTTTTAAAACCTTGCTTTCAAAATATAAGGCAGACATCCTGGAAAGAAAGGCTGCTTTCTATGAGGGAAGAATTAGGGAGGCGATAAACATACAGCGAGAGACCTTTAGGATACTAAGGGAACTCACATAATGAGAAGGGAAAATATGTGACTCCTTCCAAACTTTCTTTCTTCGGAAGGTACAGGATATCATCACTGACATCAATGCAGGGCCAGCTACAACCATGCTGCCTAGTCAGATTGTTCAGGTGCCATCTGTGACTTTGAACAGTTTCCCCCCCATTGACGACAAGTGCCTAGCGGAACTTGTCGGACAGATCAAGTCAGGCTCAAATATAGATCCATGTCCCCTCATAAATTTTAAAATGGCCCTGCCAGGCATCCAGCCCCAGGTGCTGAGTGTACTGAACAACTCACTGAAAACAGGTTATCTGCCAACTCAGATGAAAGAAGCCAGGGTCTCCCCACTTTTAAAGAAAGCAGGAACGGATACGAAAGCCTTAAAAAACTACAGGCCTATTTCTCAGTTACCATTTCTAAGCAAGATCCTAGAAAAGCACGTCCTCAGCACTCTAGCCGGCCATCTGGAGGAACACCATCTCCTTCATGCCAGGCAGGCTGAGTTTCGGCCCCAACGTAGCACAGAACTAGTCATGGCCTCGGTCGCCGATGAGCTGAGAGTCAGGGCAGATAATAAACAGCCATGCGCCCTGATTCTCCTAGACTTATCGGCGGCTTTTGATACGGTCAGCCACACCATCTTGCTGGACCGTATCGCGAAATTGGGGATCACAGGCCAGGTGCTAAAGTGGCTAGAATCCTTCCTGTCAGGTCGAACCCAGAGAGTGCAGCTAGGAGACCAGCTGTCCGGGATCAGTGAGGTGACTTGGGGGGTGCCCCAGGGGTCGGCTCTATCCCCCCTGCTTTTCAATATCTATTTACAACCGTTGGTGGAGGAGCTCATGCGTATGAACTGCGAAATTTTCAATTACGCAGATGACACCCAGCTATTGGTCCAGCTGGATGACACCAAAGAGGTCCAGGAATCAGTGAGGAATCTGCTCAGCTTCACGGTCAACTGTATGACTAACAATCTGTTGAAAGTGAATGCTGATAAAACGGAGGTGCTGGTGATCAGCAACAAAGAGGATCCCTGGAGTGACCTGTATTGGCCCCCTGAGTTGGGAACCACCCCTTCTCCTGGCGCTGTGGTAAAAAGCCTGGGGCTAAGGATCGATGCGGATCTCTCAATGGCCCCTCAAGTTTCTGCTGTCGTCGGATCTTGCATAGGTGTGTTGAGGTAACTACGAAAGCTAGTCCCCATCTTATCTGCCTCCACCCTGCAATCGATCGTATCTGCCACAGTCACCTTGAGACTTGACTATGGCAACGCCTTATATCTTGGCCTGCCACAGAAGCTGCTGAGGAAGCTGCAGGTAGTACAGAACGATGCAGCTAGGCTGATCCACTCCCTGCCTAGAAACTCGCACGTAACCCCCCTGCTTCAGAAGTTGCACTGGCTTCCAGTGAAATTTCGAGTCCACTTTAAATGTCTCTGTGTGGCCCATAAGGCACTCTTTGGGAAAGCCCCAGAGTACATCAAGCAACGTTTGAAGAGGTATGTTCCCGGGAGACCCTTGCGCTCAGGAACAACCTCCAATCTGATTCAACCTAGGTTCAAACCAAAAACCAGAGGAGTCAGGGCCCTGTCTGTGCTTCTCCCACAACTGTGGAATGACATAACAGGTCAATGTCTTGGGGTCCCCTAACACACAAAAAGAGTATTTCTTTGTAATTATTAAGGTGAGGTCATGACGAATTCGCAAAATTACAGCATTTTTTTTTTAAAACCACAAGCACAGGCTCCGGTGCTTGTGTTTAAAAAAGACCCCAGGTGGGCCAAGTCCAGGGAGCATATGTAATAGTATGAGGGGGCTGCGCAGCCCCGGGTACCACCTCCTCAGGGCTATTTGTTAAATAAGTGCAAGGGAGTCCTTTATGATCTCTCCCACCGCCCCTGAAACTGCCAGCTCCCTCGGACATTATGCTTAATGAAAGCAGGGGGCCACGTGGACCCCCCTGCAGCCCCCGGTGCCACCACTTGCCAGGGGCCTGAAATGTATATAATGCACGTGTCGAGCAGGCCCCACAGCCCCGGGGAGCAACACCACCTTGGGGCAATGAATAATAGTAATGCAGGGGGCAGTGCCCCCCAACAGTCTCCGGGGACTCCACCTCACTGGGTCTCAAAAAATATAATGCAGGGGCTCCTTTGCAAACTCCCGGCCTGGGGACCACCAACTCCCTGTGGCTAAATTGAAGATTGGAGGGGGAACATGCGCACCCCCTCCTTGAGCCATAGATGGCCCTGGGTACTACCACCCCTCAGGGCTGGCTCCTACTATGTCCTGGGGTACCCATCCCCTGGACATAGCTGTTTGCTATGGCTGTGAATGAGCATTACTGCTCCTGCCAAGCCATAGCAGACAATGCTCCTTGGGGAGCAACCAAGATGGCCGTATCCGAATAGAGCTCCACCGGTCGGGCGTTTCCAGCTGCCCTGATCAGGGTTGCTAGAGCCCTCACAGCCGCCAATATCCTCCCCCGGTGACCTCGGGCCCCTGAGCCCCAGTCTGATGCCGCTGCCGAGGCAATACTCCACCCGGGGACAACGTCGGAGCGGGATGCCGCCGGGCCCCGCCTTGGGCCTTCCGGTCTGATCCTTGTTCACGCTGGAGTTGAGGTGAGGCCTCACCCTATCCCCCTGCCAGCTGCCTTTCCCTGCGCCCACCTGCACCGGAGCCTGCTCCCGTGGCCCGCTACTCAGTCTCCTCTTCCCTGCGGGGCCCCCACAGTCAGCGCGGCCCTGCGGGCCTTAGGGCCTGCCGCGCTGCAGAAGCCGGGGCCTGGATTTGCTGAGCAGGCCGGACTTGGGTGCGGGTGCCGGGCGAGGAGTCCTGGGGCTGGGGTGGGGGTGGGGGTTTGGTGGTGGGCATTCGCGCTACCCCCTCTCAGCACCCGAGGGGACGCTCTATGACCGGTTGGACTGGGGGCTCTACTGGTCTTCCTTTTCTCCCAGTGCTGGGGCCCCCCCCTTGTTTGCGCTAAAGGGGTTCGACTGCACGGTTGTGCCCAGGATGACTGAGCCTGCAAGACGGACTGCAACCCCTGCTATTTTGCCCACTCTGCGCCTCGGATCCTGCTAGTGAAACAGCTGCACGACTGCCCTTCCTACACGTGGGTGAGATTTGGGCTGCCATAGAGGAATGCAACGCGACCTTCTCTTCGCTGCTATACACCGCGGCGACGGCTCCTCCTGGTGCTGTGCTGACCCTTCCTGCTGCTTTCTGCAGTGGAGCATCTGCCGCTGTTGACAACTTATTGATCCCCTCAGCAGATCCTGCTCTCCTGTCTGCGTGGGTGTTTTTGCTCCGGACCTAGGGACAGGTTCGCCGCCACTCCTACCTCCTGGCGTGGTGGTAGACCTTTAGGTCGTTTCCTTTCAACGCAACTTGGCTGTAGCGGACCCGCCACAATGGTCAAGAAAGACCCCAGGCGGTCCGGACTCAGCGGCGGGCTCCACCGCGTTGGCCACACTTCAGCAGGAGGAGACAGACTCGACCCCCATGGCTGCTGCCATGATAGCTGAAATGAGGGCTGGATTCAAGGCCCTTGATGCCCGCTTTTACGACCTGGATAAGAAGCTGGCTGATATGAATGCAAAGGTCCAAGGACACGATTGCAGGTTAGACGTGGTGGAGTCCAGAGTTTCGGACCTTGAAGACGGGGCCTCCTCTTCTCTGAAGCGACTGGAGAGAGTCGAGAAGATCCTAAAGGAAGTGGCTATAAAGAACGAGGACTTGGAAGCCAAGGGGCGTCGCAACAACATACGTATTCTAGGTGTGCCGGAGAAGACAGCCACGGGTCGACATTCGTAGGGCAGCTTCTATCCTTCACCCAAGGCTTTGTTGTTGAGCGAGCTCATCGATCATTGGGCCCTCGCCCCAAGCCCGGCCTGCCTCCCAGACCAATTGTCACAAGACTCATGAACTTCCGAGATCGAGACACTGCCCTCCGCGTGGCCCGCGAAAGGGGCAAGATCCAGTGGCAGGGATCCAATCTCTCCTTCTTCATGGATTTCACGGTCTTGGTGCAGGAGGCCAGGCGAAAGTTCCACAGCGTCAAGTCAATGCTTCGCAACCTGGGGATCTGATATGGCATGTTGTACCCAGCTCATCTCAAAGTTGACATCGATGGCAGGCCAAGCATCTTTGACACCACACATGCTGCACAGGAATTTTTCAGAGACTATAAGAACAATAAAAATGGGGTGTCTGGCAGTCCTCAGTCCCACTCTCCTAGGCTGCAGTACTCACAAACCAGCGTAGACCACTACTCCCAGACGGGGAACGGCTGAGGTCAGTCTTACTTTGTTCATCTGCTCTAATAGTACTTTGTATACTTTGGCTCGTTTGCATATTTATCCACTATTGATAGTTCTGATGTTCGGTTGCTGGGTTGCCCATCTGGCGTGGCGTTGCCATGCCCTATGGTGAATGCCTCCATGGTTTTTTTTTTGGGATGTAATGTTAGGGTGTTCCTCTTTCTGGGTATTGAGAGGGTGGGTGGGGGTTGGTGGGGGGGCTGTGTTTTGTTTTTGGATGAATACTTTAGTTTATCGATTAGGAGGATTGTTTTTCATGATGTGGTACGTTATTGCACTGACACCCCTTCTTTTGTTTTGCATACATGGTACAGTTAGGTTATGTTCATGGGCCTTCCGGGCTTCTGTTATTAACGTGGAATATTTGAGGCCTGAATAATAATAGGAAATGTCATCAAGTTTTGAATAATGTAGCTAGACATAAGGCTTATAACCTCTTTTTGCAAGAAACCCGCCTGGCTGACACTGGCACCAACTCTATGGCCTCTGGTTGAGGTCCTCACAGGTATTTCTCCGCTTATAGTTCATATTCTTGTGGTGTCGCTATTTTTGTACATAAAAGGATTCAGTTTGCACACTATGCCACACAGCGAGACCCCGAGGACCGGTTCCTGGTTGTCACCGGTCAACTGATGGGTCAAAGGGTTCACTTGTGTGTGTGTATGGCCCAAACACTGATTCTCCCTCGCTCTATCATTCCTTGTTGACCCAACTCCTCGCTGTCGACACAGGGCTGCTGATCATGGGAGGGGACTTTAACCTTCTCCCGGACTATTCTAGGGACAGCACTGCCTCCACTCCCGACTCCAAGCCCCACTCTCACCTGGCCCTTCGTGAGATCTGCACGCAATATTCCTTAGTGGACATTGAATCCCACCTGCATACACAACATCCTACTTACACTCATTATTCTGGGTTCCACAACACCTGGACCAGGATTGATTACTGTCTGGTCTCCTCTGTAGTTGCTGGTTGGTTAAGATCGTTACAGACTCTCCCCCGTACTCTTTCCGATCACTGCCCGGTTCTTCTTCAACTATTTATTTCCCAGGAAGGGGGTTATGAGATACAGTGGCGCTTCCCCGGAAGGGCTTTGATGGACCCCGTTTTCAATGAATAGATAAGACAGGCTATAGAAGATTATTTTGAACCTAACATGGGCACTGTCAACACGTGGGCGGTCTTGTGGGAGGGATTTAAAGCATACATCAGGGGATTCTGCATCTCCAAACATACCGGAGACCTTCGCGATTTGCGCACCACTTTGGATCAGATCGAAAAGAAAATTGCTGCGGCAGACCGTGAGCTACTCCTTTCCCCCTCTGACTCTCATTCTGCTCTCTGCCTTGAGCTGTGCGTTGAGTTCCGGGATGCAGCTGATAGGGAGCTTTTGTTCCTTAATAATCATTGCGTGGCTCTGCGGTATGGGGAGGGCGAGTGACCCGGTCGCCTCTTGGCCAATACGCTACGCCCCCCCAGAGGCCCCACGTGCATCGTCTCGATGACGGGACTTGTCGACTTGCCGGTTTATTCTACCCCGCGATCTGTGACTTGTTTCTTACATATTACAAGACCCTTTATACTTCACGCCTTTCCGGAGATCTCCATCATCAGGAAGATTACCTATCTGAAGTGACTCTGGTTTATCTGGAACAATACATGCAGGAGTTCCTCCTGACCCCCATTACCTCCGACAGTATCGTTGAGGCGATCAATGCCCTTCGTGCGTCTTCTGCCCGCGGTCTGGACCACTTTTCGGCCGATTTTTATAAAACGTACAATGATCTTCTGGTCCAGCGCTTGGTCGAGGTTTATGCGGAGTCCCTAGAGACTGGCATCCTCCCCCCGAAATTCCGTGAGGCTGTAATCATTTTATTGCCAAAACCTAGGAAAGACCCCATGCAATGTGGATCGTACAGACCAGACCACTGTCACTGTTAAACCTTTATTACAAGATCTTAGAAAAAGTCATCGCCATTAGACTGTTGCTCCTGATGGAATCCATCATCTCCCCGGTGCAATCTGGTTTAGTCCCGCATAGGTCCACTTCCCTTAATCTCCGTACTTTATTCACGGTGTTGCACCGTATTGATCCTTCTACCCCGGCCGCTGCGATCATTTTGGATGCGGAAAAAGCCTTCGACTCCCTCGAATGGCCATTTTTTCTTTCAGTCATGCTCCGAATGGGAATGCCGGAATATTTTGTAGCCACGGTCACTCTGTTATACACTAAGCCCACTGCCCGGTTGCGTCCTAATGGTATGTTATCTGACCCTTTCCCCCTATCAAGAGGCACTAGGCAGGGATGCCCCCTCTCCCCTCTCTTATTCATTTTGGCCATGGACCCCTTGGCTAGGCAGTTTTAAGAGAACCACCTCCAGCACGGGTTGCAATTTCGCACTGGTCCTCTGTTGATATCCATGTACGCGGATGACATGGTATTATACGTCCGACAGCCCCAAGATAATGTGGCATCATTGATTCATGAAATTATACGATTTGGCACGTTTTCCGGGCTCCATATCAATTGGCACAAATCAGTCATTTTCCCGATCACGGCCTGCACTAGGCCTTGGTCATTTGAATTTCCGTTAGAATGGTGTGCTGATTCCACTAAGTACCTGGGTGTCCACATCCATTTAGACACTGCATCATTGATCCGTCTCAACTATGGCTCCGCTATTGACACACTGGAATCACAGATCTCCCGATGGCTTTGCTTGCCCTTGTCAATGGTGGGTAGAATCGCAATTATTAAGATGATAGTTTTGCCCCGCTTCTTATATTATTTTAATAATATTCCCGTTCCTTTAACCAAGGCATTTTTCACGCAACTCCGCGCTCTGCTGCTTCTTCTGGTATGGGGAGATAGGACACCCTGAGTCGGCTGGAAGGTATTGACTCTGCCACCAGACAGAGGAGGGCTAAGTGTGCCAGATTTTTATTTGTATTATTTGGTTGCGGGATGCGCCTATTCTTATGCCTGGTTCCACCCGGATGTACGCATACCATATTTACGGCCAGAGGCGGATCTGGTCCTCCCGAGAAAGCTCCTTAAAATTCTCCCCACTGGTTATCCCCGTGATCCCCGTGACATTCAAACTGTCTCCACTACATGCTGGGCCTGGATTAGGCTGCGTAAATATTTGGGGCTTGACCTGCTATATTCACTGGCCCTCCCCCTTCCCAATGATCTCTTTTCCCCATTACGGGGGAAGTTTTGGTTGGGCGCACCCTGGCGAAATTTAACATACAATCTCTTGGGGACTTATTCCCAGATGGACATGTATTCTCCGCGTCGGAGGAGGCACGGTTTAGCGATCGCTCCTTCATGGACACATTCATTCTCTCCCGGATCCGCTCTGCTTTGATCCCTCTTTTCCTTTGGCGCCTGATGAGACACCTCCCCTCACTTTGGTGATTCAGAGCCCCTCCAACGTACACCTGATCTCTAAATTGTACAAACAATGAGGGGCACTCATACCAATCAATGACACTAGGCTTAGGGCCGCTTGGGAGGAGGATTTGGGTGGGCCTATCTCTGATGATCAATGGGCATATTGCTGTAAAACCACAACGGACGTTTCATTGAATAGCCGCCACAAACTGATTCAGTTCAAATTCCTTCGCAGGATGTATTTTACCCCAGCCCGAGTGCACAGAATTGACAAATACCGCCCTCACCATTGTCTAAAATGTCTTGTCCCCTTTGCTGATTTCGCACATTTGTCATGGACCTGCCCCAAAATACACCAGTATTGGTTGGACATCCATTCCACTCTTGGGAATATACTGTCCATGCCACTCCTTCCCACACCTGAGATAGCGCTGTTGGGGTATGTTGAACACTTCCCAAAGAAGATTCGCAAATTAGCGCCGCTAGGCTTCCTATTAGCCAAAAGGGAGATAGCACTGTTATGAGGTTCCAAGCGCGCACCTACCCTTCGATCCTGGCTGAATAGCTTAGCATTCTTCAATGTGAACTGCGAGGAATTCAGCACCTTATTCTCCACTTCCTCCAGACCTATTGACATCTGGGGCCCATATAGGGACTACGTTTCCCGACTCCAGCTGACCCCGGAATCTCAGTTACAGTCCGGCATTACCCCTTCCGGTGTAGGGTAGCACCCCTTGGAATTGGGGGTGGTTACAACGGGGTAGAGGTTGCCCATACATCTATTTGATTTTTGGTCTTCGTGTTTGACAGTGATTATTGTTTGCAGTATCGTATTGTTATTGCTTTTTCATTGAGTATAGTATATTTGATGTTGTTAGTGTTCACGTATCGCATAATATTTTTTCTCATTCATATTCTGTCCTCAAGATTTGTAATCATGTTTTATGTATATGGTTTTCAGATTTTGGGTAAATGTCATTTAACGTTTTCATATTGCAATCACATTGTATGTTTTCCTTTTTATTTTTTTGTTTAGAAAATGGAAAATAAAACTAAAAAAAAAAACAATGCTCCTCTATGAGCAAGTTAGAGCATTTTGCTCTTGCTTGCTCAAAGTGGAGCACAAATGCTTTGACAGAACAGCTCCTTCTCTACCAAAACAGTGCAAGCTCCGGCAGGGACTCTGGGGACCTTCAGACTCCCCCTGCTGTCCCCAACATTGGCAGTGGATGCACTCGGTTGGGATCAGAGCACCCACACTACAGGTCAGGCCCCAGGGGATGGGGTCCCCAGGGCCAAAATCGCCTGGCAGTGGGGCCGCATGGCACTGCTCCCATGATCTTCTTTTGTTTTTTAAAAAAAACGATTGCCTTACTCTCGGTGGAGGGGGCATTGGCCTGAAATTGTCCCAGGAGGACGGCTGTGTGGCCTTACTCCCGTAAAAAACAGAGCAAAAGCAAATGCGGGTCTGGCAAGTCACCAGAGGCCCTGCCCCTTTTCTTCACTACTCTGCAAACGCACCTCCTGGCGCAGTGCTGGTTGGAGGATGTAGTCCCCTTGGATGCTGAGGGTCCTTGGGGGCCAACAAGCCCTCCTATTACCTCCAGTAAAACCCACACAGTGGGATTTCTGATATGTCCTCAGAGTCCATGTCCCCTTTCTCAATCACTCTCTAAATGCACTTCCTGGTGAACAACTAGTTATGCTGTATAATAAACCATAACATTTTACTCTTCCAACTCCAACCCAACCAAAATCAGGGCAAGTGCTGGATAATAAACCAATTATATGTACTATTCCAACTCCAAATTAGCTAAACATAGAGAATGTGCTGGATAATAAACCATTAAAATATACCATTCCAACTCCAAAACAACAAAACTCAGGGAAAGTGCTGAATGATAAACCATGAAAAATTACTATTCCAACTCCAAACCAACTAAAATCAGAGAAAGTGCTTAATGAAAAACCAATTAAATATATACTATTCCAACTCCAAACTAGCTAAAATCAGAGAAAGTGCTGGATAAAAAAAAACAATTAAATTTACTATTCCAACTTCAAACTAACTAAACTCAATAAAAGTGCTGGGTAATTTAACAAAAAACTATTCTAAATTACAATTAACTACAATCTGAGAAAATACACAACATTATGATAAATTTGCAAAAATATACAAATATTTTAAAAATGTTGAAATTTAACACAATAAATGTACAATATATTGTGATAAACATCTAAAAAATCTAGAAAATTGCTACAACTATGTACATTATAAATTAACTTATTTCCAAAAATGTAATTTTTTTTAAATGTTCAAAATAAAATTATTTAAAAAATGTATTCAAATGTTACATGTATTCTACATTTTGGATTTTTTTTAAATAAGTTTAAAAAATAAACAAATTAATACACACAAAATAATTACATTTTATCATTTTTCTTTTACATTTTTATATTTTTTGTAAACTAATACAATCAGAAATAATATTATATACATACAAATAAATGTAAAAAATAAAAAAATAATTAAAACAAATAATAAAATTACATTTTGTTTCAATGTTTTTTAAAGGTATTCATTTTTGACGTAAAAATATTTACACCTCAAATAAAAAAACTATTGAAAATGTAAATGTAATAGTTAGAATTTTTTCATACTTTTTAAAAATCTCATTAATAAATTAATTTTTTTAAATTAAAATATTAGTAATATTACCCTTATCCCCTAAAAACTCAACATCCCGCTCCTAATTAAACTAATTGTAAATTAAAAAAATATATTTTAAATTACTTTCTACCCTTATCCTATATAAACCCAACACCCTGCTCCTAAAAATAAGAGAAAAAACATTAAAAATATAAATTTTAACATAAAAAATTAAATGTATACATATAAAATAACGACTACTAAAATAAAATAAAATGTTATAAACATACAAAAGAATTGTCAATATTATTTACAAATATATTTTTAACATCAATATTTTCAAAATCAATATTTCTGACTTACACAAAAATCGATATTTTTTACAAAGACAAAACTTGCTTCGATATTTTGCATCCTCGATATTAGTGACTTGATAGTCATGAGACTCTATATTTTTTCATCGATATTCTGTCTGCTAACCCTTACTATGCATACCTGTGGGAACAAGAATGACCAATCTACGCCTGCCATGGGTCAGCAAGCACTGCAAATTCACCGATTTTGCTTTGGAGATCCAGAACCCATCCCAATCCCCTATGTTAATGTTCAGTTCTTTATGAAGCGCAACATATACGCGAAGGAGTCTTGGTGCTGAGTTTGTAGGCAGCGATAGGGCAAGGGACGACCTACTGATTGAAGAGCCAAGGTTTTAAAAGTTTCCTGAATTGAGACCGGGAAGTAGCTGATCTAAGGTTGATTGGAAGGAGATTCCAGGATGTCGCTTCTCAAACCACAAAGCTGCTGCCACCTCATTTCAATTTTTTAAATCTAAAAGCATTTACTCTGATGGAGCCTGCTGATCTTAGGTTTCTTGTAGGAGTGTACCATGATAAGGCTTTCTTCAGAGAGGAAGGTCCTGAGACACGGGGGGCCTTATATGTCAGGCAGAGGTCCTTAAACTTGTTTCTGTTTTTGATTCTCAGCCAGTGAAGATCCTTTGGAGCAGAGGAAACAGAGTGGTACCTCAGCAAGTCCAATAGGAGTCTGGCTGCCAAATTCTGAAGAATCTGCAGCTTGTTCAGATATTGAACTTGCAGGCTGATGTAGAGACTATTGCAGTAATCCATCTTGGACAATACCAACATGGAAATAACTGACTTCCTGACTGACTGAGATGGGCTGAAAGATTAATCGTTTTTTGAGTATTCTCAAGGTATTATATGAGGAGGAGACCACTGCTTTGATTTGATTGCAGGATAAATCGATCATCAATCATGACATCAAGACTCTTGGCTTTCCTGGTGGGTACAGGAAGGCAGCCCAATTTCAACAGGCCAGCACAAGGCAGTCCAGAAGTTAGAGTTATTGCCGAGAATGATCACCTCAGTATTTGTAGCATTGAGCTTAAGGTGTTGCTTGTTCATGCAGCCATGAATAAGTTTCATACAGTTGCAGATGCGAAGACCAGTGTGGTTGGCATCGTTGGAGTCTGATAACACAATCTGCATTTGTCCACATAGAATTTGAGGGAGAACCCCAAGGACTTGACCAGGGGAGCCAGCTTAACAAATACATTTTAACATAACATAACATAACATAACATAACATAACATAACATAACATTAGTAACATATATATTAAAAAGAGTAGGGCTAAGAGACAATCCCTGTGGAACTCCGCAGGGCAAGTGGAAAGAGCTTGATGAGAAGGCATCAAAGTTGATTATGTTTTCCCTGTTTGACAGGAAGAATGAGAGTAGCTTCAAGGCAAGATTTTGTATACCATTTGTTTACAAACAGTGGATCAGGGTGGAATGATCCACCATGTCAAACAAGTCGCTTGTCCCCCAAAGCAGGAATTTTGTGACGAGCTAGCCACGCATTTTAAAAGTAAGATAGACAAAATGTATGACTCTTTTGATCAGGAATTAGAGAACATGAAAGAAATTTCAATCCCAGATAATCCTCTCCCACTGAGATTGGAGTCCTTTGTAACCATTACTATGGAACAAGTCTTACCACTGCTGGAACATATTAAGTCTGATGTGGCTCCCCTCACATCATTTCCGGCCTACCGATGGAGTTGGTAAATTCAAATAGGGAAATTTGCAATCTGTCATTATCAACCTCCCCCTTCCCATCGAAATAGAAGAAGGCATTTATCAAAGCTCAGCCCAAGAAACCATCAGCAGATTATACTGACTTACAAAACTTCAGACCCATTTCTCTTCTTCCTGGCTGCTCAAAATTAATGGAGACCCTGGTCAACCGACAACTCTCAGACTATCTAGAACATCATAATCTTTTAGACCCCTAGCAGTCAGACTTTCGTGCTGAATACAGCACAGAGTCTGCCTTAACAGAGGTAACAGATTCGATCAGGTCACTGTTAGACGAGGAGACCTCTACAATGCTAGTCCTTTTAGATCTGTTAGCAGCCTTTAACCCCTTTACTGCTAAGGCATTATTTTTAGTTCCATTTAATTTCCATTGAAATCAATGGAAAGTCCATGACGAATTACCCTTGTCATTAGCGGCGAAGAGGTTAACACCATCTCTCACAGAATCCTTTTAGATAAACTGCAAGAGATATGTGCCACAGGGATGGCATTAGAATGGCTGCAGAGTTTTTTATCAGATAGATCTCAATGTGTACAACTGAACACCTTTGCATCCTAGACTACAACTGTGGCAAGGGTGTACCGCAGGTCTCCATATTAAGCCCCACCTATGTGTAATCTGTGGCCACTGTCATCAAATCTTGTGGGTTCCAAACCTTCTCCTATGCGGACAATACTCAGGTGATAGTACCCATAAAGAAGGACCCTGCAGTGACCAGAGATAGATTTAAGCTCTGTATGCTACAAATAGCCACATGGATGAGAAAGAGCTTCCTGCAGCTTACTTCCAACAAAACTGGGATCTTATTGTTTGGGAAAACTGAGGACTTATGGACTGAGGAGTGGTGGCCTGGTGGACTAGGAGAAGCTCCCACCGCAAAACAATGGCAAAAAACCTGAGCATTGTAATGGTTAATAACCTATCTATGGAGGAGCACGTTAAGACTCTATTAGGCAAGTGCTTTGGACTGATGCGCATGCTAAAAAAGATTTTCCCTTGGATTCCTCTCTCCACCAGAAGGGTCCTGATACAGGCACTTCTAGTCAGTAGACTAGATTATGGAAACGCTCTACTGGTAGGGATGAGGGAGGACCTACTCTCAAGGCTACAAGTCATTCAAAATACGGCGGCACGCTTAGCATGGAACAAGCAGCACAAACTCCATCTCTACCGCTATTGAGAGAGTTACATTGGCTTCCTATCAGGAAAAGAGCACTTTTCGAACTTTTATGCCTAGTTTTCAAAGCACTTTATGGGCTGGGACCTAGATACCTAACTAAGAAATTAGAATGGTATACCCTGGCCCTGCAGCTAAGAACCAGGGGGCAAAAGCTCCTCCAAACTCGGAGAATTAAAAAAGTGAAGATGGGTGGCTGCGCTTTTTCCTACCTGGCCCCAAATATTGGAATGCGCTGCCAGAGGACCTGTGGGCATGTCCCACTTTCATTCTCTTTAAGAAACACCTTAAAACCTGGCTATTTTAAATGAGTAACTTTGTATTATGTTTCCTGCTACCTGGGCGCTGAGAGATCCCCTGGGGGATGATTTGTGCGCCATATAAATAATAAATAAAATAAATAAAAAATAAATAAATAAGGGCAGGGGCAGCTGACCGATGAATTTGAGCTCATCGGTTGCCTTGATCAGGGCAGTCTCTGTTCTATGTTTAGGTCCAAATCCGAAATGAGTAGGATCCAGGCAGTTAAAGTCCTTAAAGAACTGATTTAATTGGGTGGAAATAGGTCGATAGTTGGCCTGGTCTTTGGGATCCAAATCGTTTTTTTCAGTAAAGGCAGGCTAGAGGCTTGCTTCCATTGGGATGGAAAAACACCAGTTCTGAACATTTTATTGAATATGTTTGAAAGGTGGATTGCAATAATGTCAGGGACTAGCTTAATGACTGAGGGCGGACAAGGATCGTCTGGAGAACCTGACTTGGTAGTTAGGATAAGGTTTTTTATTAGTGCCCTTGGAACAGGGGGAATAAACTTGAAGCTATTAGTAGACAAGTCCTTATCGGAAACTGTGTTCACATTATCTTGACTGGTGGCTGGCGGGGAATTACCACAGTGACCAAATGAGTAGGAAATAGAGTTGATTTTACCCCTGAAGTGCGAAGCAATATCATTGTATAAGAACTGGCTGATCCAATCCCTTTCATACTCCAGTTGTTTAGTTAATTTAGTAATAACTTGATAGAGTTCTCTAGCTGAGTTTTTGGCAAATTCGATTTAAGAAGAGAAGTAGGCTGACTTTTCTGTAACCAAATAGGGCTTTATATTTAGTTAACAAGCGTTTATAAAGTTCTCTCTCGTGGGTGTCATATTGGGCTCTCCATTCCTTTCTTGGTGTCTATAACCTTGTTTTTCCAGTCTGAGGGCCTTGGAGAACCAGGGAGCAGACGGACGGGTCCTGCTTAGACCACCTGTTTTTGTCAGTACTAGTTGAGAAAAGGCGGACTTCAACCAGGTAGAGTAAGTCTCGGTTGCTAGTTCTGGATTGAGCAGCACTGTGGGACGTAAACTAATAAGAAGTAGCTCAAGTTGGTTTTTGTCAATTTTTGCCCAGGTTCTGCGCTGGGCATATATGGACCTCTTATGAGTTGTGGGGCATTTTATCGGCTGAGTGATTGGACCACATGAGTGGAAGTTCTTCAAGACCAGAGATATCTTTGTTGTTTGAGAACAGCGCATCCAGCGTATGACCGCCACGATGAGTGTGATCTGTGCTATGATAAGAAGTTTAAGAATAAAAGCATCCATGATTTCAATGAATTAAACTGTATCCTTATCTTCTGTTTGCTCTAAGTGAAAATTTGAATTGCAGATATCTGCCTCAAGTGAAGAACTAATAGAGTTTAGTAACCCAGCTTTAAAACCCAGGAGGACGATAAATTTGAGTGCCTCGAAATGTGTAATTATTTATAAGCCCAAATTTGAACCCCTTCGCTGCTAGGCCTTTTCCCCTCCTGTGCTAAGCCTTTTTTTGGCGATTTGGGGTAGTGCACGCTTAGGCCCCTGTAACTTTTTGACCACATAAGGTATCCACGCCAAATTTGCGTCCTTTTCTTCCAACATCATGTGGATTCTAAAGGTGCCCAGGGTTTGTGGATTTCCTTGGAGGGGTCCCAGAAATTAAGCAAAATACAGTAAAACTTTTGATTTTTTCAGAAAAATTGGAAAAACGGGCTGCAAATGAAAGCCTCTGAGTTTTTCCCTGCAAATGTTATCAATAAAGGCTTTGTGGGTCTGAAGTATCCATTTTCTCAGCTTTTAGGGAATGACAGTCGTTTGTCAGAGAACCAACATTTTTCACACAGTTTTGGCATTTTTCTGGGACATAGCCTATTTTTGCTATTTTTAGAGCTTTCAACCTCCTTCCAGTTAATGGTAGAAATGAGTTTGAAAGCAATAATGGATCCTGAAAAGCTATACATTTTAGAAAAGTAGACAACATTCTTAATTCAGAAAGGGGTCATTTGTCTAAATCCATGAAGGTTTCTTTATAGAAACTAACAGTTAAATATTGGAATAATTGAACATTAGTTGAAAAAAACAGCCTTTTGTCTCAACGTTTCCACCTGTAAATTCTTATAATTTTGACAGCTCTTTGAAAGCAATATACCATTACATCCGTTTGACCTTCGTGGTTGTGAGGGATATAGAACTTGTAGTTTCACCAAGAACCCGATGAACCCAGAACCAAAAACTTAGCAGCAACTTGCAATAGTATTTTATTTTTTACCGGGTATAGAGCACTTTTTCTTGAAAAATGTATACATGGAAAAATCGGTATGAAAGACACCTATATATTTCTGAATTGGGTACAAATTATAGAGTTTAGAAACAGTATATATTTGCACATTTTCAAAAATGGGAATACTCATACTAGCATGAGAATTATTGGTCATTTTTCAAAATGATTTTTTTTTTACACAATGTCTTTCATTGGGAAGGGAGAAATGCATGACTACTCAATAGGTAATAACAGTTAATTTACAAATCTGAATTACCCTAAGTCTCCCGATAAAAATGGTACCTCACTTGTGTGGGTCTGCCTTGTGCCTGCGACAGGAAACGGCGTAAAATGCAACGTGGTCACACCTCAATGTTGCAGTTAAAAATTTACCCTTTTATGGCAAAGTGCCTAGCTGTAGTTTTTGCACCCTAGCTCTGCCGGCACCTAGGTAAACCTAGCAAACCTATACATTTTTTAAAACTAGACACCCAGGGGAATTCAGGAAGGATGGTTAATAGACTGCCTCCATCAGGTTCTGTTACCCAGAATCCCTTGCAAACCTAAAAAATTAGAAAAAAATGCATTTTCCTCACATTTCTGTTGTGGAAAGTTCTGGAATCTGCGTGGATCAACGAATTTCCACCTACCTCGCGTTCCCCAAAGTCTTATGAAAAAAATGGTACCTCACTTGCCTGGGTCTGCCTTGTGCCTGCAACAGGAAACGGCGCAAAACACAACGTGGTCGCACCTCAATTCCGCTGTCAAAACTGGCCCTTTTTTGTCAAAGTGCCTACCTGTAGTTTTTAACCCTAGCTCTGATGGAACCTAGGGAAAACTAGCAAACCTATACATTTTTGAAAACTAGACACCCAGGGGAATTTAGGATGGGGTGACTCGGCTGCCTTCCACCAGGTTCTGTTACCCAGAATCCCTTGCAAACCTAAATAATTGGGAAACAAAATGCATTTCCCTCACATTTCTGTGGTGGAAAGTTCTGAAATCTGTGCGGATCAACAAACTTCCACCCACCCCACGTTCCCCCAGGTCTTCTGAAAAAAATGGTAACTCACTTGCCTGGGTCTGCCTAGTGCCTGCGACAGGAAATGGCGCAAAATGCAACGTGGTCGCACCACAATTTCACAGTGAAAACTGGCCCTTTTTGGCAAAGTGCCTACCTGTAGTTTTTTAACCCTAACTCTGCCGGCACCTAAGGAAACCTAGCAAACCTATACATTTTTGAAAACTAGACACCCAGGGAAATTCAGGATGGGGTGACTCAACTGCCTCCCACCAGGTTCTATTACCCAGAATCCATTGCAAAGCTAAACAATTGACAACAAAAATGCATTTTCCTCACATTTCTGTGGTGGAAAGTTCTGGAATCTGCGTGGATCAACAAATTTCCACCCACCCAGCGTTTACCCTGGTCTTCCGAAAAAAATGTTACCTCACTTGCCTGGGTCTGCCTAGTGCCTGCGACAGGAAACAGCGCAAAACGCAACGTGGTCGCACCTCAATTTTGCAGTGAAAACTGGCCTTTTTTTGGCAAAGTGCCTACCTTTCGTTTTTGAACCCTAGCTCTGCCGGCACCTAGGTATATCCTGAGCTAAAAGTTCAACAGTATCAAAGTCCAATTATTAAATCCAATGAGTCAGAGTATCTTCATTTCATCTTCATTTATTTTCCAATTCTTAAGCAAATTCAGTCTTCACCAAGAGAACATACATTAGCCGCTGCCAACACATGTTTCGTCTTGGTCTGGTGACCAAAAGACTTCGTCAGGGCTGTAAATATTATAATAGAAATAATCACAAATCCACTCAAAGTCAATAACACCACATAGTTAAATATACAGAATAGTCCATATAAAAACAAAGTGGTCTAAGAGAAGGTCAAAGCTATTTGATATTCAGACAGTGACCCTAATAAAACTCAGTAAATAAGGTCCATAAGGATCCTATTGCAAGGACTTCATCAGAGAGTATAGAGGTTTAAGAAATGTAGGTCATATACCAATTATAAACATATAATATCCTTGGAAACTAAATTTGTTTCCCATTTCTAACTTTTCAAGAAGAGAGAGAGAAGATTTTATAGAGTTGACAGGAGGTTGATACTAATAAGAAAAGCACCATTGTCAGAAGCGTGTGGTTGTCCTATAGAGATGTGGAAAGATAGGAAATAAGAAGGTGACAGCCTCATATTCCTGACAAACATCATAACAGTGAAAGGAAAAACAAATCAAAATCTTGAAATTCAAAGAAAGGGGTCGTGAAAATCATATTCGAAGCGATTAGGTAAACAAATCACATAAAGGAAGAACGAGGAAATGATAAAATAGACAGCATGGGCTCGCTCACCATATGTCTAGAATAGATTATAATGTGGTTATAGAGGGTGTGTCTTCATCTGTCCTCGGTATCCACTCTTATACTCTAAGGCAGAAGGGGAAACAATACATAGTCAGAGATTGAGTTTGACCCTCATAACTAAACGCGGTCAAACATCGAAGGAGTAATTTAGACATAAGACCCCAAAATACAGGGTTCCTGTACATATAAATGAGCAATTATAAGTCTGGCCTAAAAAAAATTAAAAAGACGATAGTTTGGCACTCACTATTTAAAAGAAGTTCCACGTTTCCAAAGTATTTTCCGGGTTACCAATAGTATGCGTAAATCATTAGCCGATCCTTAAAAGTCAGGAAGAGAGTATTGTACCCAACAGTAGTCGTGTAAGTGGATTCCAAACGACCCAATGTTGCATTTGGAGTTAACTCGTGTCCTAAGAAATAGGAACATTCTCCGTATAAATGATAATGTCCGTATAGAAATACCCAAGTCTCAATCATATAGGACAATAAGTGTTACTCTCTACTATTATTAATGTTTGGCCAATAATGTGAGCCCTAATTCAGAGCAGTCACCTTTTCCCAACAGAACATTATGATAGAAAATCCCTTGACTAGTTAAAAGGCAATAAATCCCAAAGTATCGTGGGAAGAGTGATAACCATGCCCCCAAGTTGCTACAATCTACAATTCGCATTTAAAATTAATAAAAATCCAAAATACCATGATGATCCTACCTCCGAGTACAGAGAGAGATCACGAAACTTCTGATGCAGGCGGCGTACAGCAACGGTGCCATATTGACCTACTCCTATTAGTTAGGATTCCCAAACAATAGGAGTGAAAAACAGACTAAGAGTAAAACGCCGGTTTCACACCGTAGGTGGAAAACATTGCCGCCATCTTGTAATGTGTTTCTATTGAAGAAATAAGCGAGTCAGGAAGCGAAATAAGCTGATATACATTAATGTATCACGATAATTCTAAGTCCAAATGACATTATCCCGTATCAGGTTAAGCATATATTGAGTAAATCTGAAAGTTAAGAGTATTAAAAAGATCGAAAAATCGATAAGACCAGTTAAAAAGTAAGAACAAGAAATTCTTATAAATTTGTAACCACAGTACGCGTTGAAATGCGATCCAAATTCACTATTCCATAGATTATATAAGACACTCCGTTCAATACTAAAAATGTGATCAGAACATAACGCGATTAACCCTATCATCAGCAGGGTACTGAGATTGAGAATAAAGGCAAATGTTAAGCAATCTGATGATGGGGCTATCATAAATTGGATATAATATCATGAAAAAGACATAAAGTAGGAGTGAAAAATCAGTTCAACAGTTAAACTCATTAGTTCTAACAAAGGGAAAAAGGTGTCAAATAGAATTGACAGAAAACGGAAGAGAGAGAAACAAGTGAATAGTACATATGCATAGGCAACATGAAACTGTAATACACAGTAGTAAGAAACATCCACATATTACAAAAATACAATTAGCAATTATATCAGTGACTTCCATTGTTAAGTCAGTTGATCCAATGATAGACCAAAAGAACACTATACAGATACTTAAATTCACATTAAGGTCAAGGTGATTGGTTCACAGAAAAATATGAAACGGGGGGCAGAGTGCTGATTACATTTATCCATAACTAATCAACACAAGAAAAATTGTAACTCCTCATCGAAATTTAGCCCCCTTACCACCGCATGTACCCTCATGATCCAGCGTGCCTCCTGTTGTCTCAAACTGAGTTCTCGGTTTCCACCCCTCACATCCATTGGTATCATTTCTATGCCATGAAATGACATTGTCAGATGTTCCGTTTGCGATGTGCAGTTAATTGCTTGTACTGCTATAGGAACTCTATCACCCCTCTTTTTAAGGGCTCTAAAGTGTTCACCGACCCTGTCCTTAAGTTTCCTAATAGTACTCCCTATATATAGCTTCTTGCATTTGCACAGAATGGCATATATGACATAAGTTGTATTGCAGTCAATATGTGTTTTAATATGGTAAGTGTGACAAAAAGGGACTCAGTTGTTCCTGAGGGAAGAGTAAAAAGTAAAAAGTAACAAGGTCAAGGAGGGAAGAAGATTGGTAGGTGGGTAGTGCTCAGTGGAGTGCTACCCTGGGCATCCCATTAGTTGGAATGAATGGCCTCACACACTCTTGCAAGTGTCATGCTTCATCATTGGCCGTTGCTCCTCGTTGGACAGGCGGTGCAATGTCCAACGGGCTCACCTCTAGGAGGGGCTCTTTATCGGAGATCTTTTTTCCAACAGCCTGTGGGTGAAGTGCAAGTGAGGGGCCAAGTAAGAAGTGAATAGTGTAGGTGGGTGAGTTAAAATATAGCAAGGGATACCGGAGAGCAATTTATTCTGGTGGTTCCCGTACTATAAATAAAACCAGTGGGTGGCCTATGATCGCCAGAAGTTAGGTTCTGTATCATGATCTAGGACTACACAGCGTTCAGTGGGGTCAACATGTTTCTCGCTTCTGCAATTATGCTGCGATTCTTCAGGACCTTATATACATCTATCACAAGGAAAGACCTAAAAGTGTCAACCTATAAACATCAAATTTACTATTACTGTTGTACTACCTGATTGTAACCGCTCCTGCCTCCTGCCTTGGTCAGAGCTCTTGCGCCTACCCATCGCTACCGGGATCCGGATCCCGGTAGCGATGGGTAGGCGCAAGAGCTCTGACCAAGGCTCTGAGAACCATTAAACCCCTATTGGCTCTCTCCCTTGATGTCACACCTACCGGGTACTGTTGACACCTGTACTCCTTGACCTGTAGGCAGGAGCGGTTACAATCAGGTAGTACAACAGTAATAGTAAATTTGATGTTTATAGGTTGACACTTTTAGGTCTTTCCTTGTGATAGATGTATATAAGGTCCTGAAGAATCGCAGCATAATTGCAGAAGCGAGAAACATGTTGACCCCACTGAACGCTGTGTAGTCCTAGATCGTGATACAGAACCTAACTTCTGGCGATCATAGGCCACCCACTGGTTTTATTTATAGTACGGGAACCACCAGAATAAATTGCTCTCCGGTATCCCTTGCTATATTTTAACTCACCCACCTACACTATTCACTTCTTACTTGGCCCCTCACTTGCACTTCACCCACAGGCTGTTGGAAAAAAGATCTCCGATAAAGAGCCCCTCCTAGAGGTGAGCCCGTTGGACATTGCACCGCCTGTCCAACGAGGAGCAACGGCCAATGATGAAGCATGACACTTGCAAGAGTGTGTGAGGCCATTCATTCCAACTAATGGGATGCCCAGGGTAGCACTCCACTGAGCACTACCCACCTACCAATCTTCTTCCCTCCTTGACCTTGTTACTTTTTACTTTTTACTCTTCCCTCAGGAACAACTGAGTCCCTTTTTGTCAATCATTGCTACTTGGGGCTCTGACTCAGGTTGGACCTTCCATTCTTCTTCTCTCTTGGAATGGTAAATTGAGCCTAAGGATCAACACTTGATCCAATTCTGCTACCCCTTCTTTGTTACATTAATATGGTAAGTACCAGAGTCATTATAGTTAAAGGATTTGGTACCATGCAATGACATTCTACACACACTACAGTTCCCACATCGAAAAGAACCCTTGTTCAGGGTATGTAGCCATGATGGTTTATAACTGTTTTTAGGATAGCTGGGACTGATCATGTTTCTAATCGTAGTACCTATACGGTATGTAATCGAAGGGTGGGACAATACATGTTCTTTCAAGGAGGGGTCTGATGTAAGCATGAACCAATATTTCTTAAGAATTTGATAAATATGTGTTGACAAGAAACTATAACCTGTAACAAATCTAACTGGATTCTAAGTTTCAACAGGTTTGGGTTTTATTTGTAAGGTTTCTGTTCTTTTGAGTTCTAACCCTCCTAACTACATCTTGTCTGTATCCTCTAGAAAAGAATCTATTTTCTATATCCGTGGCACAGATTAAGTATTCAGTGTCCTCACTGCAGTTACGACTGGCTCTATAGAACTCACCATATGGAATTGAATTAATCTGGGACTTCGGATGTGAACTACTACCATGTAAAACTGCATTACATGAGGTTTTCTTCCTAAACAATTTGCTACAGAGTTTGCCATCAAGTACATATAGTTTTAGATCCAGTAAAACTATATCAGAACGACCATAATTGATAGTGAAGGTCATATTATATGAGTTATTATTTATATTAGCAAAAAAATCCAGAAGTTGTGTCTCACTGCCTGTCCAGATAAAAAGGAGATCATCAATATATATTCCATAATAATTGATGTATTGGTGCCAGCCGGCACCACCAGTGCCCCAGATATGCACCGTTTCCATCCACCCCATATAGAGGCAGGCGAAAGACGGTGCAAATCTGGAACCAATGGCAACTCCGCATTTCTGGCAGTACCATCTATCATTGAAGAGAAAAACATTATTGTCAAGAATAAGTTTTGACATAGTCAACAGCATGTTGATGTGACCTAATAGTTCGACAGGTCTCTTATAAAGATAATATTCTATTCCTAAACTACCCTTGTCATGTCCAACGTTAGTATATAGTTGTGAGACGTCCATGGTGACCATCAACATTTCACGTTCCCAAGTAAAATCATTCAAAATATTAAGTACATCCTTTGTATCTCTAATGTAAGAGGCTAAGCCGATTACATAAGGACGGAGAGAAATATCTACAAACTCTGACAATTTTTCGGTGGGCCCCCCTATACCAGATACTACAGGCCTCCCAGGTGGGGAAGTAGTATCCTTGTACACCTTTGGTAAGGTATATAGACATGGGTAGCGGGGGCGATCCACCGTTAGATATTTGTATTCATCATCCGTTAAAATTATCTCATGATGGCAATGTTTTAAAAATTCATTAATCTTTGTGACAATTGAAAAAATGGGGTTAGATGGTAATTCAGCATACCAGACTTGGTTACTTAGTTGATCTAAAATGTCTTGCTCATATTTCGATTTGTCCATTAAAACAACATTACCTCCCTTGTCCGCTTCTTTAACTATAAGGGTAGGATCCTCAGCTAAGATTTTAAGAGCTGATCTTTCACGTGTAGTTAGATTATTCGAATAGGGAGATATTTTTGACTTGGTGATTTTTTTCTCTAATATATTAGGTTCTTGCATAATAATTTTATAAAAAGCATCAATGTTGTAAAATGATACCTCACTTGTGTGGGTGGGCCTAAGGCCTGTGACTAGGATGACCCCAAAACAGTAGAATTCTCTGTGCTTTATTTGTCAATCCCGAACGCTACAATTTTTTAAAAATAAATTTTTGTCCTGTTATGCTTTGGCCCACCCACACAAGTGAGGTATCATTTTATTCGGGAGAACAAGGGGAACGCTAGGTGGTAGGACATTTGTGCCGGCATGGAGATCCCACGCAAAAATGTATGTAAAAGTGTTTTTTTAACCTAATTTTAAGTTTTGCAGTGAATTCTGGGTAGGAAAACGTTGGGGGACCCACGCATGCCATACCTCCCTGGACTCCCCCGGGTGTCTAGTTTTCAGAACTGTTTGGGTTTGGTAGTTTCCCAAGATGGCCGCTGAGCCCCGGGCCAAAAACTCAGGTGCCCCCCCACCAAAAATAAGGTAATTTTGCTATAGGTAATTTTTAAGTCTCCACTGTACGATTTGGGCCTTTTCCTGTTGCAGCCACTATGCCTACCCAGTCAAGTGAGGTACCATTTTTATCGGGAGACCTGGGGGAACGCTGGGTGTGTGGAGATTTGAGGAACCACGCAGATTCCACAACTTTACCACACAGACATGTGAGAAAAAAGCGATTTTGTAGCAAAATTTGATGTTTGCAGTAGATTCTGGGCAGGAGAATAATGAGGGACCCACGCAAGCCATACCTCACTGGAGTCCCCCGGGTGTCTAGTTTCCAGAAATGTGTGGGTTAGGTAGGTTTCCCCTAGCAAGAAGGCACACTATTTCGCGTCAAAAACTCATGGGAACCCCCCTTGCAAAACCAAATTGTTTTGGCTAAATTAAGTTTTCAGTTTTAAGTTTTGAGATTCTTGGGACAATATGGCATGGAAATTGCGACAGACATTTTCAGATTTGCAGGACATTGTGGATAAAAAAATAACTTTGAATTCACAAGAAAGACATGACCATATACTCCCATGGTTTAACAATAATATCTACATTTAGTAAGTTATTTATAGCTGTAATGTACACCTTAACAGAGTTACTCAAAAGTCAAACATTCCAAAACGGCTATCTATTCCTCAAATACAAACACATACAGGTTGGATTTGGCATGAGGGCGAGTGATGGTTCAGTACATAAAATTTTATTAACAAGATATTTCAACAAAATGAAATGCTCTGTCAATAAATAAATGCATAAAAACCGAACCAGTGACTCGCAACTCGTGAGCTGTAAAGCCACGACAAGGCACCAACCGTTTTACAGGCCATTCACGCACCTTTCATACCTGATACACACCAGACCATTGACACCATCCGGAAGGAAAAGCAACACATTACAACATTCACAAAAATGGACAAGGTACACCCTACTGCAGAATGAGAAAAAAGACAAATATTACTGCATAGCTATCTAATCCGCAAACACACACACATACTGGTTGGATTTGGCACGAGGGTGTGTGATGATTCAGTACATACAATTGTATTCACAAGTTATTTCACAAAAATGAAATGCACTGCAAATAATTGAAAGTATGAGAAACTGAACCCCTGACTCACAGCTCGTGAGCTGTAAAGCCACGTCAAGGCACCAACCTCTTTACAGGCCATTCATACACCTTTCATACATGTGACACATACAAAACATTCACACCGCCAGCCGTGGGCCCAACACATTACAACACTCACACCAGCAGACAGCGCCATTCAAGGGCCCATCACTTTCACACGCCCACATTCCTGACACTGAAACTACACAAAATGATGGACTGCGTGGAGTGTCGCTCAACTAGCAGTGTGTGTAGTGACCAACAGAAAGTAACTACTCACACACCGCCTTCCGAGCAACAGTCCACCCACACCACCATCCAAGCACCAGGCCATGCACACCGCCAGCCAAGCGCCATTCCACGCACACAGACAGCCAAGCGCCACTCCACGCACACCAACAGCCAAGCACCACTCCACGCACACCGACACCCAAGCTCCACTCCATGCACACCGACAGCCAAGCACCACTCCACGCACACCGACAGCCAAGCACCACTCCACGCACACCGACACCCAAGCACCACTCAACGCACACTGACAGCCAAGCACCACTCCACGCACACCGCCAGCCAAGCGCCACTCCAAACACACTGCCAGCCAAGCACCACTCCACGCACACCCAGCTAAGCACCACTCCACGCACACCGCCAGCCAAGCGTCACTCCACGCACACTGCCAGCCAAGCACCACTCCAAGCACACCTCCAGCCAAACACCACTCTACACACACCGACAGCCAAGCACCACTCCACGCACACCCACCGCCAAGCAGCACTCCACGCACGCTTCCAGCAAAGCGCCATTCCACGCACATCGACAGCCAAGCACTACTCCACGCACACCGCCAGCCAAGCACCACTCCACCCACACCGCCAGCCAAGCGCCAGCCTACGCACACCGCCATCACATTTTGAATTTTTTTTCACAACCAATTTTATTGAGCAAATGAGCAATAAAAACGTGGCACCCCCAAGACCAGAGATCACCACGACAATTTCGGTACAGTAAATCACATAGGCAGCAAATGTTCTAGCAGGTCTTAAGAATAGGCTCAGTATAAAAACTCCCTCTAACCCACCCTACCCCCCTACCCCGACCCCTCAACTCCCAAACTCCCCCCCTACCTCCCGACCACACGCGTACATACAGCAATACAATAACGAGTGTAGGTGTAGCGCACCCGGGGCGTTACAGCTTCGGGCCAGCAATGTCTCTGCCATCAAATGTCCTCCTCTCGCTCCGCTGGGGGATCCAATGACAGACCCCGGTAGTCGGCCCATCGCTTCCAAATTTTGTAGTGTTTGCGCGGGCAGCCCCTCGCCTCAAAGATCGGCCTTTCCAGGCCCATGAAATAGTCCAGCCCAGCTTTCCACGCAGACAGGGGGGGCCCTCACCGCTTTCCATGCCCGGGCCAGGTCCCGCTTGGCAACAACAAGCCCCAAGAGCAGCAGATGGCGCTTATAAATGTTCCCACCAATGCCATCCATGACGTGCAACAATCCCAGCCGATGGGTGCGGGGAAGGTCCCAGCCCAGGACCTCGGACAGACAACTCCACACACCCCTCCAGAAACCAGACAACCGACCACACGACCACACAGTATGTATCAGGGACCCAGGCACCGCCCCACAGCGCAAACATTCCGGGGATGCTAACAGCCCAGCTCTCCACAATCATTCACGAGTATAATGGGCCCGATGCAAGTATTAAAATTGGATGAGTCGGAGCCGGACAGCAATGGCGCCTCCCTCCAATCGTCCTCATCGAGAGGGCCAACGTCCACCTCCCATGCCGCCCGAAGAGGGTGTAGGGTAGAGGAGCAATGAATGACCAGCGTCTGGTATATCCGGGAAACCTTTCTGTCCCCCAGATCCCCCATAAACACTTTTGCCTCGACCGGGCTGAACTCCGGTAGGGAGTCTAGGTTAGCAATGCTCGGGGTAAGAGCATGGCGCAGCTGCAAGTATCTGAAGAACTGGGACTGAGGCATCTGGAACTCAGTGCGGAGTTCCTCGAACGATTTAAGGGTAGCGCCGGACATGACCTGGCCCAGTAGCGTGATACCTATGGCTTCCCAGCCCTCAAAACCGGACAGGGCCACCAGCTCCGGGAGCAAACCATTGTGCCAGAGTAGCGTCTCGGCCGAAACTTGCCTCCACACAGCAAAGACCACTCTGGTAACCGACGGCAACGTGCGGCGCAGGCGAGCCAAATACAGAATAGTGTGGAGTGTATGATCACCCATTAGCGACCGTTCCAGGGCATACGCCGGGTCCCCCCTATCACTGTACCACCAGTCATTAAGAATAAGCAGTTGGGAAGCCTGGTAGTAGGAGAGGAGGTCTGAGGTAGCCAGGCCACCACAATATGTAGACAGGAAGCAAGTTTTCAACGCCACTCTGGCCGCACCGCCAGCCCATAGGAAACGACCCAGCACAGAGTTAACTTGGCGAAACCACTGTTGGCCGATAGGGTACGGGAAATTCTGACGCTGATATAGGAGACGCGGAAGCGCCACCATTTTAAAGATGGCCGATCGGCCAAAGATGGTAAGGGGCATCCTGGACCAAGTCTTGACATCAGCCTGGACCCGATCTCACACTGGCAGGACGCCGCGAGCCCAAGCCACGACTCACGACTCCAACAGGAATATGCCTAGATACTTCAGACCATCCGTCGCCACCCGCAGTCCCTCAGCCCAGGGGTCAGTCACAACTCCGCCGCCCAGTACCCACAGGGTCGACTTATTAAGGTTGAGTCGAAGGCCAGAGATCTCGCCAAAGACACGCATGACCTCCAGAACCCGGGGACCCGAGCGTTGTAGGTCGGTGAGAAAGAAGAGGACATCGTCCGCATACAGCGCGATCCTATCTGTGAGGTCGTCATTCCAGACAAATCCGCGCAGCTGAGCGTCCGCCCGTACTCGGGATGCCAGGGGCTCCATTGCAAGGGCGAACAGGTATGGGGACAATGGGCAACCCTGCCGAGTGCCCCGACCAATTCGAAAGCGCCCGGAGGTGGCCCCGGCCACTCGGACGGAGGCCGTGACGTTAGTGTATAGTAACCGCAAGTACGACAGGAACACTGGGCCGAGGTTAAGGCGGGTCAACAGGGTAAACAGGTATGCCCAGCTAACAGAGTCAAAGGCCCTGTCCATGTCCGCCAATAGGAGCGCCGCCTGCTCATCCCGAGCGCCCATGGCGTCAACCGCCGCCTGCGCCCTCCGAATATTATGACGAGTGGCCCTATGGGGCATGAATCCGGCCTGGTCAGGATGGACCAGGTCAGTAATAAGGGGCAGCAGTCGGTTCGCCAAGGCCTTAGCCAGAATTTTGGCCTCGATGTTTAAAAGAGAAATGGGTCGGTACGAGTCGTGTCTGTCCGGCGCCCTGCCCGGCTTCAGGAAAACCACGATCTCGGCATGGCGCCAGTCAGGCGGCAGTTCCCCCCGGGCCCGCGCCGCCTCCAGCACGCGCCTGAACTGAGGCCCCAGCTGGAGGTGGAACTTTTTGTAGAATTCACATGGGTAGCCACTCGGGCCCGGTGAGAGGCTGGAATGTCGCTTGGCACAACCTGTGAAGCATCGTACAGGACTTGTTGCCCCATTGATAAATACTGCTACGCGTGGCGAGCCACGCCAGCCGGGCCATAGAGGACCGAGGCGTACGATTGCTGGGCCTGCAGGAGCTGCCGTATCGCGGCCACGCCGTTCCAACTCTTCCACTCGAGCAGCGGCGGCCACAATGGCCTCCCGATGCTTCCGCCGTGCAGCCGCACACCAAGCAATATCAACGCCCCGTATCGTGGGCTTCAGTGCCTCCCACACCACCATGGCATCCACATCGCCCACTAGGTTATCTCTCCAATAATCATCGATCGCTTCACGCAAGTGATGCACGTACTCGGGTTGCTGTAAATGCCACGGCGACATCCGCCAACGAAACGGCTGCCGCCTCGAGGGGAGGTCTACAGTAGCCACAACTGGGGAGTGATCAGACAGACCCCTGGGGAGTATCGCGGTGTCCCTTACACGACTCAAACAGGCACCAGGCACAAACAAATAATCAAGTCTCGAGAAGGAACCATGCACCACCGACACATACGTGAATTCACGCGCAGCAGGATGAAAGTGGCGCCAAACATCAACCCAGCCCAAGTTATCCACCGTCGCACGCAATCTAGTGTGAGCAGTTACAGGGGAGGGGTCCACCGCAACAGGCATCCGTCTCTGGCGGTCCGATCCCACATCCATAACCTCGTTCCAATCACCCCCAACCACAGTCAGCACATCCGGGATTTCATCCCATAGAGTAAACAGTCGCTCAGCCAGGGCCCACTGCATAGGAGGGGGGGCATACACGCTACCAAAAACCACCTGCTCGGTACCCAGAAACCCCTTGATGAAAACATAACGGCCCTGAGGGTCAATCCATTGCTTTTCATGCACATACGCCACCCTGCGATGAACCAGTATGGCGACCCCCCGGGAGCCTCTCGCGAAGCCCGCATGGTACACTTGCTGGAAGCCTAATCTCTGGAGACTAAGGACCTTGGAGCCCAACATATGGGTCTCCTGAAGCAACAGTACATCTACAGCCTCCCTTTTCCCCCAGCACAACACAGCCCCACGTTTGATTTTATCAAGGATCCCCCTCACATTCCATGTCACAACACGAATGGCTTTATGAGGAGACACTGTCGTACTATCAGCCATCATCGAGGCAGTTCCTTCCACCAGACCCTCCGCGCCACCCCGGTGCATCCCACCATCTGATCGATTCAGCAGCAATATACACTCGTGGTCCCACCCCCCCAGCCCCAACACCCACCAGTCCACCCCAGGCCCGAACACCCCCGAACGCCAACAACAGAACAACACCCCCCCTCGCCCCGCACCCCCCACCCAATACCTCATAGAACATTGAAGTATCTGTCGCGGCATGGAGAGACCCGGGTCCAGAACAGAGGACCCAGGGCCCGCCATACCAATGGATCCCAACACCTCGATCATCACACACTCACCACCCCCCCAACAACACCCACAACTCGTGAGGGTCTAAGGCCCATAGAAGCCGCCTCCCGAGCCCCACAGCGTTCCCACTCAGAATCTCAGGGTGTCTCAGAAGTATATAGACTGGCATGAATAAAGTCTCAAAGAACAGTCTCACCAGCCGATCCATCACGATATGGGGCAACACCAAAGTCCAGGCCCCACCAGGGTTCAACTGCCAGCATCAGAGTGTTCAGAGTCCATCGTGCCGTTGGTCTGTGTCGTACTAGCGGAGGCTGACCGTTTCCGCGATCTGGACCTCCGATGTCGTCCTTTTCGGTTTGGGCGGTCCGTCCGCTCCGGCGACGATCTCTGGGACCCGCCTGGGTCCAGCCCCGGTTGGGCATGCGGCCTAAGTCTCACCGCCTCGTCGGTCCAACAAAATACCTCCTCGGGCGTATCAAAGAAGTGTGTCCGGGACTGGTGCACCACCCGCAGGCGGGCCGGGTACAGGAGAGAGTATTGGAGCTTCAGGCCTCGCAACTTGGCCTTGGCTGCCACAAAGGATTGTCGCTGCTGCTGCACCATTTTTGTATAGTCTGGGAAGATCATAATGGTGTGGTTTTCATATGTAAGCGAACCCTTGTTCCTCGCCTCCCGCAGTATGACATCGCGGTCGTGGTAGTTCAGCAGCCGAGCAATAACTGGCCGAGGACGCTCACCCTCCGGCGGCCGCTGAGTCAAGGCCCTGTGCGCCCGCTCGATCACAAAGCACGCAGACAGTGTCCCTTCGGGGATCCAGCTCTCCAGCCATTGGGTCAAGAACCGCTCCATGCCATCTTTCTCACACCGCTCCGGAAAGCCAATAAAGCGGAGGTTGTTCCTCCGTGCACGCCCTTCGGCATCCTCCACTCGGGCCGCAAGAGTCTTCTGGATACACTCCACCTCCGCCATTCTCTTCTTCAGTGCGCCAATGTCCGTTTCGGTCACCGAGATTCGAGATTCGGTCTCAGTGATCCGCGCCACCGCGTTGCGGAGGTCTTGGCGAAGCAATGTAACGTCCGCTCCCACTGCCCCGATTTTAGCATCAAGCATGTCCCGAGATTGGGTAATGGCAGCAAGGATTGTAGCATTGTCCGGCCCTGATCCACCACTGCCGCCAGATGCCCCGGCGCCACCGCTGGGCCCCGTAAACTTATCAATAGGGCCATGTTAGGCGGGCCTCCTCCACCACCCCTGGTCATGGCCGCTCTCAGACACAGCGGGTCCTCTCAATGGACGGGGCAGGCGCCACCCGCGACAATTTTCAGTAGTCCTTCGGGAGCAAGTCCGCTGCTACGGGCGCGGGAGGCCCCTGGCCCCGGGTCGAGACGTCGGCTCTGGTGCCCTCGAAGGAAGAAGTGACAGGCCAATGTGGTCCCGGTGTCGCGAAACTCGAGGCCCCGGCTTCACAAGGGCAGGACAGGCCTCCACCACGCCGTGTCGCCTGCAAGTGTCCACATAAGGCACAAGGAGTCAGGGCACCTCTGCAATCCGTGGGCAACTGAAGCTGCAGGGCTGGGCCGAGATTCGCGCCGCTGATGCCACTTTCAGCAGCGCGCCTGCAACCGCCACTCGGCGTCCTGAAAATTGAGGTCCCCGGTTTACAGCCGGTCACCAGGCCGCACTTCACCGCCGTCGCCTCAGGGTCCCAGAAGAGATGGAATCGCGGGATCAAGACACCGGAGAAGGCAGGACACACTCCTGGACCGATGCCACTTGCCAGGTACCAACTGTGGGCTCGGGGGCCAGGATAAATGAACGGATTAAGTCCGGGCCGGCGGGAGCTCTACAAAGCTGCGACCGCCATCTTCGCCCGCCAAGCCACGCCCCCCACATTTTGAATTTTTTAAACAAAAAACTAAAATAATTTCAAATAGATAAAAATCTAGTAACACAAAATCTGTAACTAAATACATTGCACAAATGCCAACCTTTAAAAAGAATACAAATTATTTAAAAAACACAGCCCAGGCAGTACATTTTACCACTCATGGATACTCCTAAAAATTCTTTTGTGTGTGGTAAGCTCTATAGCAAGCAGGCACACACAACCCAGGGTTAGAAGGACGCCCAGGACAGTAAAGACGAGTCTCCTTCCGCAAACCTCTTCGCCAACAGACTCTACATCTCCTAGTGGGAAAGTCTTTTGTAGATGTGGGAGGAATATAATCAGGAAAGTGGCGATCTTTCAATCGAGCCACATCCTCCACCACTCCAAATCTAGGAACACTTACTTGCTCCACAACAACAAGGCTAGATATCACAGAGTGCTGAAACTGAAGAAATGTCAACTTTGACCCAGGAGAACACTCCTTGAACACAATAAAAGCATTGAAAGTTGCTAAGTTGAAAAAATGGATGGCCATCTTCCTATACCAAACATAAGCCTTCCGAATAGCAGTGTAAGGTTCCAACCTCTGATCTACTCTGTCAACACCACCCATGTGCTTATTTTACTCCAGAATGCACACAGGTTTGTGCGCTTCAGCAACCTGACCCAAAACTGGCAGAGGTGAAGTACTCTCATCATGGATAGTAGTCAGCATGTACACATCCCTCCTGTCCACAAATTTTACAGCTAGTAGTTCGCCACAACATAAGGAACTGCACTGACTCCTCTGAAGTTTCTTGCAAACAAGCTCCTTTGGAAACCTTTGCGGTTAGAGTAGATTGTGCCACATGCAAAAGTGTCCACTTTAAACAATTCCTTAAACAATTGCACAGCAGTGTAGAAGTTATCAAGGTACAAATGGTGGCCTCTGTTGAACAGTCTTCTAGCAAGATCCCACACAATTTTCTCTGACACTCCAAAAGTGGACGGACAACCAAGCGGGTCAATAGTGGAATCTCTACCAGTGTACACACGAAAATTAAAAACATACCCTGTCTTACTCTCAGACAACATATACAGTTTAATTCAATAGTGTGCCTTCTTGCTAGGGATGTACTGCCTAAAAACCAAACAACCCTTGAACAAAACCAAAGACTCATCAATAGAAATTTCGTTCCCAGGAATGTAAATCTCTGAAAACCAATCATCAAAGTTATCAAGAACAGGCTGAATCTTAAAAAGACGGTCACAGTCAGGGTGACTACGTGGCAACGCCAAAGAATTATCCACAAAAAGCAACATGCGTAGCAAAAGTAAATACCGATCACGAGTCATAACAGCTGGAAATATGGCTGTTGCTATCAAGGGACTGGTAGACCAATATGAAGCCAGATTCGGCTTCTTTAACAAACCCATCAATAAAGTCAATCCCAAAAACTTCTTCAGCTCTTCCAGATTTGTGGGAGACCACCGGGTAGCTCTAGAGTGGGGCCTAAGTTTGTCACTGTTGACCCTCAAAAACTATTCAGCATACAAATTAGTCTGCTCATCAATCTCACCTAAAAACACATCATCCATAAATAACTGAAAATACTGTATAGGCAAAAAGTTTTCACAATCCACTCTACACCCTGCATCACCGCTAAATGGAGGGAACCCCGGCTGCACCATGTTAGGATCAACCCAGAGTCCAACACTTCCAGTAGGAAGACTAGCAACATCAGGTTGCAATCTAGGTGCCTCTTGCACCATCGGCACAGCAGTGTTCTCCTTTAACACAGGCCCTTCATCTGCGCTGAGAGTACCTTCATCATCCGATGATTCCATGTGGAGAGAAAACTCACTGCCAGAATCTTCCCCTCCCTCCTCTCTCTCAGACGCACTGTCAGTGTCATAATCCGGCTCAGAGGAAGACTCAAGAAGCATACCAACCACCTGCTGAGCAGTCATTCTACGGCTAGCCATAATGATTACTAATAAAAGTAAATTGTCACACAAGCCAATAACGCGTGTATTTAACAAGGACCCCCTGAAGGTTCGGATACAATAGTTCCTAGGCCAGGGAAATTAAGCTGTATGACAAAAAACAACCTAGGCAACCCACACTGAACAATGCAATATACTTAAGGACAAATGGCTACAATTAATTAGGAAAATATATGTCTTTTATTTTAAATCTTGTAAAAACACAACATATGAAATAAATGAAAAGGGAAACATTAAACATCAATAAAATCATGTATCATACAGTGGAATTAAGAAATTTATACATTTGTGACAATTAATAACAACATATATGGGATAAGTTAAAAAACTGAAAGTGGCAAATTGAGTCTCTACGCGCGTTTCGGCGAACCAGCGCCTTCTTCTGGAGTAGCCACACAAGCTCTAAAAAGAGATACATTTAAAAAAGTATATTAGTTATACATTCTTTAAAATATGTAAACAAAAACATATATCATTCTATGTCCTAACATTGTAGCCAGTATGCCTTATCTCTAATTCATGGTATTTATATATCTTTTCATTTCCTCGTATCATCTAAAGATTCATTCTGACAATCAGGTATTTCTCGAGTCCATCTGTTACTCAATTTCGAATTATCTGAATATGTAACATTGTAAATATCATGGATATTTTTAGTTATAAATTTATTTCTTTGCATAGATCCCTATTTTTATATTGATGGGCAGATGTTTAATCCTAGTTATCCACATTTATTCTCTCACTCATTGTTCGGAGCTTGAATTAGCTCTTCCATAGATAGGTAATACTCACAAGTAATATTCAAGATTTACATCACAGGTCGATAGGACGCTCAGTTGATGTCCAGATATGTTCTGGTTAAATGATGTATTTTGGATGCTTTTTTTACACAAAAGAGAGGGAAAAAAATAGAAAAAGCGTTCCTTTCAATTATTTTAACCAGTACTAGCAGCCTAAATCAATTAGAAGTAGTTAGATAACTTTTTTCTAGAATTACCTTATATACTGTGACCTGATTTAGTACATCCCGCCTGCCGGATAGCTCTTATGGATAAGTATAGTTTGATTCTTCAAGTTTCGTTGATATTTGTCGATTTATCGATTTTTTTAAAAGATCTCCCTGCCTGTTTGGTATAGCGGGGGAAAAGAATTTTAAATAAAGACAATATCAGGGTCACGTGGTTGATTTCAGTTCTCTATTTATCATCAAAACTTAAATAAAGTTGACACATCTTACCCGAGATATTCGGCAGAGCTCTTAAAGATGAAGGGTTAAAAAGATCTCCCTGTCAAAACATAATATTGGCTAATATAAACAATTTTGTTGCGTTAATAGAGTTTTACAGCTAGTATTTCTGGGTTGTATTTTGCCTTATTTTAATTTATGTCAGGATTGAGCTTACCTTAGAGTTAAGGAGAGATGTTCAAAAGCGGAAGGTTGTTTTAGATGCTCCAAGGATATTTGTTAATTTCGTTTAAAAGATCTCCCTGCCTATTCGAATAAACAAAAATAATTCAGGGAAATTGTAGCGGTTCTGCGCTTGGCTTTCTAATATTTCAGAACAGTTTTGTTTGGAAAAAACGGGATGTCTTACCCGAGTGGTTCGGCAGAGCTCTTTGTAGATAGTAGAACGGGTCTCCCTGTCTGTGAGACACAATGGTAGTTGATAGGGATAAATATGAAGCAATTGAAACTCAGTAGAGGTTCAAAATTATGGAATCGATTCCTATTTATTTACCGCGCTGACGGGGGCATTCTTTACCTGAAAGTAGCTGCAGGGCTCTAAATGTCCGGCGGCGGGATGGCAGTGAAGGATGGCAGCTCGACAGCGGCGGGTGGTGTCTCGTTTGCAGATTTGCTGGGTGAAAGTAACTGGTTTACGCTTGGTTTATATAGCGGGAGTTGATTGGGTTAAAAGGACTTCACCTGTGAGAATAGCCTTTGTGAAAACCGAGATAGGACTATTCCTGAATCGGGAATAGACATGGAAAACAGATCTTTTAGTGAGGTATCTATTTCTATGGTATCTACAAGAACGTGTTGAATACACCGCATGTCTTTTGCATAGAGACATAGACCATCATAGACCATCATAGATTCATTCATGTCCCTTAAAAACTAAAAATTAGACCCCTATAAATATATAATTTAATCGCTAATTTTGATGCACTTTAATAAACTGTCAAATAAACTAATTTGTATTTTTGCTAAAAAACATCTATATACGTTTTTGAAAATACACCATAGGAATAGATCCCTCTCAAAAGGATCTGTTTTCCATGTCCATTCCTGATTCAAAAATAGTCCTATCTCGATTTTTACACAGAGACTATTTGTACAAGTGGAGTCATTTTTACTCAACTAAATTCCTTATAAATATATAATTGATTCACTAAATCTGATGTACTTTTATAAATTGTTAAAATAATCTAATTTGGAATCTTTTCCTAAAAAGCTTCCCACACGTTCTTGTAGATACCATAGAAATAGATACCTCACTAAAAGATCTGTTTTCCATGTCTATTCCCGATTCAGGAATAGTCCTATCTCGGTTTTCACAAAGGCTATTCTCACAGGTGAAGTCCTTTTAACCCAATCAACTCCCGCTATATAAACCAAGCGTAAACCAGTTACTTTCACCCAGCAAATCTGCAAACGAGACGCCACCCGCCGCTGTCGAGCTGCCATCCTTCACTGCCATCCCGCCGCCGGACATTTAGAGCCCTGCAGCTACTTTCAGGTAAAGAATGCCCCCGTCAGCGCGGTAAATAAATAGGAATCGATTCCATAATTTTGAACCTCTACTGAGTTTCAATTGCTTCATATTTATCCCTATCAACTACCATTGTGTCTCACAGACAGGGAGACCCGTTCTACTATCTACAAAGAGCTCTGCCGAACCACTCGGGTAAGACATCCCGTTTTTTCCAAACAAAACTGTTCTGAAATATTAGAAAGCCAAGCGCAGAACCGCTACAATTTCCCTGAATTATTTTTGTTTATTCGAATAGGCAGGGAGATCTTTTAAACGAAATTAACAAATATCCTTGGAGCATCTAAAACAACCTTCCGCTTTTGAACATCTCTCCTTAACTCTAAGGTAAGCTCAATCCTGACATAAATTAAAATAAGGCAAAATACAACCCAGAAATACTAGCTGTAAAACTCTATTAACGCAACAAAATTGTTTATATTAGCCAATATTATGTTTTGACAGGGAGATCTTTTTAACCCTTCATCTTTAAGAGCTCTGCCGAATATCTCGGGTAAGATGTGTCAACTTTATTTAAGTTTTGATGATAAATAGAGAACTGAAATCAACCACGTGACCCTGATATTGTCTTTATTTAAAATTCTTTTCCCCCGCTATACCAAACAGGCAGGGAGATCTTTTAAATAAATCGATAAATCGACAAATATCAACGAAACTTGAAGAATCAAACTATACTTATCCATAAGAGCTATCCGGCAGGCGGGATGTACTAAATCAGGTCACAGTATATAAGGTAATTCTAGAAAAAAGTTATCTAACTACATCTAATTGATTTAGGCTGCTAGTACTGGTTAAAATAATTGAAAGGAACGCTTTTTCTATTTTTTTCCCTCTCTTTTGTGTAAAAAAAGCATCCAAAATACATCATTTAACCAGAACATATCTGGACATCAACTGAGCGTCCTATCGACCTGTGATGTAAATCTTGAATATTACTTGTGAGTATTACCTATCTATGGAAGAGCTAATTCAAGCTCCGAACAATGAGTGAGAGAATAAATGTGGATAACTAGGATTAAACATCTGCCCATCAATATAAAAATAGGGATCTATGCAAAGAAATAAATTTATAACTAAAAATATCCATGATATTTACAATGTTACATATTCAGATAATTCGAAATTGAGTAACAGATGGACTCGAGAAATACCTGATTGTCAGAATGAATCTTTAGATGATACGAGGAAATGAAAAGATATATAAATACCATGAATTAGAGATAAGGCATACTGGCTACAATGTTAGGACATAGAATGATATATGTTTTTGTTTACATATTTTAAAGAATGTATAACTAATATACTTTTTTAAATGTATCTCTTTTTAGAGCTTGTGTGGCTACTCCAGAAGAAGGCGCTGGTTCGCCGAAACGCGCGTAGAGACTCAATTTGCCACTTTCAGTTTTTTAACTTATCTCATATATGTTGTTATTAATTGTCACAAATGTATGAATTTCTTAATTCCACTGTATGATACATGATTTTATTGATGTTTAATGTTTCCCTTTTCATTTATTTCATATGTTGTGTTTTTACAAGATTTAAAATAAAAGACATATATTTTCCTAATTAATTGTAGCCATTTGTCCTTAAGTATATTGCATTGTTCAGTGTGGGTTGCCTAGGTTGTTTTTTGTCATACACACACACAAGCCAATAACAACAATCACTATGTGAAATAAACAATGAACAAAATTCACCTTTATCAAAAATACCTGTACATTGCAAAACAAAACCACTCACTTGCCTGAAGCAGCTAAACTCAACACCACATACTCTGCACAAACACAGTATGGATCAACAATATCCCACTTAAAAAGAAAGAGAAAACAAAAATACACATAAGACAATGCAAAACACATCACAAAGAATCTCATGCTCAAAACAGCAACTAAATGCCACTATGACACCGGTTACAAAAAAAAACCTACATGCATTACATTATAACTCATTTGGAGTACATACAACAAAAATCATTTTTCTTACCTAAAAAAATCAACAACACAAAACTGCAGAACAACCACTGTCGAAACCGGAAGCAAAAGCTTTACACTAGATTTAAAATGAAGAATAAAAAAATTAGATTCACATATTCAAAAAAAGCACCAAACAACCTGCCAAGCTAAGGGGTAGGTGGGCCTAACAGTATAAAATCAAAAGGGGAGCAACCCTTGCCCATGAGACCAGCCCCCACCAAAACAACATTTTTAAAAACGCTGGTGTCTAGTGGCTTCTGCCCCCCTTGGGAACAGCGGGGAGCACAGAGAGGAGCGTAGGTAGACTGCCCTTAATCCTCGGCGAAACTATTATATTCTCCCGATGAGATAACCTTCCCTCTGCCCCCGCGGAGCATGTCAGACTCGCAATAGGAGTCTTGCTTTTCCCTCTCCTATTTTAGGTTTGAGCTTACGCTATTTGCCTATTTTTGCAATTTGGCACAAGGAATTTAGGAGTGTCTGCTTGTTAGTGTGTGCAGACCACCCATTTTCATCACTTCTGGTCCTGACGAAAACCTGTGATTTACCTTAATGGTTGAAACATGTAGACCACTTCACATAGATACTCATGGTTATAATCGGATGTATGACGTTAAAACGCATACTTTTACCATGCATACCATTACAACGCAGTTTTTACAACGCATACCATTACAACGCATAGCGCTTTGGGGTGCTGGATAGTGAATAGTTTAATTTACTATTCCAACCCCAGTCCCCGTGGACACTAGGGAAGGTGTTGGATAGTAAATTAAACTTATTCCCTATCCTAGAGCGCACCCCAGCGCAATGCGTTGTAATGGTTTGCGTTGTAATTACTGCGTTGTAATGGTAGTGCGTGGTAAAAGATTTGTTGTAAGGGTTGTATACCTCATAATCACCTACTAGTATCTTTTCACTGCTTTTTTAATATTGTCCAGTAGCCCTTGAATAAAAAAATGTTTTGGTCATACCAGGACAATTTTTAACATCACTTTTTCACTTTACACTCAAAAACCAGCTCCACTGTAGTTCAGGTGTCGCAGCACACCCTGATGGCACTCGGCCGTCAGGTTGGACCCCAATAATGAAGCATGTCACCAACTAGGTTGGTGAGTGAGGGGGTTTTATAAAAGGAAAAATCTTTCCTTTTCCAATTGGCATCCCATTCAGAACCTCTCCTTGAGGTAACGGTGGTGATACTCCATTTATTTTTCTAATATTCAGTCCAGGGGACTGGGAGTATTTTTTCCTTCCACTTCTATGTGGAAAAATCCCTTGCTCTCTCCTTTTGTTTACTTATATGACAGATGGGACTAAATACATTCTGCTACTCTACCACTCAAAGAGGCAGTAAAGGCCACAATCATCCTCCCATAAAGGGGGAACGACCCATGTCCAAGGGGCGGATCCCCAACATAAAAATAAACCCTGGTGCCCTAGTGACCCATAAAAAACCCAGCAAAACTGCCCTTCAAGACAACACAAAAAGGGGGATGATGGGCGGAGCCCTTGAGCAAATCTAACACTCACCCCCAGTCAACTGATCTTGGTTTAATCCATCATCATTATTTAGCTCAATTCACCAACTCAGGTTAGACATGGCCAAATGCAAATCAGACTGACCCTATGCACTTTGATTGCCCTAAGTTGGCAGAGGTGGGTCCCTTGCTCACTTTGCCACTGGACTCAAGCTAACCTGGCTGGTAACGGCTGATTAGCCAGTAACCAGTCCCATTATGGTTGTTTCCGGGTCAGGTAAGATATGGCTTGGCAGTTCGGGCTGGACTGCTCCCATGAAGCATAGGGTCAGACTAATTTGCATATGGCCATGTCTGAACTGGGGTGCTGCAGTGACCTACAAACTAACATCATGGGCATACCAAAATGGCAAGGCAAAATATTTGTGCCAAAAAAGGGTAGTGACCTTTGCACAAGGGGACACTCCCCACTACTATATTTCACAATTGCAAAAAGGATGGCCCCCAAAACATAAACAAAAAAGTGGGCATCCAAAAAAGGCCCCCAAGGGGAGTGACCCTTGCCCAAGGGGCCACTCCCCAGCACATCCCTAAATTTAAAACACATTGGGCCTTATTTATGAAGGCCTTGCGCCACCGCTGTGTCACTTTTTCCCATGTTAAAAGTGACGCACCGGCGGCGCAAGACCTTCATAAATGAGGCCTATTTTTCCACAAGAGGGGAGCAACCCTAGTCTTAGATTGTCGCGCCCCTACACACCCAAAAAAATTGTGGGCTACCTAAAATGGCCCCCAAGGGGAGTAACCCATGCCAAAGGGGCCACTCCCCAGCACATCCTTTATATTTTTGATAAATTAGACTCCCCGGGGGTTGCCAAAGGCTTAAGAAATGCCCCCTAAAGGGGAGCGACCCTTGCCTAAGGGGTAAATTAAAAATACATTTTGAAGACCTTAAATGGCCCCCGTGAGAGTGGCCCTTGCCCAAGGGGCCACTCTCCAAAACAATGCCCGATTTTCTATATATTAATCAAGATATAAATAAAGTTGTGCCCCCTCCCGGGTGGCCAACAACTTAAAAAATATGCCCCCTAAAGGGGAGCGACCCTTGCCTAAGGGGTCGCTCCCCAAAACTAACTTTAACACCTAAAATGGCCCCCAAGAGAGTGGCCCTCGCCCAAGGGGCCACTCTTCAAAACAAAGCCCGATTTGTACATAAAAAAATAATTAAATTAAGTTGTGCCCCCTCCCGGGTGGCCAACAACTTAAAAAATGTGCCCCCGAAAGGGAAGCGACCCTTGCCTAAGGGGTCGCTTCACAAAACTAAATAAAACTCCTAAAATGGCCCCCTTGAGAGTGGCCTTTGCCCAAGGGGCCACTCTCCAAAACAATGCCCGATTTTATCGATTTATTTAAAAAAAAAAAAAAAGTTGGTCCCCCTCCCGGATGGCAAACCACTTCAAATATATGCCCCTTAAAGAGGAGCGACCCTCGCCCAAGGGGCCCCAGGCCCAAAACTTACCTCTTTCTCCTCCGACGTGCAGGAAGCAAATGGCTTCCCTGCGCGCTGACATCATTGATGACACGGGTGGGGGGCGGGGGAGGCAGGGGAATGTCTTCCCCTGCCTTCCCCGCAGAAACAAGGAAAATTGGGCTCGTCATGAACACCCGAGCACTGTATGCCATGACGAGCTCAGCTCGTCATGAGCATACAAGGGGTTAAGGACAGTACTTCACAGCCCTCAGACTGTATAGTTGTAAAATTTGCCCTAAAGTTATCACTGTATGTGACTGCTAATCCCCCTCCTCTTTTCAATGAACGATCTTGCCTATGCAGCTGATACCCGGAAGGTGTGGCTGCAAGCAGTTCAGGCATTTAGGTATTGGTGACCCATGTTTCCGTGATGAATAAGATGTCAGGTTTATGAGAATCAATAATAACTGCTACTTCAAGTGCGTGTTTTACTAGAGAACGAGCATTAATTAAAGTGCACAGTGTACCCGTACTGTCCTTTTTTTCTGGTGATATCTGGTTGGAACTGAGTGAGTTGAGAGAGACGAAAAGGCCAGGCACCCAGAAACCACAGGAGGCGCAAAAACCATCCAAACCCTGACAAAGAGCTAAAATATTAAAACAGTGACAATTGACATCCTGGTTATTTAAATCATGAAGTTCCTTACTTGTGAAGGATATTTTAGTTCTAGGATTGTGAAGAGGAACCCGCCTTTTACCCTGTGCTCAGCCCCCACCGGAGTCTTTACAGTGAACTGCCTGGCTCGGTATATAGAGGGTTATCTATATCCAGATTCTCACTGTGATAAATTGGCCTCCTTTTTTGTGGAGAAAGTGGAAAAAATATATCATGGGTTCGACACACTCCACCAGGATCGCGAGGCTACTGTCTCTGATACGTCGGATCATGAGCCCCTGGCTATTTTACCTGAACTGTCGATTGAGGCCTTTGACAAGTTCAGCCTTAGGGTCAAGTCAGGCTCTCCTGCGGACCCGTTAAAGCCAGCCCTCATTAACACACTTTCCCCGCTGTGCCGTGACCCCATATTGAATCTCATCAATATGTCACTGTCTTGTGGAACGGTACCCGCGGCATGGAAACAGGCAGTGGTCACTCCTATATTAAAAAAAGCCAACTCTGACCCCCGATTGCCAGAAAACTATCGACCTATCTCCCTGTTGCCTTGGATCGCTAAAGTAACAGAAGCCCATGTCAACTCTGTTCTGTCTGAGCATCTGGTTCGTAACCAGATTTTGGATCCCAGTCAGAACGGCTTCCGGTCAGGACACAGTACCGAGACGGCATTACTTTACATCATGGAACATCTTCGCCAGGTACTTGACTCAGGTCATACTGCAGCGCTTATACTATTAGATCTAAGCGCTGCCTTCGATACTGTGTCCCACCAAATACTTATCCAACGCTTACAGGAGGCGGGAGTGACGGATGTCGCTCTCCAGTGGTTTCGGTCTTTTTTGGCAGACCGTTCCTTTAAAGTGGCTATACCACCTGGCCAATCCGCCACCTATCCCCTGGAGCTGGGGGTACCACAGGGATCTTCGTTGAGCCCTACAATGTTCAACCTCTATGTGAAACCGTTGGCTGGTGTCGTCAAACAGTGGGGTCTTACGATGGTCTCATATGCGGACGACACACAGCTAGCGGTGACACTTAGTGGAGACCCTGAGGTGGTGGCCCCCAGATTCCGTGCGGGTCTCTTGGCAGTAGCTAGCTGGCTTCGCACCAACTGCCTCCAGTTGAATGCCACAAAAACGGAGGTGTTGGTTCTAGGGAAGCACGCTGAGCTATGGGGTAACCAGTGGTGGCCATCAGAGCTTGGTGTCACTCCTATTCCAGCTGCTGGAGTGAGAAATCTAGGAGACTGGGTGGACTCTGCGCTCACCTTCAGGGACCACACCAAGAAGGTGGCTGCCACGTGCTATGGAATCTTGCGTGGTATTAGGCCGGCCTTAAAGTATTTTGATCCCCCTACCAGACAGCTTGTAGTCCAGGCCTCTATACTATCTCGGCTGGACTACGGCAGTTCACTGTTGTTAGGGGTGAATCAAGCGGAGGCCTCTAGGCTCCAAAGAGTACAAAATGCCGCGGCACGAGCCATTGTGGGCCTCCCCAGACATTGCTCAGTGTCTGGTACCATCACGGCCTTGCATTGGCTCCCGGTCAGACAGCGAATTAAGTTCAAGGCGCTGTGTCTGGCCTTTAAAATTTTGAAATCTTCTTCGCCGCCGGCACTCGCCAATCTACTCACGTCCTATAAGCCTTCGAGATCCTTGAGATCGGAGGGGCTTCATTTGGCTGTCTGTCCACGCTTTAAGCTGAGCAGAATGGGTGGCCGCTCCTTTAGGGTGCTAGCGGCAGGTTTATGGAACTCGCTCCCGGTACACATCCGAGCTCTTGAAGATTTGCTCGCCTTCAGGCAGGCGATTAAAACTTTCCTTTTTCCACTGTCTAGCTAATTTCTTTTCTTTTATTGTGTGTTATGTTACAGCGTCTGTCAAAGCGCCAGGACGCCCCTTTGCTGGGGCAGCTGCGCGCTATAAAAATATAAATAACATAACATAACATAACATAACTTCCTACAGGAGAGCCACAGCCAATGGGAGGAGAGCGGGATCATTAGGAGGGCGGAGCGGACGACTGGCAAGGAGAACCCGTAAGACGCCACAAATGAGGAGGAGGACACGCTGAATCCGGACCTGGGAAACCCGCCCTGAGAACAGACCGGACTGAAGGAGGACCGACCCAAGAGCAGCGCCGCTCAGGAAGAAGACAAGGACGACCCGGCCACTGGTGAAGAAAAAGTGTGGACGGAGGACTAGTGGACGACCCCGGAGGACGTCTGTATGCCGCCGTAACTCTGGAGAGTTACAGCAGACGCGGTATGTGAATCAGGCTAGGGGGTGGGAGTTGGCCATAGCAGGAGGAAGGATACATGAGATTTGGTTGTAGTTTTGATTATATTTGCTTTCGGGAGGGGAGCGGGCGTAGTGTGACAGTTTTACCGCCATGATTGACTAACCCTCGGTAACTCTTTATGTTAGCAAAGCAGGCGTAAACCAAAGAGTGTTAGCCCTGATGCTCTGATACCTTGCTTGCCTTGGTTCCCATAGCAAGTCCTCTTATGGTGGCACCTGTAAATTGTGAACCCTCAAATTACCTTAAGTAGGAGCTTGTATCCTGAAGTAAGGAACGAGCTAAAGATAGACCAATTGGTTTCTATCAGCACTACCTTTTTTTTGGCTTTATGTGCACTAGGTGTCCCCACCCCTGGTGAAGGTAATTTCATTGCTAAACAACACGTGACAAATACATTTACCGCTTCTGTCTCTTCTCTTTGCAAGCTACCCGGGGACCGTCAACACCAACCGACTGGGAGAAGAGGAAACCATCAGAGGAAGGTCATCTACAGCCTGAACTCAACATCCCCAAGGACCATCTGTGTTTATATTTAGTTGTGCACCAAGATTTGAATAAAATACCCTAAAATAGATTCACGCATAAGACCTCCTAGCTTCTTTTTTTGCCCGTCCCTCTTACAAGGATCTAAGGCAAAACTGGCAGGGGGTCTGTCGCAGGGTGCGGTCCAGGCACAGACGGGTACAGATGAGCTTGCCTTTGGCCCACACATGCCATTTAAGTAGTGTGTCAGCTGTGTCAGCTGTTCAATCCCTTGCCGGAAGTAGACCCCAGGGGGTTACAGGCCATTTGACTGAGACTGACATTCAGTCTCTTCTGTTATCATATACTACTACACATAAAGGCGTGTCTCTTTTCCCCTGCACTATTCAAACTTTTCCTTCCAACCCATTCTGAGAACCCTGCCTCAACCGCAGAACAATAAACAAGCACAATCTTTTACAGGTCCCCATAACACACCAAGCGGCTTTAGTCACCAAAACCCACATCAGATACATGTTTCTTAACTGCAGATCGTGGTGAAACACACTGCTGACACCGCCAGTCTCATCCTCCCACAAGATCTTACCCCCCTAAACTTAACAGAAATGTGGCTGAATGATAACACCTCACCCATCTTTGACCTTCTAGTTCCCTCAATTATGACATCATCAGATTGTACAGATCTGGAAGAGCAGGGAGTGGCATAGCATGCATTTTTTGCTCCACTCTCTTTAAACTTTTGAAATCTTCTTTGCCGCCGGCACTCGCCAATCTACTCACGTCCTATAAGCCTTCGAGATCCTTGAGATCGGAGGGGCTTCATTTGGCTGTCTGTCCACGCTTTAAGCTGAGCAGAATGGGTGGCCGCTCCTTTAGGGTGCTAGCGGCAGGTTTATGGAACTCGCTCCCGGTACACATCCGAGCTCTTGAAGATTTGCTCGCCTTCAGGCAGGCGATTAAAACGTTCCTGTTTCCAGTGTCTAGCTAATTTCTTTTCTTTTATTGTGTGTTATGTTACAGCGTCTGTCAAAGCGCCAGGATGCCCCTTTGCTGGGGCAGCTGCGCGCTATAAAAATATAAATAACATAACATAACATAACATAACTTCCTACAGGAGAGCCACAGCCAATGGGAGGAGAGCGGGATCATTAGGAGGGCGGAGCGGACGACTGGCAAGGAGAACCCGTAAGACGCCACAAATGAGGAGGAGGACACGCTGAATCCGGACCTGGGAAACCCGCCCTGAGAACAGACCGGACTGAAGGAGGACCGACCCAAGAGCAGCGCCGCTCAGGAAGAAGACAAGGACGACCCGGCCACTGGTGAAGAAAAAGTGTGGACGGAGGACTAGTGGACGACCCCGGAGGACGTCTGTATGCCGCCGTAACTCTGGAGAGTTACAGCAGACGCGGTATGTGAATCAGGCTAGGGGGTGGGAGTTGGCCATAGCAGGAGGAAGGATACATGAGATTTGGTTGTAGTTTTGATTATATTTGCTTTCGGGAGGGGAGCGGGCGTAGTGTGACAGTTTTACCGCCATGATTGACTAACCCTCGGTAACTCTTTATGTTAGCAAAGCAGGCGTAAACCAAAGAGTGTTAGCCCTGATGCTCTGATACCTTGCTTGCCTTGGTTCCCATAGCAAGTCCTCTTATGGTGGCACCTGTAAATTGTGAACCCTCAAATTACCTTAAGTAGGAGCTTGTATCCTGAAGTAAGGAACGAGCTAAAGATAGACCAATTGGTTTCTATCAGCACTACCTTTTTTTTGGCTTTATGTGCACTAGGTGTCCCCACCCCTGGTGAAGGTAATTTCATTGCTAAACAACACGTGACAAATACATTTACCGCTTCTGTCTCTTCTCTTTGCAAGCTACCCGGGGACCGTCAACACCAACCGACTGGGAGAAGAGGAAACCATCAGAGGAAGGTCATCTACAGCCTGAACTCAACATCCCCAAGGACCATCTGTGTTTATATTTAGTTGTGCACCAAGATTTGAATAAAATACCCTAAAATAGATTCACGCATAAGACCTCCTAGCTTCTTTTTTTGCCCGTCCCTCTTACAAGGATCTAAGGCAAAACTGGCAGGGGGTCTGTCGCAGGGTGCGGTCCAGGCACAGACGGGTACAGATGAGCTTGCCTTTGGCCCACACATGCCATTTAAGTAGTGTGTCAGCTGTGTCAGCTGTTCAATCCCTTGCCGGAAGTAGACCCCAGGGGGTTACAGGCCATTTGACTGAGACTGACATTCAGTCTCTTCTGTTATCATATACTACTACACATAAAGGCGTGTCTCTTTTCCCCTGCACTATTCAAACTTTTCCTTCCAACCCATTCTGAGAACCCTGCCTCAACCGCAGAACAATAAACAAGCACAATCTTTTACAGGTCCCCATAACACACCAAGCGGCTTTAGTCACCAAAACCCACATCAGATACATGTTTCTTAACTGCAGATCGTGGTGAAACACACTGCTGACACCGCCAGTCTCATCCTCCCACAAGATCTTACCCCCCTAAACTTAACAGAAATGTGGCTGAATGATAACACCTCACCCATCTTTGACCTTCTAGTTCCCTCAATTATGACATCATCAGATTGTACAGATCTGGAAGAGCAGGGAGTGGCATAGCATGCATTTTTTGCTCCACTCTCATATTGAAACAGGCTCAAACTCCTGCTTTGCCCACATGTGAATACCTAGTTATCAATATATGGAACAACGACAACATGGTGTGCAAGCTCCATACGATTTACCAACCCCTGGCAAATAACACTTCTTTCATCGAACAAATAATTGAGACTATCACCGCTAACACAGAACAACACACAAACCAGATCTTCCTTGGGGACTTCAGTATATTTATTTATTTATTTGTTTATATAGCGCTAGAATCGACCCCCGAAGGGGTATCTCCACTCTTAAATGAACTCTGAGAAGAATCTGAGTATTCTGACATACTTAGCAGGTACAGAACAAGAAGGTCTTTAACAATTTCCTGAATTTTGCATGCTCTGGGCACTGTCTGAGAGACGGGAAGTTCATTTCAGAGACGCGGACCAAGATAGGAGAGGGCCTTCCCTCCCAATCTTACCCTTCTTATGATTGGTACTTCAAGAAGATGTTTACTACTAGAGCGGAGAGATCGCAAAGGTGCATAGGGTATGAATGTCTCTGCCAAATAGGAGGGGCCCAGGTTCTGGGGTGCCTTATGAATAACGCAACAGGTTTTAAATTTGATCCGTTGGCGAATGGGCAGCCAATGGAGCTTTGCCAACAGGGGACGTGATGGCGATCTAGGTGGCGCATTCTGGACCAACCCTGCAGCTGTATTTTGGACTACTTGTAGTCTGCTGAGTAGGGTGTCATTAGCTGAAATCAGCAGACCATTACAGTAGTCCAAATGACTGAGTACTAGGGCCTGGACCAGAGGTTTACGGGTGGAATCCGGAAGTAACAGGAAAACTCTGAGGAGTAATCCTATTACATGAAAGCAAGAACCAGCTGTCTGAGTAGCACGCTCTTTCAGGCTGAGGGCTTGATCTAATTGGATACCCAGGTTTTTTAATACATGCTTGGGGACAGGGTTAGGGCCCAGGTCTGATGGTCACCATTCAGGCGTCCACAGAAGGGGGGCTTCACCAAAGAGCATAACCTCTGTTTTTCCCACATTACACTGTAGAAAGTTATTTACCATCCATTGTGATACAGCTTGCATTCCATCAGAGAAGGCCAGCTGGACCGCAGTTGTGAGTTTGCTGAATGGAAAAAGGAGCTGCGTATTGTCGGCATATGATACGGGAATGAACCTGTATGTCCTCAAGAGATTGGCCAAGGGAGCGACATATATGTTGAAAAGTGTTGGGCTCAAACAAGAGCCCTGTGGCACTCCCTTGGTCAATTCTATAGGAGCCGAACAATACGAGCCAAGATTAACACTGTGTGAGCGACTAGACTGAAAACTCCTCATCCATGATAGAGCCGACCCCCTCAGCCCCACCTCTTCCAATCGTCTGAGCAAGACACTATGGGAAATTGTGTTGAACGCAGCGGATAGGTCCAACAGCACCAGAATCATAGAATGTCCTTTGTCAAGTGACATTCTGATGTTGTCTGTAACTTAGATAAGTGCAGATTCAGTGCTGTATTTGGGCCTAAAACCAGACTGGGAATGATCTAAACATCAAGTCCATTCGACAAAGATAGATAGATGGAAATTAACGTGTTTCTCCATTAGCTTTGCTCAGGTATGGAAGAAGAGAGATGGGGAGATTAGACAACTCCGTCCATGTAATATTGGAGTTCTTACGGATGGGTCTCACCTGAGCAACTTTCCACTCCTGTGGAACCAGGCCAAGATTAATAAGGGACTGTACCGCAGTGGCAAGCTATTTGGATAAGGATGGGATAACTTTAGCAGGGATGCAATTTAACGGGGACCCAGACTTAATCAGACGCATCAGTGTTTCAACCTCAGTTATAGTAATGGTAGGGAGAATATTGAGTAACATAGGATTAGCCATTTTGGGGTGTGCAAGGACACAGGATTATTCTGTGAATTACCTGCCATTGTGATTTTATCATAAATCAACTCTATCTTATGGGAAAAATATAAAGAAATGTCATCACACAGCTGTTGGGAGGGTGATTCAAGACTTTCGCATGCTTTCGGATTGGTAAAAGATTAAAGAATTCGATATAAACTTTTTGATGAATTTCCGCCTGTATTAGCTGCGATGATATGTGCATTTTGCGTGCAGATTTTATGTTTTTGTGATAACTAGTCAAGGAGAGGTAGTATTGGTTTCTATCCATCTCAGTTTGTGAAGCCTTCTACACTGGACCAACGCAAATGATCCCTTAGTAAACACCTTGAAGATCTTTCTTTCAGACTTCATCTTCACACACTCCTGTACCAGCCCAAGGCATTATAGAGGCTCTACCCTTTGCTTAATCATAGCCAAGGATAATGTCATGCAACTGACATCCATATCCCCCTGTGATTTGTCAGATCATTAGTCAGATCATTACCGAAGCTCCTTCCTCACTTTGGAAAAGTTAGTGATTAGACAGGGCCAACCTCTTATACCCAGACATTGGCCCGGAGACCTGAACATTTTTAACATATCTGACCTAACCTCTGTAAGCAACAACCTACTACCTCTTCCCACAGACATTACAAATTTGAATTATCTTACCAATCATTACATCCAATCCATGGATGACCTACTTGATACCATTGCCCTGAAACAGCTAAAAAGAATACCTAGTAGATTCTCCAAAGCATGGTTTGACAGCACCCTTAACAAGAAAAGGCACAACAAACTATTGGCAAATCTAGCCACCTCTTGGTTGATGATGGGCCATCTCATAGCGAAGATAAATTCTCTATCTGTTTCATTAAAAAGACTAGGGTAATTGAAACTGAATTGCAACTTGTCTCACAGCGTCTACTAATTCAGGTCCAGCACCGTCTCCACCGAGTGCAGCACTTTATGAGATCCTCTCTGAAAAAACAGAAATACAAAAAATAATTCAACTTGGAATACATACATACATATATATATATTACCTACTGGCGGTCGCCAGTAGGTATAACTACCTAGGTAGGTATAGTTAGGATCTTGTTCCTGTTCAAAAAGTGTTTTTTTTTTTGCCAATATCTTTGGCACCATTTGAAGAATCTTCAACTAATGGGGTGCTCCATTCAGCTCCTGTCTTGAAATTTTTGGGGTGACTTATCAAGCATGGGTGAGAAAAAAGGGGGCCCCAAAACACATTTTCTCCATGCTCATTTCCACAGGAAAATTTAGACAAAGCAACAGCCCGAACTGCTGAACGGAATTACACCAAATTTGGCAAAAGGGTAGGTCTTGGTCCAGAAAGCATGCTTTTCTTTTAATGATGTAAATCCGTTCAGTAGTTGCTGAGAAATTCAAAAAATAAAAATATAGATATCTGAGCACCGAGGAGGGTTCACGAACCCTCCCGAGCATCACCTCAATTCTGATTGGCTGCCAACACTCCTAATCAGAATGTGTTGGCAGCCATCTTCTAACTCGGTAACTGAGTCACAATAAAACAGTGGAAAAAAGTTTAAAAACAAAGAAAAGGGGGCAGGGTAGAAACACCCTGACCCACTAGGCCTGCTCAGGCCAATAACGATAATTTTGTTTTAAAAATCGGCCGAATTCGAACTGGGTGTGCGAATCCGGTTGAGAAAAACACAAAAAAAACTTAGCGCGGGCTCCCGCTCTTCGTTTTGTATAAGTCCTGGGGGAAATGCGGAGTTAATTAGTGGGGGACCAACACCTCCCCTGGGCTTTATTCATTATGTGCGGTGGCACACAGTCCCCCCACAGCCCTGGGGACTGCCACCTCCTTGGGGCATTCATAAATATGGGAGGTGGGCCTCCCAGGCCCCCCAAGCCTTGGGGACCGCCACCACCCTGGGGTTTAAATTAAAATAAAAAAGTGACGGTTGGTTCCTGCACGCCGCCCAACACTGCCCCGGGGCCACCACCTCCCTGGGGCACTAAATATTTAAATATGAGGGTCCATTGCCGGCCCCCGGGCCCCAGGGACCACCAATTCAATCAATCAATCAGTCAATCAGAGTACTTGTAAAGCACGCTACTTACCCATCAGGGTCTCAAGGTGCTGAGGGGAGGGGGTGCCGCTACTGCTCGAAGAGCCAGGTCTTGAGAAGTCTTCTGAAGGCTACTAGGTCTTGGGTCTGCCGTAGGTGGGTAGGGAGGGTGTTCCAGGTCTTGGCGGCGAGGTAGGAGAAGGATCTGCTGCCGGAGGTTGTTCGTTGGATGCATGGAACAGCGGCGAGGGCGAGGGCGAGGCTGGTGGAGCGGAGCTGGTGGGTGGGGGTGTAGAAGCTGAGTCTGCTGTCCAGGTAGGCTGGTAAGGCATTGTGGAGTGCTTTGTGTGCCTGGGTCAGGAGCTTGAAGGTGATCCTCTTATCGACAGGGAGCCTGTTGAGGTCTCTCAGGTGGGGGGTGATGTGGCTGCGGCTGGGGACATTGACGATCAGTCGGGCAGAGGTGTTTTGGATGCGTTTTAATCGTCGTAGGTGTTTGGCTGGGATTCCTGTGTAGAGTGCGTTGCCATAGTCCAGTCTGCTGCTGACGAGGGCCTGTGTCACTGTATTTCTTGTTTTGGTTGGGATCCACTTGTAGATCCTGCGGAGCATGCGGAGGATGTTGTAGCAGGAGGAGGAGACGACGATGACCTGTTTAGACATGGAGAGGGAGGAGTCGAGGATGAATCCTAGGTTTGCGTGCATGGTCGGTGGGTGTCGGTGCTGTTCCCAGAGTGGTCGGCCACCAGGAATCGTCCCAGGCTGGGGGGGGTGGGTCTGAGGATGAGTACCTCCGTCTTGTCCTAGTTCAGCTTCAGACGGCTGTTCCTCATCCAGTCGGCGACAGACTTCATTCCCTCATGGAGGTTGGTTTTGGCGGTGTGCGGGTCCTTGGTGAGGGAGAGGATGAGCTGGCTGTCATCAGCAAAGGAGATAATATTGAGGTCATGTTGGCGGGCCACTTGTGCGAGGGGGTCCATGTAGATGTTGAACAGCGTTGGGCTGAGGGATGAGCTCTGGGGGATGCCGCAGATGATGTCGGTGGCCTCGGATCGGAAGGGCGGGAGGCGGACACTCTGGGTTCTGCCGGACAGGAAGGATGTTCTCTTGGATTCTGACTTCTAGGAGGCGTGTCTTTATAGTGCGATGACCTCCCCAGGGCTTTAAAAATGCTGGGGGGGGGTTATGCGGACCCCCCTTCTAGAGCCCTATGTGGCACTGGGGACCGCTACCCCCAGAGCCAGCTCCTGCAATGTCCCAGGGTGCCCACCCCTGGGACATTGCGGTTTGGTATGGTAGGGCGGGAGTACGGCGTAGCAAACTCCTGCTTTCACTTCAATGAAGCAAAGTAGATTGCTTTTGGGCAGGGGGAGCTGCATGCCATCCCAAAAGCAATGCTGGTTCCTGCAGAAGGCGGGGAGATGGCAGGGACCATTGGGGCATTGGGGCTTCCCCCACGGTCCACATCAAAAAGGCCAGGCCCCAGGGGATGTGGTCCCCGGGGCCAGAACTGTCCCAGGGGAGGGGGCCCACATGGAGACCCCTCTGGAATAAAAAAAAAGAGGCAATGCCCTGAAAAATGAGGTCCCCTCCATTAAAAAATGAAAAAAATGTATTGCGGCTGTACCCTGGGGGATTGGGTCCCATGGGCCGAAATTGCCCTCAAGGGGGGGCCCCCTTCCCATTTTTTCCCCAATATTGGAGGCCCTTGTGATGGGGTCCCCAGGGCCCAAAAAAAAAAGAAAGAAGGGGGGGCACACAGCCCCCTTCTAAAAAGATATAACAATAAAAAGCTGGCATCACCCCTGAGGCCCCGCCCCCTCCCTGGGGAATTAAGTCCCCTTGAATACTGAGAGTCCCTGGGGCCAACTAGCCCACCAGGTACCTTCAGTAAGCACCGCACAGCTGGATTGCACAGCTGGATTGCAGAGAGGTAGTCCAAGGCCACACCCCTTTTTATACCGCACTGCAAACACGCCTCTTGGCACACTGCTGGTGGGCCGATGAGGTCCTCTTGTGTGCTGAGGACCTCAGGACACAAGTGGACTTCATCCCCGAGTAGCAGTGCGCCAGGAGCCACGTTTGCGGAGTAGTGTGAAAAGAGGCCATGGCCTCAGACCACTCTCAGCAATCCAGCTGTGTTGGGCTTACTGGAGGTACCTGGTGGGCTAGTAGTTCCCCCAGGGACCCTTGGGAATGAATGAGGCTTAATGCCCCAACTTAGAATGCACCAGGAGATGTGTTTGCAGAGTGGTGGAGAAAGGGGTATGGCCTGTGTCCACCTCTCAGCAACCCCAATTTGTGGGGCTTACTGGCGGTAGGAGGTAGGCTAGTTGTCCTCTAAGGAACCCCAGCTGCGAAGGGGACTTCAATCCGCCCCCCAGAGCACGCCAGGGCACACGTTTGCAGAGTGGTGGGCGAAGGGGGGGGCTGCTATGAGAACTTAACAATCCTGCTATGTGGGACTTACTGGAGTTAATAGGGTAGTTGGCCCCAAAGTTGTCCATGGGGGCCAGCTAACCCTCCTGTTACCTCCAGTAAGTCTCACATAGTGGGATTTCTAAGACGTCTTTGGGGGCCACGCCCCCCTTTTTTCACCACTCTGCAAATGCATCTCCTAGCAGACCACAGGAAGGGGAGGAAGTCCACTTTACTTTATATACTTACTTTATATATATATATATATATATTACCTACTGGCATCTACCTAGGTAGTAATACCTACTGGTGACCGCTAGTAGGTATACATATAATCATACATGTTTTTTTCAGTGAACTTCTAAGGTTTTTTAAATGCTAATTCCTAACTATAACATGTCTGAAACCTATGGTTTTTTTCAGTGAATATGTATATATATATATATATATATATATATATATATATATATATATATATATATATATATATATATATATATATATATATATATATATATATATATTACCTACTGGCGATAGCCAGTAGGTATATATAGTTAGGATTTTTTTCCTATGGGACTTTTGAAAATTCTATGTCTAATAACTTTGGCGTTTGTGGACGGAATCGGCTGAAATTTTCAGGAAAATGGCACATTTTGTTTCTTAGCAGCCCTTGAAAATTTGGGGGGGGTTTCGTCAAGGGGGGGCCGAGAAAAAAGGTCGGTCCCAAAACGCGTTTTTCCCATGTTAATTTCCATAGGGCGTTTGGCCTCACTTTTAGCTCGAACGGCTGAATGGATTTGCACGAAACTTGGCAAAATTGTAGGGACTGTTAGCCCGATGTGCCTTTGCTGGGTCTCAATATATGTGCTCCAGTGGATTTTGAGAAATTAACGTTTTAAAAAATGTATATATCTGTGACAGCGTCCTGGATAGCGCACCAGTTCGCGTACTTTTTGCGTAACGGTGCTTTGCGAAGCGAATCTGATTGGCTCTCCGGTGTCTGTCAACATTCTAAACAGTCCGTAGCGGCCGCCATTTTGTCTCTCGGTAGGATCGAGAGACAAGAGGATGTCAAAACGAAGGGGAAAATAAAGGAAAGGGGGCAAGGTAGACCCCTTCTGACCCCCTAGGATTGATGAGGGGGATATTAAAGTGCCCCGCGGGTCCCCAAAATTTTTTTTTTTTAAATTTGTTTTTTTCGTGGGGTGCGCCCGATTCGCGTAACGGAAAGCGGTCTGGGGAGCGTACTATAAGGAAACAAGAATGATTGACTTTTAACTTATTGTATGTTTATCAATTGTTCGTTTTGTTGTTTTTTTTTGTTTATTTTTATTTACGTAGCTACATGTAGGTACCAATGCAGAGTCTATAAATTAATAAACGCCGTCTCTTTTGTAGATATCTTGCCTGTTGTTAAAGAAGTTATTGTGGTATATGGAATTCATACCATAGTCTGTCTGGAAAGCCGAAACAACATGGTGGCAGGAGATGATAAAGAGATGTTAAATACACATTGGGGATTATATAGTGGGAGAAAGGAAGTAACTATGAACAAAGCTAGTATGTAACACCAAAAAGTTGCACAGTATATTTTAAGTCTGACTTCACGTTATAATACATTTGCTACTAGTTTTCAATATACATATAAAAATAAATAATGTGTCAAACAATTTTTGAATTAAGAAATTAAAATTTATTTTTCATTTTGTTTTTCAAAATTTAAAAGAAAATCTAAAAAATCGTGATCATATTTTTCTTCATTTTTTAGTAGAAAATCTACTGCATCTACACATTGCACAAGTTCATTATTTATTGTGTCGTCGTAGAAATCCATGTCAACTTGTGTCTCAATTTTTTTTCTGTTTCAGTTTTCATGTTGTTTTGTTGTTCTTCCATTTTCAATTCTGTAAAATGAATTTTTTAAAAATATATCAGTACAGAAAGGGCATTGTTGGGTTTCAGTACAGATTGGCAGTTTGGTTATTTATATAGTGTTTTTTTCTTTGGGCAGTGTATGGTATCAAATTAGAAGTAGAAATATGAAGAAAATTATCAAATAAACTCTTCGTCAATTCTGAATTATACTATAGAAGTCTAACTCTATCCTTAACTCAGGGCCGGCGCTAGGCATGGGCAGCGTGGGCTGCCGCTCATGGTCTCGCACTCAGCCCACCAGCATGGGGCGACGCACTGGTGATGTGTCCTTTTGTTTTCCTGGAGATCTATCATAAAGAAAGGTGTCGCTTGCAATTAAGGTCCATTGGAGGGGGCCCCCTCCTTGGGCCTCCCATGGATGGTGTCAGGAGGTATAGGGGAGGGAGAAGGAGACGCTCCTTCAATTGCAAGGAGAACATTCACAGACACTGAGGGGGCCCCATTGTCCAGCATTTTTGCGCACCCACAGTTTTAACTTTTAGACCACAATCAATTCTCACACCTATGAAGGTGTGAGAAATGCGTGTGGAGTAAAAGTTAAAACTGTGGGGGCGTCAAAATGCTGGACAATGGGGCCTCCTCAGTGTCTGTGAATGTTCTCCTTGCAAGGGGCCACTTATGTAAATTGGAGGGGGCCTCGCGCACTTTCCCTTTTAGCCCATGGTCTTGCAAATCCTAGGACTGGCCCTGTCATAACTAAAACAGAGAAGTCTATTTTTTTCTATAAGTATTACAGAGTGATAGAATATGATTGTCAGAAAATGTTTTTCTAATTAGCTTTCAGTACAGAACATACTTCAGTTTTATAAATAATATCTTACCTTTTAAATATAAGTTGAAGTTATCAGTTGATTTTTTGTTGTTATGCACTTCTCGAAGTAGTAGTCAAAATGGGTGTGTTTCTCTCTCTTTGTATATATATATTCAGGTACATAACCAATGAAATGTCATGATATAATAGTAGAAATTGAAAGTAATCTTTTAATTGGTTGTCATTTCCAACACTTCCGATATGTTTTGTGAAGTAATTTACCTCAGGGATTTTAGAGAGTTCTACATGCTCAATGGCTAAATGGTATTCCAACAATATTTGTGAAAATGGTAGGGATTGGTATGTAGTATGAGCTAATGTTTAATTGGTGAAAGTGTTTCCAGTTGTTTTTCTGTAAATTACTTTCCTACCTTTTTTGAGCGAGTGCTTGTCAGTGTGTTTCCCGGTACGCGAACTTGCAGCGTTACGGGAGTCCTCCATTTTGTGTTTCGGTAGAATTGAGATACAAGATGGAGGGTAAATAATGTTCAGAATGGGTAGATTGGGGTAGTTTAGACGTATCCTGTCTCCCTAAATTTTCTGAGGGTGGCTCAGGAGGCTCATATTTGTCGTTTTACAAAAATTGTTTTTTTTTCGCGTGGTTAGCTGCCAGTACGCGAACTAGTTAGCGTTCCGGGAAGCGAATATAGGTGAAAATAAGTGGAAAAAAGGTACATTCGAAATTTCAAAAGAGTACACTAAGTTAAGGTAGCTCTGAAAAGAGCTTTTGGGTTTTGTGTATGTTCTAGAAACTTATAAGTAGGAACTGACGAAGCAGACATTTATATGATACCAAATACATATGTTTTCAGGCCTATAGTCTTCTTTGAAGTACTAAAGAAAGACACCAGCAGAAATCCACAGAGTGGTCGCACGCTCCATTCTGTGTGTCAGTCAGCTGCAACGTGCAGAGCGAACGCAAGGCTTCCGAGAAATGACATGCCAGCTTCCAGCTTTTAGCTTGCTATTGCCAAACCTCATATCTTTCAGTAAAAGATGTCGACATGACATGACCTGCCCTTGCTGGTCAAATACGTGCAGAACCCACGTACACTAGAAACGCCGATTTCACCTTTATGGAAAAACCCAATTCTGCTCTTGTAGATGACACGTGGGTAATGTAAGCACACTTTCGAGCCTTAAAAGGGTATCACACCATATGTGCACTTCACTGATTGGTCTAGCAGGTCATAGCCTGATCCAGATTACGTATGCTATGATGCCCATCCTGTGGGGGCATATACCTATAAAATGTCTCTGCACTGTCATACCAATTGGGCACTCAGTGAGCTTTTGCTGAGGTCTCCGTGTGCACGTATCTTGCATTGTGATTACTTTCTAATTGGGTTCCCAATAAATCTTGCATACTCAAACATGCTGAGAGCGAATTGTTTATTGAACTGTTGTCATTGATATTTTATTCTTGCAGTTAATCATTAAGGCTTCTACATTTGGTGAAGAATGCTGCGGGCCCAATACAGCTGACTGGCTACACCGACGGAGCGGACACTGGATCGGACCCTTTTGGCATCCTTCTGAGGGCGGGATTTGAGGTGATAACGTTCTGTTTGTTTATCTCTCCCCGGCCTGGTTGGTTGCTGGAGGGGGTCGGATCCTGTGGATGATCCGTGTGTGGCCTCTCTGCTGTCTTTGGTCTTCTCCTGCTCTTTTTCGCTCTCGGCACGCTTGTGTTGTGTTTCTGACTCTGCTGACTCTTCTTACTCTTGGCTCTCTATGTCTGACGAGGTGTGCCTGTGTCCTGGGGATATTTACAAGGCTTGTTCAGACTCCATGTCTTTCGTGGTTCCTTTTCTGATCACCTTCTTCAGTCTGCTGTTTCTGGCTCTGATGGTTTACGTGTGTTTTTGTCACCACACGACCCGGGAGGTAGCTCCCGTCTAGCTCTCTTTTCCTTTCCTCCAGCCCTCGGCGCTGTTGACCTTTCTGACGTTCTGTGCCACGGGCGTGTGTTCACCTCTGTCATTGCTGCCTGAAGTCCACTGCCGTCTCTCACATACATTTTTTTTATCTTATAGGGTCTGACCTTGGTCCCCTGCGTTTCCTGGCTGGCTGGTGACGGCAAGCTTCTGCAGGATTCCTGGCCAGCAGTAACTCTTTGGTGACTTCGTGTCAGTGGGCCCTTGGCCAGCCATTGAGGGCGAAGGTCTGCAACCCCTACCCCGCCGCAGAGAGTCACCGGCAGCTGGGATGCGGGATACCATCGCCAGACCATTCCCAGCGGGTGCAGTGGACGTCGGTAGGCTCTAACAGACTGGACGGAGCCCGGTGAGTACACTTGGGAGGGGACTTTAACCCTCCGGTATTGGGTTGTAGCAGTTGGCCCCTCATTGTGAGCTGTGGCAGTTTGTGCTCCCCTGTGGGTGGTAGCAGGTAGCTCGCCGTTTTAGGACGTGGCAGTTTCGCTCCCCAGATTGGCACATAGTATTTGTGCCTGTTGAGTATCGCGATACCAGTGGCCAGGTTGGCTACTAGATTTAGTTTATACTGTGTATCTGATAGATTGTGATTTTATTTGTTCTCATGAGCTCTGGCCTGGGTCCAGCACCATCGCCCACGCGCAGCTGGCCTAATATTTTGGCATTTATGAGGAACGCCCCGGGCGCTCCTGGCTCTTTTGCTAACGCCAGTCACCCTGCCTGGGTTCCGCCTCCAGCCTTCCCCTGGAGACGTCCACCTAGGGGCCAGAGTGGTTCTAAGTTCGTGCCAAGGAGATATACTCGGCACGAGGAGGGGGGTGTGACGCCTAGTACAACAGTGTTTCTTTTCTCAATCATTATAGGTTTCATTGCATTTTTTTATTGTGTACTTGTGATGTGCTTGGCCTATGTAGTGGCCAAATATTGCTAGGAAGGAGGAGTATTTTTTTGGCTAGGTTCTAGGTTACCTTTGCCGGCTTATCCATTTAAACCGTATAATAAGAACATTACCGAAGGAGATCTGGTAGAAAACATCCATCTCACACACCCAGTTACCAACGTTGCCAAATAAGTACTCCCGCCCACAATACCCCTGGCCTCTGGAAGGGATTGGCTGGAAAGACCGATTAAAGTGCACCTCCCTAAAAATAGAAAATTTGATGGTTTTTGATAAAAGTTCTAATATTCCCCTCACTTCTTTGGGACTAAGTACAGCAGACCCACACACATTCTCTGCACAGAAGGGTTTTTCTACAGCGCTGCTGCGTAGGATCCCCGTATTTGTCCTAGATGTTTTTGTGATTGACTGAACAGAGTGAAACAATTCACCACTATCGCTATATTGTTGAATGCCAGCACCCTGTGGCACAGCCGCACACAGGGTCTGTTTTCCTACCTTACCTGCTTCTCAGGCCGTCAAGGCCCAAACAAACAAAATAGGATCTGGCTTCTTTCTCCCTTGTGAAAATGCTTCGGTGAATTGGCATACATGACCTGTTGGGGTGATTGATGTATGGCTTTCTTGTTGCCCTCTTGCAAATACTGTACGGCTGAAATATAAGTGAAGTATTTGTCAACCTATTGTGTCACATATTACTCTATTTACGTCCACCCCGCAACCCATTTGTCTGGTATACTTGAACAGTTATTTGTAAAGCGTTTAGGACTAACTGCTACACACGACTCAACCATGGGAAACCTCAATAGTAAAAAGAATTTAAATACGACTCAGCCAGCCCCACCCAAAAACTCACCTGCATATAATGTAGCTATAAAAAAAGGCTTAAGCTCAATAATGTACACACATAAGTGGCATGATCTGACATCTAAAAACAAGGATCTCCAATTCCCATGTAATGGCACATATGACATGGCCAAACTATCATACTTGCGCCAAATGTTAAATATAAAGGGAAAAAAGATTAGAAGTTTAGAATGGGAGGCGTACCATAATTGGGACTCCGTGTTAAGCGATATGCGTTCAACAAGCGCAGTAAAATCTAAAGTCCACAGCGAACTTATGGAAATTAAAAAATATATATTACAGGCAAAATTGGAGGGGAGATGGAGAAAAGAGCAATTAGATACAATAGGCGCATTCCCATGTGTACAAGTTAAAGAAGAAGAGGCAGAAGACCAAGTCTTAGAAGATATTCTCTTGGGATGCCTGGGCGGTGATTCACCGCAGCAGGTACCTGAGCCAGAACACACTGAGCTAACTCCCGGGGAACGAGACGCAGCCATAACCTTTGTACGCAGAGCATTGAAAGATAAGGTTGCGAAACCAGAATTGGAATCTATTCAAGACCTGGCTACGCTGAAATTGATGAGAAAGATAGCTGTCAAAGCCGCTTCAGATTACAACGAGAAGAAAAACAGCGTTCTCAAACAATGTATTAAAAAACAGATTAAAATACCTAAGCTAATAGACAGTCCATGGCAGCAATTATTTGAGGATGGATCACAGGATGACTCACTCAGCAAACAACAATGGCACTCGCTAATATGGGATGCATTTACATATGTCCATCACACTGAACACGACATTTCCACACTAGAGCAGTGTTTGACAGAAACAGAGCCAGCTCCAGAGAACAAAAGAAGAGGCAGTTTTGGGGGAACGGTGGGAGGGGCTTCAGCATCAAATCCAAATTCACCAAAACTGATGTTAAAAAGTGATTCTTTAAAGTGTCAGGCGCTACTACAGCAGCTTGTTGAGGGCTCACTAACTGCTGACTCTTTTATAAAAACACAGCATAGGAGATATTTAGAGAAAACACTGTCCTTAGCACACGCAGAGTTAATGAACAAAGCACCCCAGGCCCACTCAGCATATGCAAAGCAAGCTGACGCCCAGACGACCACAGGTAGTCGTGCCCAACTTCCAGAAAAATATGATTGGGAGGTAGGGAAGTTCGGATTCACAGACCCAGATTTAGTAACATGGGAGGAGTCTAAGTTGCAGGACACGCTTGAATATGCTATAGATAAATTACAGCAATGGAAGCAGCTAATTCACACATGTGCAGTAATTGACGTAGCCCACTCCCTGGCCCACTCCATCGCCGCAGCCAACACAACAGGCAATTCTACGACAACAGAGGCCCCATCACTTATCATGCCCCTACGAGAGATACCACCATCACCTGGCAGCGCGCCAAATGATGTAGCATATGTTTATGTCCCATGGTCAAGGCAAGACATTAGCGCCTTCAGCAGAGACTTCCCCCGTTTAAGAGAGGAGCCCAGGAGATGGTACGAAGAGCTTAGCAGAATGACATCATTAGGAGGTTTACTGTGGCGCGACCTCGACACGCTCTTTAACATCATCATCCCAAAAGATCTGTGGGAGGATTGTAAAAGAGCGATTGAGTGGCCAGAGGTTGAACCAAAGCGGGGGAACGGAGGGACACCAGGCCCAGAAGTAGAGGAGTTATACAAAAAAGTAGTGGGACATTTGAAGGAGAAGGTGCCTGAAGATAGGGTTGATTGGAGCAAAATTACAAGTACCAAACAGGAAAAGGATGAAAGTGTGAATGCATACTTTGACCACCTCCTGCAAGTATATAGGCAGAACAGTGGATTGAAAGACCCCATGGGAGATGCAATGCCAGCTCTGGTAACTACATTTGTACAAGGCCTCGCACCACCCATCAGGACACACCTTCAGACTTCTTTCGTCTGTTGGCAGCAGGAGAAAATAGAAAAAGTGCTGTCAGCGGCGAAATATTGCGCAGATTTCCAGGCTAGCGCGCAGGCAATGGAGACAGAAAAACTGAAGAAAGAAAAAGTCCGGTTAATGGTGGCACAGGAACGGTTCTATAGCAATAACAGAGGCAGGGAAAGGAGCAGAGGGGGGGGGCGAGGCGTAGGAAGACAGCAGACCGGTAGGACACCTTCCTTACCCCGCAGATCAACCTCCCTGCCACCCCAAGGAACAGCATGCTTCTATTGCAAGGATCCTAATCATTGGAAAGCAGATTGTCCAATATTAAAGAAAAGAAGTGAGGACAGTAGGTACAAACAGAACAGCGGGCAACAGGGCAGACACCAGCACGCCAACTACACTCAGCACACAGGGTACAGAGACAACACGCCACATGAAAATGAGTCCCAGCAGCAATGGGCAGGAGGGGAGGGATGGACTCCAGTAACGAATGACTGGCCCCCACCCCCACCCCCAGCACCATTCTAGGGATGCCTGAAAGTGGGAAACTGCGTGATAATAGCAGCACCAGCAATATTAGTAGATCAATCCGGACCATATGTAGAGGGAGAGGTATTGGGCAGGGTTGTTCCATTTCTAATTGACACAGGGGCTCAAAGATCAATGCTGAAGGCACTAACAACGCCTGAAGCTCCACTTTCTAGGACTACGATAACCGCAGTAGGCATGACTGGCCAACCTATTACAGAATACCTTACTGAGCCACTACAGTTTGTAGTAGGCACGATAACAGTGCACCACCAATTCATCCTTAGCAGGTTCTGCCCCGTGAATTTGCTGGGGAGAGATCTGTTATGCAAATTACAATGCACCATACACTGCTCACCAACAGGGGTCTTTTTAGAGAGCAAGGCAAATGGTTTAATGGTACAAGCATTCATGACATGCCCCGACCTCCAAATACCGCCAGAATTACGACATTGTGTGCCGCCAGAGGTCTGGGCAACAAGTGCCAATGACGTAGGGCAGGTATTGAACTACCCACCGGTACAGATAAAACTGAAGCCAGGGGCAGTTCTCCCAAGAGTGCCACAATACAAAATCTCAAAAGAAGGGGAGGAGGGCATCACACCAGTGATACAAGACCTCCTGAAGCAAGGAATTCTAAGGGAGATTCAATGCAGTCAATGTAACACCCCGATACTTCCTGTGAAAAAAGGATCCAAGGGCCCGAACGGGGCCCCTGTCTATCGATTCACTCAGGACCTCCGAGAATTGAACAAAATAGTCTTGCCATCTTTCCCAGTGGTCCCAAACCCAGCGACAATATTATCTAATATACCTGTGTGGGCTACGACTTTCACTGTGATGGATCTTAGCTCCGCCTTCTTCACAATCCCCTTACACCCTGACAGCCAACACTTCTTCGCCTTCAGTTTCCGACAAAAAAGATTTTGTTGGACACGGCTGGTTCAGGGCTATACAGAGTCACTATCCATTTTCACACATGCCTTAAAAACAGATTTAGACTCCCTGGTACTGAAGGAGGGATCCACACTTATCCAGTATATTGACGATTTGCTATTGGCCTCACCTTCAAAGGAGGCTTGTGTGAAGGACACCATCGCTGTCCTATGCCACTTAGCATTAAAGGGATATAAAGTCTCCCCAAAGAAGTTACAGTTTTGCCTCACCTCTGTGAAATACTTAGGCCATGAGTTAACAGAAGGAACAAGAAAACTGTTGCCAGACAGAATCTCGACAATAACACATTTTCCCAGACCCCGCACTCAGAAGGAAGTTAGAGCTTTCTTAGGAGTTGCAGGATACTGTCGCCATTGGATACCAAACTTCTCTCTCATTGCAAAACCTCTGCAGGCACTGACACACAAATGCATACCTGACACTGTACCCTGGTCACAAGAATGCGAGGCAGCTTTCAATGCGCTAAAAAGGGAATTAGAAGGAGCACCAGCATTAGGCATACCAGACTATGGGAAAGACTTTCATTTGTTCTGCCACGAGAAGGGGGGTGCTCGACGGGGGTCTTGGCTCAGAAACATGGAGCTTTCTACCGCCCCGTGGCATACTATTCTGCCACTCTAGACCCAGTGGCTGCAGGGCTCCCACCGTGTCTGAAAGCAGTAGCTGCTGCAGCACTCGCCGTGGAACAATCAGACAACTTAGTGCTAGGACACACACTAGTGCTGCATGTGCCCCACGCCGTGGACACACTTCTGACATCCACTAAGACACAGCACCTCACAAATGCACGCCTCACCAGGTATGAGTTGGTACTCCTGACACCACACATTATCATCAAGAGGTGTACCACTTTGAACCCTGCATGCTTGCTACCCACGCAGCATGAGCTGGAAGACTTTGATTCAGATGATTCCTTTCATGATTGCGCATTGGCAATAGACAGGCACACTAAGATACGACCGGACCTTAAAGACACACCGCTCCCAGATGCTCAAGGGGATCTATTTGTAGATGGGTCATGTTTAAGGGATGACACAGGAGTACTACAAGCATCCTATGCAGTGGGCACAGCAACTAAATTGTTGGAAGGAGGGAGACTGACAGCAGCAAAAAGTGCACAAGCAGCAGAACTTGTGGCACTCACCAGAGCATGTGCATGGGCTGAAGGGAAGAAAGTAAATATATACACGGACAGTCAGTACGCCTTTGGGGTGGTCCACGATTTTGGCCAGTTATGGTCAATGAGGGGGTTCCTTACATGAGCAGGCCAGCAAATACAGCATGCACAATTGATTTGCGACCTCCTCCAAGCACTGCTATTACCTTGCAAGGTGGCCATAATAAAATGTGCTGCCCACACTTCATCAAAAGACCCCATCTCCAGAGGCAATGCCTTCATTGACCAAGAAGCAAAGAGAATAGCGCTTACAGGTTGCGAGCAAGCTATGGTACAACTAGTAGGCAACAAGACAGACACAGAAGAGGGTAAGGGTTCACTGCATTTTGATCCAATACATATTCAGAGGGAGGCAGCTGACAGTGAAAGAGAGGAGTGGAACCAACAGGGATGCAAACAAACTGAAGAGGGGCTATGGGTAGGACCTAATGGCAGGATATGCTTGCCTTCAACCATGCTCCCTTCAATGAGTAGGTTGTTCCATGGACCCTCACACGTGGGGCGGGATGGCATGGTCAGGTTATTCTCCCAGTGTTGGTACAACAGGAAATCCCGCCAGACAGCAGAGAGGCTGTGCAAGCAGTGTGCTGTCTGTGCGCAGTACAACACTGGAAAAGGTATCCCAACTGCGCCTGGCCACCTTCCACCCCCCCATGGACCATTTGAAAGCCTTCAGCTTGATTTTATAGACATGCCCCCCACCCAGTCATATAGGTTCGTTTTGGTAATTGTTTGTATGTTTAGCAAATGGGTAGAGGCCTATCCCACCAAAAATTGTGATGCCCAGAGCGTGGCAAAGTGTTTACTTAAAGAGCTATTACCCAGATTCGGGGTACCTTCCGTCCTGGCATCCGACAATGGTCCTGCATTCATTTCCAACGTAATAAAGGGACTGTGCAAGGGATTGGCAATAAAACAAAGGCTACACTGCGCCTATCACCCGCCGGCGGCAGGGGCTGTCGAGCGCAGAAATGGAATTTTGAAAAATAAAATTGCAAAGATCTGTGCGTCAACTGACCTTTCATGGGTAGACGCGCTGCCTCTCGCACTTTTAGCAATGAGATGTACGCCAGACAGAATAACAAAGCTAAGCCCCCATGAGATCATATTTGGCCGCCCCATGCAAATACCAGGGCATATGTCAACAGCCCCCCTGTCAGTAATGGACGACTTATTGCTATGTTACTGTAAAGAGTTAACACATGTCTTACGTTACCTCCACTGCCAGGTGCTGACGTCCCTTCCAGATGCAGTGACACCGCCACCCCATGACCTAAAGACTGGTGACTGGATTTGGATCAAAGCCCACATACGGAGAAACTGCTTGCAGCCGAGGTGGAAGGGGCCAAGGCAGGTCATCCTCACAACGGCCACAGCTGTGAAGTGTGAAGGCGTAGCGTCGTGGATTCATGCCTCACACACAAAGAAAGTAACGGACGGAGAAAAGACGCAACCGATTCAGGTGGCCGCCACCGGGCCCAGCAAGGGATACAACCTTCGCTCCCACAGCAAACAGAAACATGACCAAGGAAGTTAATGATCAACGGACTGCTGGCTAAATGCAATGCTCCTGACAAATAGACTTCGATCTGTGTCAATACAAGCCTGCGGACAACGGTCCAGGATGCAATTAACTATTTTATGTCCGGGAAAAGACATAACTGCAACTCTGACCCTCCTGGTGCCGAGGCCTCTATTGCTCAGTGAGCTAATACGTTTGATTTTCAATGATATTTCCTTTCCGGCGAGCCAAGAGCAAATTCCTGAGCAAGAGTTAACAGACCTACGTTTTGACATTCTCAATAGTTCTATTTTTGCGATACAGAGTTCTGATTCTAGCATTATTCAAAACCTTGAACACCATCCATTGTGCCGCTTTTGCAACAGAAATCACTGGTCATAGACTTGTTTGAGACATTGAAAACTGAGAGAAGAGCAGTGGGTAAATGCTTGACTCTAAGGGCAAGCCAGCATAGCGCCAAGTGGACCAAGTATAAATTTAGGGCCTATTCACAAGAAGATTGCATAGCATAGGAAAGGGAGAGATTTGTACAGAGTCATGCAGTCCACTGAGAGACATACATGTAATTGGAAAGCAGTGATTCTTGCAATATTGTTACCAGTTCCAGCGGTAATAGTGACGGCAATTATAATAACATATTCTAATGAGCTTGAAATACCACACCTCAATGGAAGGGTGGGGGATGGTAGTGATGGAACTGAGCCAACAAAAATACCAAGAGACTATGAACAAAATATAACAATGAACATTACTGGTGTGGGGGTGGATGTGAATAAAGGGGACAAAGAAGGATTATGGGATACCTACGAAGGGAACCAATATGTGGAAATGTTGAAACTGTATGTGACAATTTTGAATATATCTGACTGCTATGTTTGCACACACCTGCCCACAGACACCACACATAGTTTAAAGTACAACGTCCTGCCATTATCCAAATATGTAGGCTGTGTCCTCTTGCGAGACATGTTCCAAAGTCAACACGGCATGTTTGCGTCAGTATCGATAGGTACACCCTCATCTGAAATACTGACTGTTGATCCCAGCGGCAGCAATGGCTATAGCTATAGCAGGAAGACAACAGACCCCCCTCCCAGACCTAAGATCCCTTGTATGAATATGCAGCCAACCAAGGGAGACTTAGAGATGCTAAAGGGATTTGACAGGGCGTCCAGAAACAAGGAATGGAAGGGCAGAGCAGGTTGGGATGACATAGAAACAGGCCACTTGAAAATACCAAGGTTCAGGGTAGGGGAAGTTCCAGCCCCCTCCTGCATCCTCAAGGAAGAAGTAGTAACACCCAAGAGAGTGCCGGTTCTTGCAAAGGGGGCTACCAGAACATGCACCCTTTCAGAACTGCTGTCCAAAGACAATTGGAAGGAGTGCATCTCATTTGGATGTACCTTCGAGGAGGTCGCTCAAGGAGAGCAGGGCCTATTTGATTGCGAGGACAGGATAAACAGGATAAAAGGCATACCACCCATAAAGACAGTTCCCCAGATTTACATGGGAATGAGCAGCTGTAACCACACAACCAGACTAACTCGAGTTAGGAGTCGTGACGAGCCGTCACCAGGTCTGGTAGGTTACAAAGGTCTCTTCTTTGTTTGTGGTCCATGGGCATACTTCTACCTGCCCCCAGGATGGTATGGAAGTTGCTACTTAGCCTCCATCATCCCAAAAATGACCCACTTCACAAAATTAGTGCCAGCAGAAAAACCAAAAATGACACTGGCGAGGGCCAAGAGAACGCCCGCTTGGGTAGACCACGTGTTAACAGGTGTTGGGGCAATGGTTCCAATACTAGGCAATGTCTATACTTCAGAACGGATACACCAGTTGTCCAGGATGATTGAAGATCTAGCGGACTCTACCACTGACGCTTTAGGGAACATAACAGAAGAGCTCACCTCCATGAGGGCTGTCGTAATTCAAAACCGGATTGCTCTCGATATGATTCTGGCCAAGGAGGGAGGAGTCTGTTCCGTCCTCCATGAGGCATCTTCCCAAGCATCTCCCCTGGCTCAGAGCCAATGCTGTGTATTTATTCCGGATAACAGTGGGAATATAATAAAAGCCATGAAAAAAATTAAAGATATAAGAGATGAGGCCCACGGGATACACACAGGTAGTCTATGGGAAGATGTGATTAAGTGGTTCACAGGCTGGGGCTCATGGATACTTGAGGCAGTTATAATAGTGATAGCAGCTCTTTTGACACTGTGCCTTCTGATAAGAATATGCCCATCTTGTTGTGCAGCAATTTTTAGGTCCTGCGCCAACTGCATATTCAGGAAAGGTGGTTCACAACACCACACCCACAAGGATGAGGATGAGGAACAGGAGATGATAAAGATGAATGACTTCTGATTAACATATGATTTAGTATCAGATTTGGGAATGACGAAGCAGACATTTATATGATACCAAATACATATGTTTTCAGGCCTATAGTCTTCTTTGAAGTACTAAAGAAAGACACCAGCAGAAATCCACAGAGTGGTCGCACGCTCCATTCTGTGTGTCAGTCAGCTGCAACGTGCAGAGCGAACGCAAGGCTTCCGAGAAATGACATGCCAGCTTCCAGCTTTTAGCTTGCTATTGCCAAACCTCATATCTTTCAGTAAAAGATGTCGACATGACATGACCTGCCCTTGCTGGTCAAATACGTGCAGAACCCACGTACACTAGAAACGTCGATTTCACCTTTATGGAAAAACCCAATTCTGCTCTTGTAGATGACACATGGGTAATGTAAGCACACTTTCGAGCCTTAAAAGGGTATCACACCATATGTGCACTTCACTGATTGGTCTAGCAGGTCATAGCCTGATCCAGATTACGTATGCTATGATGCCCATCCTGTGGGGGCATATACCTATAAAATGTCTCTGCACTGTCATACCAATTGGGCACTCAGTGAGCTTTTGCTGAGGTCTCCGTGTGCACGTATCTTGCATTGTGATTACTTTCTAATTGGGTTCCCAATAAATCTTGCATACTCAAACATGCTGAGAGCGAATTGTTTATTGAACTGTTGTCATTGATCTTTTATTCTTGCAGTTAATCATTAAGGCTTCTACATTTGGTGAAGAATGCTGCGGGCCCAATACAGCTGACTGGCTACACCGACGGAGCGGACACTGGATCGGACCCTTTTGGCATCCTTCTGAGGGCGGGATTTGAGGAGATAACGTTCTGTTTGTTTATCTCTCCCCGGCCTGGTTGGTTGCTGGAGGGGGTCGGATCCTGTGGATGATCCGTGTGTGGCCTCTCTGCTGTCTTTGGTCTTCTCCTGCTCTTTTTCGCTCTCAGCACGCTTGTGTTGTGTTTCTGACTCTGCTGACTCTTCTTACTCTTGGCTCTCTATGTCTGACGAGGTGTGCCTGTGTCCTGGGGATATTTACAAGGCTTGTTCAGACTCCATGTCTTTCGTGGTTCCTTTTCTGATCACCTTCTTCAGTCTGCTGTTTCTGGCTCTGATGGTTTACGTGTGTTTTTGTCACCACACGACCCGGGAGGTAGCTCCCGTCTAGCTCTCTTTTCCTTTCCTCCAGCCCTCGGCGCTGTTGACCTTTCTGACGTTCTGTGCCACGGGCGTGTGTTCACCTCTGTCATTGCTGCCTGAAGTCCACTGCCGTCTCTCACATACATTTTTTTTATCTTATAGGGTCTGACCTTGGTCCCCTGCGTTTCCTGGCTGGCTGGTGACGGCAAGCTTCTGCAGGATTCCTGGCCAGCAGTAACTCTTTGGTGACTTCGTGTCAGTGGGCCCTTGGCCAGCCATTGAGGGCGAAGGTCTGCAACCCCTACCCCGCCGCAGAGAGTCACCGGCAGCTGGGATGCGGGATACCATCGCCAGACCATTCCCAGCGGGTGCAGTGGACGTCGGTAGGCTCTAACAGACTGGACGGAGCCCGGTGAGTACACTTGGGAGGGGACTTTAACCCTCCGGTATTGGGTTGTAGCAGTTGGCCCCTCATTGTGAGCTGTGGCAGTTTGTGCTCCCCTGTGGGTGGTAGCAGGTAGCTCGCCGTTTTAGGACGTGGCAGTTTCGCTCCCCAGATTGGCACATAGTATTTGTGCCTGTTGAGTATCGCGATACGAGTGGCCAGGTTGGCTACTAAATTTAGTGAAAAAAGGTACATTCGAAATTTCAAAAGAGTACACTAAGTTAAGGTAGCTCTGAAAAGAGCTTTTGGGTTTTGTGTATGTTCTAGAAACCTATAAGTAGGAACCAATACACATTCTTAAATTTAGTATGAAAACTTTGTTCCCCTCATCTGAGAAATGCACGCCATCTCCTCTGTAGATATCTTGCATGTAGTAACGCAAGTTATTTTTGTAGATGCAGCCCATTCCATGGTCCCTCATGTAAGCTGAAACAGACTTATTTACATGCTTCCTTGAATTTTCTATTTGTGGACAAAATTGATTGGACCACCTCCATTTTTGTCTTTGGCATATATTGGAATATACCAAGGCAGTTTGAGGAAAAAGTGTCATCAAATGCTCAAAGGTGTCCTTTAGGAGCATTTCCAGACCTACCCCAGTCAAAGTGCCTAAATCGTTTCCGCCACAGTGCACTATTATGAGGTCAGGGTTTGGCAAATGTAAAAAGGTTTTCACCAATGGTATCAATTGGTGACATTTCAATCCTCTTCGGCCAATCCATTTAATTTCCACATTTTGTAAATTGAGGTTGTGTAAATTTCTGTTATCAGCATACCTGTGAGCCCAGTGGATGTAGCTATGTCCAAGAATCCAGACTGAAAACATGGCTAGAGGAGTTTTTGCTGCAGTCAGATGAAGTGTGGGAATGAAATGGCAGTTGAAATAGTGAAGTTTGTAATGAAAAAAAACTGTGGAGTTTAAGTGCAAATGATTCATTAGCAGTGATTGGTGTATTTCTATTGCTGAAAACAGAAAGTTAGGGTGCATGGATGTGTTCTTTGAAAGATGTAATTTGAATGGTTAATAAAAAATGATGTTATGAAAGATTTCAGTGGATTAGCAGGTGTACTGAGAGTTCAGAGTTCATTTGAAACATTGTTGTGAGAACTTGTAAACCTGAGAGGTCTGGCAGGCGGTAGTTGCTATGGAAAAGAGGTAGAAAGGGCAGAGGGGGGAAGGGTGTTGATTTGAAAATAGTGAGGGAAGAGTTTTGATTGGCTGACATGAGAGATATGTGTGATGAATATCAGCGTTTCAGTGCCTTTGTTGGTTCCAGCCTCTGGAGTGCATACCTTTAATTCTGCTAAAGAATAATTGGTGTGTTTCTGAGTCTGTTTTGAATTTCAAAAAGAATTTGTAAAGGTGAGTTATCGTTTATATATTTTAGATAAAGACTAGTATGCTTTTTTGCGTAAATAAGAAAGTCAGCTGTGTATTTAAAATGATGTTTTGCGTCAAGTGTTTTGCATTCTGCTTTCAAAGGTGATTTTGGATTCTTTTACCTATTGTAATTGTAGATAATGTAAATTATTAGTACTGACTAGGTGTGTATGTACATAGGAGCTGTGCTGTGTTTTCAAATTATAATCGGAAAATCGTTTTTAAGGAAAAGGCATGCTTTAAAAAATTATGAGAAACTATGTACTTGTGATGTGACTCCTGCAATGCGTCGCTTTTGCGGATCAGATATATGATGCATTTGTGTTGGTATTGTTACGGTGTATATGTAAAAAATTATGCATAAGTGTTGCACGGGCATTGTAAATACTCTCCTATGTGTGCTTAGCAATTTCAAGTCACTTCCCCCGGGTTCAAGGGCCTTGTGAATACGTCCCCATGTGTGTCTGGTCATTTGAAGTCACTTTCCCCGTAGTGCAAGGCCCTTGTAAATACGCCCCCATGTGTGCCTGAAAAATTTTCATTTTGATTGTTTGAGTTACATAGCCATGTTAAAAGTTATTGAAAAAAAGGTGCAAGTTCCTTAAAAAACCTTTTTGATGTGTATTAGGGCATCTTAAGTCTGTTCCGCATGAATGTAGGTGCATTATTGTTTTACTTAAAAGGTTTAAAAACTTTGTTTGAAATCAAACGCATGCATACTTAGGGCCCGATGTAGGTGCTTGTTTCAGGCCATTTACCGACCGGTTACGGCCGATTTCGGCCGTTTCCGACCGGTAAATGGCCAATCGGTATGTAGGGGCCTAAATCCAAGGCCACATGTAGGTAAATCTACATTTACAGAATCGGAAAAATTATCGGTTCGGTAAAATACCCATAGTAATGATGAATTGTTTGAGTTACATAGCCATGTTAAAAGAAAATGATGCATAAGTGTTGCAAATACCCTCTTATGTGTGCTTAGCAATTTCAAGTCACTTCCCCCGGGTTCAAGGGCCTTGTAAATACGTCCCCATGTGTGTCTGGTCATTTGAAGTCACTTTCCCCGTGCTGCAAGGCCCTTATAAATACGCCCCTATGTGTGCCTGTAAAAGGGAGGGAGTTACGGTGGGGCAGGCATGCGGGGAGGGGGAGGGGCAGGGTGGAGGGACGTAAACACTGGCATATGGATTATTGCAGGTAAGTACACAATTTAATGTGTGTAAAGTTTCATGTGGGCTTTTTTTTGCAGGGTGGGTAGTCATTTGCATGAAAGCCCTGTAATACTATCACTATCACAGTAACATTTAAAAAATATTAATGAATCATCTTTATAGCGTTGCTGAATCAAATTCTTACTGTTCATTTACTGTTTGGTATTAGTGGTTAATAGCATTTTTTATTATATTTTACCATAGATTCAACTGCAGATTATTGAGAAATTAGACAATGCCATCTAAAGATAGAATCCGAAAGTCTACGAAATGTCAAAGACAGCAGATTACTACATTTTTGCAGCAGTCCTCTACATTTAAATCATCTCAACGCACGAAGAAAACTTCGGGTAAGCAAACGAAATCATTTCTTAGAAACATTTGTAGAAACAAAAGTATAACTACAGATCAAGTTTTAGTGCCGAAAAAGAGAGCCAATTTAAATGGAAAGGAAAGGCCCGTCAAAAAAGTTTCTGCTACAGCTGGAGATAACTCTGTGCATGGCAGTAAAAGGGAAATTGTATTCAGGGACATTCGTAGGCGAATGTTTCGCAACAGGGTAATTGTCAATTTGCTAAAACAATTCAAGAAAGGCCAACAGAAAGCGGCATTTTATAAGAAAAAGAAAAATGTAGAGAAAATTATTGATCAGGCTTTCGAAATTAAGCGAAAGTTATTTATTTTGGTAATTAATAGAATTAGGAAACTAAACAAGGTAATCTATGTTTTCAAATCTAATAGTAGATGGAAGAGAGAAGTAAATCAAACTAATTTTTGTGATGTTTTCTCAGGAGAATGGATGCATAGTTCAAATAGTGAGGCATTTTTTAATGAGGAGAGTTATTTTCAGGACAATGATTTGGTGCATGCAGTTGACACCAGTGGTCGAGCTTATGAGGTGAAAGACGGTCAACCGGTTGAAAAAGAAATACTTGGGTCTGCAGATGCAGAAGAGGCGTTAAGTGATGAGGTTTTAGGGAGACGTCCTAAGGGACCAGTGTACATCTGGAAGTGTAGTTCTATTTGCAGCGTGCGACAGGATTCCATCAATTTGCTTTGTGATTTTATACGGACATTTCATAAGAGAAGTGTAAAGCAAAAAATAAAGATGTTGCAAGAATTAGATCCTTGCAGAGTGAGACAAGTGACAGGTTTGCGTGGTCATTCACTGGCTTGTCTTTCCAGGAGAGTATGCCAGAGTGTATTTCATCATTTCAGGATGCTAGCAGTGCATCATAATAAAGTGAGGAAATTAGTGAGAATGTTGTATTATGCTAAGAGTCCAGCAATTATGCTTAAACAATTAAGCAGTGCTCTTTTGCATGGTTCTGAAGTAGATGTGAAGAATATTTGTCAAGAAATTGAGTTCTGTTACTTTGCTGGTAAAGAGAACAATGTTGATATTGAATCACTAGAAGAAGGTAATGTGGAAGACAGTGTACAGATTTTCAGTACAGATAAGTTTCATAAGGAAATTTCCACGTTTATGGTGAAATCAAGTGAGAGGCCTAATTTCACTTGTGTGTGTTGTCGACGGACTTATTATAAGAATCAGACTAAGTTAGTGGATATATATGCAAAAAGTGATATGGAAAACAATAGTGAATGGAAGGATTTTGCCACATACTTGATGGTAGAAAATTGTTTTGATTTGGGAGCGGACCAACGTATGTATACTTATTGTTTTAACAAATTAAACCAAAACCAGATGCCTGCTAGGGCGGTTCATAATAATCTGGAATTGGTAGAGATTCCTTCTGAATTGAAGGATTTAAATACTTATGAATCTATTTTGATTCAAAGTGTGCATCCCTTTCAAGCTATTGTAAGAATGGAGCCAAAGACAGGGAAGTTGCCTCCATCAGATTTACAGAGAGGATTAAAGGGAAGAGTTGTTTATTTGCCTCTAGATTTGAACAAAAACATTAACACAATTGGAGTAGAGAAAGTGGAAGAAGAACCTCTAGTTATCATAGTTAATGGTGTTCCGACAAAGAGTAAGAAAATATGGCAAGATTTAGTGGATGTTAGGAAAGTCAAAAAGGCAACATTGTATTTAAAAAAAATAATAAGTACTATAAGAATGTATATGTTGCAGAAGACGAAGTAAGTGAGGAAGAGGATAGCGATTTGTATCCTGGTCAAATTGAAAAAGTAGAAGCCTCTAAAAAGGAAGAAATTTATGAACATTATAGTGTTCATCCTTTGCATTCCAAGGAAGCTATGGGGAATGCTATTGAGTTGTTTCAAATGAAACAAGCCAAAGGGAGTCCCATTAGTGTTTGGGAGGAAAGTTTGGAAGCTCGGTGTTTCCCACAGCTATTTCCCACAGGTCGAGAAGGACGATATGATGAGCGACCTGTTCAAATTCCTGCTTCAGAATACCGGACTTTACGATTGTATGCAGAAGATGCTAGGTTTCAACAATGCATTCCCTATTTGTTTCATCTCCTGTTTGAAAGCGATCTGTCAGGAATGTCATATGCAGTGAACCACATCTTGAAAAGTGGTATACAGATGCGAAACATCTCGGCAAGGGACTTTATGGATAAAGTCAATGTCCAAGACAGTATTTTGGATTCTCACCTGATTAATCTCATGGCTTGTCAGCGTGGTACTAATGAGTATTGGTACCGTCGTCATGGTGATTTAAAATGTATGCTGAGGAACTTAGGAACTCCGACATGGTTCCTCACTCTCAGCTGTGCCGAGTATAGCTGGGAAGACTTACTTGAATTTCTACGAGAGGCAAATGGAAACATTGAAAATATTGAATTCAAGACACCCGGAGAACTGTGCTCTTTAGATCCAGTGAATGTATGCAGGTACTTCAATCATAGATTTGAAGCTATGATGTCTTTCATCATGAATAAAAAGAATCCACCTCTTGGAGAGGTGTTGGATTTTTTCTGGAGAAAGGAGTACCAAGCAAGAGGTGCTCCTCATATACATATGCTTCTATGGATCAAGGATGCACCTAAATTTGGAACAGATCCTGATGACTTAGTGATGAGTTTTATAGAACAGTATTCTACGTGTGCTGTTCCAAACGCAAAGGAGAAGAAAAGCCTAAGAGAACAAGTTCTACGTTTCCAAAGCCATCGTTGTGGAAAGTACTGTCGTCGTAAATTCAGAAGCAAGGACAAGTTCTACACCAAATGTCGTTTCAACTTTCCACGAACGGCGATTTCTAAAGGAAGAGTAAACAGTTTGATGTCTTCACTGCGACATAATGTGACGAGGAAATCACCCAAAAACACATACAATTTGAAAAGAAACGAAGAGTCCAAGTACATCAACGACTACAACCCTGTGATTTTGTCCATGTGGAATGCTAACATGGATATACAGTTTGTGGCTGACAACTGTATGGCTGTGGCTCGTTATGTGACATCTTACATCACCAAAAAAGAAAAGACAGAATTGAAGGATATGTGGGAGGATATTTCCCATGAAAAGAGCCTCAGCAAGAAGTTGTACAGTTTCAGTTTGAAGATGTTGTCGCATCGAGAAATCGGAGCTTACGAATGTTCTGACCGCTTGTCTTCAGCAAGTCTCTATGCCAAATCCAGGAGTATCGTTTGGGCGAGTCTTGGTCTTGCTGCAACGCGAAATCGAGTTCTAAAACCTGTCCGGGAAATTGAGTATTTGGCGGAAAAGGAGCCAAACAGTACCGACATTTTAAAGACCAACATGTTGGATACATATTATCCAAATCGAAGCAGTCACCTGGAGAATGCTTGTCTGTATGATGTTCTTCAAAATTACGTTTTCAAAAGGAACATCAAAGAAGATATCGATAAAGGAGTGTATGCTGTAATTGGAAGTGAAGGATGTCTGGTCATGCAAAAAAAATGTTAATTGAAAAATCATCGAAAATTTAATTGTGAATCTTCCGAAAGAAAAGAGTTTTTCTATTTAGCTCTTTTGCAACTTTTCAAGCCTTGGCGTGCAGAAGAGGAACTGCTTGGGGATTTTCTCTGTTACGAAGACTCCTTCAATGCAGCCAAGGAGTCCATAGAATGTCCTGTTTTTCCCAAATATCTACAAATGTTGAATGCAGAAATTGAGCAGGAAGCAACAATTGCAGCCGAGATTGCTAGAGACAGTTCTCAGGACAGTCAGAGTTCTGTTTCATTGAGTCAGGATCCACTAGGAGAACCAGTTATCGAAAATGAAGCTGCCACTGCCATGATTGAAGTGGAAAGAGCCATGGCACATGCTCAGAAGGATGCAGTTAACTTAGAAGAATTGGAAAGACAACTCAACGTTGAGCAGAGGAAAATATATGATGAAGTTACCAGCCAAATTGATCATGGATTAAGTCATGAGAAGGAAGAGTGCTCATGTACGTCGTTGAAGCCTGTCCGACTGTACGTGAGTGGAGAAGCAGGAACTGGAAAAAGTTTCCTCATTAAAGCAATTTCATGTTATCTGCAGAAAAGGACTGAATCATCGCTGTCTTGTGTTGTGACCGCTCCAACTGGACTGGCAGCACATAACATTAAAGGGATTACTTTGCATCGGCTACTGATGCTGCCAGTGGAGCATGATAACAAATTACAATACCACAAGTTATCTGGAGATGCTTGTTGTGAAGTATCTAGAGTCCTGAAGAAGATGAAACTTCTTATCATTGACGAAGTAAGCATGGTTTCAAATGTCATGCTTGCTTTTGTGCATTTGAGAATGCAGGAAGTTCTTAAAACAGAGTATGATGTGTTATTCGGTGGCAAACACATCATTGTTTTTGGTGATCTTCTGCAGCTGACACCAGTGAAAGGACAACCAGTGTTTAAACTGCTTACACATGAAGATACCAAGAAGTGCCTAGGGAGCATTGGCAACGTTAACATATGGTTAAACTTCAGTTATGCTGAGCTGCGTGAAAATATGCGTCAGGCGAAGGACGAAGATTACAAGAATATTCTGCAAGATGTTAGAATCGGGAAAGTGACTGAGCGTGGTAAAGAAGCTTTACATGCACGCTTACTGTCAAATTTATATCCAGAAAAAGACGTTTTGCCAGAGGATATTTTTCGGAAAATTACTGAGAAGAAATCTGGAATATGTTTGATGCCAACTCTTGCAGAATGTTCCATCTTCAACAACAAAATGTTGAATTTAGAAAAACAAGACATTGTAAAACTTGAAGCTATTGACAAAATAGAGCATATGGGAGCAACAATTATTTTGTCAGAGAATTTGAAATCTAAATTGGATTCATTAGAGAAAACTATATCTAAAACTGCGGGTTTTGAAAAGACTTTGAATGTATGCTTAAATTGCCGAATAATTTTGAGAAGGAATTTACATGTTGAAAGAGGTCTGGTAAATGGATCAATGGGTAATGTTGTTGATTTTGAGAGATACAGAAGTAGAGATGGAATTGAATTTTTAAAAATTAAATTTTATGGCATTGAGGAAGAGGGTTTCAAGGCGCTTAGGAGGGGAGGAGGATTACTTGTCAAATATCCACGTTTTAAGTTGCTTTCTGAATGCTAGGTGGTTCTGGGTAAGGCGAAGGTAAGCGGGGAGTGAGTTCCATGTTTTAGCAGCCAGGTATGAAAAGGATCTGCCTCCCATGGTGGTCTTGTTGATGCGAGGTACAGTGGCGAGGGCTTGGCTGGAAGAACGTAGTTGGCGGGAGGGGGTGTAGAAGGACAGTCTTGAGTTGAGGCAATCTGGTCCGATGTCGTAGAGTGATTTGTGTGCGTGGGTAAGCAGTCGGAAAGTGATCCTCTTATTGACGGGTAGCCAGTGGAGGTCTTTAAGGTGACCAGAGATGTGTTCGTTGCATGGGATGTCTAATGTTCGCCATAAGCAGTTTCCTGTTTGCTTGGCATATGCGGTGACAATCCATAAATCGCAAGGTTTAAGTGTAGACAGTGCATTGGTGAATATTGGCAGTTCTGTGTTCAAGGAGGGTATGGCATATATGGCATTGTCACGAGTTAGAAGTTTATCGGGATTGTACTTGATTGACTGTGATGTCACAAACATTTGTGCGGATCTGAATTGTGTTAAGGAATACAATAGGTTAAGAAGAGAGTATGCGCCACATTTGCCTCAATATCCTTTGTTTGAGAAACGTGTGGTAGGCCGGAAACGAAGAAATATCAGTAATAGTAGGGAGGTTGATGCAAAAATACCAAAAGTCGATGAACCCAAAAGTGGAAGCAGGAATAAAATGAATTCTGTTGAAAATGTTGTTGGTTTTAAATTTGAAAATAGTTCTGGTGTCAACTGCTATGCTAATGTAGTTGTTAATGTTCTCTTTTCACTAGAGACTTTCAAAGAACAGATTGTGATCAATTCGGAACAAAGTTTATGCTGTTTGTTGAATTCTGTGTTAGAGAAATGTAGTGCTGATAAAACGAGAGTAGAAAGTGTGTCTGAAATTCGTTTTCTGTTAGACGAATGTTCAGGTCAAACAGAATTCTCTGAAAATATTCAGCAGGATTGTCAGGAGTTTTTAATGTATATGCTTGATGTATTGCAAGATGAAGGTGTAGATGTAGATTATCTATTTGGCCTTTCTTATCAATGGCAACATGACTGCGAGAACTGTAGGCTATCAAGTACTAATAGTGTAGACTCAGAAAGATTTATATATTTTACTTTGCCCGACAGTAAATCAGTATCCTTCAATAAGCTAGTAAAGGCAGCCGATTAAAATATGGAGTGCAGCCAATGTAAGTCTGGAATGCTGTCCACGTTAATTTTACGAAGTTATGGCCAGTATGTCATTTTAATGTTCCAACGATGTAGGCCTGATGGAACTAAATTGGCAACTTTAATTAATAATTTTGTGGCTTCGCAGTTGTCAATATCAGGAAGGACTTTTAAAACTACTGCAATTATATTTCATAATGGTCCTTCAACTAATTCAGGACATTATACAGCCTATTTGAAATCTGGAAACGGCTGGTCATTCTGTAATGATTCTGTTTTAACTTTCCAAAAAAGATTGCCTTTCCACCTTCAAAATTCTTACCTGGTGTTCCTTCAACCAAAATTTTAGGAAAAAAAGCTTGGGATTTGTTCAGAGGAATTTCAAGATGTTCTAATGGCTCCTACTCTATATGGCCTTGTGGATAATTGTAGTACAGAGCGAAAACTGTTTGTTTTTATAAGCAAAGTCAAGTAGCCGATCAAAATAAGGAGTAGAGGAAATGTAAGTCTGCAATGCTGTCCACATTATTTATGGAAACTTATGGATGAAATGTCATTTTACAATTTCAACTACATAAACTGGAAGAAAATAAGTTGTCCAGTCTAATTAAAAATGTTTTGGCTACATAGCCATCGATTTCAGGAAGAACATTTGCAACTGCAGCTATTATATAATATACTGGTCCTTTGACAACATCTGGATATTACACAGCTTATTTAAAATTTATAAAATGGCTAGTCTTTCAGCAAACATTACTAATTGACTATGAAGCAATGTTGCCTTTTGACTTGTTTTTTGAAGTCAGAATTTAGGGTAGGTAATTGGACTATAATGATTCTAGGTGTTGCTGTAATTTAGTGTGCTGTTTCAAATTGCTTTGTATGTCTCAGTTTTCTTAAAACAATTGAGTTTATCTTTCAGAAAGTGGCGGGCAGAAAATAGTAACAGCACAACAGAGTATAAGCTGTTCATAGGATATCCGTTGACGTCATAGAAAGTAAGTTACTTTGGAGGAGTTCTTGTTTCTGCTTAGTTATATTATTTGGGTTTTTTAAACACAATCATTTTGATTGTGTTTTTTTTCCCCGCTGTTATATGATGAATACCTTCAACTCACTGTTTTCAGTGAAATTTGATATTTTCTGATAACAGCAAAAATAAACCATTAAATATGTTTAATTAATTTTCTACTTTGAATTGTGATTTCTAATATATATATATGGATTGGTGTGGCTCACTGGTTAGAGGTGGCAGACCCGGAAGCAGAGGTCAGCCCGGGACCAGGGTTCGATTCCTGACATGGCAGGGTCTTGGGCCATGGTCAGTGGTCTCGATAATTCTCGCTTCGGTGCCTACTCCAACCATGGGTCCCACTCAGCAACTCTGGGTAATAGCTTGCTTAATCTCTTCTAACGGCCCCATCAGCGCCGGGGATGCCTGGCTTCACCTTGGGGATGCTCAGGAGGGACCATCTCACAGGGAAAGCCAGGATGGGTTCCCCAGCGGTATACAGTGCCGGGACGCCTCTTTGCTGGGTCAGCTGTACGCTTTACTAGTATACCACATTTAACATTTAACATTCATTTTGTCTTATGCTCACTCTTTTTTTACCATCTTGTATTAATTTAAATTTTTTTGTTCTTTCTTACACAGATTAAAAGTATGAAAATGATAATACACTACGGTAATGACAATTATAAGGTAAGTGTTTAGTACTCTTTACGTTACATGTCTATCAGATTTAACTTTTATTAGTTCCACTGCTTCTTTTCTTTAACCCTTCGTTTCCTGTCTTTGCTACTTCCTTCATTTCTTTTTCTTTTACTTACTTATACTACTCTTTTCACTTCTTCTATCAGTCCCTCTTTCAACAGTTATTGTGTGTTACTCCCTCTATTTGTCTTTCTTTTCACATTACTCTCTGTTTATTTATTCGTCTTTTTTTTAAAAATATTTTTTTTAGTTCGCTCCCGGTTCGCGTACCCGAACGCTAACCGGGAAGCGAATCAAAAGAAATAGAGGATGCTAGAGTGCTAAACATTCTAGCATTTTTTTTAAAAAGGGAAGGTAGTTCTGAAAAGAACTTTTTTTTATTCTTTTTGATGTTTTAATTTTTTTTGTGTTTTTTTTGAGGAAGGGGAAACAAAAATGATTCACTTCAAAGGGCTCAACAGGAGCAACAAGAAAAAAAAAATCACTTTCTAGGACGTTTTGGACATTGATGATTTTCAAATGATCTATTTATTAAAGTAATACTCATTTCTCCGCATGAAATTAATTTTCCACACTGTAAACAAGTCAATCTCATGTGCACAAAGTTCTTTTGCAGATTTGGAATTGTTTCCCTTGCCTCTGACTCACTTATTGTAAAGTCATTGGTGGATGTTTTTGCCGGTCGGGGGGTGTCCACCAAATCTCGAAGTTGCGCTTTGGAATAATTAAGAGGGTGCCAAGTCTCCATGTGCCGATGCATGGTATGATTACCAAAGCTATATTTTTTTCGGTCCCTCTCGAGAGTTTTTTCTTGCAGATGAGGCAGGTAACGAACCTAGCATTAACTTTCTTTTCATGAGAAGGAAAAGAAAAAAATTGCCAGATAAAATTCACTTTCACACGGGACGTTCTTGGCATTTCTTTCAGAAAGCCACTTGTCCCTTGCTCCTGTTCCTCGTCTTCCTCTTCTTCTTCTTCCTGGTCGAAGATGACCTGGCTAGTCGGTCCTTTCTTCTTTGGTGGTGGTGGAGGTGGTGGAGATCCACCAGCTGCAGCTAATACAAATGCCATGTCTTAGCAAACAAAAACAGGTCTTTCTCTCATAAAAATGAAAGTCGGAGTGAGGAAAGAAGGTGGGACTTTCATCATTTGAGAAAAGAAAATGTTCTAAACCAATGAAAAGTGTTTATTTTACGTCATATGCTCAAGCGTTCCATCATTAGGAAACTAAAAGTAAAATGAACCAATGAAAAGTTTTATAAACAAGTCACATGACCTGTTATGCTTACGTTCCGCGTTCCGCCTTGGTTCGCGTTCCAGAACGCTTCCGGGTGCGCTAATGCAGAACGTCTTAAGGGACATTACGTATTAACGCGATATGTTGCGTTTACGGGACGCATCGCGATGTGCCTTTCTAACGCGGTATTTGCACTAACGGAACGTTTACCGTTTCGCGGATCGGCAGCGAAACAAGAAAAAATAATTTAAACTATAATATAAATTGAATTTTAAACATATAATACAAATATATATAAAATATATTTATGAATTAGAATAAGAACATATGTTACAGCTATAGATATTTGCTATTAAAAAACCATTGAAATTCACTGAAAAAACCATAGGTTATAGACCATATATAGTTAGGAATTAGCATTTACAAAACCTTGAAAATTCACTGAAAAAACCATAGGTTATAGACCATATATAGTTAGGGATTAGCATTTACAAAACCTTATTTTACTCGCATAAAACCATTGAAATTCGCATATATAGTTAGTTGCGCTAACTATATATCGCGCACCCGCAATCCACTGCTGATGATGTCACATATTACATCATTCATGACATGGTCAGTGACATCACTGATGACATCATCCAGTGGCTGTCTGTTTCTGTAAAGTTAAAATATGTCTTACATATTGAAGAATGAGTGGATGTATAAGTGTCTGGATGAAGGATTTAGTAGGTGCATGACTGACTGTATGAGAGAGTGATTAAATGTGTCTCACTGAGTGCATGGGTTAGTGACTAAACTGTCTTAATTTGTGCATCATTATATCTGTTGTTCTATAAACTGCTGCATGTGTTGATCAGTAGCTATATGAGTAACTGTATGGGTTATTGATTGGTTGTCCAAGTATTTGTATGGGAGAGTGAGTGTGTGTGTGGGGGTGGCTGGGAGGTGTGTGACTCTGTGCATACATGTGTGAACAGTTGATTCACTAGATCTATGGGTTCAAAACTGCATGTGGAAACAGCTGTATGGGTGGTTGACTGTGTACGAGTGTATTGGTGAGTGAATGGATATCTCAGTGCTACATCTCAAAGTAAGTACATATGTAAAACACAGTACATGTGAGAGTTCACATATATAAATTACTGTGCATAAGAGCCAGTGAATGTGTGAGTGGCTGTATGGATCATTGTGAACTTGTATCAGGGATTGTATAAAAGAGTAAATATGTGTTAGTATATGTTCGAATAAGTAAGGTGTGTATAACTGTATAATTGAGGAAATGGAGGTGTGATTGATTCTTTGCATGACTGACTAGGTGTGTGAGTAACTCCATGGATGAGTGACAGTCTGTGAGTGTCTGTTTACACTGAGTGTATCTAAGGTTATATCAGAGTCTGAAGAGGTTCATCGTATAATCACATGAATGATGTCATCAGTGATGTGATCAGTAATGTCAAATGAGATGTCATCAGTGATGTCATCAGTGATGTCATTTGAGATGTCATTATTGATGTCATCAGTGGTGCCATTTGAGATGTCATCAGTGATGTCATCAGTGATGTCACTGACCATGTAATGAATGATGTAATATGTGACATCATCAGCAGTGGATTGCGGGTGCGCGATATATAGTTAGCGCAACTAACTATATATGCGAATTTCAATGGTTTTATGCGAGTAAAATAAGGTTTTGTAAATGCTAATCCCTAACTATATATGGTCTATAACCTATGGTTTTTTCAGTGAATATATATATATATATGTATATATATATATATTTATATTTATATATATATATATAAACAAACAAATTGTCCTGTCGCAGCGGGAGCTCAATCCAGGGTGCCAGAGATGAGACCAGGGCAGTGTCTCAGTTTAATCCCATACCAGAAATGAAGTCGCGGCACACTTCTCAGTTTTCACAAATGAAGTCGCGGCACACTTCTCAGTTTTCAAAACTGAGAAGTGTTCCGCGACTTCATTTCTGGTATGGGATATATATATATATATATATATATATATATATATAGATATATACACACACACACTCACACACAAAAGACAAAAGTGAAATTTTAAAGAAAAAGGCAATAGTAGGACTACAGCTATGTAGCTAAACACTTAAAAGTAAATACAAAATCATAGTTTACAAAGACTTTCTAAAATGTAGAATGAGCAGCCTTCGAGGAGACAGCTTATTTCCTGAAACTGAAAGGCAAAGATACTGAGGAAGAAAATAAACAAGTTAAAATATTAGATTCAGTTAGCAAACACATTCATTAATCAGAAAAATGTCACTGATTATAATATTAATAGAGGCAGGCAACTCACAAGGAAGACAGTGAAGTCAGGACAAGGCTTCATTGGTCAGAGGGCTACTTAGTGACACACATCTTCAAGACTGGAGAGAGGACTCTCTTGTACTTCTCTTTAGGGAGACACTTGACACCTTTCACATCTACTGTTCTGTGCATGGTAGCACAAGTGTTCCTTTGAGGAATCACCCTTTTCGCTGGCACTTAATAAGAGGGGTCAACAGACCTTTAAGGGTGCAGTCCTTGATACATTTAATGGAACCGCCTCTCCCTTTGGAATACAAGATCAGTTTCCTTTCCCCACAGAATAGCCTTAAGCAGTTGTGATTCTATTAAAGTAAGATTCAGGGCTGATATACAGTTCTGCAGATTGCAATTTACTCTGTCAGGGCAACGGATTAAAGTACTCTATCGCCCTGAGGGAGTATCTGCCCACCAAATTTTGAGATGTCCGCATCTGATATCTTTTGCACTTACCGGAACTGCCATAATGGCAGTTCCTGTAAATGCTTTAAAAGTTTGATGAGTGGACTGTCAACATGACAAGCCATCTGTCAAACTTACATCCTTTTTTTGTTTTTAAAAACAAAATCCTAAAACCAGTTTCCTTTTTCAAAATAAAAATGCAATGACCCTTTGCCATGGTGTGAGGGTCTTTTTGCGATTTTTACTGCCCTTGTCTTCCAAATTTACCAAGTGGTGATGGAAAATGAAAACTGGCCATTTGCCCCCCACTCTAAATTGGCTTTTTAGACAAATGGCCAAACCTCCAATGGCCCTTTCTCTGTCTTGCCATCGGAGGTGTATGTCGGTGGCAGAGACCGAGTAGTCTCTGCCGTCGACATACTGAATGTCTGCCTGCCTATAAGTGAGGGGGCAGACCTTCAGCTTGGGAGGGAGGAGACTCAATTGCAACAGAGTATCCTCTCCGCCAAACTTCAAATTGGGGCCTAAGCCTTTGATCCTTTCTTAAATGAGGATGTACAAAAATACAGGGTCTTTCCGATGCGATACAGTCAGCGTGTCTCTGGCAGTGGTCTCATCAGTGAAGAGTTTGCAATGACAGAGTCAGTGGATCCTCTAACATTTGAAATTAAGCAGGTCAACCTTATACTCATATCGAGAATACAGTTTCATTCTTAAGGTATTTCCCTACAGGCTATTAAAAAGATCTCCTATATGGTCTCATTGCAATTACCAGCATAGTAATATTATTTTGGTTCTAGTTAAGAGGAAGAGGCCAAGGAGTCAGTCTTATCACTTTAAGGATACAGATACAGATAAGATAGAGTGTATGGAGTGGAAAGATTAAAATATGGGAGAAATTCATATTGCAAATAGAGACATTAAGTGTAATATATCTTGTCAAATATGAAGGAATGATCATAAATAAATGTAGATCAATCTCACATGCCCAGCCATGATCACCATTTCTATAACCCAATAATCATGTGGTGGCACATTTAGCAACTTCCATCTTCGCAGGAAGCAAAGTTTAGCTACAACTAAAGATTCATAGCCAGGATGCCCAACACATCATAGAGCATTCCCAAGGATGAAGTCACTCATGGAAGCTTGTATTCACATGATTGGTCTGTTGTGGACTGGTGGAGAGAGTTTTTGCTCAGATTCACAGCATGTAGTCATCTTGGTGACCAGATTCAGTCAAAAAAGGGGACTCGTAATAGTTACATTTAAGACATGCTTTCCCTAGATCTTTATAATATGTAAGTAAAAGTTACGACCAATGTTCCTTATCGAAATAAACCAACTGGCATTCCTGTTAGCATAGTCACAGTGTTTCATTGTTCGATATCGAGAAAAGACGGTCAGCAATAGTACAATAGAAAATTGAGACTGCAAACCTAATCTGATTGTAGTTTGAAGGTATTCCCAAATTGAGGCCAGAATGTATATGGTGATTGCAAAAGTCTGAATTTCAGACACTGTGATAGCTGACAGAACGTCTACTTTTAGTAAAGGTAGAAGCCACACTCAGAGCAGAGGTCAGCATAGAATTTTAAACAGTCTTATAGACGAGCTTATGTAAAGCTAATCAGGTTGAAACTGTGGAGTGAAATATGGAATTGAGGATCACAGAACCTCTCCTGCCCTAAAAATACTGTGGATTTAAATTTTCAATGGAGAGTAGAAATATATTTTCAATATCGACCCGCATGGGCTTATATCTGCTAGTTGGCAGCAGTCATGCAAGGTATGTCAGTTAGCATAGTATGTTCTGTAATTGAAGTTCTCTAGGCATCATGCCAGCATGATGCTTTGACCTTTCCATTTTATGTATTGCAGATGCCCATAAATACTGCTTGACCGTAGCATCTATATCAAGTTATAAGGGGTTTGGTATGATCAGCAGATGAATGCCAAAGTAAGAATTAAGTCTCTACACTAAGGACATCTTGCTATGGTGTGCTATGTGTATTTGTAAAGCATACTATCACCTGATAGGGTATTGTGGTGTTGGGCAGCTGTGTGCTTAGCCCTGCGGTTTATTTAAAAAAATAAAACAGGTCTTCAGGTTCTTGCAGAATTCAAGAAGAGACATGGATGTGGAGAGGGACACTGTTCTACGCTTTAGGACACAATGTAAGAGAAAACCTGCCCTGCTGATCACGTTCTTTGTATGCATGGGATGAGTACGAGTACTAGCCTGCAGAGCAGAGATGTCTGGGTGGTTGGTGAAAGGAGATGCAACTGTACAAGTAGGTGGGACCTGAGTTTTGTAGGTCCTTTAATGTGTGTGTGAGGAGTTTGAATTGAGCATGTTTGTGTATCGGGAGATAGTGGAGATTCTTGATGTGTGGCGTGATGTGAGTTATGTGTGGAGATTGAGGATGAGCCTGGCTGCTGAGTTCTGAATGGTTTGTAGTCTTCTATTGAGTTGCTTGCTGATAGTGGTGTAGGCGGTGTTCCCATAGTCTAACTTGCTGGTGGCTAGGTGAGTGTCAGTAGTGTTGCTTGGTAGCCATTTGAAGATCTTCTTTAGCATCATCAGGGTGTGGAAGCAGGACGTTGTGATGGAGTTGACTTGTGCAATCATGTCCAGTTTGCTGTTGGTGATTATTTCGAAGTTCCTGCCATGGGTGTTGGGTGGTGGTGGTGTGGGTCTGAGTTCAGCTGGCAGCCAGATGGAGTCCAGTGGAAAGGTGTTCTTGCTGAAGATCACCATGTCTGTCTTGTCAGTGTTGAGCTTGAGACAGCTGTCTTTCATGCAGTTAGAGACTTAGGTCAGGCAGGCAGTGAACATTTGTTCAGGGTTGGGAGCCTTGTCTGAGAGCGAGAGTATGAGTTGTGTGTCGTCGGCATAGGAGAGGATGTTGATGTTGTGTGCACAGATGGTGTTGGCCAGAGGATAATATAAGCATTTAAAAGGGTGGGGCTGTGGGGGGAGGAGCTACGCTAGCAAACAAGATGGCTGCTTAGGCTCCCAGCTCCGCCGACCTCCGTATCCTGCCAGATGATCCTGTCGTTAATCCTGTTTTTATGCCCGATCTCCGTGTGGATGAACTGATGCGTACTCCGATGGTGCAATCCCAAAAACTTAATTGGCTTGATTGACGGAGTTGTGTTGAGTTGAAGTTTGCGGCCTAATCAGACAGGAGAGCCGGGGCCTCGAGTTTTGACCCAGCCGGGTTGCAGTTGAACATCGGCCGTGAGAACCAAGCAGGGTCAGGTCTACCGCAGTGGAGGTCCCTTTTTTGCCCGATTTTGACTGAGGTCATTCTGAGTGACTAACATGGAGGTAGGAGTGACGTGACATGACAGTGGCTGTGGATGGGGGCCCCTGTCCCGCGGACCCGGTTTCCCCCTCGCCAGGGCTCGATGGGTCGGGGTCTTCGCTCGCTGCAGCGAAGTGCAGCTTGCTGCTGCAGGAACTGACCAGTCACCCTCCGACGCCGTCTGTTCCCCTCCTGTCTGTTCCCCCGGAGGCACCGGGCTCTCTGGGGGAAGTGAAAATGATTGGTACTGTGCGGGGAGAAATGGACCGGACGGAGTGTGAGCCGTCGCTAAGGACAGCATTGGCAGCCATCGGGGCATTTCATTTAAATATGGATGCCTGAATTCACAAAATGATCACAGGCATATCTGAGAAGGAGTGTGTGAAACTGGACCCTACTCGACTGCAAGACCTGCTGCCAGCTGCGATTTACAAGGAGACCATCTTGACTTTGGACGAGGACCCCGTGCGACAAGAAGCGCCGAAGCCCTCCGTCGGTATTCTGGAGAATCCTGAACCCGGTATTTCGAACATTTTACTACGTCTACCATCACTGCTGACTTTGGGAGAAACAATTGGCATTCCCTTCCCGGAGATTCCTGTCGGTAATTGTCTTTGGACTTCTGTTTCATCCTTTCTCTCTTTGATGAAGACGGGATCGTTGAGAAAACAACATTGGAACTATCCGTCCGTGAGGGAGCCTATCTGTGCTGATGGAGTCCTTGAGGAATCACTGACTTTGATTTTTGTTGGACTAAATTTTTTTGGACTCTTTCTGCGTTCTGATTATCCTGTAGAAGTGGTTGTCCTACCGGGAGGGGTTCGCATGATGGTTTGGAAGGGCCAAGGCTGAGTTCGATTGTCCGGGGTTGGTACTATGGCCTTAATGGATGTGAGAATCGCGACTGTTGATCTAACGGAAGGCTGGGCGGTGTATCATAGCACCCCCTAATTTACCGTTTTTGTGATTTCTGCAACATTGTATTTTCATCATAGGGGGTGCTTTTCTCAGGCGGGAGGGGAAGGGGACCCGGAGCCCATACGGAAATGCCCTCCCCCATGTTTTTCCCTTTTCTGTTTTTAGAATCTAGTTAGTTTGGGCGACAGGCACACTGCTAGTTGGGGTTAGGCGATAGCCATATGCAGGGGTGCAGGGTGGGGGGATGGGTGTATTATTTTATTTCGGTTCTCATTCTTATGGTTTTCTTTTCTTTAATCTTTTTTTGGTCTCTCCCTTATTAGCAATATTGGCGAAATATCCTGATTTTGATTACCTTCCAGTGTCTGGTTGCCATGCTTTGTCTCCTATTCTGATTTTATGGGTGGGAGGGTTTTGAGGGCTGGCCCTTAAATTGTTTGTCGATTGAAATGCTACTAATCCTGCTTCATACTTATTAGCGCAGGCGTCTCAGCGATTCTTCTGTTACGGCAAGTATATCCTGTCCTTGTACCTGTCCGCCCTACTATTACGTTGCAATGTATGGCACCAGATATGTCTATTCCGTTTTTCTTTTTTTAAAATAATAAAAAGATTTACAAAAAATAAAATAAAAGGGTGTGGCTGAGTGATGAACATTGCAGCACTCTGCATATGAGTTTGTGGGCTTCCGACGAGTAAGGTGCTAGGCTGACAGCTTGTGTTCTATCCATTATGATGGAGCAGATCCTACATGAAACAGGTCCTTAGATGTCAATCTCATGCAGGCCCCTGATGAGGATGGGGTGTGAGACCATTTCAAATGCTGCAGAGAGGTTCAGGTGTAGAAAGGATGTTGTTTCTACTCTGTCAAAGATTATGAGGATGTGGAGGTGATGAGTGTTGTTTCTTAACTGTCGTTGGGCTAGTGCCTATTCAGCTTAAATTGCGAAGTGTAAATGTAGTTTGAACATGGCTTTAGATTATTCTCCTAGCAGAGCCAGTTTTGGTAACATAGTATAGTGTCTTGTGAGGCCTTGTATTGCAGTTTTCAATGACAGTGGGTCTTCCTTGTTATGGCTATAAGAGAATGAACACAGGCTGACAACTCAAAATGGGTGCAGCAGCAATAAATCATTATCCAGATAAATACAAATGTTTCTGAAAAAAGTGAATTATTTTTATTTTTCTACCGCTAACAACACAAAGGAAAACTATTATATTCATGAACAACTACATAATCCCCCTGAGGTCAGGGTTCTAGTGTTTCCTTGGCGGTTCCTTGTCCCACTTCCTCCTTATTTTAGCCTTAGTGGTTATCCTCCATTCACTATTGGAAACATCCAGGATATGCCCCACTAGTAGTCTGAGACTCAAGAGTTCACTATGACTTTGTTTTTAAAGTCAACAGTGTTCCATCACCTCAGTGCTAATTAGGAGCAAGTTACCCAGGCTGACTGGTTCAAAATCAGTCTTGCCCGTACGTCACAGGATCGTGGTGACCAGAGTTCCTGAGTGTGCCCCACTCATTTGTGCTGGACCTACAGCAGTCATGTCAGATGAGTTTGCTCTATCGGTCCCAAGTGGGTTGCACTCAGCAGTCAAAGAGTCTTCACAAGTGGTCTTGTCTCCACAGCAGCTGGAAGTTCTCAGCTGCTCATCTGTGAACATAAGTCTCTGGTTCCACCCACAATGAGGGGGAAGGGTTGATACTTAGCTTTTGTTTTGAATAGTTTGTCCCAGGTATGTGTGCAGGGTCCACAGCAGCTTCACTCTTCTCAGTAATGACTCTAACCATGTCACATGATTTGCTGGTCCCGATGACCCCCTATTGCATACAAGGTTACTGTATCATCACAGAACATAGGATCCCACCCGATTGACACAGTTAAGTCTTCAGCGGTGGCCAAGCCTAGCATATGGGGTCATGGCTTAATACTACACATGAGCTACAGCCTTTGTCATACAGCAGTCTTCTCACTGCAGCCCCTGGCACAAGGGGTCTCTGTTTTCTTACTACACAGGGCTCTGGCCCAATCCGCACAGCGATGCACACAGTTTAATTCCTGATGGCCGTCCTTTGGCATGCAAGTGCGGACCACTTTGGTATGTACATGAGCAATGACCTGATTGGTGCAGCACCCATCTCCTCACTCCTTGCAAAGTCCACTCAACAGGGCTCCCCACTGGATCTTGCTCATTGCAATGCTCTCCTCTTCCTGACAAGGCACACTGGTCTTGTCAAGCAGGCACGTGCTGGTGCCTCAGACTCTAGGGCAGGCAGTCTTGGATTCTTTCAGCAATGTTCACTCACACAGCAGGGAGATTAGAAGGCCTTGGTCCCCAGTCATGGTCACAGAAAGAAGTTTTGCAGAGCTTCCCCTCCTCACACAGCACGTCTGGCTGCTTGACAGCTTACACATTTTGGGGTCTCAAGCACCCCTTTTTATAGTCCATTTCCAGACACAAAATGCTAATTAGAGTCTGTGTCTTTAAAGTTTATATTTGGGATCTGCTCTTTTGAAGTGCCCATTCTGCTGTCCTCTCCTTCCTCTTGACAGCAGTCAGTGACAACAGGCGTGACTCCAGAGCTGATATCCCCACAACACAGGCCATGGGAGTGACTAGAGTTCAACACTGAATGTCAGCCACAGTGATATGTGAATCAAAAGGTTAGCCCAGGGCCCCAGCCTTACTCTCTATGATTCTCATATGAGCCCCATATCTTTCTTGAGATGGGCTTAGACCCTTTCCTTGGACCTCTCACTGAATCGAAAAGCACCCTTATATAGTGTACAGATGTAGCCTGGCTCTTCCCTCTCCAGGTTATGTCCCACAGCTTATGGGGATGCATCAATATACAAATCTGTCTGGGAGGATTTCTCTACTTCCTCTCCATGTTTTACCATGCAGTCCTGGGTCTCCCAAAATGGAACCCAGGGCCCTCCATGTATTGGACCATCCACAAACACATATACACTCTCAGTGCATGTGTACAACCTACACACAGTGCACTGTATCCTTCATGTGCTCTACCACTCATAAGCACAAACACATCCAGCACATACATTGCACAGCACTGTACCTTTCTGTGTTGTACCACTCATAGGAAATACACATCCAACACAAGGATTTATCATGCATAAACTACACAGCACTACACCCTCCATGTACTGCACTACTATTAGGCACACATACTCCCAGCACATGCACTCACCATGCACCTATTGTCCAGTAATGCAGTATCCCTATATTGTACACTAAGCAGAGTCCAGTGAGTCCCTTATTGGTTTACAGTGGCAAGGGTAGATAATACTGAGGCTCTATTTGTGGTAGTGTGGGCAAGTAGTTAGGCTTATCAGTGGGTAGTGCTAAGCATTCTTTGTACACACAGAGGCAAGAAATGAGTCAAACACTCCAGAATAATACCGAGACCACTTTGCAAAAATAATATCGATTTGTATATACTTTTTCAGACCAAGAACTTTCTTCTACAGTAAGTACTTTTAAATTTATGAATTTTTAGAGTTTGTAAAATCAATAACTTTTGTGCACAATTACGGACTATTGAAATCAATGGGGGAAAGGGCACAAATGCATGTAAAATTGTACAGTTCACTTCAAGTAGTTAGTATGTCCAATGTTTCACCAGCGGATTCTCTGGAGCGTTCCAGATCTGGCCAGGAGCAGGGTGCTGAGGTCGTTGGTAGCTGGTGTGCTACGGTAGAGGGGGGCCGCTTGAAAACACAATGCACAGTGGGACTTAAAGGTAAGTCTGAGGGTCCCACGCGAGGGAGCAGGTTGCAAGGGCCTCAGGATCACGGGAGTACAGCTAGATAGATCATTGTTACCATCGCTGGTTGGGCCGGATGCAGAGCAGATAGGTCCCAGCTGGCTGTGTGTGTTAAGATGTCCTTTAATCAGGAGCAGTCAACTTGGGGAGGCAATTTTGGGACCAGCTGGGTGACTCACAACATGTGTCTTGATGTCCCCATGATGGGTGCTTCTTCCCGGGCAGTTGGAGTCTGGAGGGGACTCTTCGTCTCGGTGCAGGTTACAGGAGGTCTGGTACCCCTGGTATTGGTGTGGCAGGGCTACGGTAGGTCCTGGTCTCCCTGAACTTGGTGGGGGGACAGACCTGACCTTTCTGAGATGGTGTACCACTTTTGGTCAGGGTGTTGAGTCACAGTAGCCAGGGAGCAGCAAGTCGATAAGTCCCAAGTTTACAGTTCGGTGCTGCTGTTGCAGGGGAGCAGAGCCTCTGTCCCAAGGGAGGTTTTTTGGCAATTTGTCAAAGACTGGAGATGATCCAGGGTTCCTGGTGTTCTCACAGTAGCACACCACGATTGTCAAATCCTTCAGGCTGCAGGCAGGGTTTGGCGCAAATTTCTCTGGAGGAGACTTCATTTCTCGGGCAGCAGCTCTTATCTTATTGGTCTGTTTCTTCTTGGTGGCCATCGAATCTATGGTTCAAGGTCTGGGGATGCCACCTAAATGCTAAATTTAGGGGTGTTAAATGGAGAGACTGGTAGTAGCAAATGGGATACCAACCTTTAGGGTGCCTACACCGTCTAAGTGACTGCTTCCTGTGGGAAGGGGCACTTCCGCAGCCCTGATAGGTTGGTTTCCCACCATCTCAAGATGGTGGATTTCCAAGAGTGGGGTCTACAGTGCCTGCCATACCTTAGGGGTGGTGCTGGCTGAATGTGGACCCTCCTCCTCATCTAACTAATTTTCCCACCTGTCCTCCTGCTAAATGTAGAGCTATATACTGGGGATTGGCATCCCCAAGTATATAGAGAAGCCTGGGTTGCACATCAAAGGCAGCACCACCTTTAAAGCTTCCTGCTCTGGGAGACCGTTCTGACGTGGAAGTAGTGTGAAGCACCTCCGCCCAGAGCAGGCTTTGTTTCAGGCCTCTGAGAGCACAGGGTCCCACCCTAGAGCTTTTTTAAAATAATAATAATAAGCTTATTGTTGATTACTTAAGATCTTACAATTTGAAAACCATAAAACCACCATATTTTTAACAATATACAGCTATGCCAAAGTTCTAAAACCACTATAAATAAAATGTATAAGAAGGATCATTAAATATTGCAATTATCATAAAACAGAGCAAGGTAATTGACTTAAAACAGTCTAAACAATCGCCTAATGTTCAAATATTAAACACACTGCTATTAATTCATTCCACTTCTATACAATTATTCCTCAACTGCTAGATCATCAGTTGTTTGAAAAATCAATCATTTTCTGAAATTCAGTGAGTTATAGGATCACATGCATCCATTTTTATATCCACCACCCTCAGGAATTTTATAAATATGCAATTTAATGATGTATCTGATGTTTTAAGACATGCTATTACAGCATTTCTGCTTGAGGGAATACTCCGCTGGTTAAATTGTGCCCTTAGTAACCACCTTCTTACTTTCCATAAGACCGGGCATATGCCAATTAGATGAATTATGTTCTCCTCTCCTGATTGACATAGTCTACACAGCGTAGTTTTTATTTGTCACAACCAGGGCCTCATGTGTGCAAGCCCTTGGAGTATTCCAAATCGTGCTCTTGTAAAACTTCTTTTTAGTTGCAGCGACCAACCAGTCTCTAAGTAGGACTGTGATTTGAGAGTTTTATATTCATTTATAATCATCCAGACGTGTGATCTTGGTGCAAGTAACTCTTTGTCATTGAAGTTTTTTAAATTAATTGGTTAATGGTCTTTTCAAAGTTATTTCCCATAAAGGACGATCAGAAAGATCTTCCATTGTGGCATTTAACTTCCACCTCATGAGTTCAGAAACATGAATGGTGGTAGCAGGCTGGCTATGACTGGTCAAAGACCCCACAAGTGCTTTGTGGGGTTTCAGGGGACCCTCTAAAGGGTTTCCTCTGTGCATTCATTAATAAATCCAACACTGGCGTCAGTGAGGATTTATAAAAGACAAGATGTTTGCTACCAGTGAAGCCATCAAGGATCTAAGAAACCCATAATGACAAGTATCCAACCCACATACATTTTATCGCTTCCATGTGCACTTACAATATCTAAGAATGGCTCAGATATTGCATGGTTATATCTTCTCATCAGATAGGTCTGTAAGGACTGCAGCAGGGGTGAATAACTATAACTCATGCAGTGTATGAGGGCATGGCACACAGGGATATGTTTAATGTTGACTCTTCAGTTTTCTCTACACTAAGACTCACAGCCTCAATTGCAGTTTGCATAGTCTTGGCGAGGGGTCCTTTGGGGCACACTTTGTTCTGTCGCCCCAGTGGACCCTTTTCAGGATGTATGCCCTAGGCACAGGGCTACCATTTACTAGGGGCTAAAGTGGTGCCAATTGTAGTATATTTTTAGGGAAATAACTGTGGTATGAGGTGCGTGGTTGGCAGGGACCCATTACAACTCAGTCAAAGTTGCATCAAAAACCAGGCAAAAAGTGGGGAGTACTGCAACAGTTTCTAACATCACTCCTGTGCTGCACAGCACTCAAAACAAACCGATGTTGGCTAAGGATGAGTTAAGCACATAGCAGCAGAACTTTAAAAATTAGAGAGACTGTAGGCCTTACTCCAGTGACACAGGTTAAAAAGGGTCTATTGCTTCCTGCTGATCACTACGCGGTATGCTGCTACCACCGCACTTGTGCTGCTTAAGTCCTGGTGAAAGGAGGAGCCTTCAGTAGTTTAGTGGTAGCACTTTTGCCACCCCTCCCAGTCCAAGAAGATAACAATCTGTAAGACAAACCCATGTCATGATGCACATGCATGATCTGTTTTTGCCTAAAGCAACAAAAATCAGCATTAGTTATCCAGACATCAGTACAGTTGGGCAATCAAGGCAGGGGTGCACAACCATTACCATGCAGAAGACTTTTCTGTCCCAACAACCATTGAGTAAACAGTGATGCTTATGACCTACTATTCATTTACTGTTTACTTTGTGGATTTGTCCACCCTACTTAGCCTCTGGAAGCCCTGAAGGAATGAAGGTGTCAAATAGTTTCCACAAATATAGCTGGACTATGTATTAGACCAACACAAACTTCACTCAGTTCAAATACACCAATAGTAAGTGATGGTGGGTTTCAGCTACCCCATAGTACCACATACAACCCCTAAACCAGCCAGGGTAGTAGATGTTATTGGCAACCTCGAACATGACACTCCGATTCCCAAGGAATCAGTGGAAACATATCTAACCTTTTTGTTTGGTCATTCTTGCAGGTCCAAGGAACACACAAGAAAAATACAACAATGCATTTTGGAAAAGGTCGTCTTCTTGCAAATAAAGCATGAGCTGTGATAATTTGAAAGATGAGATATGTTACTGTCATCCACATTATTAGAATGGAAACTAATATTAGCAATTCAACCATGTTAATGGTTGCTAATATTTGCTTACTCCTATCTGTATCTAATACTATACTAACAAGTGCATAGCTGGAGTACCCTTCTGCCAAATCAGTTGGGATAGTCTAACCCCCATACCTTGGTCTTGGATGTCAAGAAGCTGGTCGCAATGCACAGGATATCTTCATTAGCAGAATGGAGGTTGGAGTCAGCAGGGCTGCATCTCAGACACAATTCGCTGCGGTTCAGTGATAATACCAGAATAGAAATGCTACTCTCACAGAGCTATGGCATGGAAACTCACTACATAATACAGTTCTGTTCCTCTCAAACTGTGGCAGCGGTGCAGAGCAGCACATTTGTTTTTGTCACATCAAAATAAAGTGTCATCTAATAAGCACAAAAAGAAAGGAAAACAATGGCTTCATGTTCTTAATGTACGATCCTGGAACTAACTCTACAGACTAAAGATCATCAGTGCTTATCAGAGATGCACATACAGCACATTCATTTATTAGCAGAAAAGTGTGACAAAAAGCATCATGAGAAAGAGATGTAAACCTAAAGAGTTGAAACTAAAACGGAGACTACATATGTGCCATGCAACAAAGGACTTATTAAACATAGTGGCAGGAAGAAGTAGAGGCATTATACTGCGTTATTGTCAGTTGTATTTGTTGTTAGGTACATTGTTTTCTATGGCACTCTGCATTGGCACAGTCAAACTACAGAATTACGTTCATGATAATTCTGATCAACTTAGCCTTGTTATTTCAAAAAAGTGAGAACCCACCTCTTTTGATTATCCCATAAAGAGGGGACAACTCGTGGAATGTAGTGCTCTTTGCACCTAAATCCTCATGTTATAGTATTTTATGCGCCTTTTTCTACCCCTTTGCATACCTGGGGCCCCATTATACATGCAATGCATTTTCCTTTATTGCGTTGTGTGCACTTTTTAAAAGGTGCGCCCAGCGCAATGAAGGAAGATGCACCTTATTATAACGAATGCGCTGCCTTAAGGGCAGCCGTGAACTTGCGCTGCCCTGGGGGCGGAGCATTCATGTGAAAAACAGAGTGGCTGCTTTGAAGCCGCTCCGTGTTTTTACAGTGCAGGCGGCAACCCCCCAGCACTTTGAAGGTGGATTAGAGATCCCCTTGCAGGTGGATGCAGTCAGTGAATGCACATTCCTGCAAGGGCATGTCTAGGGAGTCCATAGGACACACTTTCCCTCCTCCATAGGGCTCCTCTCAGGGGGGTGCACTGCCAGTGCACCCTCTGAGAACGTCTTTGCCTCTGCGCCCAAGTCTGTAATATGGCGCGGGCGCAGAGGCAAAGGGATTCCCTCATTGGCAAGTGTTGCACCCCCACTCAATCAATCAATCAATCAATCAATCAATCAATCAATCAATCAATCAATCAATCTATCAATCTATCAATCAATCAGTGGTTTATAGAGCAAGCTACTCAGTTTTGAGGGTCTCAAGGCGCTTGGGGGTCGGGGTATGACAGCTCCAGGTAAGTCGAAGAGCCAGTTCTTGAGGTCCTTCCTGAAAGTGTGGAGAGTTGGGGAGCATCTGATGTTGACTGGGAGCTCGTTCCAGGTTTTGGCTACGATGTAGGAGAAAGCTCTCCCGCCGGCTCTGCTTCTGTTGATGCGGGGGACCTCTGCCAGGGCGAGGTTGGCGGAGCGGAGGTTTCTCTTGGGTACATGGAAACATACTCGATCGTTGAGGTAATTGGCTCCGATGTCGTTGAGGGATTTGTAGGCATGAGTGAGGAGTTTGAAGGTGACCCTCTTCTCGATGGGGAGTCAATGGAGGCTTCATAGGTGTTGGGTCATATGTTTGTGGCATGGTGTCCCTAGGATGAGCCTGGTTGCAGCGTTCTTGATGGTTTGGAGCTTGCGTAGAAGAGTTTTGTTGATTCCGGCGTAGAGGGCGTAGCCGTAGTTCATTCTGCTGGTAATGAGTGCATGGGTGACGGTCTTTCTGCAGTTGGGGGATCCATTTGAAGGTCTTACGGAGGATGCAGAGGCAGTTGAAACTGGTGGAGGTGATGCCGTTGATCTGGCGGTTCATGGAGAGGGAGGAGTCTAGGATTATACTGAGGTTCCGAGCCTCGGTCAGTTGGGGTGGGTGAGCTCCCGAGGGTGGCGGGCCACCAGGTGTTGTCTCAGGCAGAGGTGCAATGCCCAAGGATGAGGACCTCAGTCTTCTCAGAGTTGAGATTTAGGCAGTTGTCCTTCATCCAGGCTGCTACGTTTCTCATTCCTTCCTGGAAACTGAGTCTGGTGATTTCAGGGTTCTTGGTGAGGGAGAGGGTGAGTCGGGTGTCGTCGGCGTAGGATACGATGCTAAGCCCGTGCTGTCTGACAATGGCGCGATGGGGGTTACGTAGATGTTGAAGAGCGTCGGGCTTAGTGAAGGTCCTTGGGGTACTCTGCAGATGATGTCAGCTGGGTCGGAGAGGAAGGGGGGAGTCTGATCCTCTGGGTTCTGCTGGAGAGAATGGATTGAATCCAGTCAAGGGTGGATCCCTGTATTTCTGTGTTTTGGAGTCTGGCAGCTAGTGTGTAATGTGAAACGGTGCCGAAGGCTGCGGAGAGGTTTTGGAGGATGAGGGGTGTGGTGTGCCTCTGGTTTAGAAGCATGCGGATGTCGTCGGTGGCTGCGAGGAGGGCGGTTTCGGTGCTGTGGTTGCTGCGGAAGCCAGTCTGGTAAGCATCTAGGATGAGTTTTCTTTGATGAAGGCGGTCACCTGGGCGTTCACAAGTCTTTTGGTGACTTTGGCTGCGAAAGGGAGGAGAGAGATGGGTCAGCTGTTTCTTGAGGAGGTTTTTCAGCTCTGCGCACTTTCAGTCATCTGGGTAGATCCTGGATATGAGGGAGGAGTTGATTGTTCGTCCTAGTTTGGGTGCGATGACAGTTGCGGCCCTGTGGAAGATGTGAGGGGGCAGGGGTCCGTTGGGGCTCCTGAGTGCGTCTTCTTCATGGTTGAGGAGATGAGCTCGACAGATGCAGGGGCCCAGGCGGAAATGGTTGGCTTCTCGGCGGTGGTGGGTGGCGTTGTGCTATTTTCTGCTGGCTCGCAGAAGTAGTCGTAGAGGGCCTTGATCTTCAGGTGGAAGTATGAGCTGAGTTTGTTGCAGAGTTTCTGGGAGGGTGTGATGTCAGGGTATTCTCAGGAGGGTTTTGCAAATTGCTGAATGACGTTGAACAGTTCCTTGGCATTGGATGCGTTGGCCTTGACCTTGTCTCTGATGAAGGTCCTTTTGGTGTCCCCGGTGGTAGTCCTTGAGGGCAATATTGAGGTTTTGCAATTCTTCTGTGGGCTTCTGGTTCCTCCAGGTTTTCTCCAAGTGTCTGCAGGCACGTCTGCCTTCTTGGAGTTCGGTGGTGAACCAGGCAGCCCTCCGCGGGCGTTGATTGGCAGTGCGACAGAGAGGTGCTAGCTTGACGGCGCAACCGGAGACCCAGCGGTGGAATTCCCTAGCTGCGGAGTTGGTATCGGTCGTGGCCTTGGGGGGGACCTGGAGGAGGGTGGAGTATAGGTGCCTCTCGGTGACCTTGCTCCAGTTCTGTCATGGCGGGCGTGGGGCGTTCTTGGGTGCGGTGGTGGTGTTGAAAGTGAAATGTGCGCAGTGGTGTTCCATCCAGGGGGGTTGGGTGGTGTGTTTGAAGCGGATGTTAGATCCTCCCGTGAAGATGGGGTTGAGGGTGTCGCCCGCTCTGTGGGTGGGGGTACTGACAAGCTGTTTCAGTCCTAGGATGGTGAGGTTCTCAAGAAGTGTGGTGGAGTCAGGGTCCTGGCTGTTTTCAAGGTGGAAGTTCAGGTCCCCAAGCAGGATGTAGTCCGTGGAGGAGATGGCGTGCGGTGCGGCAAGCTCAGCGATGGTGGGTGCTGGCGGGGCGCGGGGACCTGGCTGTCTGTAGATGAGGGTGCCGCGTAATGTTGTTCTGGGGTTGGTCTGGATCTGGAAGTGGAGGTGTTCCGTGTTGGAGTGGGTTTCGCTCGTGCTGGATGTAGAGAGTCGTAGGGGTGTCTTGTGTGCAATGGCAAGTCCATCTCCTGGGCGATGTGGGAGGTCTTTTCTTTGGATCTTGTTGCCCTGAGGGATGGCTGTGGCAATGTCGGGGGTGGAGGTGGCATTGGTCCAAGTTTCTGTGAAGAATGCGAAGTCGGGTGAGAGGGTGTCTCTCAGGTCCCAGATCTCCATGGCGTGTCGATGTACGGAGCGCACGTTGAGAAGGATGCAAGTCAGGGTTTCAGTGGGCTGTTCAGTCAGCGGCCCTCTAGCGTCGACGGTGAAAGATCTTCGGCAGTGTCCCCACGAGAACTGCCCATGGGTCTTGTTGAGCGAGGCTCTTACGCAGTCAGCATGGCCCCCGGGGTTGTGAGTGTGGAGGGTGGCCGAGTCGTAGCGGTGGAGACCAGGAGAACCAAGGTTCCTAACGCTGGTCGCGGTCTGGTCGCGGACGGGCGCAGATGGGCTTGCTCGCCATTATGTAGAGGAGGGGGGCGGGAGTAGAGGTCGAGGCGGGAGAGGGGCTGGGTCAGGAGGGCGGGTCGGTAACAGAGCAGGAGCAGCAGCGGAAAAATAATTACGAGGCAGAAGCGCTAAGAGCGCTTAAAGCAGAATGCACCAAACCGAGAATAAGACTGACACTGGCAGAGTGCTAGGAGCGTTAACAACACAAATGAATACCAGAGGGCAGAGCACTAGGAGCGTTCACAACACAAATGAGTCCCCAATGGCAGAGTGCTAGGACCGCTGAACAAGCAGTAATGCGAAAAACACTAGTGAAATCCCCAATGGCAGAGCGCTAGGAGCTCTAACAAAACACAAGTGAAATCCCCCAATGGCAGAGCGGTAGGAGCACTAAACAAACAGTAATGCGAAAAACACACATGAAATCTCCCAATAACCTGAAGCAGAGGCAGTCGCAAGGCTGGTATTCTGCTGGAGAGGTCTGCGGACGTGCGACAACCGGCGGAGCTGGTGGGGCGAGTGCTGCCTGGATCGGAGGTTCAAATGAGGGAAAACTCCCTGTAGATAGTGCTGGCGCTTTATGTGCGCCAGCGCTATTGGTATTACTGAAGGGGGCGCAAAAGCATCTGTGGCCCCATCCTTAATACCAAAGTGCCCCTGGTTGCGCAAAGCAGACGCAAACATCCATTGTGCCCCCGGGGCACTTTGTGTAATATGGTCCCAGGTATGATAAAAACCACAAAAATGCTAATTGTGAAATATGCGGTAAGATGTGTTACCATGAATCTTCCAAATTATCTGGCCACTCAAAATGAGGGCTGAAGGCGGTGTCAGTTTCACCTTCAAACCTACTCTAGCCCTCATTTTGAGTGGCCAGAAAATTTCCAAGATATACCTATCCTCTTCATGATTCCGAAGGTCTGCCTAACCTGCCACTGACAAGTGCAGCTCACACCAAAGCCTGCCAGTCATTTGTTAACCTAAACAGTTTGGAGCCAAACTCAGGGAAGTTGGAAGGTTAGAAAAAGGGGGCGGTCCACACCCACATGCTGCCATGGGGGATAAAAGTGGCTCCTTCAGATCCTGTAATTAGAACACTCCTGGACCTGCGGAAGATTCAGAAGAAGGGCTTTCCTGTTGTATGATAAAGAAAGACTTGACCAGTTTGCCTTGAATCAAGGTTCCCCAGATGTGACTCTTAGGATCAGTTAGCTGATCTCCTGTTTGAGGCATAGGGATTCAACAAGCTTACAGAGGTCTCCCGGTAACTGGCCAGCTGGCCAGCAGCAACTGAACCTGCCTGAATCCTGTTGCTGACTTCTGCTAGAGTATGTCCTTATCCCCAAAAGGTTCCCCCAGAAGTCCTGGACCCTTGGCTGCCATCAGAGTGCACACTTCTTGAACTGAAGGTGAAGATGCAGACATTTTGGGCTCCTCGTGACCGCAAAGTAAACCCTTCCTGCAGGACATCGACTGTTCGTGGCAACCACCACTGTGAAGCTCCAGCAAAACCAGCCCTTCGCTCCAACAGTGACATCCCACTTCGACTGCCACAGCAAAGCCCCAGTGACATTTGCACTTCATTCCAACAGCGACCATACATGATGGATGCCTATGTAAAGCTCCAGTGATGACCGTCTCTTCAAAACAAACAGCACCCGTCTGCGATGTCTGACATGCTCCTTGCAGCGATAACATCCCCCTCGCAGCCAACGCAAATGGCAGCGTCTCTCTCAGACTTGAGCCAGTAATTCTTCCGCAGGAGGAACCTGGTTCGTGTATCTGACTTGCACTCCATTGTGGTTGGCCTGAACTTGTGACTTTAGTCCAGGCAAGCAGAACCCTTTTTCTGCATTTGGAGCTTTGTGATTTTTTGTGTTATTTTCACCTAAAACATTACAAATCCATAACTCAAGTTGTACTCATTGGATTTTAATTGATTTGATATGATTCTATTTATTCAATTTTACTCTATTTTTTATTATTTGGGGATTTTACTTTTCTTGGGTTTTCACTTTATTACTGTCTGAGTGCTGCATAAATACATTACACATTTCCTCTTTTGTGCCAAGCTGCCAGAGGGTTAAGCACACGTTTTTTTTAGTGACTGTGTGGTTCACCCCAACATGGTATGTGTTTATTGTTTGAGTGGGGTTCCACCCCCCTCAATTAATAACCCAATTTGTTTAATTGGTGTTTAGTGGCAAGATTCAGAACTAATGTTTTTACAGTGCCACTGAGTGATTTGTATAAAACCAAAAATCCTCTGTAATAAACTTACATACAAACTTATTTCTTTTTAAATTCTACTTCACTCTATTTTTTGCCTTTTTCAAAATTCAATTTCTTCCTCACATTTGTGCATCTGTGATAACTGCCTGAAAAGTAGGAGTTGCAGCTCATCAGCATTGATAATCTCAACGTGGCAAACCTAAGGGAGATCTACAAGGAAAGAAGGCTAACCTTGGGCAAAAGGGGAACAAATATGGATTTTCAGGTAGCCCTGAGAGCCTATGAGGAGCTCCACAGGATGTAAGCTGTAACAATAGAGCAGAAGGGAGAAGACCCTGTGGAGATGGATGTGAAGACGAGGATGACAAAGGAAATATCATGACACAGGGCTAGAGCTGTAGCAGAAGGAGGAGCACAACTTGCCCACAGGAGTTACGAACACAATTTCCAACCTGAGCAAAGCTAGCATCAATCAGTGTACATATCATTAACAAACTCACTTCAGCAATGTCGAGTTTCTTTTCTTCTCTTTATTATTGTTTCTTTTTCATGGTTTCTTCTGAGTAAAGACAGTTCTCATTTCTTTTCAACCACAGGGTAACCAAATCAAATTCTTGCCACAGTTCTTAATTTAGATTTCCTCAGTCAAGGGGTAGCAAAAAGATCTTGCCAACACGTTTTTCTTCCGGCTAGTATGCCAAAGGACTTCGTCAGGGCAAACATATGTATATATTTCTAAGAGTAAAAGAACAATTTAAGTAGTCAATCCAAGAGCCATACGCCCAACCTTGGTCAGGTCCCTCCAAGGTGAGGTTGTCACCTCATATAAAAGATGAAGACCAGATGGGCATATTTTTAAAAAGATCCCGGTAAGTAAACTGAGTACGAACCAAAGTATCGTAGTGGCAAAAAGTCACAAGCGCGTGGCAGTGAGTGGCGTATAGCCCACAGGAGTTAGATACCCTGACAGAGAAAGAAGCAGTATGTATTTCCACAACCTGTCCCCTGAAGAGTTACAGTAAAGGAGAGCAGAAATTGAGCTAAAAGGTTAATCCCAAACTGCAATTGGCTGCAGACAAAATGAAATCAGCTGCAGGGGAGAAGAAGGCTGAGGCTGAAAGGACCTTGATGGTGAGTAAGCCAACTTTGGAAGAAACTAAAATTCTGCTGGGTCATTAAATGAGTTGAAATTAGCTGGCCCTAAAAGCCAAACAGCTCTCTGAGTCCAGCAGCAATTGTTGCAGTGATAATGCAGTGTCCAATGGAGTCAAAAGGGTCCAGGTCCCCTAAAACCTGGTGTCTAGATATATTTGACAAGTGGTTTGCAGTCTATGAGGTATCTCTGAGAATGCATATGTTCCCAAAGTAGGATTGGGATATTCTATGGAAGCACATCCCAGTGGAGGGGAGGGATACCCTGCTGGCCTTTGAAGTTTCTGACTAGATTACCTAAGTCCCCATGAAAGCAGCCCTTATCACCAAGTTTGGTCTCACCCTAGAGAAAAACCACATGAGGTTCATGGACTGCCCAACCAGTCATGGGTGAATTTTATGGAATATTCCAGTAAGGCACTGAACGGTTGGGTGAGGGGCAGCAATGTGAGTGAAGTTGATGGGTGGTATAACCTGATCTCAAGCAAGCACATGGGCAGTAATTGCTCTACAGAGTTGCAACAGCATCCAATAGACACAAAGCTCACTGTACGCAAAGAACTTGCTAAGAAGGCTGACCTCTAGATCACACGGGAGATCACCAAAGGGGTGGGCAGGGTCCCAACCAGAAGAAAGAGGGAGGAGAAAAGGATAAATCTAAAGTGTTCTCTGAATGCCCCCAAAAGAGTTATTAGGGAAAAGATTCCAAATCCCAATATGACCAAAAGAAAGATTAGCATGGGAAGTAGCCGTCATGCCACTTACACCCAAGTGCCAGAAGTACTACTGAAATTAGCACTTTAAGGAAGACCACATTTCTGAGAAGAGGAAACAGCCCCCCACTGGTGGATCTACACCAGAAATGGTGAGTTTAATGCTTGGAGAGGAGTTTGCCCCAGTTAGCGATGAGGGAGTGCAAAGGTTACCTTGGTGTCCCAGGGTGGCAGAGAGATTGTGCCAAATGACCATGTGTCAGACAATTCCAAGAACCAAAGGCATCCGGTCACTATCAATGGGCAAAGGGTAGAGGCTCTGGGAGACACAAGAGCCAGTAGGACTACTGTTGGGTGTCATCTGGTGTCCCCAGAGCAGGTAATCCCTGATGCACTCTACCAGGTTGTGACAACAGACACTCACATGAGCCTCCGTCCACTGGCTCTAGTTCCCTTTTAATGTGAGCAGTCTTGGGCTCCTTAAAGGTAACCGGTAGTCCAGCCATGCCTTTTGAATGTCTGCTAGGGAATGGCATGGAGCACACCACCTGGAAACAAATGGAACTACTGTCTCACCTGGAGATGTTTGGATTGCCTGATTGGGGGTGCCTAACCGCATGGTCCATGGCGCAGACAGAAGGACCTGGAGCCTGGGACACCGGCCCAGGTACCTGCCAAAAAGAAGAAGGGCATGGGCATGGGAAATTTGCCCCTTAGATTCTCAAGGTCTGGAAGGAGATTGATCCTGATGGTGACACCACGGAACCTGCAAGGGAAGACATTGCTGTCCTGGGGTATACAACATGAGATGGTTGGGTATCAAATTGAAGCTGGACCATTCTACGCAGAACTTTGCAAAGCACAAACATGGATTGTCCTCCTCTTGATGGCCTACATTGGCAGGCTGAGGCCCAGGCAGCTGGCAACACCACTGGTGATCACATAATCTATTAAGAGAATTGTCTCCTGGACAGAGAGCCTAAGGTCCCTGAGACTGGAGAAACCTGTGTGTTTGGTGGTCTATTGGGACTACAGGGCCTTCCTACTGGAATTGCTTCATGACATTCTAATGGTAGGACATTTGGGGCAGACCAAAACCTCTGAGAGATTCATTATCCACTTTGATTGGCCCCAGATGAGGATGTGTTCTACAGATCCAGGGAACAAGTCAGAGGAAAAACAAAAACCCCTTCCTGCTTTCACTTCCCACAGTGGGAACATTCTTCAAAAAGTTGGGAATTGACAATTTTGGGCTCTTGTACCCCAAAACTACCCTAGGTAAGAGGTTTATCCTGGCCTTGGTGGGCCATCCTATACTGTATTCAGAGGGCATTTCTCTGATGATGATAACGGTGCCCACAGTGGCAAAGGCATTGATGGGAAAATATACCCATGTGGGTTTCCTCAAGGAGGTGTTGTCTAACTGGGACACCAGCTTAATGTCTGTCTACATGAAGTCCATGTGAGATGAGTGTATGGTAACCTATAAGTTCTCCATAACGTATCACCAGACCAATGAGCTTGTGGAAATATTTAATTAAACACTGAAGGGCATGATTATGGGCCTACCAGAACCAATGAGGCATAAGTAGGATGTCCTCTTTCCATGCTTTCTCTTTGCTTACAGAGTAGTTCCTCAGAAAGAAGGGAAGTTTGGCCCCTTTCAACTTCTGCTTGGGCACCTTCTGTGTGGATCTCTCTTTTGTGTCAGGGAGGGATGGGAGAAAGCTCCCAAGGAACCCCCTTAGAATGTAGGGAGATACTTTTGGCACGCCAATCTCTTTTTTTTGTCCTCATCACACAAAAGTTATGAGTATTCAAGTGTTTTTGCAATTTGGCCACTTGGTAAGAGCCTTTTTAATTACCTGTACCTTCTGTAGCCCTTCCCAGACACTCCGTGGGGATATCCGAACGGCTTATTAGGCATTTTTTAAGCAGCTTGCCCACTCCTTAGAGGCTGTGTTCTGTACCCACTGCTTCAAAACTGTTAAATGCGCTTAATCATTGGACCTCAGGGGTTGCCAGCTCAAAATTACTTCCCTTTCCGCCCAGTACTGTTCCCAATTATTCCAAAACTCCAGCCTTTTGCTGTAAGACCCAGCCTTATCCGGTTTATTTATTCTAATAACAGAATTCGACCATTCTTCTACTGTGGGGGGGTTAGGGTTAACCCACTTTATGCAAATCTCGCATCTGGCCACTAGCACCAACATAAATAGTAGATTTCTAAATCTTTTGTTATGACTAGAGCCCCCTGTTGCATCTATTTTCACCCCAAATATTATCAAATGGGCGCTTACCTGTATTTCTTGTTTGAGGACCTCGGAGAGGATCTTACCTACATTCTCCCAATAAGACCAGGAGGTGGGGGCACTGCCAAAACATATGGATATCGTCCTCTCTTTCTTCGTTACATTTTGGACAACTCCTGATTTTCTCCTTGTTCATCCTCGATAACCTCTTAGGAGTCCAATATGCTCTATCTAAAGTGAACAATAATTTTTTTTTCAAGGGTGCAGATTTAATCAAATCCCCGCATGCAGCCACAGATACTTGCCATAAAGCTAATACATCCTGCGGCGGCAGCGCCTTCCCCCACACTTCATTCGTTAGGCTGAAATCCTCTCCTCCCTCATTGATAAGCACCCAATACCAGTACGCTATTTCCTTTTTCTGAAGCGCTTGTGTTATCCTCCCATCTAAATCCAAGTTTCCTGGGCCGTCCTTTCCCAAAGTTTTGGCCCAGCTTACTAACTGGTAGTACTTAAGATTTGAGAGGGTTCCGCCAGTTAATTCTGACAATTTTTCCCAGGAAATGTAATGTAATGTAAATGCCAATTTGTATCGCGCGGCAATCGCTCCAAGGAGCATCTAGGCGCCCAAAAGAGGACCACCAGGTGTTAGGTAGTCTCTATGCCAACTTGACCGAGACCCGGATTACACTAGGCTTCTGGCAGTTGTGTCTTGGAGATTAAAGATCCAGGTTTTTCGGTGTTTATCCAGTAGTCTCAGCTGGGGGGGGGAGAGTGTTCCATGCTTTTGCTCCCAGTACCCCCAGGGATTTGCCCCCTCGAGTTTTAAGTCTGAAACCCGGGACGGTAAGCAGGTTGGCAGTTGAGGAACGCAGTGCTCTAGTTGGGCAATATCTGCTAAATTTTTTCCTTAATTAAGACGGGCCTAGGTTATGAACAGCTCTAAAAGTAATTAGCAGTACTTTAAACAAGACCCTTTTTGTAATGGGCAGCCAATGTAATGCCTTGAGGGCTTTGGTTGCAGATGATCTTTTCGGCCATTTTAGAACCAACCTCGCTGCTGCATGTTGCACCATCTGAAGTTTGTGTGTGACAGCTTTATTTGTACCAGCGTAGAGGCTGTTACAGTAATCGATGCGCGATGTTACAAGTGCAACCGTAACTGTTTTTCTTGCTTCGAGGGGCAAAAAAATCAAAGAACTTTCTCAGTCCCTTTATTACCCCAAAGCACATGCCTGCCACTCTAGCCACTTGTTGTCTAAAAGACAGGTCAGAGTCGAAATACACCCCCAGATTGCGGGCTGAGTTGGTTGTATGAGGTGGTATTTAAGCTTTTTCTGGCCACCATAATCGTGGGATGAACTCATTTTTTGGGCCTATTGGCATGATCTCTGTTTTACCTGTGTTGCATTTCAGGTGATTTAGGCACATCCATTCAAAGGTGGCCGTTAGGCAACCTTTGAGCTTTTCCTCCCAGGCTTGGTTATCCTTATCCATTACCAGGATAAGTTGTGTGTCGTCGGCATAGGCTATAGCGTCTATGCCAAACGACGATATCAGTTTTATCAGGGGTGCAGTATAAACATTAAAAAGGGTCGGGCTCAAGCTTGAGCCCTGCGGAACTCCCGTCAACAGCGCTTTTTCACTGGAGCAGAATTCCCCCAGGGTCACCACTTGTCTCCTGTCACTTAAAAAGTTTCTTATCCACTGAAGCACTGTCCCTGTGACACCAGATGTTATTAGCCGGTCTAATAGGATGGCGTGTGAGACCGTGTCGAAGGCCGCCGATAGGTCTAATAAAATCAGGACGGCCTTCTTGCCTTGGTCTAGGGCTGAGCGGATAGTTTCTGTAGTGAACAGGAGGGCCGATTCCGTGGAATGTTGGGTCCTGAAACCTGCCTGATTGGTGTGCCATACATCACTATCTTCCAAGAAACTTGTAAGCTGTTTGTTTACAATTGACTCTGTGACTTTGCACAGGGCCGGAAGTAGTGAGATGGGTCGTAGGTTCGACAATGTGGTGGGGTCGGGGAGTTGTTTTTTTTGCAGTGGTTTCACCGCTGCCAGTTTCCACTCTGGGGGGACATTGGCCGTGGACAGTGAGGTATTGACAATGGCATTTATTATTGGGTTAGCAATATCCACAATGAGGTGTAAGAGTCTAACTGGGCATGGGTCAAAAGGGGATCCGGATTTTGTTGCCAAAATTACTCTTTTAGTATCCTCCAGACTAACTGGTAGGAAAGTTGTCAACTGAGTGGCCCCTTGTCTCACTATTTCACCCTCTATTCTTGGCTCTAATATAGGGACATCGAAGTCCTTCGTCAGACCCTGTACCTTTCCCTCAAAAAAGTCTGCGATCTTGTCACAGAGTATCTGCGAGGGCGGGATATCCTGTGCTAAACATTTAGGCTTATTGAAACCGTTTACAATTTTAAATATTTCCTTTTGTTTGCTGCTAGCTGTTTCTATTGCCGACGAGAAGTACCTCTTTTTAGCTTGTTTAATTAGCGCATGATAAGCATTTTTTATCCTTTTGTATTTGCTACGTTCTGAGCTAGAGTAGTTTTTCCGCCAGCTTCGTTCAGCTCTTCTAAGCTCCCCTTGTTTATTTTTGAGGTCTCGATCGAACCAGGGTGCGGATGTTTTCTTTCTATCCCGCCTCATTCTGTTTTTTCCCTGCCCTACCGTACCTTTCAGATCATTCATCCATGTTCTAAAACTAGTGGGATTTGCAGGTACTACCAGCTGTGGTCTACAGTTCCTGGCCATAGTTATAAGTTCTGGGTGGGACAGTATCGTTTTCCATTCATCCCTTGTGACCTTGCTATGTTCATTTTTATGATCATTCTCTCGGTTAGACACAAGGGGAAGCATAAAAGGGATCAGCATATGGTCAGTCCAAATTTGGGGTCTAAGGGGGTCGGTTGTCAAAGTGTCTAAGTTAGTGGAAATGCAGTCTATCGTATGCCCTGCCTCATGGGTGGCTAGGGGGTTTCAAATAGTGAGGCCCAAGACCTCCATGGTTTCCCGATAGGAGGCAGCAGGTGCATCGGTTGTGGACTCTAGGTGGATGTTTATGTCACCCATCAGAGTGAAATTATAATACCTAAGTATCAGTGGGCTGAGCACCTCTCCGATGTTCCCGAGGAAGCCTGCGCAGGGTCCTGGTGGGGGATAGATCAAAGCCCCTGAGAAGGAGAAGTTGTCATTAATTTTAATTATAAAACCCATCCCTTCTGCGTCCGTTAGGTCTTGCAGTGGTATCGTCGAGCAGCTGAGGGTGTCCCTATATATAATGGCCACTCCTCCACCCCGTTGTTCATTCTCTCTGTCTACTCTTTGTATACCATATCCAGAAGGCAGGGTGTGAACCACATCAGGGGTGCACCAGAGTTTGAGCCATGTCTCCGTAATGAAGAGACAATCTAAATTGTCGTCTATCAATAGGTCCTGAATATGCTGGGCATGCTTCGGCACAGATCTAGCATTTATTAGGGCTGCCTTAAAGCTATCCTGGGGTGTTGAGTAGGCTGAAACTTGGGACCACAGAAAAGTGTGGTGGCAGGCCTGGCAGCTCACTGGGCCTGCCCAGTCTGAGGGATCTTGTTTATTTGAGTCACAGCAGGCCTTTGCTTGTAAGGCAAGCAGATCTTGTCTATCATAACGCCTGGGTATGACATTTTTTGCAGGGTCCCTGGCCCTGCACCCGGCCTGTGCGCGGACGGGCGCAGACGGGCTGGACTCTGGCTTGACTCCGGCGTGAGTACTGCGTGCCCGCTGAGCGCGTCCGCTGCGCGGAGTCATGAGAGAAATTATGTTAGAGCCACTCAATATTTGCCCCCATTCTACAATCCCATTGACTTTGAGTGGTGTTGATAGCACGTCCTTTAAACATTCAGGTGTGCCCAGCGAGTCCCAAATTGGGGCGTATTGACTGTAGTAGGGGATCTTCCATACGCCTCAGCTGAACCCGTAATCTAATGGCAGCCCCTAAGATTTTCAGTCTAATCTTTTTGAAAAAATTTATATGGCAGAATTTACACAAAAAAAAGTCTCCTCCAGGACCCACCATTTCTTTCAAATATGCTAGGAAGATATTAAGTTTACTACATAGTATTCTGATGTTCTTAAATTGGAAGGCCCTGTAGTATAGCAAAAGGTCTGGAGTGGCTATCCCTCCAGGTTCCAGTTTCCTTCTCAGTTTCTTCATGGAAATTCTGACCCCCTTGGAGGCCCAGATAAAGCTGTTTATTTCCCCCTGTGCCTTGACTAATGTTTCTTTTTTTAAATCTAGTGGTGTTGAATTAAAAAGGAAGGTAAATTTAGGTAGGATCATCATTTTAACCAAGTTGGATCGGCCTATAAATGATAAATGAAGGGAGCTTCAAGCATTGAAAAGCCTTTTAGCCTCTTTATTATTAGGACCTTAATAAAATTTATCTGAGCGATGTTCTTTAGGTCTTTCACAATTGTGATTCCTAAATATCTAATTTAAGTTTTTTCTAAAGGGTGCATAAACTGTGCATTCCAGCACATTATTTCAGTTTTAGATTGGTTAATTTGATACCCCGAAATACTTCCAAACTGCTGTAGTGTAGCTACTTTTTCCAGGAGGGAACTAGCCAGGTTATTAGTGTAAATCATTAAATCATCCGCCTATAGTGCGACCTTCTTTTCCCAATCTCTACATCTAAACGGAGAAATATGTGGGTTGGCTCTTAAAGCACAGGCTAGGGGCTCAATATATAAGTTGAACAGTAAGGGGGATAGCGGACACCCCTGCCTAGTGCCTCTCTCCATGTGTATCGTTTCTGTCAAAGACCCGTTATCCAGCACACAAGAGGTTGGAGATGTATATAGAGAGCTAACAGTTCTTAAAAAGTTGTGGCCTACATTATAAGCTTCCAGTGTATTGTGTAAGAAGCTCCACTTAACCATGTTAAAAGCTTTAGCGGCGTCAAAGGTTGCCACCGAAAGAGGGAGATTTTCCTCTATAGCAAAATCAATCGCTCCCAACAATTCATGCGTAAGCTCCTGAATTTGTCTTCCCCTAATAAAACCTTTCTGATCCATGTGTATTAGATGTCCTGCGCACACTCCCAATCTCTTTGCTAATAGCTGCGTAAAGATCTTATAGTCGCAGTTTAGCATAGAGATTGGTCTGTAAGACTCACAGCGCTTGGGGTCCTTTCCAGGTTTCAATATTATGCAGATTATGGCTTCACTCCATGATTTAGGGGGTGATTGTCCTCTTATGAAAATATCATTAAACAAGTTGGTGAGTTCAGGCACCAGTACCCCACACAATACTTTATAGAGTTCATTAGGCAAAGCGTCCGGACTTGCGGCCTTAGCACTTTTCAGACTCTTAACCACCTCTTCAACTTCCATTTCAGAGAATTCCACATTTAGCTTTCCTCTTTGTTCTTCTGACAGAGACGGTTTGGCCCACTTATTAAGAAAATCTTGCGTAATTCCTCGCGATTAAGTGTGTTGTCCTTATACAGTTTCGAGAAAAATTCAAAGAAGGCGTTTTTAATATCTGCCTCCTCCACCAGTGGGCTAGCACTATTTGCCTCTTGGATAGTTATAATTTTATTTTTGGTTAGCTCTTTCTTCGTTTTCCAGGCTAAAAGTTTTCCGCACCCCTCGCCAAATTGGTAGTGAGCTAACTTACTAGCTTCCCATTTCCTCTTGATTCTAGCGTCTAATACATTTACTAGATCATTTTTTGCCTTTGTTAGCTCTATCCTTAATGTTTCTATTGTTCCCACTGAGGGTTAATCTATAATTTTCCTTTCCCACCTATGTATCCCACCCTCCAGCTTCTCTATTTCTTCCTTCTTTATTTTATTTCTGTGAGCTGTAAGACTGATAATTTTGCCTCTGAGGACCGCCTTGTATGCCTCCCATCTATTCTGGCACAAGGTCTGTTCCTGATTAAGTTGGAAATATATTAAGGTTTCATGTGTTAAAGCCTCTATTATATTATTCTCTGCCAGCATTACTTTATTTATCTAGGGTCCACCTAGTCTGAGGCTTGAGCTTGTTTAAATCCAATTCCAGTAGGACTGCAGAGTGGTCAGACAGGTGTTCAGGTAAATGACTAACTTTCTTGACTTCCCTCAGTAACACTTTATCTATTAAAAAATAATCGATTCTAGAGGAATGCCCCAATTTTTTATTCTTAAAGGTGAACAAGTGATTAGTTATTTTTTCTCCCTTGAGTCTCCAAACATCTACTAGCCCTTGATCCTCTTGGTATGATTTGAGCCTCCCCCTCAATTTAGGCAGGTTGTTACTGTTTTTCGGAGGAATCCTGTCTAATACTGGCTCTAACAGAATATTAAAATCGCCCCGAGAATGATGGGCCCTGGAACCTCCAGCAAATATGCGTAGAGCTCCTGGAGTGTTGAGGGATCATCAATGTTAGGCCCGTAGTATCCTCCCAAAGTTAATGTTCTACCCTTTATACGAATGTTCCCTACCACCCATCTCCCTTTCAAGTCAACTTTCTGAGATTCCAACTGCGCTTTTGCTGATTTTTTGATGATAATAATCACCCCCTTAATACAGCATGTGTGTTTTGTGCAGATGTACAACTCTACCCAGCGATGCCCTTTCAATATTTCTTTCCATTCAGACTCTAAGAAAAGGGTTTTCTGTAGGATAATTTCATTCCATTCTTTATTTCTCAAATATTCTAAGATCCTTTGCCTTCTTGCTCTAACTCGCAAGCCATTTACATTCCACAATAGAATTTTAACCCCCATGATTAACCACATCAGTGCGTCACAGATTTGTGCGCTGTGCTGAACGTTCTAATGAGCCAACGGACTCATGACAGAACCGTTCCGTCATGAGCATAGGCCAACGGACGCTCATGACGGAACCGTTCCGTCATGAGCATCGAAGGGGTTAAAAGTTTTACCGGCACTGCCCCCCTTTGCTTTGCATGACTTGGACCAAGATTTTTTTAACTTTTTCCCTTTATGCTCCCACACCGTGCACTTTGTATTGCTTTCCACAGTTGGGACGCCCCTCCCCCTCCCCCCCAGAACCCTCCTCCCTTGAGAACCCTCCCTTTACTCTTTGGCAGGTCTATCCTGCCTATTTGAGTTCCTTAGCCCATGGGCAATTTTTTCACTTTATGGTGCGGCTTTCTGTGCCCTAATTGTGTCTAACAGTATTTCTACTTCTTGTGGTTCTTTCAGATTATACACGCGATTGTCCCACATGACTCTCAACATTACGGGAAATTTCTTTGGGACACTGGCACCCAAGGACTTTAGATTTTGCATATATTGACCTAACTGCCACTGGCGGTCTTGTGCAGTTTTAGAAATATCGGACCTGATTCTGAAAGTCCAGATATCCTTTTTGTAAGAGCCTCCAGCTATTGCCTCTTTTAAGATTTTTTCTTTTAGGTTTTAAAGTTTATCAGAATTTTCCTTGGATTTGTCCTGTTTTTGTTTTTAGTAAAAGGGTCTCTATGCACCCTTTGCATATCTTCGGAGAGCTCCTCAATATTTATCCAGGGGAAAAACTCTTTCAACAAGGTTATTACATAAGCCTTTATGTCTCCTGATTACTTTCCCTCTGGTATGTGCAAGAGTCTCAAATTATTGGGATGGGCTTGATTTTCTAGGGACTCAATCTTACTTCGAAGTTTTTTCTCACTAGTCTGCATAGCTCCTGAGACTTCCTTATTTTGAGTGAGTCTCTTTTCTAGTTTTTCCAAGTTGGATTCCAGCGTGGTAACCCTATCCATCATTGAATTCAGCTTAGTCTCAAAGGTCTCACAAACTCCCTGGATTCTGAGTTGTTTTTTTTCCGACATTGCAAAACCTGATCTAATTTCCTTGATCAAAGTTTCCATTAGTTGGTCCGAGTTTCTGGCTCCCTCCGTAGCCTTTTGGGGTAAGATCTGACTATTTTCCTCACTCTCTACCTCCTTACTTTGCCCTGTTATCTCCACCTCCTTGCTTTGCTCTGTTGCTTCCAATTCCCTGAAGCGATTAGGGCTATGTGGGATTCCCGCTGTTCTAGCGTTCTCCCCCATTGTTCGCTGTAGAGTAGTTTTATCTAAGTGTAACTCTGCACTTCTCCTCTCGGGGCTTTGGCTTTTAGGGTCTTTTGGGAACGTTCGAATCACTTTAAAGTAGGTGCGTAGGGAGGGGGTATATTTTACCTTTTGTGTTACCACTTTAGTACGTGAAGGGGCTACTTTTGACTCCAGAGTTTGTGGGGGGGGAGACTGCTTTAATATTTTTCTTAATTTTTTTAAATGTATCCTTTCTCTCCCACTCCTTCTGTAGTGCTTCTGAATTTAGGTTGCCCCTGAAGCATTTCTATTTCTCAAACAATATCTTGACCCAGTTTCAGGCAGAACACCTACTAAATCACTGGCAAAATCAGGGCTGCAAATCTCTAGCCAAACCCTTTGTTAAGGTGGCAGTGAATTTACCTCCTCCTCCTCCCCCTTTCTTTAGAGCTCCGTCTTCTGCTTTTAAAACAGCATTCCCCCAGTAGCAATCAGTATCTCCACTTACTTGGTGAGCCTCCGGGCCCTTCTTTACTACCTTCCCGGTCTTCTTCCTATTTTTTTTAAGAGGTGGTTCTGCTGCCTTTGGCTTGTTCTCCTCTACCCTCCAGTGCTTCCTCCTGTGGCCTCTCCTCCTCACCGGCCCCCTTACTGCCGGGGCTGACTGCAACCTTTGCCCGGTAGGATATCCTTGTGGCAGCCTTACATTTGAATTGGATCCACACAAACAAGTCCCACCAGATCATCACAAACGTCCTTGATTTTAACACTTGCAGCAACCATATTCTTAGTTGTTCAAAAGGAACAACCATTTGACTCATTAAAACCAATTATACCCATGCGGGGATTACCAGAGTCCTACTGCAGAGGTTAAAGGTTGCAGATGTACCAGCTAAACTATGATCACTCATATCAGATGGAAAAACTGTGAATTTTTCACAAAGCCCAAGTTTTTGGAAGGAGACTACTACATAATCAAGTAGACCCTGAGAGTAGGAAGCATGAAAGGTATATGAAACAGCTTCAGTCACAGGAGATCTCCAATTTAATATAATCAAGTCAACTTGTCTGAGAATCTCAAGTATAAGGAAACCACGTTTGTCCATTCTAATTTTAGCAGGGAACAGAATCTGTGTAACGGAACATATATCTTCTTTGACAACAATGGCAAAGAGTGTTGAGGCAGAATTAGACACCTTGGGATTTAGATCACCCATGATTATAACCCTGGGGCAATTTTCCCTAATAGAAGATAAATATGTTTATTTGCACAATTAAAAAACATCATTGCAATTCATACAAAAAGGACATAAAAAGCACTATCCACTCTCAATTAAAAAGTTCATGTTAAAAAAAGAAGAAGTTCATAGCTAACACAGTGGAGGTTCGTGGGGGACATCTACTGGTAAAACTGAGTTTATCTTAGTCATGCATTTTACAAATCGGGCGGCCATCTGAGCTGAGTCCCCCTTCACACACTGCTCTAGGGCTTCTTGGCATGTACGTACATTGAGAGGCCTCCTTATGGGGTGCAACCAGAAAATTCTAAAGGTGAGTAGGATTCTACAGATGCACAAAACGTGTATTAAATTTTCTTCCCCATTGCTGCAAAAACGACACTGAGAGGCCATATCTGCCTTATACCTCCGTCCATACTTTTACGCCATCAGGGGGATTAGGCCAAAGCGTAGTCTCATTAGCTGATGTTTCACCGATGGCTTTATAGAGGGTGATAGATAATGCGGTAAGGTTTTAAGGTCATAAAGTCTTGACATCCAGCTCCCATAGGATAGATTTTTCACGGCTAATGCATTGTGTTCCACTGAGAGGATCTTTGCTTGTTAAGTCAAAACTTTAGCGACCACCCCTAGGATGCTTGATTCCAGGCCAGGAAAGACATGGCTTGGCACTTCGGGCTGGACTGTTCCCATGAGGCACAGGGTCAAGGCTGATTTGCATATGGCCATATCTGAACTGGGGTGGTGTGGAGTGCAAAAAAACGATGGATTTAGGCCCAGATCTCTGTACTGGGGTGTTCTGCATTCTGTCCATCAACTGTTGTTTTTGCATTTGTCACCCCTATGGGCAGAGAGCTTGCCCATAATTCATGACCTTCTAGTGCATCCAAGCAGAATACTAAAAATGTATTCCAGGAAGTGCTGGTGTTGTTTAACAGTGACCATATACAGCTCTGTAGTGTCGTCACAAGCCATTTCAGTTTTTACACAATAGGCAATACATCTTGCTTTCATAATCCAATGTTGGGAAGACAGGCAGAACTCCATACGGATTTGGGCATGAGAGGTCGAGTTGGGTAAATGAAACTCTTATAGAAATATCATAAACAAAGGAAAACAGTGAGCTCATCAAGAAATCATATGGTTTCCCAGGTTGCATATACATGTTCACTAATAAAAAGAATGATGGACCACGTGTCTCCCAGGAAGGCCAACCTAAACCATAAACACAAATTTTAAGGATGTATATAAACCAAATGACTCCAATTAACTGTGTTCTTGAGCAAGATTGCCACCCCTCCACTAGCATCACCCCTTTCAAAATTTCTTGCATTACAGGAAAATACAAAATAATCAAACTCTGTACATGACCAAGCTTATTGTAGGCACATGATTAAGGGAATACAAGATTTCAGAAGATTTTATTTTTCCTCATGTTCTCCCAACCCAGACATAGTCCATATTGGAAATAGCCCACTCGGGCTACCTCAAGGGCTAATTGAGCCTAGATAAGGGGCGGGCGTTATTCAAAGCACCTGCCACACAGCTCCAGTGGACAGGATCACCCTTCAAATCAGTAGCCAAGGGATGGGTTACAGAACCCACCACCACATTAATTACTCGACCCTCCTTGCCTTTGTGAAATGACTATATCTTTGGGATTCCCATTTATAAAATCAGAATCAGACCCCACTGAATCAATAATCATTGACTTAAATACCCTTAGACCATTCGATTGTTGCATCAGGAATTTCCAGTACTCAGCAACAGGGAGAACATTGATGCCTCACTTTAGGATATACTTGCAATTCTGAATGACCAAATTTGCGATAACCAGGGAGCCAAAGGTGACTCTGGAATAGGGGGACTGACAAAATAAATGAATCGTTACATTTATAATATCACCACTTTTCACCAACTTTGAGGCATCAATCTCCATGGAGGAATTTATGATAGATCTATTATTTACCAGAGGGGACTCATCCTCAAATAACAACATAAAATCCAAAACAGCAGACATAGCATTCTGCTCCCCACAGGTCCTCTGTGGGCAGCTTATCAACAGATTCCATAAAGGTTCCCTGTCCCTCCTGCAAAAGGTTTTACCCGATGGTTAAACTAGGAACTAGGGAGCGAGACTGATGCTATTGTGATGCCATGGTCTGCATTTCTCATACTCTGTGAATTAGACACCTTATAGCCCTTATTTATTCCACCCAGGTGGGGAATTTCTGCTTGAAACCACCTAACCGGATTGCTAACATCACTACAACCTATCTCCGGCATGGGCAGGGAGACCCCACTTACCATTCCCACTCTAGCTCCAGGAGGCTTGGACGGAACATTGGAAATGGGAAGCGAATCTTCCTGAAGGGTCAGGGGAGCGGAGGAGGAATAGCCAGCACTACTTCTATTTTTGCCTCCACTTCAACAGGATCATCATAAAGGAACGTGTGCATAGTAGGAGCAATCATGGCACTACCTTCAGGAGGGAATTTGAACAAACCCTCCCACCCATGATCTCTGCATATCAATATCCATACAGAAATGCCGTTTTTTTCTTTTTTCGTTTAGGCAATCTTCTTGTTCTTTTATGTTTCCTTTTCATAGTCATACCCTTCTGACTCCTTGCAGAAGACTCTATCATACCCTCCATTGAAGCCTTGCTTGGCACACCACTTGACTAAGACAGAATGATACAATGCAATTGATGTATTGGTAATTGCCGTCTCCCCTTCCAGCACCACACCAGACAGCAGACCTGATCCATTTTGCTTTCCCAGCTTTTTAGTGCCTTTTTTTAATCCCTTTTTAGGCATTGGTAAAATCTCTATCTTAGCTTTATTCAAGGAGGAGCTCTGATCCAGGTCCCCAAACAGCATACTTAAACATAGCTCTTTCATTTTCACGATTACAATCATTGTTTGGGGCAAGCATATGACCTAATGGTATACAAGCTTGAACAGAAGCATCTTTTTAACACTCCAAGGAGGCACAACCATTAAAGACTTTTACTTCACAATATTATTCTTAAAGGGATTTGCTGCTGATTTTGACTTGGAAATGCCACACTTATTTACATTCTGCACTTCAAATAAAATTGCAGACATCATTTCCAGCATGTGATCTGAACTTAGCACAGTTTTTCCAATAAAGGCAAAATAGAAAATAAGAACTTTTCAATGCAAAATAAGATATTAGATGGGGCACCCTCCCCTCCATTGTCAGTATTCCCTTGCATACTTGGAAGGAAAACCTTAGGATCTAATTTAGAAATTGAACCCTCCAAGGGAGTAGAACTAAAATATAGTGGAGGTAGAGATGGATGAAGAGAGAGCATAGGGAGGAATTTATTTAGGTAAACCCCCTTCATCTGAAAATTTCAGGGAGGAACCACAATTAAGGGAACCCCCATACCCTCCATATTTCGATCAATTTCAATGTCCAGGAGAGTGAAATCATCACCAAACAACGCCTCTTTGCAGGCAACTGTCACTGCATAATCACAGATGTAACTTCTAAGAAATAATTCTGTAGCTGAGACTACACATAGTGCCCCATGGTTGCCACCCTCCAGAGCTAAGCTCGGAAAACAATAGTCTTTAAAAATGTTATCAGATGGGGTTGTAGGGCATTAACCGGGGAGCAGCAGACAACTCCACACCATGCACTGAAAGAACAGATGGAAGGAGATGGATCAATCCCTCCTGAGTACCACCAATCATTGAAACCCCATTGTCATCTGTGGCCCTCTTAAAGAACCAATGTGCCAAAAGGAGGATATAACCAAGAGTGGTGAGACTACAACTAGAGTCTTCTGGCACAGCTTTGGAAGTAACTTTGGGTATTTTCCAGGAAAAATCAGTAATACCTGATAGGGATTTAAAAGATGTTGCTGGGAGCTTCTAGCACCACAATCAGATTTCCTTGATTTTAGATTTTGGCTAGGGGAAGAAAAAATTACTCGCTCAAAGTACAATTTCTTCAAAGCCATCGTATTCTCACACAACTCTCAGACAACCCCCTTCAGGCCCCAAGTCTACGAGTTTGTTGGCCGTGGGAAAAAATGCTGCTCACATGCAGTGATCAAGGATTCAAAGAAAAAACACTCTGCAGTACCAATAAGACACTAGATAATCTGTGTGAACTATACCAGTTCAAACAATGGCACCAGCACCTTTGAATTAGTAGCTGCTTCAGTTGGGGCAATATACAATAGGCATAGATGGCAGTAATAACAAAATTAGTGGAGATGGGAATGATAAAGAGTGGATTAGCAGCAGACAGCAAGTGAAACCCAGGTCCAGGCATTCTAGGGGCAAGCAGCGGGTTAGCAATAGATGAATATGGGTGGAGAGAGCAGGCTTCCCTCTGGCACAAGCTGCACCAACCAAATGCCGGCTGCCTCCACATAACTGAGAGGGCTATATAATTCTACGGAAGCATGAGATCACAATGCCCAGCTCACCAGCACTGCCTTGCATCACTGACACTGCTGTCCTGCCTCCCATCTTCTGCTTTTCGGAGTAGAAGAAGAATATACTGTAGTGTTTGTTCAAGGAATACTCGAATGAGAAGTTGAATTAAGAGTTTATTCTGCTCAGGAGAAATACAGTGACATGAGGCAGAAACAGAAGTCAACTGCCAAAACACTAACATTCTGACATAAAGCATGGAACCATCATGAAACAAGGTTCTATTTACAGGTGTCTGAAAGGCACAACACAGAGAATACTACATTATCCTCTTTTCTATAAAACGAAAGATAAAACCAAGATGGATAGAAAATAGAAAGGAAAAGAAGAAGAAGAGGAAACACAGGCAAGAAAGAAAAGAAAAAAAAAGTAGCAAGGAAAAGAAGAGTAGCAGGACACAACAGAGAACAAAACAGAATAAAAGATTATCTAAACCTGGCAGGAATCCTACAGACTCTAAGACTCCTGCGAAGCTCTGGCACAAAAGTTACATCAATATTACTACCATTCCTCTATAGGAATCAGTTTCTTTCTACCCTGGAAGCTTTTAACCTTCAACTACATAACACAGGCCCTACACACTGTGCTGGGCACCTATTGGACCCAATCCTATCCAATCTGTCTTTAGACTGCTCTCGTGAAGCTCTACAAATTGCTTGGTCCGACCACTTAGCTGTCCCCTTCTCCTTAGATATGGCTGATACAGCAATAAGACCTGAGGTGGAAATCCCGAGGCCAGTTCGGAATTGGGGGAAGGTTAATATACCAGAACTCAATAAACTGCTGATCAAAACACTCCCGTGTATTGATGCACCAGTTGCTGCCCTAAACCGTGCCACTGAACTCTGGCTAACCAATGCTGTCAATCGGGCGCTACCAATGAAATCAAAGTCTGCAGTTTCACACCATCTTCCGGCCCCATGGTACTCGGAACAACTTAAAAGCCTTCGCTCACAATGTAAGACCTTGGAGCGCAAATGGAGGCAAGGCTACTCTCCCGCACGCAAAGTCATATACAAAGAAGCCTTGAAAAAGTACCACAACAGCTGCAAAACTGCTAAAGCAGATTACACTAAAAAAACAGTGACTGATGCACAAAACTGTCCTAAGGTGTTATTCACCGTTGTAAAAAAACTGACTGGTGCGAATTCCACTCCTCCGCCTCCGGCTCTTGATGCCGCCCAGTGTCAGTCCTTAGCAGATTACTTCATAAACAAAGCTGATCTTATTTATGGTCATTTTACTGCACCCTCAGAGACCACTTTCACTGCCCCTGCTACAGTCCAGGAACTGGCGAACACTACCACTGATGCAGAAATTACTACCTGGCAGCCTCTAGATGCCACTTCGTTTGTGTCCTGCTTAAACAGTGTGCGATCAGGCTCCCCACGGGACGCCCTCCCGGATAAAATACTAAAACAATTAGATCCCCTCACCCACCCTATCCCTATTAAATTACTAAATGCTTCTATGAGTGAGGCCCAGGTCCCCCAACCTTGGAAACACGCCATGGTGGTACCCTTACTAAAAAAATCAGGTGCAGATTCCTCCAACCCGGCCAAAAGATACTGGAGAGACATATAAATTCCCAGTTTTCCAAACTGGTCGAAGACACTGCTTTTCTCCATCCTTCCCAGTCGGGATTCAGGCCTAGGCACTCAACTGAGACAGCTCTCCTGGGGGTGACAGAGAGTCTGAGGCACGGTGTCGATCAAGGTAACACCATGGCGCTCATCCTGTTGGATTTGAGCGCAGCGTTCGACAACGTGTCACATTCCATCCTCATCGACTCTCTGAAATCTCTAGGTGTGGCGGGCCAGGCCTTGGCCTGGCTGTTGTCTTTCCTCAATGACCGAAGCTTCCAAGTGTTCTCTCCTAAAGCTGCTTCCACCATCTGCCCATCCACCCGCGGCGTTCCCCAAGGCTCTATCCTTAGCCCTTTATTATTTAACATTTATGTTAAACCCTTAGCAACCATAGTTGAACACGCTGGGCTAACCCTGTTTTCCCACGCAGATGACACCCAGATTGTCTTCTCCCTATCAGGGAGAGACGGGAACAACATCTCTGCACTCAAGTCGGGCCTTACTCTTGTGGCTGACTGGATGCGGAGAAACTGTCTCAAACTGAATGGGGAGAAGACCAAGGTGGTCATCTTGGGTCGAAACAAACATCTCTGGGGTCCCCGCCATTGGCCCATCGAACTGGGCAATGCGCCAACACCATCTACTGCAGTTCGTAACCTGGGTGTCATTATTGACGACAGGCTAACTATGAGGCAACAGGCCACTAAGGTTGCGGCCATTTGCTTTTCAACGCTGCGGTGGCTTCACAAAATTCTGTGGATGCTCCCCCTCTCCTCCCGCAGAACCGTAGTCCAGGCGCTTGTAACATCACGCCTGGACTATGGCAACATTCTCTACCTGAGCGCAGATAAAGCCACCTTACATGTGCTGCAGGTCGTGCAAAATGCGGCTGCGCGCCTGCTAAAAAACATCCCTAGACGCACTTCAGCCAAGGCCGCCTTGCGTGACCTTCACTGGCTGAGCATCCCTGAACGTGTTAAATTTAAGGCACTCTGCTACATGTTCAAGGTTAAGCAGGGCATCACCCCAGCCTATATCCAAGGGCTGATAACACCCTACAGACCCCTACGCCCACTAAGGTAATCGGACATGGGTAACTTCGCAGTTCCAAGATGGAAGTTGACAAAAATGGGAGGCCGTTCCTTCTCTACTCTGGGTCCCAAATATTGGAACTCCCTCCCACTGGCATTAAAATCAGAGACCAACCTACTCCGTTTCCGTAAGGCTCTGAAGACTTTGCTTTTTACTCAGCGTGGCCAATAGTCGGTTGTGGCTTCAAGTCAGGTGGCATACCCTCTTTCTTCTATAGTCTATCCCTGGCGCCGGGAAACCCATTGTGGGTAGCTGTGCGCGATATAAGCTTAAATAAATAAAATAAATAAATAAATTCCCATCTTTAGTGTCAGAACTAAAACTACCATCGTTGGTATGAGAACTTGAACTTGACACAAGGTTATTAGAGAAAGCATCATCTCTACCGACCTTAACAACTTTACAAATGTTCCACCAATTCTTGTTACTCACCCGCACTGCATTCCCGCAAACCTTATCAACCACTAATGGCTCAGAGAATTTGCTCCTACCCTTGGTGACATGAACAGGATTCTTGATGCGGACAAAATCATATCAGAAACATTGTCCCTCACAAAACCATCAATTCCATCCATCACATTCATCTTCACCCATTTAGACATCCAACCCGGACAAATTTTCGTAGAAGGTTTCCTTCCCCTTAAAAGTTCAAAAGGAGAAACTCCAGTTGAAGAATGCGCAGTAGTACGGTAAAACCATAACATGGAACGCACAGCATTCTCAACTACACACTTGCTGGCAATGGCCCACTGCACACAGTTATTGAGCACACGATTCATCCTTTCAACAAGGCCATTGGCCTGGGGGTGATAAAAGGAACTCTTCTTATGGGCAACACCACCCTGTTTAAGGAAACATACGAATTCAGAACTAACGAACTGTACACCATTGTCCATCATGACAACCGAAGTAAAACCTTCTCTCAAGAAAATGTCTTTAAAAAAAAGAATAACGTTAGCAGAGGAAGGTTCACTGATAAAGCGAATCTCCGGCCATTTGGAGTAATAATCAATGGCGACAATAGCAAAACGAGAACAAGAAGGTAAGAGATAGAAAGGACCAACTAAATCAACTCCGATCCTCTCCCACGCTCTCTCCGGAAACTGAATAGGTCCAAAGGGGGATTCCTTACCTTGTGACTTTTGTCAGAAGACTTGCAAATAACACAATTATCAACCAAAGTATCAACACAAACATCCATTTGCGGCCACCAAAACACATCCCTCAACCTATGCTTCGTGAAGGTTTTCCCTAAATGACCTTCATGTGCACCGTCAACAAGACGTTTCCTCAAACTCTCAGGAGGAATGAACCTTCCACACCGCAAAAGAATACCATCCTCAACAGTGAGCTCATCAGCAACCTTAACATAGGTTTGGAAATGTCCAGAAACATTCTTTTCTTTTGGCCAACCAGATTTCAAGTAATTTACAACTTGAACAAGTACCTCATCCTTTAACAACTCTTTCTTCCACTCGACTTCATTAATAGCACACATTCCTTCAAGATCCAAAGCAGCAACAAAACAATCCTCTAGATCATCTTCCTTTTCAAAATCACAATCATTCCCAGTTATAGGAAAACGTGAAAAATAACCTGCCCTGACATTCTTCGAACCAGGCAGATAAACGATCTCAAAATCATATTGTAGTAACTTCGTAGACAACCTAGCAATCCTAGGAGTATGCTCCTTAATCTTTTCCCCAGACAAAATAGAGACTAGAGGATTATGGTCCGTACGAATCACAAAATGACTACCCCAAAGAAAAGGGTTGAACTTCCTGACCGCCCACCAGCAAGCCAAAAGCTCCTTCTCAATGACAGAGAAATTCACCTCAGCCCCACGCAACACTCTCGAAGCATATGCAATGGTATTATCAATTTGGCCATTCCTTTGAGTGAGCACAGCCCCAAGACCAACTCGCATCCACAGTCACAACACATTCTTTATTTGGATCAAAAGGTTTAAGCACACTGTCACCAACTACCTGTAATTTAATCCATTGAAAAATTTCTTGACAGTTCTTATCCCAAATAAATGGCACATTCTTCTTTAACATGTTTGTGAGGGGTTGAACTTTAGATGCATAGTCTTTGATAAATCTGGAGTAAAATTCACTGAGCCCAATAAAAGACTTCAAGCCAGATTTATCGACAGGGGGAGAAGCATCTACAATGGCTTTCACCAAACCAGGTCGTGGCTCCACCCCTTCATGTGAGACCACATGTCCTAGAAATTCCATTTTTTCCTTTAGGAGAACACATTTCTCACTCTTAAGTACAATACCTTTATCTTGCATGATACCTAAAACTTGATTCAAAGAAAAGTCATGATCCTCTTTGTTCTCGCCAAAAATCAAAACATCATCCTGGAAAACAATTACTCCAGGAGTATCTTTAAACATTTGACTCATTAGTCTTTGGAAAACTGCAGCCGCCGACGCGAGGCCGAATGGCATCCTGCAGTATTGAAAACTCCCGAAAGGAGAGACAAATGCCGTCAAAATGTCTGGAAGATTGACTCAACACCACCTGGTGGTAAGCGGAAGCCAAATCAAACTTTGTGAACCACCTTGCACCTCTAGTAAGAGACAACAAATCTGTGATTTTTGGCAAGGGGTGTGAATCAATCCAGATGTTTTTATTGAGACTGCGCAAATCCACACAGACGCGCAAATCTCCATTCCTTTTCCTGGAGACAGCAAGAGGAGACAACCACTAGGACGACTCTATAGGTTCTATGACCCCTTTCTTGCACAACCCACTCAACTCCTTTTCCAAATCATCTCTTACGCTGAAAGGGACACTCCTGACCATATGTTTAACAGGGATAGCCCCATCTTTCACTCTTATCTCGTGATTAAAACCTTTAATCATTCCAAGACTGTTCCCAAAAACAGTAGGAAACTTGAAAATTAATTTCTCAATATAGTCATTTGACTCTACGACTGCTAACTTTTCAATAAAGTCACAAGATTCTGCGATACTAATCTGTTCTTTAGTACCAGGTCTAAGGATCATCTTAAACAAACCCTGGTGAAACCACCCCAAAATGTTTAAACCCTTTATAGAAACATATATTTTTCCCAAAATTTTCCTTCCCTTGAACTGAATGATATCTTCAAAAAAACCAAGAAGAGCTATCCTGCGTCCTTCATAAGAAACGGGAGCTCTATCAGGTGGGAGGAGCTTCCTTTCAGGCCAAGTCTCATCAAACAATTCTTGGGTGATCATTGTTACTTTAGCGCCTGAATCTACCAACAAGGAAATAACTTTGTCACCCACACCGAAATCTTCATAAGGATCAACACATTCTGATGGATCCCCAGTGATAACACCATCATCCCGTACCACCACAACCATGTCCCAAAGGTCGTCTTGGATACTGTTGATAGGATCCGAGTCCCTTCCGGTACTTTCATAATATTCTGTGGCATTTCCAACTACATTAACATTGCTCTGTCCCTGAGATTTATTGGTGAAGGTAGAGTTTCCCTGTTTAGAAACTTGACAAATTTTTGCAAAATGACCAAATTTTCCACAATTCCGACAGGTAGAGTTCCTGGCAGGACAAAATTTGTTGTTCTTGTTATGTGAAGGATTACCACATCTATAACAAATGTCACTCCTAGAAAATGCATTTCTCTCAAAACGTTGTGAACTGGGAAAATTATTTTTCTCAAAACGTTGTTAACCAAAAGCCGCTTTATTATCCTTGTTCTCCTTAATTCTAACTATGGAAATTGCTTCTTCACATTTCTTCTCAAGTTCCTTTACTTCCTTTTCAGACAACTCTATACTCTTGGCCATACGGATAGTCTCTTCAAGCGTTGGGTTGCCCAACGTAAGTAGTTTTTGTTGAATAGACTTGTCGGAACATTTACAAACATATTGATCTCTAATTAATTGTTCTCTAAAACCCTCAAATTCGCATTCTGCACTCAGCTGCCTTAAACTAGAGACGTATGTCTCAACATCCTCCCTTGGTAGCTGTTCTCTTTTGAAGAATTTGTGTCTAATTACAACAAGACTAGGCTTAACATCAAATCTCAACTCCAGTCTCATTCTAGTCTCAGTGTATCCGTCTACATCTTCTTCTGCGTTGTTTCTTATCAAGGGGGGTAAGTGTTTATAGATCTCTCCCCCCTCAAAACCTAAAGAATGTAATAATAGACATTTCTTCCTTTCTGCGCGATATCTTGACGCGCCTATTGCACCCAAAAAAGTCTTGAATGCATCGAACCATTTTTTCCATATTATTGGTGGATTTCCTGGGGTCTCCAGAAATGAAGGTGGAGGAGAAACTGATTGCATGCTGTGCAAAATGTGGTTGTTATTTTTATTTTCAATTGAGTGCTAGTAAATTCCAACACTTCATTGGCTTGCCCTGTCGCTGACCATAAGAGATTGAAAATGTGATGAGAGAAATGATATAATTTACACTACTTTTGTGCCATTGACAGTGTCTAAGTTTTGTTTTCCTTTTCCTTTTAATGTCTTAGTTTTGTTTTCCTTTTGATGGCACCAGCGTGCAAAAATTGACAAACAGCGTAAAGTTTGTTTTAATTTCACAAGCGTCGAGCAGAAGGCATTTAGTATTTTCCGTACGTGGTGAAGTTTACAGAAACGTTGCCAAGGTGACACTTCCTGCAAAGCGCGAAGAGCAGACAGGATTCACCGTGCTTTCTCCAATGCACGAAGAGCAGGCAGGATTCGCCATACGCGGTTGAGTCTACTGTGTAACCAAGGTAACGCGTCTTAAATGGCAGACGCATGCATCAGTTGCCTGTTAACGCGCTGCCAACCACACACGTCAGGATCTTCTATGGGGAGTTACGTAGCAGAAGCACAATGTTTGGGGGCTGAGCCACATGCCTCCCCCGCCGAATGACTCTCTTGCTGTCTACTGACAAAGACTGTGGCTGGCTTGCGTACTGCAGCAATCAAAGGCCCCCCTCCGCTAGAGGCTGGGAGAGCTTCAAGAAGCCTGAAGAATAGCCACTGGGCTCAGTGTCCAACATGAAATCCTCAGGGCTCAGGAGGCGGGCTCAGAAATCGAACTTGAGTCCCAGGAGCACGGAGAACACTTGCTCTTTTCCTCTGCTTCACTCTTCCCAGCACAAAATCTTCGGACATGGGGCTCATTGCAGAGCTCACTGGCTCGCTACCTCCACTCCTCGCTGAAACTGGCCCCTGACATCAGAAGGTGTGGCAGGCAAATCCAAAACCAGGGTGTACTTAGCCTTTCCTAAGGTTAGACAAAGGAGGTACCCCTGACCCACAGGCTAGCATGGGGTAAAAATGTGGCACCTTCAGCATGTAATAAATTGGGTTGTGTTTGATTGCGGTATGAGCTCTGGTCAAGCAGCAACCACAATCATTGTCAGGTTGAGGCACAAGCAAACCCCAACTTTTCCTGTGCTCAACCCTCGGTAGCTTGGCACAGAGTAGGCAGGCTTAACTAAGAGGCAATGTGTGAAGTATTTGTCCAGCACTTCAAACAGTAATACAGTGGGAAAGCACCACAACAGTATTAGAAAAATCGAGGTTAATTTAATAAATAAAGCAAGACCAAAATGACAAAAATCCAATTAGTAGAACCGGAGATAGTGAATTGTAAAGTTTTTAGAGAAAATAGTGCCAAAAGGTGTAAAGCGCCAACTGTGGATATCAGGTCATGCCAGCCCAGGGCAAAGTTACAAGTTCTGGTCGACGGTGATGAAGCACAGGCCAGCTTCAGGGATCCAGTGAGACCGGCTGAACAAAAGTATATTCAATCCTGGTTTGCAGAGCGTTGCATGGATCCACGTTGAAGATACATTGTGCAGTGAGGCATGCAGTGGAGAAGTGTGGCTCACCGGTTAGAGGCGGCAGACCCAGAAGCAGAGGTCTGCCCGGGACCAGGGTTCAATTACTGACGCGGCAGGGTACGGAACCAATGTCAGCGGGCTCGATAAATCTCGCCTCGTGCCTCTCTAACCATGGGTCCCACGCTGCAACTCTGGGCAATAGCTTGCTTAATGTCCACAACGGCCCCCTCGCTGCCGGGAATGCCTGACTTCACCTTGGGGATGCCCAATAGGGACCATCTCACAGGGAAAGCCAGGACGGCTTCCGCAGCGGCACACATCGCCAAGAAACCCTGGGGTGAACGTGCGCTCTACAAAATTCATACTAACATAACATAACATATGTTGGTTTAAAGATGCTGTAAGGCTGGAGTGTGGCTGCCCAATCCAAGAGATGCAAGGGCCTGCCCTGAAGATGCGTTGCACAGTGACGATTCGGAAAGTGATACAGGCTACCGCGGTGATGCGATGTTTTTGCGATGGGTCCATTCCAGGCAGCAGCGGAGATGTGTTGTTTCTGCTCAGGACTGCGCCACGCAGCAGAGGATATGTGTTGGTTCTGCTAGATCCACAACCTGGAAGAGCCCCCTAGACCCACTTTCAAGGTTTCAGGACTGGGGTGGCACCAACTGGCAGGGCAGGCTCACAAATGGCAGAGTCCAGGTGCAGCTGCATGGTTGTTGGAAGCCTGTTGGGTTCTGAGGCTTCAGGAGGCCAATTAACCCTTAGAGTCACTCTGGGTTCTGGGGTCCAAGAGATGTAGGTCCAGTCCTTCTCACCCAGTTGGGAGGGTAGCAGAGCAGCAGGGAAGCACAGCAAAGCAGGAGTTCAGCAGAGTGCAATCCAGCAGAGTGGTAGTCCTTAATCAACACAGCAGTCCTTCTTGCCAGAGTATACACAGGTCTAGAAGTGTACTGAAGAGGTGGTGACTGAGGTCCATCTTTTATACCCTGGCACCATGGTTTGAAAGTGGGGACTGTGGCTTTAAAGTGCTAGGAATTCCCTGCCTACCCCTGCCCTGGCTACGAGCTGGCTAGAGTGACAATGCAGGACCATTAGGCCCTTTGTGTGTGGACAGGACACAGTCTATTTAGGTGCAAGTGAGGCTGTGTCCAGGTCCCCCCTTACATCCTGCCAGTGATTGTCCATTCAGTCACAAGTAGCCTCCCATTGAGTGTGGCTGTCTAAGAGGACTAGACAAAGCCCAACTGCCAGCTACACCCAGGCATGTGACCAGAGACAAAGTGCAGGTACCAAATAGGTAAGGCAAGACAATGTCAACTTTCTAAAAGTTTTAAACTATAGGGGTTACATCCGTTTCGGGGGCCCTGTAGGACGTGCAATATTTTTTCAAAAAGAATTACCTGGCCACCAGTTTTGGAACTGCTAGTTACTCATGCAGATTTGGAAATACAACGCATCACGTCATTGCATTTTACTTTCACAGTTGTATTAATTAAACTTAATTTCAAACATCCTTTCATTTTTTTGAAGCATGAAAAGGTTCCACATTTCATTCATTCATACAGAGACTTACTGGAGTCTTCGTATTTACTTGCGATGACTCCCACCTTGTATCCCTATTTGCGATTTAAATTGAGCCAAAATACTTCATTGAGGGCTTTACATTCCACCCTAAAATACAATTAAATTGTGGTCATTTGGACAACCATTATGAACCAATGTTAAAAGCACAGGACGAGCTTAATGTGGCCTCTCCCTTACTTTTGAATGTTGCAATCCTTTTTCAGGGGATTTCTGGCTCTTCTTAACAGGTTATGACTTCCTGATGGAACTGGAAGAATGGTAAGAAAGTCTGAATTACTTCGCTGTATGTCACATTTTCAAGCTTTTGGTGTTTCTATTCCTTCCTTCGCATGTGCAAATATTTTCAGATTAGGACTTTTATCGTTGCGCATTTACATTAAATTGAGAAACACTTCAATGGTGTACATATATTTAGCAATACCCCTCCTGGCCAAATGTTTTGGACTCAAAGTCAAAGAGGTTTATTGCATAATTAATTAAAATCATTAAAATTTCCACATGTCAATATTATGATACAAAAATATATACTACCAGAAAAGATTGGACTCTTCCTTTGTTAAAATGGTATAACACTGTTAAAACAGGTTTCTTCCAGGGAAACTCCCACCGTCTTTTAGAGGTCAGAATGTTATTAAGTGTTTGTGCAAGGGTTACCAGTCATTGGGATCAAGGCAGAGATATTACACCGCTTATTTCACTGTGTCCTTGTTCCACAAGACTCAGGCATTTATTCACTTCACTGTTTTGGACTCGCGCTTTTAGTTTGTAGTGACATCTTCTTTGCGGGTCATTAACCTCAAACAGTTCATCACGTGGCTGCTTTTTTGCACTAGATTAAAACGTGCTTAAATGCTGCGCACATGTTTGCCAATAAACCTTAATGCAAAACATTTGGAGCAGTTCTATTTGCACATGTGAAGGAAGGAATGGAAACACCAAAAGCTTGAAACGGTGAAAGTAAAAGGCAATGACGTGATCCGTTGTATTTCCAAATCTGCATGAGTAACTAGCAGTTCCAAAACTGGTGGCCAGGTAATTCTTTTCGAAAAGAAAAAAAAAACTTTCTAAAAGTAGCATATTTTCAGAATTGCCATTGAAAATCTGACTTCACCAAAAGTTAAGATTTTAAATTGTGATTCCAGAGACACCAAATGAACTAGTTATCTATTCCCATTTCGAAATTACACTTATTAAATGTAATAAATGGACTCCAATTGTATCCTACAGGAGAGATAGGCATTGTAGTAGTGAAAAACGATGGTAAGAGTTTTTCACTATTAGGATATGTAAAACTTAAAAGGACATGTCCTACTTTTTAAATACACCACATCTTACCGTTTGGGCTGTCCAGGGCCTACCCTAGCTATGACTTATATGTATTAAAAGGGAAGTTTAGACCTGGCAAAAAGTGTATTTTGCCACATCGAAATGGCAGTTTGAGACTGCACACACAGGGTCTGCAATGGCAGGCCTGAGACATAGTTAAAGGGCTACTTAAGTGGGTGGCATAATCAGCGCTGTAAACACAGTAGTGAAAAAATAACAAATGATGGATGGAATGCTGAACAAATCAATCATTCACCCCCAGTCACAGATTTAGGTTAAGTCCATTGTGTTTTTTGCATTTCACACCATCCCAGTTTAGATCCAGCCATATGCAAATCAGTCTTGACCCTGCTCCCCATTGGAATAGTCCAGCCAGAACTGCCAGGCCAGGTCCTCCCTGGACCGGAAACAAACATCCTGAAGCCGGTTTGGGGTATCGCCCTCATCAGCCAGGGTAGCCTGAATCTGGTGGCATAGCGAGCACAGGATCCACATCTGGGCATACCTGGCGCACTTAGAGCGAGGAAGCAAAAGACACACAAATGATGGACGGACTGTTTGACATTTGCAAGTCCTCTTCTTTGGCTTTCCATAACAGATTTGTCTCTCACTATAGGTTGAATGTGTCTGACACATCTTTAGGGTATGTATCCTTATTATGGCTGCTTCTTCTGCTGCATCCATTATGCTGATGGGTTTTTGCTGGTCTTTCTCCATAAACGTGTTCCATGTGTGTTTGCCATTATTGGCTCAGTGTATATTTCTTCTCAACACTGCTTGTTTGGGTTTTATATCCTCACATATCTCACAAATAAGGACTGTGGCAAAGAAGAGGACAGGGAGGTAATGCCTTAATTACCTACATGTAATCTTCATTACTCTGAGTGCTCCTCTTCCTCATCACAGTCCAACAACCCCACCCCCTTTTCCTTGTGGGGCAGGTGGACATGTTAGGCTATGGAGAGTCATTTGCTTTGTATTTGATAGGAGGCAGCAGACCATCACAAAAACTGTACTCCATGGAGTATAAAAAATAATGAGAATGTAATCTTGCTAAAGTCCTGTCACGGGTGTTTAAACTCATTAAAGACTGAGGTGAGGAATACAAGATCTCTGTGAAATAAAGATTACCTGTAAACAATCCAAGCATTCTCCATGCACAGATGAAGGCTGTGCACTAGCTGACAGTGAACAGAAGAAAAGTGTAGTCCATGCACATGGTGGATTTGCCTGACCCTATCAGCCTGATTCATCATAGACCCGTTTTGCGAGTCTATAATAGCGATTCATAAGGAATCGCTATTACAGACTCGCAAAACGGGATTCATGTAGGAATCGCAAAAAGATTTGCGATTCCTACAGAATCCTTATTTGCGATTAGCAAATTGCTAATCGTAAATAAGGAATAACTCCCCATTCATTCCTATGGGCCAAAAGGCCCATAGGAATGAATGGGGAGTATTCCTATGGGCCTTTTGGCCCATAGGAATGAATGGGGAGTTATTCCTTATTTGCAATGAGCAATTTGCTAATCGCAAATAAGATAGCGATTTAAAGGGTGCAAGGGGTGTCCAAAGGACACCCTGTAGCACCCCTTAAAGGCAAAATGAAACAGGTGTTGCGCACACACATGTCCAAAGGACATTTGTGTGTGCAACATGCAACTTAGAAAAATGCTTTTAAAAGCATTTTTCTAAGTTTTCGCTATTTACCACGAGGTTTGACCTCGCGGTAAATAGCGGGCCGAAATTGCAAATTCGCAATTTTTTGATGGATGATGAATTGCATTTAAGGAATCTCAAATAGAGATTCCATAAATGTAATTCCTCGCAAAATTGCGACATCGCTATTACCGATTTTTGCATTTGGGATGATGAATCCCAAATGCAAAAATAGAGCTCGCAAAGGGCCAGATTCTCAGAATCTGGCCCTTTGCGAGCCGATTTCGGCTTGTTGAATCAGGCTGTAAATTCCGTGTGGCCTGTGTCGTGAGGCAGTAAGCACAACAAATTCCTTGAGAGGCAACACCTCATATGGAGGCATGCCCCATGCAGGTGGGAAGCCTGTTTGCAGCAGGGACCATGGAGCAGATGAGTGCATCTCCCGAAGGAGGTGCAGAATATAGACGACTCTGGAGATCCTAATGTGCGATGGGCTCAAGGCAGTCATCCCACATTGCCTGGCGCATGCTCCCTACGCATGCTCCCTGCCCTGACCCAAAAGGCCATCCCCCATAGCTGGAAAACGAAGGCAATTTAAAAAGCTAGGGAAATAGCTCACAGCAATTCCAGGCTCTTCATTTGTTGAAAATACCTGATTTTACAAGCTCAGCTCAATTAGTCAGACACTGCCGGCCGCAGGGAACAGATTTTGAACACAAATAATAAAGGATCCTGAATACATGATTAACGTTTATAAATACTTGACATATTTTCTATTTTTACTTAGGTAAACGTCACTTGCAGACCCAGTTCAGGCCTCACATAACGACATATGAAGTCTGGCATTTTAAATATATTGTAATCAATATTTTTAATATATTAAACATCAGTAGGGAAAATAACATTAATGAAAGGTTTAAGCTGGAGGCTACATTTTAAACGTCTAAAATGTAATCAATACTGAGAAATTAGGTATTGACTGAACTTGATTTTATAATGAGCAATCACGCCTGTGATCTTTTAGAAATTCGTGTTTCTTTATTTTCTCTGGGCGCTAAATTAAATGTCTTTTCCAAAAGGAATGTGTTTTGACCTTTGGATCGGCACAACAATATTAGTGAAAATATTACTTTAAATATGACTTTAAATTGTTCAGTGCTACAGGAGCATAATTATAAAATTACCAGACTAAGCTCCAGGCAATGTGATAGTGATATTTTAGACCCTTTTTGTTTTAGGTAAATGTTTACAGCCTGACAGCTCGTTGTATGTAAGATGCACCTCAGTTATTATTGTATCAATGCTTACAAGAGCAATTCATTTTGTGGTTAATGTTTTTAGGTCAGCTTTAATGTACATCTTTATATCTTCCCTCTATAGCAATTTTCTTTTCTTTTTGTACATGGAATTCTTGTACTTTAGACTAAAAAAAAAGCAAAGACTGCTCACTGCACAAACCCCGGTTCTGTATCATTTTGTGAACGTGGAATTGGAGATACATCAGACCTGGTTTACAAAAGGTTTTGCGATCTCAATGCGTGTGCGGTACTAAATTGCATGCGGTGGGTGTTCTAAATCCACATATGTTAAATCAACATTTTTCGCATCAAATAGAGTTACGACTCCAAACGCACACATTGTTGCTTGTTGTGACTTGTTAGGAAAAGGGCCATGCACAGGACATCCAACACACCTTCCTTGCAACTCGCAAGGATATGTGTCTTTGGTGTGTGCCAATCCATTCCGTTGCAAAATATTATTGGGACTGTCAGCCGAAAGGGGCTGGTACCTATTCACAAAGTGGAAGCTGCCCCCGAGGAGCAGTATTATATTAGTACTGTGAATGTGGGGTGAAATTCTGTTTGCACCCATCGGGTGAGTAACAAAATAGCAGGGGGCGGATGCACAGCCCCCGATATCACATCGGTCATGCGTTTTACTAATATTGTCGCCCCTCCTGGGGATGCAGTCTGGCATTCTGTACATGCAAAGCAGTAACGGAGCTCTGCTGCCCATCCTCGGATTTTTTCTCGTGTAGAAGGATTCACAAAGAGAATCCTGTTTTATACAAGGCTGGATTTCTTCTAATCTTCCTCAATGGATGTTTTGCATCAATGGATTATTCCATCTGTCATAGTACAAATGTACAATGGCCAAGCCAAGAGGTCTCAAACAATACCAGTCGACTTTCCAGTGGTTTTTGTTTTATCCTAGATGAGACCTAGCGGATCCACGTGCAGTGGCAACAGCAGTCTTTGAAATCAATTTTTTATTTTGACAAATCCCGTTCAAAGATAGCTTCTGTGAATGCGTGAACATCCACAGCGGGTATTACACAATGCATTTTATTTTATTTTTTATAAATCCTCTCCGAAGGTGGCCAGTGTGGAGGCACGCATGTTCGTGGTGGCTGTTTTTGAACAGAATTTGCAAAAATAAAGCAAATTAAACTAAAGATGCCTGACATGCATGCCTATGCTGCCCTCTTGAAATAGTTAAAAAACATTACAATGAGCGAAGTTGAGGGTACAAGAGGATTTTAGGGGCCATATGTACAATTGACTTCCATTTGCGATTTCATAATAGTGAATTTTTGCAATTCCCTATTTGGAAATCACACACACCTATGTACAACAATGTGTTTTACACTGTTTGCAATTCCCATTTGGTTCGCAAGGTACCTGCCTCATTAGTATTCATGAGGCGGATCGCAATTTGTCACCTATTGGGAATAGCCAGCACTCACAGGGATGGTGGTCTCCTGGGGTCAGAAGGCCACCATGTCTGTGACTGCTCTTTAAATAAAGCAGTTTTCCTTAAAGGAAAATGGGATGCATTTAAAATAGAAAAATGAAAGGTTTCATTTTCATTTTTTAAGAGTAGGCTGTGGTCCATAGCCTACTCTTACAAAATGTAGGCACTCACATTCACCAAGGGGAAGGGTCCCTTGGAGACCCCTTCCTGTTTGCGAATGAGTTACCACCTCTTTCACGGAGACGGTAAAGTTTGAATGTTTCGCAAACGCATTCCAGTTCACAAAACATTCATGCATGCCCCTGTCACTCGCTATTAGGAAGGGACACCCATGGCAAGCCCCATCCTAATAGTGACTCGCAAACCCAATTTGTGATTAGTTAATAGCTTACAGAATTGCAAATACGGCTTTGTACGTTGAAAAATGCTTATATGTCAAGTCAAGTCAAGTCAAAGAATTTATATAGCGCACTACATACCCAGAGGGTCTCAAGGCGCTTAGGGAGGGGAGGAGGATTACTTGTCAAATATCCACGTTTTAAGTTGCTTTCTGAATGCTAGGTGGTTCTGGGTAAGGCGAAGGTAAGTGGGGAGTGAGTTCCATGTTTTAGCAGCCAGGTATGAGAAGGATCTGCCTCCCATGGTGGTCTTGTTGATGCGAGGTACAGTGGCGAGGGCTTGGCTGGAAGAACGTAGTTGGCGGGAGGGGGTGTAGAAGGACAGTCGTGAGTTGAGGCATTCTGGTCCGATGTCGTAGAGTGATTTGTGTGCGTGGGTTAGCACTCGGAAAGTGATCCTCTTATTGACGGGTAGCCAGTGGAGGTCTTTCAGGTGACCAGAGATGTGTTCGTTGCGTGGGATGTCTAATATGATCCTGGCTGAGGCGTTTTGGATTCGTTGGAGTTTCTTCTGGAGTTTAGCGGTAGTACCTGCGTAGAGGGTGTTTCCGTAGTCCAGTCGGCTCGTGACCAGAGCATGGGTGACTGTTTTTCTGGTTTCGGTGGGGATCCAGCGAAATGTTTTTTTGAGCATGCGAAGAATGTTGAAGCAGGATGAGGATACGGCGCTGACTTGTCTGTTCATTGAGAGTGAAGAATCCAGGATAACGCCTAGGTTCCGTGCGTGGTCTGTCGGGATGGGTGCTTTTCCAAGGGCTTCCGGCTACCAAGAGTCGTCCCATGCAGAGGAGGATGTACCTAAGATGAGGACTTCTGTTTTATCTGAGTTCAGTTTCAGACGGCTGTGTTTCATCCATTCGGCAACTTCTTTCATTCCTTCGTGTAGGTTAGTTTTGGCGGTGCTGGGGTCATTGGTGAGAGAAAGGATCAGTTGAGTGTCATCCGCGTAAGAGATGATGTTGAGGTTGTGTTGGCGGGCGATGGCCGCGAGGGGGCTCATGTATACGTTGAAGAGGGTGGGACTGAGTGAGGACCCTTGGGGTACGCCACAGATGACTTCAGTGGCCTCGGACTTGAATGGTGGAAGGCGGACTCTCTGGGTTCTTCCGGTGAGGAACGAGGTGATCCATTCAAGTGCTTTTCCTTGGATTCCGATGTTTCTGAGGCGTTGTAAAAGGGTGCTGTGGCAGACTGTGTCGAAGGCTGCAGAGAGGTCGAGGAGGATGAGGGCGACTGTGTCTCCATTGTCCAGTAGAGTTCGAATGTCGTCTGTTGCTGCGATGAGGGCGGTCTCAGTGCTGTGCTTTGCTCGGAAGCCAGATTGTGAGGAGTCGAGGGATTTGTTGGCTTCGAGGAAAGTGGCGAGCTGGTTGTTGACAGCTTTCTCGATTACTTTGGCCGGGAATGGAAGGAGCGAAATGGGGCGGTAATTTTTGAGTTCGGTGGGGTCCGCTGTGGGTTTTTTCAGAAGGGCGGTGAGTTCAGCGTGTTTCCAGCTTTCCGGGAAGGTGGCGGAGTTGAAGGAGCAGTTGATGACGTCTCGGAGGTGCGGTGCTATGACGGAGTCTGCTTTGTTGAAGATGTGGTGAGGACATGGTTCTGTGGGGGATCCTGAGTGGATGGAGTTCATCAGGCGGATGGTGTCCTCAGTGGAGATTGGGTTCCAGTCGTTAAGGGTGTTCAAGGGGGGAGAATGTTCAGCATATGGTTGGGTGGGTTGGTCTCCGGGTTGGTTGTCGAAGCTGTTGTGGATGTCTGCAATTTTGTTGTGGAAGAATGAGGCTAGGGAGTCGCAGAGGACTTGAGAGGGGGTGATGTCGTTGGAGTTGGCCGAGGGATTGGTAAATTCCTTGACGATGTTGAAAAGTTCCTTGCTGTTGTGGGCGTTGTTGTCAAGTCGATCCTTGAATGCTGTTTTCTTGGCCTTTCGGATTAGTTGGTGGTGTGTGCGGGTGGCGTTTTTGAAGGCGTCCTTGGTGCTAGTGGTTGGGTCTTTTTTCCAGGCCTTTTCAAGGGAGCGGCAGAGTTTCTTGGACTTCTTAAGATCATCGTTGAACCATGAGGCCTTCTTGCTGCCAGGTTTGCTTTGACGTTTTTTCAGTGGTGCTAAGGTGTCGGCGGTGTTGGATAACCATAGGGTGAAGTTGGCGGCGGCTTGGTCTGGGTTAGAAGAGTGGGCTGGGGTGTTTAGAAGGAGCGAGGAGGAGATCTGGTCGATGGTGATTTTGTTCCAGTTTCTTTGCAGAGTTGGTTGGGGGTGGTTGATGGGTTTTGGCTTGTTGTAGGTGAAGTGAACGCAGCTGTGGTCAGTCCAGAGGAGATCCGTAGTGTGGCTGAAGGAGACATGATTGCTGGAGGTGAAGATGGGGTCGAGTGTGTGACCTGCGATGTGGGTGGGGGAAGTGACCAGTTGTTTAAGTCCGAGGTTGGCGAGGTTGTCCAAGAGGGTGGTGGTGTTGCGGTCGTTGATCTTTTCGAGGTGAAAGTTGAGGTCTCCCAGAAGGATGTAGTCTTTGGAGGGGAGCGCGTGTGGAGTGATGAAGTCCGTGATGTCTTCACTGAATTTTGCGCGGGGTCCTGGTGGTCTGTAGAGGAGGGTGCCTCTGAGTGTGGTCTTGGGGTCGATGTGGATCTGGAAGTGAAGGTGTTCGGAGTTGGCGAGGTTGGCGTCAGAGCTGGTTGAGATGCGGATTGATTTTTTATGGACGATAGCGATTCCTTCTCCTGTGTGGCCGGTACGGTCCTTGCGTTTGATCTTATAATCTTCAGGGATGGCAATGGTGATGTCTGGGGCGGAGGAAGCGTTCATCCATGTTTCTGTTAGGAAGGCGACGTCTGGAGAGATGGTGTCTAGTAGATTCCATAGGTCAATGGCGTGCCTGTGGACCGATCGGGTGTTGAGAAGGATGCATTGTAGGTGATTGGGGTCGGGAATCTGTGGTGTGGTCGTAGCGGAGATGTTGTCGGTGCCGATGAATTTGCAGGAGTAGCAAGAGAAAGGTCCATGGGTGTGTCCAGGAGCGGCTTGGACGCAGTTGGGGGCGCGACCGGGGTTAAGGGCTAGGAGGGTGGCGGCATCGTAGGTAATGCGGGAGGGCTGGGCAGCGCGAGGGGCAGGGGGTCTGGCGCTGGGCGCGGTCCAGGCGCGGACGGGCGTAGACGGGCTTACCTTTGGCGCACCTTCGGCGCGGATTGGGCGCGGTCGCTGCGCGTGTACGCTGCGCGCGGGAGTAACTGTCATATATGGATGGTGGAGGGGGAGGGGCGAGGGCAGCTCAGCTGGGAGGCGGGGCGGGCTCAGGTCAGCGCACACGGAGCACAACAACAACAGGGACAAAATGGAGGGGGGGGGAGTAGAGCAAAGCGCCGAGGGATATCGCGCTAATAATTCAAAATCAGTACAGATATGGTGCAAGCAGGCGAGGTAAATACAATTACGATCCAATAGAAAATACAGGCACAGTCAAATGCAAAGCAGTGCAGTTCTACAATACCGAGTCTCGGTGGAGAGACAAGGGAGCGACCACTCAGGGCAGGAGCGAAGAGAGATCACAGCGTTTCTGGGACTGGGAGCGCTGTACCTAGTTAGTGGGAGGGCGGCTCAGCTGGGAGGCGGGGCGGGCTCAGGTCAGCGCACACGGAGCACAACAACAACAGGGACAAAATGGAGGGGGGGGGAGTAGAGCAAAGCGCCGAGGGATATTGCGCTAATAATTCAAAATCCGTACAGATATGGTGCAAACAGGCGAGGTAAATACAATTACGATCCAATAGAAAATACAGGCACAGTCAAATGCAAAGCAGCGCAGTTCTACAATACCGAGTCTCGGTGGAGAGACAAGGGAGCGACCACTCAGGGCAGGAGCGAAGAGAGATCACAGCGTTTCTGGGACTAGGAGCGCTGTACCTAGTTAGTGGGAGGGCGGCTCAGCTGGGAGGCGGGGCGGGCTCAGGTCAGCGCACACGGAGCACAACAACAACAGGGACAAAATGGAGGGGGGGGAGTAGAGCAAAGCGCCGAGGGATATCGCGCTAATAATTCAAAATCAGTACAGATATGGTGCAAGCAGGCGAGGTAAATACAATTACGATCCAATAGAAAATACAGGCACAGTCAAATGCAAAGCAGCGCAGTTCTACAATACCGAGTCTCGGTGGAGAGACAAGGGAGCGACCACTCAGGGCAGGAGCGAAGAGAGATCACAGCGTTTCTGGGACTGGGAGCGCTGTACCTAGTTAGTGGGAGGGCGGCTCAGCTGGGAGGCGGGGCGGGCTCAGGTCAGCGCACACGGAGCACAACAACAACAGGGACAAAATGGAGGGGGGGGGAGTAGAGCAAAGCGCTGAGGGATATCGCGCTAATAATTCAAAATCAGTACAGATATGGTGCAAGCAGGCGAGGTAAATACAATTACGATCCAATAGAAAATACAGGCACAGTCAAATGCAAAGCAGCGCAGTTCTACAATACCGAGTCTCGGTGGAGAGACAAGGGAGCGACCACTCAGGGCAGGAGCGAATGGCCCGATTCTGTGAATCAGGCCAATGGCAAGCTGAAAAAAGCTTCGTACATCTGGCCCTAGATGGGAAAGAGTAGATGGTTTGTAAAAACTGTGCGATGGAGGTAAAATGTAGTGGGAAACTGGAGAAGTGAGAGAGAGGTAGTTGTCAGTGAAAGAATACATCAACTAATCAAAGCACTACGAAATGCTCCTAGATGACAGGAAGGAAAGCTATTAGGTTAGCAGATACTGAAACTAAGTTTAGAAAACTATTAAAGACCCACCTGCATACCCTCTAGTTCTGGTCCACTGATCACGGCTCCTCTCTCTCCACTGCGCGGGGACACGCCGGGATGGCGTCGCCATGCGCTCTACAAACCCCTTTATTATTATTATTATTATTATTAAATCAGAGCATGGAAGTGAGATAGACAATAAACCTCTCAATCATGAGCAAAGGGCTAATACAATGGAAATACTAAAGCTGTCTGTTGCCAAGACCTAAAAAGGAGCAGGTCACTTTGCAGAGCAGTTCAAAACAGTGACTGCCTTGCAACGTAGGGACATATTTACAAGCCTCTAGCACCACAGGAATGTCACTTTTTACGATGTTCCTGTGTCGATAAACCCTTCACCTTATTTACAAGGCTGCGCAAAGTCACTTCGTGGCTGAACGGTGCCTTGTAAATAAGCCCCCTTTTCATGCTACACTTACTGTGAAAAGGGCGTGCAATGGGTGTTGCTGTTGGTGTTCCATCACAACACCCATTGATTTTGATGCTGCTCCCTATTCACAAGGTTGGCATTAATAGGAGGCCGTGGCAAAATTAAGACCAGGGAAAACCTCATCTTAACATGGAGAAAGAGTAGAAATGCTTAATTTCTACTCGTTTTTTTTCCTATGTGTGTTGCATTGTGCAGAACACATAGAAATAGCATATCTCCATAACTGATTGTTTATGTGCAGGAAGGTGTGCCTTCCTGCACATAAACAATCATTCCTCCCAATGCAGACATACCTGCACTATGGTGCCTTCATTGGTGCTATGGGAATGGACAACAGGAGTATAACCCGTAGACCAGATTGAGATCTGGGTGTACATGTGTAAAAAACAACACTATCTCAATTGGATTCACTTTAGTAACAGAAACATTTGTATTTGCAAGACATCACAAAAGATCTGGACATAGAAGAAAGAGAGACTCGGAATTTCAATTGATTTAGAAGTGCATATAGCATCATATATTTAAGGACATATTTACGCAAAAACAATAAGGAAACAGTTTGAGATATCAGCACTGGAGGCATATAACTGGGGCTAGGCAGCTAGATTTAGCATCATGGCTAGGGAAAACGCAGGGGTGTACCACATTCTTGTGAAAACGGTACATCCCTGTGTTTTCAGATTGGCAGAGTGTAGCATTAGCAATGTTTGCCTAAAGCCATGCTTACCCATTCCCTTGTGAATATGCCCCTTGCCCTTTGATACCCCAGTCCCTGAGCAGCTAATAAATATGAATGGCTATTTACATTGTATGACAAATATATGACACATTGAATCATGACTCCTGTTTTAATTACATATATTATGTTATGTAATAGAACTCACGAAGGTCCTCACAAAATCTATCTATCTTCTATCTATCTATCTATCTATCTATCTATCTATCTATCTATCTATCTATCTATCTATCTATCTATCTATCTATCTATCTATCTATCTATCTATCTATCTATCTATCTATCTATCTATCTATCTATCTATCTATCTATCTATCTATCTATCTGTTTATCCAGGGCTGGCTTTAGCTTTGAAGGTGCCTGGTGTGACAATCATATGTGGTGCCCCCACACCCCATGACCGCCTTCTTGGATTCTCTCACTGCCACTGGGCAAAAGAGCCTTTCATCTCTCTAGTTCTAAGCTATTGTTAAACACAGCGCATCACCTGAGGTCAGCCCCCCTTCACAGGTCAATGCCCAGTGCGGGCCACCAGTCGCTCTGCCCTGAAGGTTGTATCTATCGATTAGGATAATATAAAAAAAAATGTCAAGACAGCACCCTTGCATTAGTTTTGTTTTAGAGAAGATTTAAGAGAAGTTTACAGACTTCACAGGGGTTTTTTTAATGAAAAATGTCACCTTTTGCTACCCCATCACGTGGCTAAGTCCGGGTGCCAGTCAGCTATGCTGCCTCTGGAAAAACCCCACCCAAATTCTGCTACCTGGTAGTCAGCCCAGTCTCCTGCTAAACTCTCTCTGCAATTACACATAACACCTCGACATTCAACTGCCCACTCCACTGTTTCCTGTGCAATGTTCAACATCCTGATGTCGGCTCATAGCACTGCTTCGTGCTCTAATATCCAGTATCCCAAAGTCATGCGGCCCTGTCAATGTCATCCCTGTCACAAAGTCTTACATCCTGCTGCCTGGCTGCCCGATTCCTGGTCCCACCCCTACAAAGAAAGTTGCTCTGATGCACTCCCTGGTCTACCAAACATACTAATCGTCATATGATGAATTTCTTCTCATATTTTATTTTCAAAGGCAGCAGGAGTATGGGCCTAATTATGATGGCGGCCGGACGAAGGTCCGACCGGCATCACAGTGGGTTGGAAACGGACTGACATGGAGTTGGCTGTTCCACCCGCTCAATTAAGATGCGACCACTGTGTAGGCAGCCGGAAACATCCCCTTTTCCATTGCAGCTTGAGCTGCAGCCCGGAAAAGGGCTGCAGCCGAATCTGCAGTGGAAAAGGAGATGTTTTTTAACATTCATGCCCTTGGTGCCAGGCACCACATGGTCATGGATGTTTGGGGAGCACCATAGGGCACAGGGGGGATGGTGGCCATTCTAGGGGGCCAAATAAAGTCCTTTTCTGGCAGCCTTTTTGAGGCGGTCAGACTGCCATGGAAAGGCTGTTGGAAAGGGACATTGTAATCCCTATGGCAGTGCCTGAGCAGCCACCGCCCCTATTGTAGGAAATACAATCCTATCGATGATCTGGCGAGCTCATTGACCCCATCGGAAGCGTCAGTCAGTACCGCCGACCAATGTGGTTCAACCGACCGCAACATAATGAGGTGGTTGGACTGCTGTGCTGGATGTTGGTGAGACCGCCACCAACAACCTGTCGATGGCAGTCCAACTGACATTGTAATCAGCCCCAATGTTTTGGGGTGGAAGTAGAAGGTGACTGTTGTTAAAAATGACAAGAATTGTTAAATTTGCAACTTGCTGAATTTAAAAGGAAAGTCGCAAAATTGAACTATGAGAAATGAATACCAGAAAATCCTGATTAATCAAGTCTTCAACGATTTTGACCTATATGACATCAGAATACATTAGTATAGTTCACAGCTCTGAGTCAAGACAAGAGTGGTACCTGTCATAGAAACAAGGGTGGGGAGTAACTTTCATTTAGGTATCGATTATTTCTCACCAAACTAAAAATGTAGAACTCTTGATGTGGCAGACAGCAGACCCTAATTGTAACACTGTGTTTAAAATACATATTCCTAAAGTACAAAAGTAGTGTTTGAGAAAATTGGTGTTATGTTGAAAGAACAAGAAACTGTAATGATTCTGGCAGTAAATAACAGTTAGAATCACTAATAAACAAAAGTTGAGAGAAGGAGCGATAATACTAGAGGCGAATAAATCGTATTATGGAAATAGAGAAAGGAACTACATGGAAGGGACCGGAAGCATTATAGGCTAGTTGCCAAATGTACCATAATACTGGTAGCAAAATCTGGTTTGATTTGAGGCCAGTATTTTTGTGACCAGTATTGATTTTGGAGAAGCAACCTCTGTAGCAATTGGTTGGTTCTCAAAATTTCAAATCATAGAGAGTCGCAATTTGACCTAGCTCATTATTAGTCAAAAGGTAGGCTGCACATTGTAACTCACACTGATTGCTAACAAAAACAAAGAATGAAGCCTCCAAGGGTCACCAGACCGACTTATCTGTGATTGTTTAAATAAGGATTTTTTTAAATGCATCCTATTTTCCTCAAAGAAGACAGGACTGTATTTTACAAAAATCTTGTTTTAGAAGTTTTACTGAGAGTTCTCGGTGCTTTCATGAATCTCTGACTACTCTCTCAGATTTTTCAACATTCTCAAAGGGTAATAGATCTAAATGTGACCCATTTCCGTTTGTGGGTAGGTTATCACCTGAAACATGGGACGTAATAACTTTTCAATAGTTTGTGACCAGAATTACAGTCGCAAATCATTGATGTATCTCACACTGAATCATTAATTGGAAGTGACACCCACAACGAGCCCTTTCCAAATAGTGATTTTATATGGAGGCATCAACGCATTTAAGCAGTCAGTGAAATGTATCAACGCTTAAAATGCCCTAGTACATTGCAGGTGTGGCCCGTGCAGGTAAGAACGATTAGGCGGTGGGGAGGAGGAGCAACAGACGAAGAGGTAAACTTAAATTTAAAAAAAGGGAACCCACTTACCTTGCGCTCACCGCATAGCCAACTGTTTTATGTTTGTCTTTCTATCTAGTGCACTGTGCTACATATCACTCAGGCGAGAGAACTTTAGAAACCATTACAAAAACGGCTGTTTTGTGTATTTTGCTTGGTGTTGGTAAAGGTCCGTTATATATGGACAGAATTGATTTGGTGAACTTGAATGGCCTGGCAGTTAAGAAGGCTTTCAATCAGACATAGTCCCCCCTTGTCGTCCTCGTCCTCTAATCTCAGGCAGGGCAGTGGGGCATGCACTTCCAAAAGTCAAAATAGGGCAAGAAGTAGCGCCATATGACTGACTGGGAGTGCTCCAACTGGCACAGTTCCATGTTGAATTGGAATTCTGGAAAGGACTGAACCGTTCCTTTTCACAAAGCCTCTATATTACTAAAAACAGTGGTGCACACACAAGGGACTTGCCCTGGACAGGGATGCCAGTTGTGTCCTGTATGCCTAGTTACAAAAACACGTAGGGATATTTGCAGCATATTTCTATATCCATCGCCACACAAATCACGCACAGGAAGCAATAGGTGGCTGTAGCTTCTGCAAGTCCCCTCTTGCATTAGTGCTGGGAAAAGTAATAAAGCTTCACAAAACTCCTAAAGAAAAGAATACAAAAATGGGTTTTGACGAAGAAAAGAACAGCAATTTAAAGCGTTGTAGGCTCATTGTTCATCAAAATAAAAGGAAACGTCCACAGAAGGTGTCTAGACTCGTTTCCCTTTCTTGGTCCAGCACCGTGTCTTCATATTTATGACACCATGACATCATGTCTAAAGGTGGACAGAATGGCCTTTGCGCCCCCCACCCTCCCCCCCCTCGTCCCCCCTCCGCACAAGAGCAGGATGGCAGAATGAGCGTCCATTGCGCCCACATGCTGGATTCCCACTGCAGGGGCATAATCCATCTACCAGGTGCATACCCTTGATCCTTTAACAAGATATTCTGCACACATTTTGTGCTGCACTGGCGAGCAACATTCTAGCCAATGAGATTTGGTGACATGTCCGACATCCCTCCAGGATAGCACTTCCTTGTGTTTTCAGGCAAACCTGTGTCTCTCTTTTCAGCCTGCTCATGATTGTCGGCTTCACTCATGCACCAGTTTTCCAGGCAGTAAAACTATCATTATTTGCAAGTGACATGATCCAAAGGAAGAACTTATAGGAGCTGGGAGAAGGAGGTGGGGGAGAGAAGAGAGAGGAGGAAGGAAGGAAGGACGCACGAGGATGGAGAAGGAAACTCCTATTGTAAGAAGGAGTAAGCAGAAGATGGGAGTGTTGAAGGGGAAGTTAGAAAGGTAATATGAATAGAGAAGGGAGTGGAAATCAAGAGCAAAATAAGAAATTAAAGGAAAGAGAAAGGACTAGTGAGTTGGAAAAGCAGTTGTGGAAAATGCAGCATCCGATGAAAAATATTTTGCAAAATACAATTTTTTCCCATTTGGTTTTCAATATGTCATTTTGCTGAGACCCCGCTCGAGTGGTGTATTCTCCTACTGCACTCGTTTGTTCGGTGCAGCATTGGGACTGGTATGACTATACTCCTATAGCTGTTTGTGGTTACCAGTCCGGCCCTGATAAATACGGAGCAGAATCCACGGATAGACTTTTCTTCAACGATGGGTGTCGCTGTGGAAGAAATTCAGCTAGAGGATTCCACTCCATATTAGAAAATCCTTCAGAAATCGAAGGATTTTAAGTTCACTGAGATTCCTCAATGCTGGCAGAATTTCTGTGTAAGAAAAAAACTATGTTATATGGGGGAATACCAACCTCCTGATTCTGTAAAAGAAGAACACGGTTTTGCACTGGTAAACAATGTTTTGGGGTACTTAAAATCAAATTAGGTGCACACAACCTTTGATAAATTGCCCCTTTTTAGGAATCAACATAGTAGTACCAGACAGGAACGTCCAAATATTTACGTCATCGCTCATTTGTGAAGTACAGCGTGTTAAAAGAGGGAAGGAGGAATACTCGTGCTACCCGCAATCACTCGGTAAATATATCCATACAATAATGACTGAATCAAAATCAGCAAGACAGACAAGGCTGCATAATTCATCTCTGTGATATTTAAGTGTCTGGGGAACCTGGTCTTCATTGTGAGTTTTTTTTGTAGAAATAAGGGCATGGCTAGGTTCTGTGTTGGTATCAGTTATTTTTATGGAGACTCCTCTGGCAAGCATATTTAGGTATGAAATAGGCCAATTGTTTCATAAACTACATATGCCCTGATTCACCTTTCTTTAGCCAAAATGCTTTGCGACTTTTTACTAGAAGCTGGATATCCCTCTGCAATGCCCTGCCGATCTGTGTGATGATTGGGAACACGGTTAGGAACTAAACATACATTAATATAAGGTACTAACCCTTTTTGGATATTACTAATATTGGACAAGCATAGCATAGCTGGGAAAGCTGGCTTGGTTCTGAGGGAGTCACCTAGGTCGACAAAAGTGAAGAGGAGGCAAGTATGTTACTTACCACAAGGTTTACTGTTTGATTCTGCCTCTGCTACTCTATGGAAGAAAGGGACAGCAGGTTTAGCAAATACGAAACGAACGAAATTAAGAAATTAAAATATGTACAACGAGGCAGGGCTAATACTGCTGAAACTGGAGCTGAATTACAAAATGGCGCAACCCTGACAGGGTTCATCGCGCAGTAATCACAGACCACAATAATTTCATAGCAAGGAAGGCCACTTTATTAAGATAGGTAGGTTATATAAACAAAACATCTTGCAAAATAAATTGACTTCACAATATTTACATTAACTTTTAAAAGCCCCAAACTTTGCAAAAACGTGTCCCCAACAGATCCAACGACTTTTCCTTGAAGAACCTGCATGTAATCGAAAAAAAAACCATTTTCACTTCCCATCTCCTGTGTCATTCCTTCCCTCCCCCGGCCCCCTGAGGGATGGATAAGGCCGCTCGAGACTTTCCACCCACCAAAAGCGCCTACCTAAAATAACATGTTGTGAAATGACCTCGCCTACCTAAAATAACATGTTGTGAAATGACCTTACCTGTCTTATTGTGGCTTTTTTTTTTTTTTTACAGAGAGCGGGTGGGTGAGTCAGAAAAACTCCGCCTACCTTAGGAGACTGACAACTGACAAAAACCTTCCCGCCAAGCTACCTAACGCTAAACTGTTACTAAAAACCCCGCCTCTCCCTCCTCACCAATCAGGATTAAGTGGTTGCTACCACTGCGCGAACAATCCCAGGGCGAGAGCGGTGCCTGCCAAGCTCCCCCTGGGTTCCCATCGCGCAGTATTCACAAACCACAATAATTTCATAGCAAGAAAGGCCACTTTATTAAGACAGGTCGGATATATAAACAAAACATCTTGCAAAATAAATTGACTCCACAATATTTACATTAACTCTTAAAAGCCCCAAACTTTGCAAAAACGTGTCCCAACACATCCAACAACTTTTCCTTGAAAGAACCCCCATGTAATCAGAACCCCCCCCCATTTTCACTTCCCCTCCCCTGTGTCATTCCTCCCTGGCCCCCCTGAGGGATGGATAAGGCCGCTCAATACTTTCCACCCCCCAAAAGCTCCACCGCGGAAAACCAAATAGTTTTCCTGGCCCCACCCCCCAAATATGCTGAAAAATGAGACCAAATTATAAAGAAAGATTACACCATAAATTTTCTTCCCACGAATTAGCAAGCATATCTCTCAATTCCATTAAGTAATAGGCCTGACCTAACTGAGATAAGTGCATGCTATCTTCTCTAAACAAATGTCCTTCTCCTTTGGTAATGTTACAATTGGTCAAGTCAGTCAAGTCAAGTCAAAGAATTTATATAGCGCGTTACATACCCAGAGGGTTTCAAGGCGCTTAAGGAGGGGTGGGGAATTACTTGTCAAATATCCACGTTTTAAGTTGCTTTCTGAATGTTAGGTGGTTCTGGGTAAGGCGAAGGTAAGTGGGAAGTGAGTTCCAGGTTTTAGCTGCCAGGTAGGAGAAGGATCTGCCTCCCATGGTGGTCTTGTTGATGCGAGGTACAGTGGCAAGGGCTTGGTTGGAGGATCGAAGCTGGCGGGAGGGGGTGTAGAAGGACATTCGTGTGTTGAGGCATTCTGGTCCGATTTCGTAGAGTGCTTTGTGTGCGTGGGTTAGGAGCCGGAAAGTGATCCTCTTATTGACGGGAAGCCAGTGGAGGTTTTTCAGGTGACCAGAGATATGTTCTTTACGCGGGATGTCTAATATGAGCCTGGCTGAGGCGTTTTGGATTCGTTGGAGTTTTTTCTGGATTTTAGCGGTAGTCCCGGCGTAGAGGGTGTTTCCGTAGTCCAGTCGGCTCGTGACCAGAGCGTGGGTGACCGTTTTCCTAGTTTCGGTGGGGATCCAACGAAATGTTTTTTTGAGCATGCGGAGAATGTTGAAGCAGGATGAAGAGACGGCGTTGACTTGTCTGTTCATTGAAAGTGAGGAATCCAGGATGACGCCCAGGTTCCGTGCGTGGTCTGCCGGGATGGGTGCTTTTCCAAGGGCTTCTGGCCACCAAGAGTCGTCCCATGCGGAGGGGGAGGTACCTAAGATGAGGACTTCTGTTTTGTCTGAGTTCAGTTTCAGACGGCTGTGTTTCATCCATTCGGCTACTTCTTTCATTCCTTCGTGTAGGTTCGTTTTGGCGGTGCTAGGGTCATTGGTGAGTGATAGGATCAGTTGAGTGTCATCCGCGTAGGAGATGATGTTGAGGTTGTGTTGGCGGGCGATGGCCGCGAGGGGGCTCATGTATACGTTGAAAAGGGTGGGGCTGAGTGAAGATCCTTGTGGTACGCCGCAGATGACTTCATTGGCCTCTGACTTGAATGGTGGAAGGCGGACTCTCTGGGTTCTTCCGGTGAGGAACGAGGTGATCCATTCCAGTGCTTTTCCTTGGATTCCGATGTTTGTGAGGCGCTGTAGAAGGGTGCTATGGCAGACTGTGTCGAAGGCTGCGGAGAGGTCGAGGAGGATGAGGGCCACTGTATCTCCATTGTCCAGTAGAGTTCGAATGTCGTCTGTTGCTGCGATGAGGGCGGTCTCAGTGCTGTGTTTTGCTCGGAAGCCGGACTGTGAGGAGTCGAGGGATTTGTTGGCTTCGAGGAAGGCGGCGAGCTGGTTGTTGACTGCTTTCTCGATGACTTTGGCCGGGAATGGAAGGGGCGAGATGGGGCGGTAATTTTTGAGTTTGGTGGGGTCCGCTGTGGGTTTTTTCAGAAGGGCGCTGAGTTCAGCGTGTTTCCAGCTTTCTGGGAAGGTGGCGGATTTGAAGGAGCAGTTGATGACGTCTCGGAGGTGCGGTGCTATGATGGAGTCTGCTTTGTTGAAGATGTGGTGAGGGCAAGGGTCTGTGGGGGATCCTGAGTGGATGGAGTTCATCAGGCGGATGGTGTCCTCAGTGGAGATAGGGTTCCAGTCATTAAGGGTGTTCGAGGGGGGTGAAGGTCCAGCAGATGGTTGGGAGGGTTGGTCTCCGGGTTGGTTGTCGAAGCTGTTGTGGATGTCTGCAATTTTGTTGTGGAAGAATGAGGCTAGGGAGTCGCAGAGTGCTTGAGAGGGGGTGATGTCGTTAGAGTTGGCCGAGGGATTGGTAAATTCCTTGACGATGTTGAAAAGTTCCTTGCTGTTGTGGGCGTTGTTATCTAGTCGTTCCTTGAAGGCGGTTTTCTTTGCCTTTCGGATCAGTTGGTGGTGTATGCGGGTGGCGTTTTTGAAGGCGTCCTTGGTGCTGGTGGTTGGGTCTTTTTTCCAGGCCTTCTCAAGGGAGCGGCAGAGTTTCTTGGATTTCTTAAGATCATCGTTGAACCATGAGGCCTTCTTGATGCCAAGTTTGCTTTGTCGTTTTTTCAGTGGTGCTAGGATGTCGGCGCTGTTGGATAGCCATAGGGAGAGGTTGGTGGCGGCTTGGTCGGGGTTTGAGGAGTGGGCTGGGGGGTTTAGAAGAAGCGATGAGGAGATCTGGTCGATGGTGATTTTGTTCCAGTTTCTTTGCAGAGTTGGTTGGGGGTGGTTGTTGGGTTTGGGCTTGTTGTAGGTAAAGTGAACGCAGCTGTGGTCAGTCCAGAGGAGAGCCGTAGTGTGGCTGAAGGAGACATGATTGCTGGAGGTGAAGATAGGGTCGAGAGTGTGGCCTGCGATGTGGGTGGGGGAAGTGACCAGTTGTTTAAGTCCAAGGTTGGCGAGGTTGTCCAGAAGGGTGGTGGAGTTGCGGTCGTTGTTCTTTTCAAGGTGAAAGTTGAGGTCTCCCAGGAGGATGTAATCTTTGGAGGGGAGTGCGTGTGGAGTGATGAAGTCCGTGATGTCCTCACTAAATTGTGCGCGGGGTCCTGGTGGTCTGTAAAGGAGGGTGCCTCTGAGTGTGGTCTTGGGGTCGATGTGGATCTGGAAGTGAAGGTGTTCAGAGTTGGCGAGATTGATGTCAGAGCTGGTTGAGATGTGGATGGATTTCTTATGGACGATAGCGATTCCTCCTCCTGTGTGGCCGGTACGGTCCTTGCGTATGATCTTATAATCTTCTGGGATGGCAATGGTGATGTCTGGGGCGGAGGAGGCGTTCATCCATGTTTCTGTAAGGAAGGCGACGTCCGGAGAGATGGTGTCTAATAGATTCCATAGGTCAATGGCGTGCCTGTGGACCGATCGGGTGTTGAGCAAGATGCATTGTAGGTGGTTAGGGTCGGGAATCTGAGGTGTGATCGTAGCGGAGTTGTTGATGGTGCCGATGAATTTGCAGGAGTAGCATGAGAAAGGTCCATGGGTGTGTCCAGGAGCGGCTTGGACGCAGTTGGGGGGACAGCCGGGGTTAAGGGCTAGGAGGGTGATGGCATCGTAGGTAATGCGGGATGGCTGGGCAATGCGAGGGCCAGGGGGTCTGGCGCTGGGCGCGGTCCAGGCGCGGACGGGCGTAGACGGGCTTACCTTTGGCTCACATTTATACCCATAGTGTGGTAAAAAACAATCATAGCCTGATTAAGTTACCGGCGCCTAGCCTTCTCGACTGCAGCATGACATCTAGCCCCCCTCCAAACTTTTCTGAAAATGAATTCAGTCCAAATTAGACATGTGTCTGGCCAATTGTTTTTAATGACGCTGAGGTTCAATTTCATTAGCTTAATAAGTGTCAAGCCCGATAGGGACACTAAATCATTTTCCCCTAAATGTATAATCAACATGTTAGGAGGACCCCTAGAAGAAAAAAGTTCTGCAAGCTTAGGGAATACACTCTCCCACCTCATGCCACTCCTGTTTTTCTATAAGACTTTGTGTCTGGCACTTGGGAGTCCCAGTGATCTTCCATAAATTTGTTTTTCAGCAAACAAAGCAGCCCACTTTATGAATGAGTGGCCCACTATCCAAGTATTTAGTTTTCTTGACAATTGGCCCTGCGGGCGACCTAAATAGACAAACAACAATTAATGATGGAAAAAGGGGAGAGATCATTTTCTAAAGTAACAGGTATAACTAGCTGATTACCACCTCCCAATCCTCTGAATTTCATTCCATGCCCAACCCAACCTTGCTGCTTCAGTGGCAGCTCCAATACGAAAAGAGTGAGTCCCAAACAAGAGGGGGTCTTTGCCCAACCTAACCAGGGCCTTCCTTAAAATTGCTAGCAGTTGAGAACTAAAAATCTTAGATCCATCCATGTGGCTTGAAACTTACTAAATTAGACAAACTTTCCCACTGCACAACTGGACAGTATCCTTCCACCCCGCTTCAGTTTAAGTGTATCCAAACACCTTTACCTATCTGATCAGTTTTAGAAGACCTCAACCAAATCCTAAGTTTCTGCTCTTGTAAGAAAATATCATCACTGCATAAACCAGAAAAACCTTGTAAACCCAACACTTCAGAGACCCTAAAAGCCCCAAAAAAGGACCAAATCATGCATAAACGAAAACGACATACCTCCCAATCATTATAGCAACAAAAAGGTAACTGTTCAAAAATCAACTGTAATAAATCAAAATACACTGGTTCCCTTAGAGAAAATTGAGGATTCTTCTCGCTGCTGAGACCTTTTAAAACTTACCTGACTAACACTCCTGTAACCAGGTCGTATCCCCACCACAACTGCCCATAAAAAGAAACACCGGTCAGCTTTCCTGCAATGGTAGTGTGTGATAAACCCTTGTTTATTAAATATATTACGAAGTCCATAACCCTTTTTTCATTATTGACCACCTTTTCACCATGAAAATCAAAATTATCATAACTTAAAAATTCCAACCAAGCTTGTTGATAGTTTTTCTTGGTAGAAGAAGCTATCGATTTTTCCACGAACTCAACGATCCCCATTCCCCAAGATCCCAACCTCTCTGAGGAATGTTCGTCTTGATGCGATCTGCCCCTGGTGCCAGAATGTGAAACCTCTGCCACTGAAAGCGAGACAGAGCATCTGCTATGGAATTATTAGTGCCAGGAATATGTCTCGCCTTAAAAACAATATTCAATTTCAGACTCTGAAGCATAAAAGCACGTAAAAGGCGCAATACTCTCAAGTCTTTTGTCCTCTGTTTATTGATTAATTCTACCAGTGCCATGTTATCGACATGAAAGAGTACAGAACGATCACAAAATTCCTCACCCCAGACCAGCAAAGCGGCAATCAAAGGAAAAAATTCCATAAAGGCAGTACTATGTCCTTGCCGCAGCCAGAGAGAGGACCAGCTCTCTGCACACCACTGACCCTCCCAAAACAATCCAAATTCATTCACACCTGACGCATCCGAAAATATTTGAATCTGCCACAAAAAATTGTCATCAGCAAAATACAGTGACGCTTCTTTAAAGTCTTCCGAAAATCACAGCCAGATATGTAGATCCTATCTAACAGCCTTTGAGATCCCAACTTTGTGTTGCGGACGGTAAGCCCCAGACATGGACATACCAAGACGCCTGCAAAAAGTCCGGCCTGCTCTGACCACTCTACAGGCAAAATTTAAATAACCCAGCAAATGTTGAACTTGCCTCAGTTCCAGTTTAGGTTGATCGATGACATATAACAAAAAGAACCAAATCTCAAGCACTTTTTTGGCCGGCAATCTGGCTATCGTGTCTATTGTGCCAATTTCAATTCCTAGAAAAGTTAATGTTGTACTAGGACACTTTGTTTTTCCAGGAGCTAAAGGTACACCTATTTCCTGAGTTATGTCTTGAAAGCTTTGCAGAGCTAGACTGCACTAATTAGATTGTTTAGCACCGATGAACAGGAAATCATTCAAGTATTGACAAACTAGAGCATGCCCACGAACTTGGGTAAAACACCACTGTAAAATCGAGCAAAATTTGTCAAATAAGGCACAAGAGACAGAACATCCCATGGGAAGAACTTTGTCAAAATAAAAAGCACCATCAAAAACATGCCCAATAATTCAAAATCGGAAGGGTGGGTCAGCAGAAGGCAAAAAACGGATTTTATATCACTGTTTGCCAACTCCACACCAGCCCCCACCGACCTCACCAACTTCAATGCATCGTCCACTGAAGCATAGGTTACACTGGTGTCTGAGGAAGAAATGAAATCATTGACAAATTGACTCTCCGGCCAGGATAAGTGGTGAATCAAACAATATTCTCCTTCTTTCTTTTTGGGTAACCATTCCCAGATGCTATACGATCAAGTTTGCAAGAGGGCTCTGCAAAAAGGGGCCAGCTATTCTACCTGCTTGAAGCTCTGCATTAAGCTTCTGCCGCACTACCAGAGTTAACTGTTTAGCAGATTTGAGATTGTCAGTCCACCTCCTCCGACTGGGCCCCAGGTAACCAATTTTGAAACCTTCTTTGAAACCCCAGTAAACACTAGATGCAGCATCTACATTCAGATAAAAAACTCAACCAATACTCTAAAACGTCTAATCTAATTGGTGTAAGAGCCCTTTGGTACATATTGTAGCGTTGTGCCTCTGCCCCGCTGGAATCTACCTTCATCTCCAAATTTTGCTCCTGCAAAACATTGGGTGATAGGTTGCTGTCCTCCACATTGGGAACAATCATGTTTGTACCGAAAAAATTGTCTGCTACAAAATCCTCTAATAAAATTCCAGCATGCCCCATTGACCAATGTTTGTCCCCTACCATGCCAACCCACTCCATCCTGGGCGGGACGCGGCAGAAAGGGCCAATAAGTAATCGGTAAACCACTAGCAGTGTGAGTGGTGGCCGTAGGATGAGTGGAAGACATCCACTGTAGCCATAATTCAGAATCTATGTCCCCCCATGGTTTGTCATGAAATAAACTTAACCTGGCTCTAAACACCTCATCATAGCTCAACCAGGCGTAACCTCCAAAATGCATTTGTGCCTTCTGAATTATATCCATATATTTGAACACAGCCACGGCTTGATCATGATGACGTTCATAGTATACGCTTGCATATATAAGAAAGGCCGATGTCCAATTATCAATAGTTTTTGGAAGCCTGGGCCTCCTAGCTAATTCCCACTCCTCCTCCTTAGAGCCTTCTTTGGCTTGAATAGCTCTATGTAACAGCTTAAAAACGTCTACAAAATCATGATTTCAAATTCTATTTTTTGTCTTGTCTGACAGATGAGACCCCAAAGGCATTGTAAAACCCATATAAGGCAGTTTGTTATGTATATTCTGATCCTCCACTTTATCAGCTTTATCAGCATTGTCTACCTCTAAAACCTTCTTGGATTGAATTGAACTGTTAATTACACTACAACATTTTTCTGTAACCTGTGTACCTGTGTTCTTTAATACCACATCCGTTTGAAAACTCAATTCAGTATCCACCAACCCTTCACCCACACCAATAGAACGTACGTTACACTCTTTGTAATCAGATTGATGCCATGAACTCCACCACTGCCCCTTACCTGAAGGTAATTGAGAGGAACGTTTCTTGAACTCTTTAGGATCGTCCCGCTGTTGAGGTCCACTCAGATCATCTTGGTCCGATGACTTGTCCAATTTGGACGATGACTTGTCCGCTCTAGACGATGTCTTGTCCGCTATAGACATCTGTAAAATACTAAAAACATTTTTTTCCCTGACATTCCCTTTTGTACCCCAGATTTCTTATGTGAAACCTTCAAATTCTCATCATCATCAACTTTCTTTAATACCCCTTCTTTGATATCATCATCAACATCAAAATTATCCAAAATATCCTCACGTGGTACCAAACGGCTGCTCACACCCAGCTTTTCTCCCTCACCCACGTCCCATCATACAACCTCCAAGAATGTGCTGACATCCGTTTTAGCTGTTCCGCCAATGAAGAAGCATCCGTTCTAGATCTTCTTTGAATTTTAGTCTCCATTTTTTAAGCCGCATCCTGCTCCGCAGACAAACAACTGGTAACACCAGACTACTTATTAAAAAGAACAGAAAATTGAGCCTTCAAGCCGCTCGAGCCTGAAGAGGGCGCAAAACCCAATTTCTTAAAACCTTTCTGACGTGCAGCGCCGTTAGACACTGAAGAGGCTAAATCTGAATGAGGGACCCAGACCTACTGACCAGACGGCAGACTTAAATCCGAATCAAAATAGGAATGGACTGGGTCTTGGTATTGCAGTTAATATCTCTTAAGTAAGAGTAAACCGAAAAATCTTTGTGCCTATGACAAAGGGGAATACCAATACGTTCCATAGGATAAATAACCTGTTCCCCCAATGACCTGTCAAAATCTGAGCCTGAAACCTGACAAGATTCGTCAAAATCAGGTATTGATTCATAGAAAAACTGCTTGTCTAACTTAAACTTTGCAGCCCAATCGGATCTCTCCATAGGAAATAAAGCTTCAGAATGTGCCCCCTCTAAAGCTACTTTGTTATTAAAAGATGCAGTAAAATGTGTTAAGTTTATAAATCTGGCAAACAATCTTCCTCACTGTCACTTGAGTATGCCACAAGTGAGGAAGACCGCTGCTCAAGCTTAATCTGAGGAATTACATTTTCTTTATTAACAGGTGAGGTGTTGCTTATGCTTAACACCTGCCTCCGTGACAAAAACGCCCCTTGCTCCTGAAAAGTGTGAGAAGAATTATCTTTGCCTTTCAAAACTATAACAAGAACATTTTTAATATCCCTCCCACGTTTCTGCCCCCACGAGATAAAGGAGCTGATTTAGCCTTCTTAGCAGTGCCTGAGAAGCGCTTAATTGTTCTGCCCCTTTTACCTTCCTCCTGGAAATGCCTCCCTGCTGTTTGGCAAGATAATTCACCACCGCGCCCGGTCCTATCAGAGACAGGCGCTTGAAAGGAAGGCTCCGTCACCGTGAGCATTGACTAAATTACCGCAGCCGGCCGATAGCAGGAGATCGGTAGAGGGCCTGGCATAAGCAGGTAGACATGCTGCCACTGCCATAGCCACCCCCTCAGCTGCCTTTCGCCTGGGACTCTCCAAACCGACCTACGCCTCGCCAGGAAAACCGGGCTGAAGGAGATCCTCTCTCCCAGCCTGGCAGATGATCCGAATCACATCTCTCTCAGATTCCGACATAGCAACGAAATAAAGAAAGCTAAACTCTCTGAGGGAACTGACAGGAGCTAAACCCCGCCTACCACAGGCGACTGACGACTGACAGAAAAACCTTCCGGCCAAGCTACCTAATGCTTAACTGTCACTAAAATCCCCGCCCGCCCTCCTCACCAATCTGAATTCAGTGGTTGGTACCACTGCACGAACCATCCCAGGGGGAGACCGGCATGTGCCAATCTCTCCATGGGTTCCCATTAACACTAAGGGAAACACATCCAGGACCGTACATTTAAAAATGAGAAATGTTAATGGAAAACCACGACATCAGCAGCAAATGCATTGTGAACCAGGCAAATAACAGAGAGACATCGGGAGTGCACAATTTCAAGAAAAAAGTCCTACTGTTATGCAGAAGCACCAGCATCAGGATGTCTCATTTAAAGACAGAGAATGGATATTCCATTCTTGAATAGGCAGCAAATCAAGCGCAAGAGGAAAATGACTCAAGGTTGCAGGTGTTGCCTTTATTTAAAATAATAAAAACTCCAATCTCTCAGTTGAACATCTATACTATACTCCAGCCTCTGTTAAACATCTATACTCAAGCCAGTTCCTGTTAGGCACTGAGTTGTGCATTCTTCCAAGACGACTTCACACTTTATGGATCCTTTCAACTATACCTTACCACTTTTTGTCTGTACTAGATGTAAAAACTACTCACAGCTCACCCAACTCAAGCCATACCCTTTAGAGATAGACTGTTGTTTTAAAGTTTTAACAGTACATTGTAGTAAGAAAACTCTGGAGCGACCCCGTCGGAGACCCAACCTCAACGTCTACCATGGAAACAATAGTATGTTGTAGCTGATGAAATTAGAACATTGATCCACCTCTTCAAGACAGCCCCTCATTCACAAAGAACATGCCCCCCCAAGTACTCAGCACTCAAATCTGGTTGATTATACTGGTGCCAATATCAAGTGCTGCCCACCAGACATTGCTTTATTCACCATTACCCATGAATATAACACTAATTTGATATACTACTAACTTGCTGACTGCACATATTGTCCAATATTTATGCCGTATTTAGCATATGCACTTCTCCAACATCAAATTCTCTGAGGTCAACCTTGCTGTTTGAGCCCAGCAGTGACATTTACATATCGTTAAGCCTAGGGCCTCGTTTTATATTATTTTGTTATTAGAGCCACCATGGGGGATAGATAAAGGCCTATTGAAATGAATTATCGAATTACACAGCAACACATGGGTTAGAGTGAAATTGTCAGATAGAAGGTGAATGATGCCAAAAACATTTACTTACAGTGACCTTAAGCAAAGATGTATTTTGCCACTCTCGTTATTTAAGGTATTTATCTCCGATATTACAGAGACTCTTCATGAACCTTTGGGAGATGCTCCTGAATCAGCTAAATCAAAGGTGAATATTTGACATATGCAGATGATCTTGTGATTTATGTACCCTCTCAAATTGGTCTACTTCAGGAGCAGGCCAAACTGCCCGAGTTTAATAGTGCCCATAATCTGGTGATTAACATAAATAAGACGAAGGTTATGTCCTTTGGATTTCATAGTCCAACATGTATCTGAAATATTGGAAATGATAGGATCGAACAGGTGAAATAGTACACGTATTTGAGGGTGGTGATTGACATTAAACTTAATTGGAGCTACCAGCTGGCACAGATGCACCAGGAAACCCTGAACAGTGGAGATGGTATTAAATGCTTTGTAAGAAAATATGGTGGTGGTGCTGTGGGCCCTATCACAGCAACAGCCCAAAAGCTGCCCGTTGTTCTGTATGGTGCAATAGGTTGGTCCCAAACCACAATAATAAAAGCAGAAACTATATTCCTGGTGTGCATTAGGAAGTTGTTTTACTTGAGGAAGTCCACACCACAAAGTAGAATAAGATAAGAGTTTGGCCTCTTATAGCTTGAAGCTTTAGTTAGTATTAACCATCTGAATTACTTCATTAATTCCCATAGAGCGCATGGATATATATTAAAAATGTGTTTTAAAGAAGCTATACAACAATACACTACATTTGCTTTAAACATGCACAGGATACAGAATCTTATTGTAAAATCCAAACTGTCAGATCTAAAAGAGCTAGTAAATATGCTAAGGGATCTTCGGAAACATTGGTTAAAAAGGAAATAACAACATCAAGCTAGCTAGCTGATGTAGCATGGCTTCAAAGTATGACAACTCGAAATATACCATTGAAACGCTCATGATGCAGCGGCAGGCTTGTGTGGACTTCGATAACAGTTTGGAAACCCAAAAAATCATTCCAACGCCTCAGACTGCTATGTTTACCATGTAAGCCATCTGATGGCTCATGAAGATTGTCCAGTGTCTCAGCATCTGCATGTAGGCTCTGCAATTGGAGAGAAGAAACTTTGGAACATATCTTATGTTTATGTCCAGTTTTGCTTGAGCTTCGTAGGATTCATGTAAGACCAATGCTCATAATGGAAGGTATAAGGACGATTCAAGAAGCAAGTTCTTTTTTTTGTTCAAATGATCTCCCTAAAATTAGCAGGGCACATCATTAGATTTTTAAACAAGGCTCTAAAATTTTGGGAGAGTATTGTCGATGAAGTGGTCACTATTTTTATATTCTGTATTCTATGTCTTTTATACATTTCTGTGTATATTGTAGGTTGGCCTGAATATTGCATTTTTCAATTTTTTTTGAAGTATTTATGCAGAAAGTTCGATTTCTAATTCATGACTGAATCGTCTTTTTTGTATATCCTTTTAATCTAAACTTAAACAATAATTTACTACTACTATTACTACATAGAAATTAAGACCATCAAATATCTATATGTGCTTTCTCTCCATACAATTCAATGGGGCTTAATCACGTGACAGAAACTTGTTACTCCCAGCAAAAACATATCTAATCGGAACATTTTTGGATTTGCTCCCTGAGAAACCACTGAACATCGATGTGGAGAAGATATCATTCACATACTATACTGGGCTCATAATCTCCTAATATCCCGCTTTCACTAGCTAGAATCGAATGCAAGGTTGCGCTTCTAAGAAATGTGCAAATGTACAAGCTGGCCCCTTCTGACTTTCAGTCCTACTTGAGCCATGAAAATATATTCAATGCCACAGGACGCTTTAAGACTACTATAAAACAACATCCATATTTCATTATAAAATATTGGTATATACTTGGTTATATACGTTATTATAAACATTGTACTACAAAGGCGTACGTCAACATGACATAAGCAGGATTTAAGTGCTCATAGTATGGTTTTCTATTTATTTTTATTTTATTAATACATTTGTGTAGTGCTGGAGCAACACAGGGAACACTCCAAAGTGTTTTTAAGGATGGCATTACAAAAGTACGGAGTAACCAGCTGAAATGCAAATCAATTCTTTGAATTTGAGGTAGACATCTGCAAACAAATGGTTGAAAGAAGCAACTTACAAAGAGAAGAGTGTTGAGAAAGGATTGATCTGCCACCAAAGCATTTGAATCTTAATAGGGAAATGACAGGATGGTTTTGGGTAGTCGATATTAAGCATCTTGGCATTTGGTAAGTTACGTCTGTTTATTAAGGCGGTATGAAATTTGGGCCAGGAAGAGCCTTTCACCTGACATGTAAGACTATACATTCAATTGTTAGTTTTATTGTGAGCCTATGGTGCATTATCACATTGGAAATGATGGTTGGTGTGCTTCCGTCCAGGGGAGAGGCAAGCAACATAGGGTCTGATTTAGAATTTGGCAGACAGGTGCTCCATCACAAACATGATGGTTATCGCGGCCACCTGATTATAAGTGTCATAGGGTATAATTCACTTGTTATACCGCGGATGGGTTGTCCATCACATTTGTGACAGTATAACCATTCTGTCAAAATAAAGTTGTGGACTTTATGCAGTTTAGTGGTAATTTTGGCACGAAGGCGAGCATAAACACAATTGCAGTGGTCTATTCTGGTAATGACCTCATTAATGACGAGAGCGCTTCTTTGACGTAGAAGTAGTAGATGCAGAATAGGATGCCTGGATGGTAGAAAATGTTTTCACCAATATTGTGGAAGGATCATCAGTATGTTACCATCTACAAAAATCCAAATTATTTTGAGAGATTAACGTGGATAATCACCAAGCCCAATACATCATATCTCAGTCTAAGATGAGTTGCAGCAGCTCCAATTCACTTGACTACAGCCATGGGCAATCAATCAATCAATCTATCAGAGTACTTGTAAAGTGCGCTACTTACCCGTGAGGGTCTCAATGCGCTGAGGGGAGGGGAGGTGCTGCTACTGCTCGAAGAGCCAGGTCTTGAGGAGTCTTCTGAAGGTGAGTAGGTCTTGGGTCTGCCGTATGTGGCTAGTGAGGGTGTTCCAGGTCTTGGCGGCGTAGTAGGAGAAGGATCTGCCACCGGAGGTCGTTAGTTGGATGCGGGGGACAACGACGAGGGCCAGGCTGGTTGAGCACAGCTGGCGGGTGGGGGTGTAGAAGCTGAGTCTGCTGTTCAGGTAGGCTGGTCCGGCGTTGTGAAGTGCTTTGTGTGCATGGGTGTGGAGCTTTAAGGTGATCCTCTTGTCGACGGGGAGCCAGTGTAGGTCTTTAAGGTGGGGGTGATGTGGTTGCGGCGGGGGATGTTGACGATCCGTCGGGCGGAGGCGTTTTGGATGCGTTGTAGTCGTCGTAGGTGTTTGGCTGGGATTCCTGCGTAGAGTGCATTGCCGTAGTCCAGTCTGCTGCTGATGAGGGCCTGTGTCACCGTTCTTCTTGTTTCGGTCGGGATCCACTTGTAGATCCTGCGAAGCATGCAGAGGGTGTTGTAGCAGGAGGAGGAGATGGTGTTGACCTGTTTAGACATTGAGAGGGAGGAGTCGAGGATGAATCTTAGGTTGCGCGCATGGTCGGTGGGTGTTGGTGCTGTTCCCAGTGTGGTCGGCCACCAGGTGTGGTCCCAGGCTGAGGGGGTGGGTCCAAGGATGAGTACCTCCGTTTTGTCTGAGTTCAGCTTCAGACGGCTGCTCCTCATCCAGTTGACGACGGCAGCCACCCCCTCCTGGCGGTTGGTGTTGGCGGTGTGAGGATCCTTGGTGAGGGAGAGAATCAGCTGGGTGTCGTCGGCGTAGGAGATGATGTTGAGGTCGTGATGGCAGGCCACTTGTGCGAGGGCGGTCATTTAGATGTTGAACAGGGTCGGGCTGAGGGATGAGCCTTGGGGGACACCGCGGATGATGTCGGTGGCTTTGATTCGGAAGGGTGGGAGGCGGATGCTCTGGGTTCTGCCGGAGAGGAAGGATGTGGTCCAGTCAAGGGCCTTCTCTTGGATTCCGGCTTCTGTGAGTCTTTAGAGTGCGGTGGCAGACCGTGTCGAAGGTGGCCGACAGGTCCAGGAGGATGAGGGCTGATGTTTCACCGTTGTCCAGTTGGCGCCTGATGTTGTCAGTGGCTGCGATGAGGGCTGTCTCGGTGCTGTGGTTTCCTCTAAATCCAGACTGGGATGGGTCCAAGATGTTGTTTTCCAGGTGGCGGGTCAATTGTCTGTTGACAAATTTCTCGATGACCTTTGCCAGGAACGGAAGCAGGGAGATGGGCCGGAAGTTCTTGAGGTCCTTGGGGTCCGCTTTCGGCTTCTTGAGGAGGGTGTTCATTTCGGCGTGCTTTCAGCTTTCCGGGAATGTCGCTATTTCGAAGGAGATGTTGATGACCTTCTGTAGTTGGGGTGCTATGGCTGCGTCTGCTTTGTTGAATATGTGGTGTGGGCACGGTTCTAACGGAGATACTGAGTGGATGGAGTTCATGACCTTGAGTGTTAGTCGTCACTGACGTTGGACCAGGAGGTCAAGATGATAGTGCTGGTGGTGTTCACAGTTGTGGAGTCTGGCGTAGTCGGGACGGTCGTGGTGTTCAGGCTGTTGTGGATGTCAGCAATCTTGTGGTGGAAGTAGTTGGCAAGTGAGTTGCACAGTTCTTGTGAAGGTGGGATGTAGTTGGAGCTGGGGTTGGAGGGTTCCTTTACCTTGCTGAAGAGCTCTTTGCTGTCGTGAGCATTGTTATCCAGGCGTTTTATGAAGGAGGATCTCTTGGCTAGTCTGATTAGGTGGTGGTATCTGCGGGCGGCGTTCTTGTGGGCTGCGTGGCTGTCCGGTGTTCGATCTTGGAGCCATATTTTCTCTAGTTTCTGGCATGCGAGTTTGGAGGTCTGGAGCTCATTGGTGAACCAGGTGGCTCTCTTGCTGGCGTGGTCGTTGGAGGGTTTCTTGAGCGGGGCGAGGGTGTTGGCGCAGTCGTCGATCCACTGTCTGTGGTTGTGGGCTGCGGTTTTTGCTTTGGCTGGGTCAGTGGGTGGGTTCTGTGCAAGGGTGGTGGTCAGTTGGTCTTCGGTAGCTTTGCTCCAGCAGCAGCAAGGCAGATGTTGAGTGCAGTGGTGCGTGGCTGGTTTCTTGAAGGTGAAATGGATGCAGCGGTGGTCGGTCCAGTGGAGTTCAGTGGTGTGGTCGAAGGCGAATTGGGTGCCTGTGGAGAAGATGGGGTCCAGCGTGTGGCCAGTGGCGTGGGTGGGTGCGGTGACGATTTATCTGAGGCCGAGGTTGGCGAAGTTGTCAATCAGGGTGGCAGAGTTGGTGTTGATGTTGTTCTCGAGGTGGAAATTCAGGTCCCCGAGGAGTATGTAGTCCGTGTAGGCGAGTGCATGGGTGCTGGCGAGGTCAGCGATGGAGTCGCTGACCTGAGCCAGGGGTCCGGAGGGTCTGTAGATGAGTTTTCCTATGAGGGTGGTGTTGGGGTCAGTGTGGATCCGGAAGCGCAGGTGTTCAGCAGTGTTGAGGGTGTCATCTGCGTGGGTGGCAACCTTGAGGGTGGATTTGTGGACGATGGCTATTTCTCCTCTGGTTCCGTTGGTGCGATCCCTGCGGGTGATGTTGTAGCCGTCCGGGATGACTGTTGCGATGTCCGGCGCCTAGGAGTTGTTCCACCAGGTCTTGATCAGGAAGGCCACGTCTGGGGCGGAGGTGTCAAGCAGATCCCAGATCTCGATGGCTTGTTTGTGTGCGGAGCGGGTGTTGAGGAGTATGCAGCGGAGGTGGTTGGGCTCAGTCCTTGGAGGTTTGGTGGTTCTGTCGCAGGTGAAGCTGCAGGTGTGGCAGGAGAAGGATCCTTGGGTCCATTTTGGGTTGGCCTGAAAGCAGGTGTGGTTTCGGTCGGCGTTGAGTGCGTGTAGGCTGCTGGCATCGTAGTGGAGTCTGGTGTTGTGGTGTTCGCGGGGTCCAGGGGTTCTGGCACTGGGCGTGGTCCAGGCGCAGGTGGGTGCAGACGGGCTTGCCTCTAGCGCGCCTCCGGCGCGCTCGCTGCTCGGCCGCGCAGCTGCCACCATTAAAGGCTGGGAAGGAGGGAGGAGCAGCTGGAAGGCAGGAGCGGGGTGGCGAATGGAAGGCGAGGGGGTGTGGCCGTATGGGAGCAGCAGCGGGAGCGGCCAGTGGGGTACAGAGGAAAAAAGGGGGGTGGTGAGGAGACGAGGGCACAAGGGCTAAACAAGGGAAATAATTACCAAGTCAGTGTGAACAGTGGAGCACAATCAAAGGGGTACAGAACTAGGGAATGCACAAAAATACAATAGCAGGATCGAACTCACGGAAGAGCGGCAATGAGGGGCGGAAGGCACTCGCACACAGGAGGAGATGTGTGGCGTGGGGAGCGACCTGGCCTGTGGGCAGGGGCCACATTCAGGACATTCCCCTAGGCTATTGTCAAAATTACTTTGGGACTTTGATGTGAAATGGATGTCATCAGCACATACATGATAACTCAAATTGTAGCCTTTGAGCATGTTGGCATGTTACCTAGGAAAGAGGAAATCTATTTCAAGACTGTTCTGCTGGTGCCAAGGTTCTAATAGAGTCAGTCCAAGTGTTGACATGCTCAGCAGGGCCTAAGGTTCCTGAGAGATCAAGCAGGATCAAAACACAACCTTACCTTGGTTCAAACCGGTGAATATGTTCACATGGATGTTGATGATGATAGTCTTTGTTCCTTGAATAGGCTAGACTCGGATTGGAAATCACTCATGATCTTGGGCTATTGCAAGAGAGCTGAGGGTTGTCTGTTGACCCAGATTTTAATATCTTGCAAAGCTTGGAAGGCTCACTATCAGAGCATAGATGGCAAGAGATTCTGAGTCTACTTTGGGATTCTTCAGTTGTGGAGTATTCCTACACCATTTGAGTAGATGTTGACGTTCACCATCCTGAAGCGAGGCAATGCCGGATTTGGTTCTGAAGAAGATAAGAGCCAGTTGACCGAGTTGAAGGATTTTTGCACTGCAGATTTCTTCAGGCCTTGCTGTTGTCTTAAGGGTGTTGGAGAATTCAAGGAACTTGAAGTCGTTGTACTCCTTGGAGCCAAAGGGAATTATAAAGACGCAGTAATGTTGGATCTTTATGTATATTTTTGTTATTAAAATACGCCATGAGATTATTATACAGTAATTGGGCAGGTACCACAGATATAGGTGTCGCAGGAGACGGAATAAATTACTGGTATGCTATGAAGTGTATTTTCTCTGAGTTACCTGCTTCACTAATGCATGAATGGAAATAACATTTTTTGATCAAAGATAATCCAGAAAAGTCTCCCTTTTTAACGCATGCCAGCGTCTTTCATAACTACATTTCTATTTTTACCTGATTGTTTTTTTCTTTTGTACTGCTCCTTTCTTAAATGTATGGCTGTCTCTATTGTCTACGTTACATGTATTCTTTTTTATATATCCGCCTGTTACAATTGTGGGTACAGAGAAAATGTTTGGTTCCATTTACTGTTCAGTTCCATGAAAATGAAGAAGTCATTTCAATGTCCCTACTACCAGGAAAGTCTGCTCGTGGCCTTTTCTTTCAACAAATACCCAGGCATCACTGAAGCTATTAAAGTGATGACCCGCATCTGAGCTGTATCAGAGATTCAGAGCTGCACTATCACAGTGTACCAGCAGGTCCATCACATTAGGACTCCTGTTATGTTAGCAGTTTTAAAGAGCATCAGTGATTTTGTTTTAGCTAAAGTTTTAATGAAAAAACTAAATTAAATGTTAGTGGGGAGGCACATTTATATGCCTCTCAGCTATCATAATTGATATTGATTTTTGGATTGTAATTAGGATATCAAGCCCAGCAAAATAATTTATTTGGAGTAGAACTGCCCTTCACTTTAGATTCCCTTCGAATCTACTGTAAAACACAAACAATTAAATATACATGTTTAGGAAACTAATGTTTAAAAAAAAAAACAATAATGATTTCCCATCTTCAGATTCGGACTCGAGCTGCAAGCTCAGTGTTCAATGCATTTCTTTTATTATTCCGCCTTGGGACCTGACCCTGCATTCCTGATGGAACCTTTATTAATATTAGATAAGAATGTGTTGTTGGTTTTTGGAGCCTGTGAATGTTTTGCAGGCTTATGTAATAAGCCTGATATTGCTTGGTCTGATGGAATTGTTGGAAAACGATATATTTGTCTTGCGCCCCATACCTGTTGTAGGAAATCTCATACTAAATATATTTTCATGATAAATAAAACAGTTTATGTAGAGCACAGCAGCTTGAAACCAGTAAGATGTTTACTAAAGGTAAATGCAGCATAGTGCAAATCCAAACTCGCTATAGAAATGTGTGCGTGGTAGCAACACGATTGCTAAGTTTCACAATATTCATATGACTATCAACTCTACAATTTTTCCTATTGAGTAGTTTTTATCTCTTGAATAACAATAATCAATACTAGTAAATGTAATTGAGATTGCTGTATAATATTCTCCTATATGTGTAGTTTAGACATCAAATGAAAACTGATAGTAATTCAGGACCATATTATACTTGTTACCTGTTATGCATTATTTTATTTCACAGGTTTAGTTAGCCAACTTGAAAAGGGTTCTTTTTCCAAAAAATGATATGTTTATTGAAAAAAGCGAGTGAAATATTGGACTTTACTCTTTAGTTATTTGTAGAAAAAAAAGTGAGACAAATATATAAATATGTAGTTAGGAATGTAAATTTTTAGAAATAAGCATCATTCACTGTGTAGAAGAGAGGGATTGCCGAAGCAGTTCCCTGCAAAGGGCAGGTAACAGTGAGCACCGATTGGAATTCACCTCTTTAAAAACACCACCAGCATTCCCCAGAAGCAGCCTTGGTGATACCAGGAACAAGAGAAGCCTAAAACAGTTCTGAACCCTGAGTGAACCTACAAGAGGTATCCCCTTAACCTCGGGGTCCTGTTGTTCTTGTTCTTTAAGATACACTACTTTGATCACCGAATTTGTTCACATGTGTATCCCTTTGATGAGAGCACAGAACACATTCTTCACTACACACCCACTATGCCATCACAAAGTAAAAGTTTTTTCTTTTAAGTTCTTTATATATGATGTATTATAACTAAAGAGTAACATAACCATTTGTATTGATTGTACAATTTTTAACTCTGGGCCCAGTGTTTTATGTACACGCAGGGGCGTAGCTACAGCTTGTGACGCCTGGGGCTATCCCTCAGATTGCCGCCCCTGGAGAGGGGGGAGGGGTGCTGGAGAAAAAGGACGGCGAGCACTTAAAAGAGGCCAGCGAGACACGTAGTATCGCCGCTATTAGTTACCTCGATCATGCAAGTCACATGCACATTCATGACACGGTCCAAGGCTAAACAGTTGAATACATCAGTGACTTGCAGAGTGATGAAGAGAATGAGGAGGGTGTGGGGGAGAGAGGCCGGGGAGTGATAAAGAGAATGAGGAGGGCCAGTGTGAGGAAGAGGCCAGGGAGTGATGAAGAGAATGAAGAGGGCCGATGTGAGGGAAAGAGGCCAGGGAGTGATGAAGAGAATGAGGAGGGCCGGTGTGAGGGAGAGAGGCCAGGGAGTGATGAAGAGGATGAGGAGGGTGTGAGGGAGAGAGGCCAGGGAGTGATGAAGAGAATGAGAAGGGCCGGTGTGAGGGAGAGAGGCCAGGGAGTGATGAAGAGGATGAGGAGGGTGTGAGGGAGAGAGGCCAGGGAGTGATGAAGCGAATGAGGAGGGCCAGTGTGAGGGAGAGAAACCATGGAGTGATGAAAAGAATGAGGAGGGCCGGTGTGAGGGAGAGAAACCAGGGAGTGATGAAGAGAATGAGGAGGGCCGGTGTGAGGGAGAGAGGCCAGGGAGTGATGAAAAGAATCAGGAGGGCCGGTGTGTGGGAGAGAAACCATGGAGTGATGTAAAGAATCAGGAGGGCCGGTGTGAGGGAGAGAGGCCAGGGAGTGATGAAAAGAATCAGGAGGGCCGGTGTGAGGGAGAGAAACCATGGAGTGATGATGAGGGAGAGAAACCATGGAGTGATGAAAAGAATCAGGAGGGCCGGTGTGAGGGAGAGAAACCATGGAGTGATGAAAAGAATCAGGAGGGCCGGTGTGAGGGAGAGAGGCCAGGGAGTGATGAAAAGAATGATGAAGGCAGGTGTGATGGAGAGAGGCCAGAGAGAGATGAAAAGAATGAAGAGGGCCGGTGTGAGGGAGAGAGACCCGGGAGTGATGAAAAGAACGAGGAGGGCCGGTGTGAGGGATAGAGGCCAGGGAGTGATGAAAAAGAATGAGGAGGGTCGGTATGAGGGAGAAAAGCTAGGGAGTGATCAAGAGGATTAGGAGGGTGTGAGGGAGAGAGGCCAGGGTGTGATGAAAAGAATGAAGAAGGCCAGTGTGCGAGAGAGAGATCAGGGAGTGGTGAAAAGAATGAGGAGGGCCGGTGTGAGGGATAGAGGCCAGGGAGTGATGAAAAGAATGAGGAGGGTCGGTATGAGGGAGAGAAGCCAGAGAGTGATAAAGAGAATGAAGAGGGCCAGGTTGAGGGAGAAAAGGCAGGGAGTGATGAAAAGAATGAGGAGGGTGTGAGGAAGAGAGGTTAGGGAGTAAGGAATAGGATGAAGAGTTGCGGCGGTGAGCATGACATGTTTACAAAAGAAAAATTATTTAGTGCCATGAGGCGACTCAGTTCTTGGTTGTGAGCACTAAAGCTTTTCTAACAAAACACAAGGTAGCATAGGACACTGTGAGCATAGCACAGGTTGGGGAAGAAAGGCATCCGAAGAGCAGGATGGGGTGAGTACAGTAGAGAGAAATGGCTGCACCCTGTGCTTCTGCGTGCCCCCCGTGACCCACCGCAAGATGTCTCGGGTTACAGAAAACTGCAAGGAGCTCGGCAAACCGGAGAGAGGGCTTCATTTTCCCAATGGGCTGGAAGTGCAGCCAATGGTGGGGAGCTGAGAGCCGCCTGTGGGCTAAGCCTGTAACTGATACCCCCAAGTCTACCCAGGGCACGGAAAGGGAGCCGGGAGTCACTGCAGAGACTCGAGACCCGGGCTGGGATGCAGCGGTAGGGCAGGGCTGCCGATAATCCATCTGCCCATATGCATTCATCTATCCATCTGGCCCTGCACCTGAATCCAGCAATACCGGCAGGCATGCGTCCACCCACCCACTTACAGTGCAAACACACACACACTCATCTCTCTGTTCACCAAACCACTCCTCCATCCATCTATTCACCCATTTCCATGCATCTATCCACAAATTTATACCAATTATTCCATTCACCCATTGATACTGATGCATTCCTTTTATCTATTCATTGCTCCATATCCAAGTTTTCTAACAGCACAATTAAGCATAAATCCATACACCAACCTACAGCTTTGTAATTATCTTTCTATACACCCATACCTGTCAGTCTATACAGTCATACATGTATGCAACGATTCATCTTTGTAACCACTCAGGTGTGTATCCATTGATGCATCACCATGTGCATTCAGGAATGCATGAAGTATGTCTGTGGCCCTGTGTGTGCTTGCATTGGTGTTATTTGTGACTGTCTTGTAGTGTGCCTGTGCATGCGTGCGTGTGATCATACACGTTTTAAAAGCCATACATATTGCCTTTGCCAGCGTGTTTTTTAGGAGCTACCCAGCCCTGATTTCGGTGAGCGTTTTCTGTAAAACAAAAGTTTCAATGTCACTCTTTTAAAGTAATTCTGTACCGTACGAGTCATCGCTAGGTAGAGCAGCAGATGAGAGTGGGTGACGTCAGAGCAAAGGACTGCCTCCTGGCAAAGTTCTCAGGCACAACGTCGGATTTTATTATACCCTTGATCAGTGTCACTCATGCCTACCCAGGGTGCGGATGTTAACTATGCATCCCTTCAAGTATAATAGCTGTTTATCTTTTACTGATAAGTTGCCAAACTTCCTATCCCGCCCAGAGCCGCATATCTGATCGTCTGGTTTCACGTTTATTTATTTGTGTTTTTTTTATAGCGCAGACCTTACGCAAAGGCGTCAGAGCGCTTCACAATAGAAACAGTAATGATACATGAGGAGAAAATTACAAAAGCAGACATTAAGTTACATGAGGTAATTGTGAGCAAAGCAAACAAAATACGTGAGGTAGGAAACAGTACATTGCAGGAGGAAAAATTGACAAGTGTGCAGGTTACAAGAGAAAAAAAGTACAATTAGAGTATTAGTGTGCCATTCTTACTGAAGTCTCGACGTGGTTCTCTACTTCAGCTTCCTCCTGTGAGGTGCTCCTCTCCCTCTTCCCGCTCGAAGAGTTCTCGCCTATTCAGCTTGGAAGCCGTCATCAATAAATAATGTCCCTGAACTCTGAGTGAGGCTGGGAGGGGGGGGGGCAACAACGGTCGGAGGAGCGAGTGGACGTGACGTCACTAACGCGGCAGGCGGGACTTAGGCCGCGTTGCACTGCTGCCTGCACTCCTGACCAGCGGTAACTGCAGCAGGCAGGCACAGCCGCACAGTGCAAACGCGGGACTTTCATTTAAATTACCAAAACTAAGTCCCGCGTTTGTGTGCACTGTGCATGCAGCCGCGGCTGCCTGCAGTTGCAGAACCTGAAGCAGGCCACCCGGTCTCAGAACTGCGGCCGCAACGGGCCTCAGTGCCGGCCCGCGCTGCCGCTGCTGCCTCAAAATTGGTGCCGCCTGGGGCGGACTGCCCCCCACACCCTCCCCTAGCTACGCGGCTGTGTACACAGACTTTTAGAAAGTTGGTATTTTGCTACCCTAACTACTTGGTGCCAGCAGCCTGTTCCTAGGCCACATGACTGGGTGTAGTTGACCGTTAGGCTTTGTTTATTACCTACAGACAGCCACACATTAGATGGATTAGGTGTTCCTGGATGGGTCATCACTGATAGAAAAGAGGAGGTGGAGCTGGGCACAACCCCACTTGTGTGCTCTGCCGTCACACAATAGAATTGTCACCCCTGCATTGTTAATGCAGACAGCCATGAGCTAGGTTAAGAGAAGCTGGAACCTTCAGGCACTTGAAAGAGAATTCTCGAGAAGCTTTTCCTACTTCAAAGAAGGCACCAGGTATAAAATAGGACCCTCAGACCCACTCTTCAGTTCACTTTCTGGACCTGCAGAAGGACTCTCAGAAGACTGCCTACTGCTATGGCCTGCTGTGTACTCCAAAAGACTAGTTTGATGAGCCTAGAAGGACTGATTTGCTGCCTGGAGACTTATTCGAACCCTCAGAGGCCTCCAACCATCTTCAACCCACTTCTGGACCCAGGATCAGTTAGTCCTAACCCCCAAATGGTGCCCCCCCAGTCCTGGACCCTTGGTGGTGGTGCCAAATATGCCCAGATAGCCAAAAGCCAAAACTTGAGACTCAGAACATTTTTGGCTAAAAACTGCTCTGACAACCGAGAGGAGACCGGGACCAACATGCTCATCTATAAGCCCAAGAGAACTCGCTGTTTGGCCTGACTTCACGCCAGCTCCGGCTACCTCTTCTCCGCAGCAGCAAATCCTGTTTAGGGGTCCTTCGCCAAAGGGGTACTCGCCTTGCGGAACTCCCGTCGGCTACAGCCTCGAGCCCAGTCCGACTAGAGATTTTTGACTTCCAAAAAAGAGAGATTTTACCTTAAACTTTAAAAAATCATAACTACTGATTGAATTTTTGAGATTTGGTATCAAATAATTTATTACAATTTAATTTATTCTATTTTTAAAATAGTCATTGGATTTTTCTTATATTGTGTTTTCACTTTATTAGTATTTGTGTGCTACATAAACACTTTACACATTGTCTCTAAGTTTAGCCTAACTGCTTGTGTGCCACGCTACCAGAGGTTTAATCATAAGTTCATTTTGTGACTTTTGTAATTCACAATGACTAAGTTTGTGGTTGTTGCTAAAACAGGATTAACATCCCATTCAGCCAATAACCCAATTTCTCACACCGTCCAAATATCTGAAGTTTAACAATGTACTGCTGGAACAGAGGTGACAACAGCAACAAGCACTGGCGTTGCCAATAGGTCTCGCAGTAGGAAAGTTTGAGCTATTGGTCTTGTAAATGACAATTTTTTTTATTTATGTGTTGGTTTTGAAAATAGCTAAATTAATCGCTTTGTCATTTACAATGCCAATAGTTATAACTTTCGCAAATGTGACACCTATAGTATTTGTAATGCAACATGTTTGTATTTACGTGACTTAGATGTATTGATATTACAAATTACAATGGCTTTTAATTGTTTTAAATAATTAATACTTAAATAAAAGTGATTTTAATTTATAATGGAAATAGCTTAAACTTTTGTAAATAACTTTTGTGAAGATTATGTTCAGTGAATTTTATTGTGATGAAAATCCAAGAACAGAAGTGAAATATTAAGATATTTTTGTGACATTTGTAATAAAGCTTGAAACATTGAGAGAACATATTTAAACCAGTTGTTGTTGAATGGTTGCACGTAATTATGTGGCACTGAGTGGTATTTGGAGTGTATGTGTTTTGTTATGCTATACTATGTTTTATTATGCTATGCTATGTTTTGTTATGCTATGCTATGTTTTGTTTTGCTATGCTATGTTTTGCTATCCTTGTGTGTGTGTGTGTGTGTGTGGTTATGTGTGTCTGTGTGTGTGGTTGTGTGTGTGTGTGGTTGTGTGTGTGTGGGGTTGTGTGTTTGTATGTGGGGGGTTGTGTTTGTTAGTGGGGGGTTGTGTGTGAGGGGGCGGTGTGTGAACGGGCGGTGTGTGACGGAACAGTGCGTGAGGGGGCAGTGTGTGAGGGGGCAGTGTGTGAGGGGGCAGTGTGTGAGTGGGAAATGTGTGAGTGGGCTGTGTGTAAGTGTAGTTGTGTGTGTTTGTGTGTGTGTGGGTGTGTGTGGGGGGATTGTGTGTGTGGGGGGGTTGTGTGTGTGTGGAGTTGTGAGTGTATGTGGGGTTGTGTGTATGTGTGTGTGTGTGGGGTTGTGTGTGTTTTTTTGCATGTGTGGGATTTTGCGTGTGTGCCGTTTTGTGTGTGCGGTTTTGTGTGTGTGTGGTTGTGTGTGTGGGGGGGTTGTGTGTGAGGGGGCAGTGTGTGAGAGGGCAGTGTGTGAGTGGGTTTTGTGTGAGTGGGTTGTGTGTGTGTATGTGTGTGCGCGTGTGTGTGTGGGTATGTGTGTGTGGGGTTGTATGTGGGGGGTGTAGGGGGTTGCTTGTGTGGGGGGTTGTGTGCGTGTGTGTGTGGTTGTGTGTGTGTCCTGTTGAGTGCCACTCACAAGGTTGGGAAGCACCATATATACTGTTGAGGTCACCTCATACGCATGTTTTCTGACAGTAGTGTGCCAATTAAATGTCATAGTGCATTTAACCAGGACCGGCTTCATTAGTTCGCAGTAGAATATTAACAATTTCCTTACCTTCAGTTCACCAGTAGTGAGGTCAGAAGAGAAGGTGCAGCTTGTCCTGCGAATACTGTACAAAGGTCTGACCTACTGGAAGAGGGAAGAATGTGCTGTTGTACTTTGGCTGTTTTGTACAATGGGAGCGGAGGAACATGGGAATAAAGGCATGCCTTTCCACCACAGATGTGGCTGGACACAGAAGAATTAATGACTATCAAGTGGGCCTATTGTCATGAGATTCACTTTCATCCAATCCGGGCTTTTTTACTAACAGCACTTTGGATTATTGGAACTGCTTTTCTAACTATATGCAAGTGAGGGTGATCTGGCGTCCCGGATTTGTCAGATGTATGCACATCTCACTAAATGTAGCCTATATCCTGGGTTGGATGAGGTTTCGCTGAACACTGACTGAGATCAATTTGCATGTGTTCGAGAGCAGGATTAACTGCCTCTAGCAGAAATTAATTTACTTTACACTGATGTGTAAACGTTGCATTGAATTCCACTCAGTGCCTCATTGTCTGTTTTCCGTGTTGGTGAGCGGTGCCACTAATTCCCAAACTCGATGCAAATTTTTGTCCTACTTCTATGTTTGCAAAATGTCCCAGTTGTTGGTTTTCGAAATCTGGTCAATCTGGTGCAGGTGGATGTTGGCTAAAATGCAAGTACTGGGTGATGTACTCCCCCCACCCCCACCTCCTGGGATCCAGGAAGCATCTTGGATTTGGGCACACTCCCCATCCATGTGTCTGGTTGCGCTTTGATTTAAGGCTGCAGCCGGTGCTGAGTACACATGTTTGGAGGTAAATCAGCGCCATGTTTGTGACCGTTACACAATCAGGCCTCTTTTTACCTCACAGCACACACTTCGCATCCAAGCATTGTTTCCTCGTCTTTCGTCTACAGTTGAAGTGGCGCACATTACGCCATCATTGTATACTTAATTTGTATTTAATGGGCATACGAGATACATTTGTACTAAACAAAGTATACCGAGGTATTGTACCTGCACTGGTAACACGCTCCACACAATGCGCCACAGAGCTGTGTCCCTTGCTGAAGTCAACAAAACCACACGGCCGGCCTTTTATCTGAGCACGAGTGCTTGTTGCGGCTGTTTTACTACGGGCCCACATTGTTGTCTGGCCGGCACTCAGTCTGTCAGGCAGTCGGTCTGCCTGGCCCGCCTCCCATTGTTCCCTTATCGGCACCTCTGCGGCTTGCAGGGTGGGGGAGGGGCACACACTTCTGTCAGGGGAGCTGCAAGACCCCTAGAGTAAACACAACCTCCAGCAAGTGTACGGAATGGGCAAAGTTAGGCAGGGCGCATTGTTCTCTGTTTTTTCAGCCTCTAATTTTGGCTGTAGCGAGATTAGTTCAATTTGAATCATAGGTTGTTGTTCAAGGCCTGAACCACTCCAGGCATATCCACGAAAGGCCATGCATTTGTATACAAAAATGTATCCTTAAGTACACGTACAGGTCAAGCGCGATTTGGTAACAGCAAGTGGGGAGGTTTGGAGCTGAAAGACTATGGGGCTATTTACAAGCCTCTTGCGCAGCCGCTTTCACCAGGGACGTAGCGTGGTCAGCAAGATTGGGGGCGGGGGGACTTCAAATTTCCAAACAAACACGCTGGAGTATCTTGGGAAAATACACGACATGAGAAGCAGGGCAAGGGGTAAGGTGCAGGGAAAAAAGCAAACTTGTAAATGTCAATTAGGAAATTGTTTTGCTGGAGCCAGATACGGAGTTTATATTTGTGTGCGTCTGCGAAGAACCGAGCGCAGCTGACTGGCGGAACAACAATTGGAGTAACCTCTCACCGGGAACGTAGCGTGGTCAGCAAGAGTGGGGGCGGGGGGACTTCAAATTTCCAAACAAACACGCTGGAGTATCTTGGGAAAATACAACAATTGGAGTAACCTTTCACCAGGGATGTAGCGTGGTGAGCAAGATTGGGGACGGGGGGACTTCAAATTTCCAAACAAGCACGCTGGAGTATCTTGGGAAAATACACGACATGAGAAGCAGGGCAAGGGGTAAGGTGCAGGGAAAAAAGCAAACTTGTGAAAGCGATTAGTTGAGGCGAGCGCAACACGAGGAGAAACGATAGGGGGGGGCAGCAGTGCAGAGGAGATACAGGGGCCGAGGATAGACAGACAGGAGTGACAGATACAGTGGGGGAGAGATAAAAGAGCGGCCGGGAAACTGAAAGTACGGCCGGCCAGCCATGATTAATTAGGGGAGGAGAAGCCGCAGAGCGCACGCTGGGCGAAGCCCTTTGATGTGCTGTGCGGCCGTTAAAAAATGCAATTAGGAGGGAGGGAGGCTGATGCGCGTGCTTGTTTGGTCACGTGATTCATGTGAACTTAAAGAAAACCGCACCAAGAAGCCCTTGGTTTGACGAGGATTTTGAGCACTTGAATTCTCGCTCCGCTCAATGCGCTTGCGCGCATTGATAGGTCGCGAGACCTAAAAATGAACAACAGTTGAATGAACAGTAAAGCAATATGTGGCTGCAAGGTAAGAATAATTCAAAGATTTACACTGTGTAGAGCATCTGAAAGGGTAAGGAACATGAAAAGAGAATATATAATTTTCAAATCATCCAATAAAGGATCCACCTCAGAGCCAGACATGGACACAGATTCATTACCACATACCAAACAATAGAAAACCAATGCTGATAAATAGTTTCCCTTATTTTCAAAAAAGTCACCAAGACCTAAACAGACATGACCATTTAATATTTTTTGATTCTCAGTTTTTTATTATTTTTCAAAACTAATTAATCCATAGTTCTATTTGAATGGATTATTTCACAATATTTATCATAATTTTGACATTACAAAATACATTACACAATAAATCCTTCATTCTAACACTTTACAACTAAATCAAACTACCAATCACACTTTCACACTGCAAATTACACACTATTAGCAGCAAAAACACACATACATCCTTTCACACTAACCAAAACATTACAATTTTTTATTTTTGTTATTCAACATAAACATATTTGTTGAAAAAATAACAAGACCTAAGGTGCATAAATTACATAATTCTTGTGAACATTAAGGAGCAATTTCAATGATTCAACACACTCAATAGGTCACAAAAAGCAGGTCGACGCGTTTCGAACACCCTCAATTTGAATGGTGTTCTCCTCAGGACCAACAAGCTTCCAGGAATCAGTTGCCCATATCACTTGCTGATACTCCAACAGAGGCAAGAGAAAGACCGCAGCCCTGAAAAACGAAGCACAGAGTTTTAAGTGATTTATCTCACTACCGTGAAGGGGCAGCAGCTTTGTTGGGATGGTCTTGCAGAGAATTGTTCCAAAATGACTTGCATACAGGCTCTCCAGCGTCATTCTGAAATCCGTGTGGCTAAGAATTCTGGATCAAGTCCTCAGTGGATAAATAGATCGGCTGATCTATCAAAAGAGAACAAGCTTGTTGGTCCTGAGGAGAACACCATTCAAATTGAGGGTTTTCGAAACGTGTCGACCTGCTGTTTGTGACCTATTGAGTGTGTTGAATCAATGAAATTGCTTCTTGATGTTCACAAGAATTATGTAATTTATTCACCTTAGGTATTGTTATTTTTTCAACAAATATGTTTATGTTGAATTAAAAAAAATTGTAATGTTTTGGTTAGTGTGAAAGGATGTATGTGTGTTTTTGCTGTTAATAGTGTGTAATTTGGAGTGTGAAAGTGTGATTGGTAGTTTGATTTAGTTGTAAAGTGTTAGGCTGCGGGATTTATTGTGTAATGTATTTTAAAGGTCTAAATTATGATAAATATTGTGAAATAATCCATTCAAATGGAACTATGGATTAATTAATTTTGAAAAATAATAAAAAACTGAGAATCAAAAAAGATTAAATGGTTATGTCTGTTTAGGTCTGGGTGACTTTTTTGAAAATAAGGGAAATTATTTATCAGTATTGGCTTTCTATTGTTTGGTATTGAGTGTTGCTCTGCCTTACTGATTATGAGTCCAAACCCTGGTTGTTTTTCATCATTACCACATACAGCATGGAACAAGAGTCATTGAGGCATATTACAATTTTTTATTTATTAAGCTGTCCTGAAAGGTGACCCTGTGATAGTTTCAAAATTATTACCAAGCCAGCACTGATGTTCAAGAAACCACCATACATGTGAGACAGGCTAGTACATAAGCTATATTAAAAAATAAGTGGCTGCTAGCTGGTTAAAAAAAGAGAATTAAAAAAATGTATATTGTGCAAAGCATGCCAAAATTGAAAGAACATGAGATCAGTGGACAACCTATTAGGAAGTATCTAAAAAAGCACTACAGTTTTAGAGATGATCATGTGGTCTATATGCTAACTAGTGCTTGCAGGAAAAGCTATATAGGTAACATGAAACTGCTTGTACATAGGAGAATTGCATACTAATACCACACGTGCCATTACAACGCGGTTATTACTAGGCGATGGTAATGACAACGACATGCCATTACATCACAAACTTTTACCACAAGAATGCCTTTACCATGCATGCCAATACAACGCAAAGGTATGCGTAGTAAGGCTATACTCGTGGTTAAAGTTTGCAAGGTAAGTGACAACCCTACCCCTACACAACCCTCCCTGGACCGCTGTCCTCTCAAACACTACTACACTACCCTAAACCGCTACCCACACTAATCCCACCCCTACACTACCCTAAACCCTAAAACAATAAACTACACAAACACTACAACACAACCCTAAACCCTAAAACACTACACTAAAACACTACCCTAAAACACTACACTACCCTAAATCATAAAACACTACACTATAAAACACTACAACACTATACTACTCCCACCCCTACACTGCCCTAAACCCTAAAACACTAAACTACACAAACACTACAACACTACCCTAAACCCTAAAACACTAACACTACTACACTACCCTAAACATAAAAAACTACACTATACAAACACTACAACACTACACTACTCCCACCCCTACACTACCCTAAACCCTAAAACACTACAACACTACCCTAACACTACTCCCACCCCTACACTACCCAAAACCCTAAAACACTATGACACTACAGCACTACCCCAAACCACTACCCACACTACTCCCACCCCTACACTGCCGTAAACCCTAAAACACTACAACACTACTCCCACTCCTACACTACCCCTAACAAACACTACAACACTACACTACTCCCACCCCTACACTTTCCTAAACCCTAAAACACTACGACACTATAACACTACCCACACTACTCCCATCCCAAGCACAATCAGCCTTACCTTTTTCCTTGTGGTTCCAGCATCGTCGTCTCTGCTGCCGGTTCCTGCTTCCTGCTTTGAGGGGCAGTGCATGTGGTTGTGAGGAACCAGCCTCAGTTTCCTCACAATGACGTGGATAGCCATTACATTGCAAGCCTTGTAAAAGCGCATGCGATGTAATGGTATGTGTAGTTTTTACTACGCGTTGTAACATCGCATGTGTTGTAACGCATGTGATGTAATACAACGCATAGTAAAAGTTGCGTTGTGATGGCTGTTCCCCGTTTGAGAGCTATAGAACATCAAGATAACATATATCCTGTAGCAAGACACCTTTGGTGGGTACATTAGGGCAATCTTTTCACTTGTAGTTTTAAAGACAGTGTACCTATTAGTAGGAGAGGAGGGGATTGAGAAAAGCCTTGAGGAAACTAGAAAGCAGATACATCTTACAATTTGATAGACAGAAACCTGATGGTCTGCATACTGATGCTGAAATATGTGTCAATTTATAACGCTTGGATTTTGTTTCAATTAAGAATGGCCTCCTAACCTTGATTGTTTCTGGATAATGAATTTGAGTACTTGATGTGGTTGCTTATTTTATTTTCAGTTGTGTATGGAATTTGGAGACATGATCTTGATGGATTTACAATGGAGCGTTTTATGAAAAATGTGGAGCTTAAACTATACACCAGTTAATTGTGGTTCACCTGGGTGTAACATATGATATTGGACACTGATCAAATTATGTAATACACACACACTTTTATACTCAACATCCAGCCCATAGGGGCATGATCAAGTTTATTAATTGATGTGTTCATAGATATATTCACATGTTATTAGCGTTTTTTTTTATTTTGTGGCATTTAAGTGGACAATGTTTTGGCAATTTGTTGATTTTGCTCTCTTTAAAAATGTATATATTATATATATATGTCTATTCTTTAAGAGCAAATCATTTTAGGTATTTTGTAAATGTCAACATTAGTCAAAGTAATTTTTTCAGTCAGTTTTGTGTTGTAGCACATGATGCTTTAAATTTGATTCTAAGATGGCGTGCACTATTGTGACCAAGGCATCATGTGATCCGAAACACTTTGCACTTGTTTCTGTTGTATAACAAATAAAGAACACCTTGCATATATCTGGAAAGTACCAGCACATTTTTTCGGATTTACCAAGAGGTTTAAAGTTTGTATAGATATATACATATATTTACTGAAAAAACAAAGGTTACAGAGATGTAAAAAAGCGTAGAAATTTAATAATAAAAAACAAAGGTTACAAGTACTTTATGGTTTATAAATAGAATTTTTAAAAACAGAGAAATACACACAAAAACACAAAGGTTACAGGGATACATGAAAAAGATGGCTATGCCAATTGTCTGCCCGTCAATCAATAGTTTACCATTGTGCATAGAGTATGAATCAGTATATTATTGTGGCATTTGCAGCAGCTAAACAAACGAAGACTCACACGGAGAGAGACTACAGTTTAACGCACTGACTTATCATAGACTGGTTGCATTTCTGAACACATCGAGGCTTTAGGATTTCAAAAGAACTGTTTGTGTGTTATGCACCTCTGGGTCCGTCCTAGGGCCCTTAGACAGATAAGCCCCCTTGATTCATCTTTTGAATACTTTCATCAATACCGATCTTCCACATATATAGTGACATTGTTTTTAAACTTTGTTAATTATATAACAAAATCATTTAGTGATCAAAAGACTTCTCAGCCTTTCTTATTATTAAGGAATCTATTGAATCACAAGTGTGTGTTCGGTGCCTTTACTGAAAATTTACAGCAATGTTATAGTTAGGTTCACATTTTACAGGCACAAAGCTATTGAAATTCAGCAGTTATAGTAAGAGTTATCCCAAGTAAACGCCGGAAACAACGACATCACTCCCTCGCAAGACCTCTGCAACGCACTCGCCTCATTCTTCCACCGCAAGATCGCCGACATACACAACAGCTTCGACGCACAGACCATGCACCCTACCACCGAACCAACGCCCGCCACCACCACCCTCTGCAACTGGACCCCGATCAGCACCGAAGACACCACCCGCACGATGAATTCCATCCACTCTGGATCACCAACCGACCCGTGCCCACATCACGTCTTCAACAAAGCAGACGCCATCATCGCACCCCATCTCCAAGACACCATCAACTCCTCCTTCCACACCGCCACCTTCCCGGAGAGCTGGAAGCACGCCGAGCTGACCGCCCTCCTGAAGAAACCAACGGCGGACCCCACCGACCTCAAGAACTACCGTCCCATCTCGCTCCTTCCTTTTCCGGCCAAAGTCATTGAGAAGACCGTCAACAAACAGCTTGCTGCCTTCCTCGAGACTAACGGATCTCTCGACCCCTCGCAGTCCGGGTTTCGGGCCAACCACAGCACCGAGACCGCCCTAATCGCAGCCACCGACGACATCAGAACCCTGATCGACAACGGGAAAACAGCGGCCCTCATCCTCCTGGACATCTCTGCGGCGTTCGACACTGTCTGCCACCGCACCCTAGTGAAGCGCCTCAGCAACATCAGAATCCGAGAGAAAGCGCTGGAGTGGATCATCTCGTTCCTCACCGGAAGAACCCAGAGAGTCCGCCTCCCTCCGTTCAGATCCGAGGCCACCGAAGTCATCTGCGGCGTACCACAAGGATCTTCACTCAGTCCAACCCTCTTCAACGTCTACATGAGCCCCCTCCCAGCCATCGCACGCCAACACAACCTCAACATCATCTCTGACGCCGACGACACCCAGCTCATCCTCTCCCTCACCAACGACCCCACCACCGCCAGAGCCAACCTACACGAAGGGATGAAAGACGTCGCCGACTGGATGAGGAACAGCCGCCTCAAACTGAACTCAGACAAGACGGATGTCCTCATCCTGGGATCATCACCCTCCGCCTGGGACGACTCCTGGTGGCCCCCGGCCCTGGGCACCGCTCCCAAACCAACGGACCACGCACGCAACCTGGGCTTCATCCTGGACTCATCCCTGTCAATGACCAGACAAGTCGACGCCGTCTCATCCTCGTGCTTCAACACCCTGCGCATGCTCCGCAAGATCTTCAGATGGATCCCCACTGAAACCAGGCAGACCGTCACCCAGGCACTCGTCACCAGCCGACTGGACTACGGGAACACCCTCTACGCCGGAACCACAGCCAAACTTCAAAAAAGACTCCAACGCATCCAGAACGCCTCCGCACAACTCATCTTGGACATCCCCCGACACAGCCACAACACCGGACATCTGAGAGACCTGCACTGGCTTCCCGTCAGCAAGAGAATCACGTTCAGACTCCTCACCCACGCACACAAGGCTCTCCACGACCTGGGCCCCAAGTACCTCAACGACCGCATGACCTTCTACACGCCCACCCGCCAGCTACGATCGACCAGCCATGCACTCGCCACCGTACCACGCTATCCGCAGAGCCACCGCCGGAGGAAGATCCTTCTCCTACCTGGCAGCCAAGACTTGGAACTCCCTCCCCACCCACCTTCGGCGAACCCAAGACCATCTCTCCTTCAGGAAGCAGCTCAAGACCTGGCTGTTCGAGCAGTAACACACCCCTCTCCCCCAGCGCCTTGATACCCTCCCGGGTGAGTAGCGCGCTTTACAAATGCCTTGATTGATTGATTGATTGATTGAAGTAACTATAACTCGCGCCCTTGATGCACAGGTTTCTCATCAATAATTTTCACAGCAAATGGTGTAGTGATATTATCAATGATGTCATAGAGGACGTTATGAGTGATGAAATATGTGGGGTAATTAGTAGTGCACCGCGGAGGCACGAGTTATAGTTACCTTAGGGCATGAGATATAGTTACTTGAGATAACTTTATACTCTCTATATATACACACATATACATGCATATACACTTATACATATAGATTTATATACATATTTATGATATTCTTGGTTATCTGAGATAATATACAGATATATTGTTATAGTAATATTTTATAGACATTTGTTTTTATTGTCACACAGGAATGTTCAATTTGAGAAATGTATTTTTATTGTCACAGATGAATGCCCAATTTGACATGATTCTTCAAACAAAATAATTAGGGCAGGCCTTTTAGACTTTTGGAAGCTGGCAGTACTAAATGAAGTTTGGGGATCACAGAATTAGTGGGTATTGACTCTGCTGAGTTTTGGAAGATGCTCCATGTATGCCAATATCTAAATGACACTGTGTTTTCTGCAAAGTATATCTACTGCAAAAGCATTTTGTTAATGTTGAATGGGGACATACAAAACATAACTTATTGCAAAATGCCCAATTTCCAAATGAATGTGGAGAAGAAATAATTTTACGTAGACATTTGAGAAGGGAGCAACATTTTTTTTGTAAGCTCTCACAGCAGTCCCCCTAGGTAGGATCTGAAAGGTGCACTAGTCGATAACTCAAAAATATTTCAGTTAAAGAATGAAAAGCATAAAGTGCAATCAAAGTTCATTAAAATCAAACATGGATTATCTATTAATGTACGAATGTACAAACACAACATGAGAAGCAAACATAAACATCTCATAGAAATCCATAAATGCAAACAGACTAAAACCCTCACCCAAGCATTCTGTGGTCTAGCACATGGATTCTTAAGGCTCTCACAGAACCTACTCCATTCAGAAACGACCTCAAGACTTTCTTCTTCAAAATTCACCCGGAAGGCTAGTCTGCCCATCTGGCCCATTTTGACAAGTTTAAACCTACTACAAAGTCTGTATTGTTTTTTGAACTCCAAGTTGAAACTCTGCTGTTTTAATACCAAAACGCATGTACTAAACCTTATGTATAAAGAGCTTCACTGCTCATGTGCCTAAGTCTGCACAAGAGAACATTTGTGAGTAAATATTTTTTTAAGTTAATAGTGCCCACTATTTTCATAGAAGTCCATTATAACCAATGCAGATGCTGCAAAATCATGAAAAATATTCAGGTGTTTCTATGAGTAATTGTTTAGTGGGACTGAAACCATGGTAAGCCAGCTTGTGAGTGAATGTGGTCAAATAAGGGTTGGGAGTTGCTCCCAGTGGAAAAAGCTGTTATAAAACGTAGATGTTTTTCTTGAGCTGCTCATTACCTTCTAGAGGCAATCACAGCCCTCCGAGGTCTCTACCCCTTGAGGTCTCTCCAAAGTCATTAAAGGTTGATATGGATATCACAGACAAAATGGTTTCAAAGCAATCAAAGTACTGGTTGAGAGAAGATCCCACTTGGAAACAAAAGCTGGATGTGCTGTCATCAAAGGAATTGAATGGCTTTTTACTAGGGCTTTTTATGTGGCAGATTTTAGAAACCTCTAATCTCTCCTACTGTCAAAGGTTATAGTCTAAGCCTGCCTGAGTTCTATGCCTTTGGATTGGGCATGTGGTAGTTCATGGGGGAAAATGGAACAAACACTAGATGGGTAATGTGGTTGTGGATGCCACTAGGGTGCTTTCCACTAGGGTAGTGGTGAACATTTATCCAGGTTTTCTAAAAGAATTGGAGCTGTTACATTTTTATTGTCATGGCTTTGGGTGGACTTTTAGTATCACACTGAAATTGGGGTACCAATCTCCACTGTTGGTTGCCCAATGCAAAATTCCCACTACAAAACATACCCATTTTTTTTTATTGTCTCAGGTTCGTACTACCTGAGGATAGGCAGAGGACCCGAGAAGTGAGGCTCTCTTTTTTGGTCCTTCTGGATCTCTCCAATTCTTTTAATCTAAAGCTACCAGTATTTCATGAAGCACAATTTTCGATTAAGCCCTAAAACCTGTACTTTACATTTACGTGGTTACAAGAGGCCTCACCAGTGAATCAAGCATTCTAATCATCAAAGGGGCTATAATTAAGATACTCAAGAAGACATCTAATAGTAAGGGCTGGTGGGCTATAATGGAAATAATTATACACAATCACCCCTATATGTTAATGAGTTTTTAGGAATCAGTTTCTGATGAGACCTACAGCCTGATTCATCATTGTTAAATCCGGTCGCAAAGGGCCAGATTCTGAGAATCTGGCCCTTTGCGAGCGGTATTTTTGCATTTGGGATTCATCATCCCAAATGCAAAAATCGCTATTTCAGAATTCGCATATTTGCCAGGAATAGCATTTAAGGAATCTCTATTAGAGATTCCTTAAATGCTATTCTTGAAACATTTTTAAATTACGAATTAGCAAAAATTTCCCGCTATTTACCGCGAGGTCAAACCTCGTGGTAAATAGCGGAAACTTAGAAAAATGCATTTAAATGCATTTTTCTAAGTTTCATGTTACACACACACATGTCCTTGGGACATGTGTGTGCGCAACACCAATGTAGCATACATTTCAGGGGTGCTACAGGGTGTCCTTTGGACACCCCTGCACCCTTGAAATCGCAATTTCAATATGCGAATCGCTAATTGCGATTCGCACATTGAAATGTCTTCCCATTCATTCCTATGGGCCTTTGGGCCCATAGGAATGAATGGGGAGATATTCCTTAATTGCGATTAGCAATTTGCTAATCGCAATTAAGGAATAATTAGAAATCGCAATTTATTTAGCGATTTCTTGGTGAATAGCATTTTGCTATTCCTTAATAGCGATTCCTTAATAATCGCTATTAAGGAATAGCAAATACTCACCTTGATGAATCAGGCTGCTAGTCTTTACATGATGTGCCACTGAAATTCTCAGTGTTAGAAGACTCTATTATTGTTTAAAATGTTCCTTATGATTATATCTTTTTATGAGAAACCTTGCTTTGATTGTACAAGAAAGGATGCTTCTAAATAGAAATCCTCATATACTAGTACTTAACCAGAATAAGAGTATGGCATTTCTGAACTTTTTTTGAAAAGCTGAGCTATTAACACATACTTATTTAGGTTGTAATGCTTGGAAATCTTGCATGCACAGAAACTATAACTACCACTGCACTGTAATCCGAGTACGTAATGGCCAGGAATGCTCCATCATGTTGTAAAGAATTACCATGGTATATGGTGTCCTGTACTGACCATGGAGAATGGATAAATTGCTAGTTGCCTAGAATGAGTTTAAACTAGACCGCTTGGAAATATTTACATAATATTTTAAGTTGAATGCAGGTACCATGCTCAGAATTGTAACTGGCAACACTTTTCAGAAACTTATCAAGGGCATTAATAATTCCCATTTGATAATGATTAATTAAAAAAAGACAACAATGAAAAAAAAACAAGCATCATCCACCTAGCAGTTCTTATTTTGTCATTGTTTTTGCAAAAATGTCTTGTTTGGGAAGCTTCATTAATCTAACAAATAAACATTGATTAAAGGCAAAATATGTTTGTTCTACAAAAAGCACTCTTTACCATGTTACTTCATGGCACTGAAGGGAAATACTTTGTCTGTGGAAGTGCTGATTGTGAAAGGGGTAGCATGCTGTAACTCATAGTGAAGTCAGACAGGAGCTGAAATGGAATGATGCATTACCTTTTGATGCAGGCTTGAGTTGGTTGGAGAATAATGTGAATGACACAACCACTGACAAAAGGTTGAAGTGTGGCTGAAATTCCCTACTAGTAACTATGCCATAAACATAATTTTAAAAAAATCTAAAGATATTGGCTAGCACTATCTTGAAGAGCCACCTCTTGCTTTTGAGAAAGAAGGAGCAAGAGAAAGCTAGCAAGAAAGAAGGCAAGAATGAAGACTAGAAGGAAGGAAAGAAAGCAGCAAAAAAGGAGAGAATGAAGCCAAGAAGGAAAGTAAGCAGAAAAGATGGGAAGAAAGCAAGAAAGAAGGCAAGATTAAAGGGAAGACATGAGGCTAGAAGGCAAGAAGAAAAGAAAGCAGGAAGAAAACCAGGAAACAAGGAAATAAAGCAAGAACAAATGAATTAAAGAAGAAAAGCAAGAAAGAAAGGATAGAAACAATGAAAGCTTGAAAGGAAAGAAATGAGAGAGAAAGAAAGAAAGAAAAATATAAGAAAGAAAGAGAAAAAATATAGGAAAGAAAGAAGGAGGATTAAAGAGAAGAAAGACAAAAGAGAAAAAAGGAAAGAAAGCAGGAAAGAAGAAAAGAAATCAAGAAGGCAAGAGAAAGGGAAAAAAAGGAAAGAAAGAACAAAGGAACAATGAAACGAAAGAAGGAAAGAAAGAAAAAGAAAGGATGTAAGGAAAAATAGGGAAAGATGGAAAGAACGGAAAAAAAAAGAAAAGAAAGGACATAAAGAATGAAAAAAGAAAGATAGAAGGGAAGAAAAAAGAAGGGATGAGAAAGAAAGGAAAGCAAGAACAAAAACAGACAGGATAGAATGAAAAAAAGAAAAAAGATAATGAAAGGAAGAAAGAAAGGAAGAAAGAGACAAGGCAAAAGAGAAAGAAACAAAGAATGGACGAAACAAACAAAGAAAGGAGGAAAAAGGAAAGAAACAAAGAAAGAAGGAAATACATTTTAAAAAGGTGTTGCAAGTGCTGCAAATAATACACAATAAAGACAGATTTTCTTCCTGAGCAGTTTATTAAAGAACCTTTGGTGAAATTGAGTGTATAATAACCATGTTCTAAAGAATTGTCCGCTTATGATTTCACATGTGTGAAATTGAAGCTTTAGGTTTATGTACTGCATGCATATTAAAAAGAAATAAATGGATGCAATGAGTTATTCTTTGAACTTGCACAGTATAGTCAGATAAACACACCAAAACATGTTGTTGTGTTGAGAAAATCAGGAAAATTAAATAATTGCCTCTTAAAGTAGCATTTTGTACACTAGACATAATCAGATGGCAAGTTCTTTCCCATGACCATAGATCAAATAAAATGTAATGTAATTAAGGTAGCCAGTTCACATAGGCTACAAAATGTAGATTTATTGAAGATGATATCACATAGGTTATAGTTATATATAAATTCCCCACCAGGAGCAGAATCCTCACTGCTCTGCCCACTCTCTCTAACGGACACTTTTACAGGATGGCTGAATGGGAAGAACCTATGAACCCCGATACAGAACAGCACCAATAATGGGGAAGAGACATTAAAAGACGGTTTAGTGGGTAGAACCTGTGAACCCTGTTTTATTTGTATAAGACACAGAATGAGTGTAACTGTTTCCCCTGCAGTGTGACAGCGAGAGCACAGCCCCACAGAGTCTCGGGTTCAGAGAATTCTATATGAACTCATGTAAGTATACACAATATATCAAATGTAATTATCATGAGAGAATGGGTTTTAACTAGAATGTGAGATTGTGGCGCACCCTTAGTAAGTAGGACACATGGACATATGATGGTTTCAATATGGACATTTGTATTAGATGTTTTTAGCTTGGCTATCTTAAAATGTCTGATCGCAATAGGGAGGGGGAACACACATGATGGAAACTGTGGAGAAAGGATATTATATACAGAGAGAGGGAACTTGTGATTAACTATGTTCCTGACAACATTTGTGTTCCATATATATCTTCTCTTTCTCTTAGGAAGTGGTTCCCTCACGGAAATTCTGGGGATGTTCCAGTGTGGGAGACATTACCTACAGACTAGAAACAAAGGTAATAAACATCCAACTCGGGGAAGGATTGCGAAGTAGGGACCAACACCCTGATGAAACCCAGCGCCACCCATGTGGGGGTCTAATATTGGCAGAAACATGTTGGTATTTGCAGTGGGACTATAGGAACTGTTGCTTTCCCTGTATACCCCTTTTTTTTAAATATATTTGTAATTCTTCCAGGGTTCCACAGCCAGAATAAAAATATTTATGTTGACCCTTAGGTTGTTTGAAAATACTGCACTATTTTGGTCCCGTAAAAGAGGGGATTGGACCTACCGTCTGGTTCTTTGTCTTTGTTATGTCACGTAATTTTACGTGTTTTATGTGCACTATCACATTTTCTTACTTTCTCTAATCTCACCACTAATCTTCATCTAAAAGAGATTGCGCTCCATCCAGTGTGTTGGTCTGCACCTGGATGTATGATGCGGCCCAATGATGAAGCATAACACTGCAAAGTGTGTGAGGGCAGTATTAAGACATGTGTTGTCTCCCCTTGGGATGCTATAGGTTCAAATGGGTATTGTACCTATGCGGAGCATTATTTGAATTGTAAAAGTTTCAATCTGTCCCAGAATCAGTACAGATGAGAGTTTAGTGTTTGTTAGTACTACTCTGTTGTGTGAGTCCAGATCGATAATAAGGGAGCCAGAGAAGTCTTAGTCCCTTGTCTCTCCTGGTGTGTTTTGCACTGTTACAGGCGCTCATCAATATTCTATTACATCACACACACACTGGCTGAGCATCAAGGAACCAAGAAACTATAGAGAGACTGAGTTATAACAAGCTCATGTTGCAACAAATTTATATAAAGTTTTTTTTCAAACTTTATTTATCTTTTTCACATTTTGCAAACAAAAAAAACATTTGTAGCAGTTACTCAATGTAGCAGTACCTTCATGACAAAATGGAGTAGCAAACTTACACTTACACAATATCCGTTAAGAGCAGTAATATAAAACCAACATGACCAACCAGAGAAAGAGCATAGATCTAAGGGCATATCCTGGCACAATATTTCAAGGAACAACAAAACCTTTTCTTGTTCCTATGCATATTTATAGTAATATCCTAGCCAATCAGCCCACTCCAGTGGGAACAATCCCATCATGTGACGGTGAGGGTGCAGCTAGGTTTTTTCAAGCAAATAATTCTTTAGTGGACCCCATATATCTTTTGGCCGAGGTGTCGGGGGCAGCGTAGTAGCAAACAAATCAGAGTTAATGTTGCGATATATAAGACTATTTATCCAAGCCTTAGTTGTTGGGATCAGTTTACTGCCCCACCATAGTATCAATTCTCGATTGGCTAATAACAGGGCTATGGCACTGAACCTGCAGACTTTTCTCGGGATATTCTAAACCTAGCCCAACAGGGGCACCGCAGGTCGAGGATCAAGCTCGAGGTTAGCGATTTTGGACAATAATGTGTACACTGACTTCCAATAATCACCCAACTTAACACATGTCTCCTTCGACCACACCACCAAAACCCACTGGACTGACCACCACTGCATCCATTTCACCTTCAGGAAACCCACCACGCACCAACGTACCCAACAGATGCCTCAATGCTGCTGGAGCAATGTCACAGAAGCCAGCTAACCACCACCCTTGCCCAGGGCCCACCCACCGACTCCATCGACCCCGACACCGCTGCCCACAACCTCAGAGAATGGATCAACGACTGCGCCAACACCCTCACCCCGCTCAAGACTTCCTCCAACAGCCACACCAAAAAGAGAGCCACCTGGTTCACAGAAGACCTCCAGGCCTCTAAACGAACATACTGAAAATTGGAGAAGAACTGGCTCCGCGAACGAACACCGGACAGCTACGAAGCTCACAAGAACGCCACCCGCAGACACCATCAACTCAACAGAGCCGCCAAGAGGGCTTCATTTAAAGACCACCTGGATAACAATGCACACAACAGCAAAGAGCTCCTCAACATCATTAAGGAACTCTCCAACCCCAGCCCCAACACCAACTTCATCCCGCCTTTGCAAGACCAAAAGATCAACACACAAAAGAGCAGACCAGGTCTGGAAATCATGTGTGGTTATACCAGTCGCAGCGGCGACACATGGTGCAAGTGTAAATGAAGGTTGTTGTCAACATATAATCATTAATAACACATTTAACAGAAATTGTTAAACAAAAACCTACGCAATTCCCATCAGACCACCCTTTTTGGTGGATTTTACGTCATGTGGGGATTGCTGAACATTCCGTCCGACCTTGTAGTGCCGGTGTTGGAATGGATACCAGTGATGTAGTCAAAATAAACATCCTAGTGTGATGCTGGTGAAAAAGTGCAGTGCTGAGGTGATGGTGATAAATAAAAATGGCTACACAGACTTCGAGGAAAATTTTGACAAAAGTCCATGTGCCAAGAGTTAAAAAAGCGCCACGTAGAAAAATTGCCTACTGGCACAGTGCAGGGCGGTCGACATGTTTCAGCCGTAGGGGCAATTGCCCCGGCTTTCTTCAGGACCTTTGAACATAGTATGGCTACTGCACTTACATTGAAGTGAAAGATGTACTACAACACAATACATAAGTTACTCATCTACCAGGAACTTCAATACTTAGGTGTCCACTGGAGGGAGATCAAAGTGTTTTCTTCCTATCAAGAGACATGAAAACATTTGGTCAGACAACGCTCAACTCTACACCCACAACCACATATGTACACAGAGACCGATTCGCCACACTTGCAAGAACAAATTGCATTCTGCATTTTAGACAAGCATACTAGCTTCATCACCATGAGGCATTTCCTCAAGATGATACTCACCCAGCGTTGTGTGGGTGAAGACCTCACCTCACCCGGCGACCGCTCGGGAGTATGAGGCCCCGCTCTGTAGTGTAGAAAAAGGGGTACAGTAAGCACACTCCTTTGCTGTACCCAGTCCAATAACTCTACACTTATATCCCAACAGACGTGTGAAACCAACCCAACTACCTATCCAAAATCCTGACACCCATGGAGTCCTATCAAGGCATCCTACATATACTGGTGTGCATAACTCAATAGGTTATCCTTTAGTGACAGACAAAAAGCTGTACACTGACCTCAGGCCATAGTATATTGACTATAATAGAGGGTGCTGTAAGGCATCAAAAAGTGGCCAACTCTGGCACACATGTTCATATAGTTCCTTCAATACTTAGAAGCATGAATGACAGAACAACAAAAGACTAGATATACTTGGAATTACATAGCATGTTAGCTAACAGTGGATGTGCTGACCCTATCTGTACTACACGTCCCATTCCTTGAGAGTGAATGTATCCACCCTGTCTCCTTGCAAGGTATAAGAATGTAACTGATAAAGTGAAAAACCGGTTCAAAAGACGGTAAGAAATGGGGCAATAGGAGGCTCACCTATCCGTCGGTGCCTCCTGGCTTGCAGCGAGCGGAAGTGGAGGTAAAGGTTGTACCGCCCTATCCCCTTATGTAGCAAGCATTAATTGGCTGTATCGGGTCGGTTAGAAAATTCAAGCGCGAGCCAGCGCAAGAGATAGTACTACTTCTCCGCGCATGCGCGATGACACCGAGCCGCTTCTCTACCGCACATGCGCAGTAGAGCGTAAACGCCCAGCTGTAGCCTCGGTTCATAGCGCTCTACAAAGGGATATGCGCTGTTTGTAACTCACATTTCGAGATAATATCAAGTTGGTATAAAATAACCAGGCAATCAATGGCTCTAATTTTATTGCAAAAAACATTTTAAATAGGTCAGAGGAGCATGTAAAGAGGGGTATGTGAAAAAATGTGTGTCAGAAAACACATCGTCTGAGCAGGTAATATATCCTAAATAGTATCTAGACATGTGCTGTATCATGGACAGTCTGTCAGAAGTGCCTCTACAACCATAGGTGTCTAGAGGGGAAAGATAAACATAACTGTTTCTTGCATTGGTGATATAGAAAGAGAGATTACCTTCGCAAAAATGGCGCTAAATTGAGCCCCATTGCTGATTTTATTAGTTGCACACAGGGAATGTTATTATAATGGGGTGTCAGGAGATGTAGGCAGAAGGGCAGCATACACAATTGAGTTGGGAGAGCTGTGGATGCAAACAAAACTGCGTTTGCATATATATCAAATTGACCCGCAACTAAACAGTTGCTCTAAACATAAACAATAAAACAGGTGTGTGGAGGGTCGAGGGGAATCTTTAACGACCTGTCTGCTCGTACCCCTAATGCCAATATACAATACACAAAAGAGCAGACCAGGTCTGGAAATCATGTGTGGTTATACCAGAAGCATACTAGCTTCATCACCATGAGGCATTTCCTCACGATGATACTCACCCAGCGTTGTGTGGGTGAAGACCTCACCTCACCCGGCGACCGCTCGGGAGTATGAGGCCCCGCTCTGTAGTGTAGAAAAAGGGGTACAGTAAGCACACTCCTTTGCTGTACCCAGTCCAATAACTCTACACTTATATCCCAACAGACGTGTGAAACCAACCCAACTACCTATCCAAAATCCTGACACCCATGGAGTCCTATCAAGGCATCCTACATATACTGGTGTGCATAACTCAATAGGTTATCCTTTAGTGACAGACAAAAAGCTGTACACTGACCTCAGGCCATAGTATATTGACTATAATAGAGGGTGCTGTAAGGCATCAAAAAGTGGCCAACTCTGGCACACATGTTCATATAGTTCCTTCAATACTTAGAAGCATGAATGACAGAACAACAAAAGACTAGATATACTTGGAATTACATAGCATGTTAGCTAACAGTGGATGTGCTGACCCTATCTGTACTACACGTCCCATTCCTTGAGAGTGAATGTATCCACCCTGTCTCCTTGCAAGGTATAAGAATGTAACTGATAAAGTGAAAAACCGGTTCAAAAGACGGTAAGAAATGGGGCAATACGGTTGAAACATGTCGACCGCCCTGCACTGTGCCAGTAGGCAATTTTTCTACGTGGCGCTTTTTTAACTCTTGGCACATGGACTTTTGTCAAAATTTTCCTCGAAGTCTGTGTAGCCATTTTTATTTATCACCATCACCTCAGCACTGCACTTTTTCACCAGCATCACACTAGGATGTTTATTTTGACTACATCACTAGTATCCATTCCAACACCGGCACTACAAGGTCGGACGGAATGTTCAGCAATCCCCACATGACGTAAAATCCACCAAAAAGGGTGGTCTGATGGGAATTGCGTAGGTTTTTGTTTAACAATTTCTGTTAAATGTGTTATTAATGATTATATGTTGACAACAACCTTCATTTACACTTGCACCATGTGTCGCCGCTGCGACTGGTATAACCACACATGATTTCCAGACCTGGTCTGCTCTTTTGTGTATTGTATATTGGCATTAGGGGTACGAGCAGACAGGTCGTTAAAGATTCCCCTCGACCCTCCACACACCTGTTTTATTGTTTAAGACCAAAAGATCGCCAACATCCATGACAGCTTCAACACCACGACCGCCCCAACAACCATCGCCCCCATGACCACCACCAGCACCAACCACCTGCTCTCATGGACCAGCGTCAACGACAAGGACATCTGCAAGATCATGAACACCATCCACTCCGGATCACCGCTAGACTCTTGCCCCCACCCCATCTTCAACAAAGCCAGCACAGCCATTGCACCCCATCTTCGGAAAGTAATCAACATCTCCTTTGAGACAGCAATCTTCCTGGAAAGCTGGAAGCATGCCGAGATCAACGCCTTACTCAAGAAACCCAAGGCAGACCCCAAGGACCTCAAGAACTTCCCACCCATCTCCCTGCTCCCGAGAAAATCGTCAACAAACAGCTGACCCGCTTCCTCGAGGAGAACAGCATCCTGGACCCGTCCCAGTCTGGGTTCCGCAGCAACCACAGCACCGAAACGCCCTCCTCGCCGCCACCAATGACATCAGGACCCTGCTTGACAACGGAGAAAGCAGCCCTCATCTCCTGGACCTCTCAGCCGCCTTTGACACGGTCTCCCACCGCACACTACAAACACGCCTACACGACACTGGGATCCAAGAGAAGGCCCTGGACTGGACTACATCCTTCCTCTCCGGCATAACTCAGAGAGCCCGCCTCCCCCTTCCACTCCACTGTCAATGAAATCATCTGCAGCGTACCCCAGGGCACCTCCTTCAGCCCGATGCTGTTCAACATCTACATGGCACCCCTCGCCCATGTCGCCCGACAACACGACCACAACATCATCTCCTACGCTGACGACACCCAGCTGATTATCTCCCTCACCAAAGACCCTCACTCCGCCAAAACCAACCTCCATGAAGGAATGAAGGCCATCGCCGAATGGATGAGGAACAGCCAGCTGTAGTTGAACTTGGACAAGACGGAGGTCCTCATCCTCGGCTCCACCCCTTCAGCCTGGGACAACTCCTGCTGGCCGACAACCCTATGAACAGCCCGACACCCACCAACCACGCACGCAACCTGGGGGTCATCCTCGACTCCGCCCTCTCCATGACTAAACAGGTCAACGCCATATCCTCATCCTGTTTCAACACCCTCCGAATGCTTCGCCGAATTTTCAAGTGGATCCCCACCGAAACGAGAAGAACAGTTACCCAGGCCCTCGTCACCAGCAGGCTGGACTACGGAAATGCCCTCTACGCAGGAACTTCGACCAAGCTCTTGAGACAATTGCAACACATCCAGAACGCCTCAGCAGGTCTGATCCTCAACATCCCCCGCCACAGCCACATCACACCCCACCTGAGAGACCTGCACTGGCTCCCCATCAACAAGAGGATTACCTTCAAACTGCTAATCCACGCACACAAAGCTCTCCACAAGACCAGCCCAGCATACCTCAACAGGCGACTCAACTTCTACTGCCCCACCCACCAGCTCCGCTCCACCAGCCTCGCACTCGCCACTGTCCCCCGCATCCGAAGAATGACCGCCGGTGGTAAATCCTTTGCCCACCTCTCCGCCAAGACCTGGAACACCCTTCCCACCAACCTACGGCAGACCGAAGACCTACTAGCCTTAAGAATACTCCTCAAGACCTGGCTCTTCGATCACTAGCAGCACCCCCCCAGCTCCTTGAGACCCTCACGGGGATGTAGTGCACTTTACAAATGTCATGATTGATTGATTGACTTGTCCATGTCATATGGGCAAAGTCTGCATGGTGTGCACCGCATTTTGGACATACGTGTGGACGTGCAGGGTCAATAGCATGGAGCTTCGCTGGCGACATGTATGCCCTCCTTAAAAATTATAAGTGTAGGAGTTTATGTTTACTGTTTTTGGAGACTTCTTTATTTTGGGAGCAGCAAAAAGCCCAGTGATCATCGCCTATTTTGTGACGTAGGTCCTGGTCACAGGACTCATGTACCTTACGATCTCTGTTCGGAATCAACGCCATAGAGGCACTGTATAGGTTAGATATGAGATGGGCACCGTCTTAGTTGGCGATCAGTAGGGACAATGTTGGGAAAGGAGTTGGTTCTAGTGGATATTCGGGGATCCGTGCCTGTAGTGCACTTCGAATCTGTCTGAAAATGAAGTGGTCCATAAAGGATGCATTACTAAAACTATTCTCTTCAGTACTTTAGAATATATGACCTCCTGGGAATAAGTCTCCTATTGTGTCTAAGGAAAATGTATTTAGTGTACGTTGCACAAGTTTGCTGCTGTGATGGGCAGCCACCAACTATTGATTGCTGGGAGATTGGAGGTGTATAATGAGTGCCCACCAGTCACCTTTGCCAGTTTCAACTAAGCCCAGCTCGTGGTGGAGACTGTTTGGATATCGCAGGGGTCTCTAGGGAACCCTGTCGGTAAAACCATATTAAGTGGGGTGGGGAGAACCAAATCAGCCTCCAGCCCGGAGTAAGGTATTCTGGCATCCGGGTGATACCAGGAATGCACAAAACTGCACTGTGAAACTAAATAATAAATATGGAAGTTTGGAACTCCCAGACCGCCTCACTCATATGGAAGAGACAAAGTGTCCCAACTTATCCTTGCTCTGCGACCACCCCATACTAGTCTAATCAGATGGGAGCGCATTGCACATAGAAATCTGTTAGGAAGTGGGATGGGGATATTATGAAATAAGCACAAACATTTGGGAAGCAACATCATTTAAATTAGAGCAGCCTTACCAGCTCTTGAGAGGGGCAATATAATCCAACGTTCAGATTGTTATTCCAGAGTGTGGAGTGCAGGACCATAGTTTAATAATATGATCGGATCAGGTTCTTTGTGTATATGTATACCCAAATATTTTGTGGAGTCTTCATACCACATCACCTTGAGGTGGCTGGTATCAATGGGAATATCTCAGATTTGCCCCAATTGATACACAATCCTGAAAAACCTCAGAAATGGATGACCTCGATCATTAGCAGCTCAAGATTCTCCTGAGGGTGGCGGACATACAGGATAACATTGTCTGTATATTGGGAAATCAATAACGGACCGGTATTGAATTGAAACCCTCTGTGTAAATTTTTGTCCTGTAAAGCCGGACCAGTGGATCTAGTGCTATAATTGAAGAGTAGTGGAGACAGAGGACACCCCTGCCTGGTACAGCAGGAGAGCTGAAACTGTTCAGACAGGGTTCCGTTGAGTCGAAACATGGCAATCGGCACAGTGTACAGCAGTGCAATGAGACTTAAGAAACCTTTTGGCATGCTGTAGTGACTGGGTTTTTGGCTCTACTTCGGAGTGATGGTGACTTTAAGCTTGCTACCATCCTGAATCTCTATTCTTGCCTTGTGTTGGTCCTTTTAAGGCCTTTTTCCAGACCTAGAAGCATAAACTAGAGGATAGCTGCTCTATATGATGATAGATCCCTTATTCTTGACTCTAATCTATCTATTGCCTATTGGCTTTACATAATTATGTGTCCTTTCATCATCCTACCTATAGTAGAGGGTGGATCCTGTAGTCCTGACTTTATATTACATATTGGTATGGTTTGTGTAGGTACTCTGACAGAGCTAAGTGTTATTTCATCCTTCTTAGGCCTACAAGGCCCAGAACTAGAGAGACTCCATTTTGCTTTCTGTCCCTGCAGAACTGAGATGGTTGCAGGGTAAAGGTAATGTTTTAGTTATGAGCTGTTGTTCGCTAGGGGAAAACCAGCCGAGACTGGTTCTTATCGGAAGAATGTGTTTGTCTCTTGGGCCCAGACGTAACATGCAGGTGCGCACTGCGGTTGCGCGGGGAGCTCTGGAGCTAGCACGGGAATTCGGTGGGAGGCAGCCCTCTGTTGGAAATTTCCATGAGGGGAGAGGATTCCATATTAGCGAAGTGCAGGAGAGGAGGTGTGTCAGTTTGGTTCTTGGAGAGAGAGAAGTAAGATGGTTTTTTGGAGCTGAAGAGAACAGCTCAGTTCAATTGGTTTTCTGGAATGGAGAGAGAAGGCAGATAATCGCTGAAGCTGGAGAGAGCAGTCAGATGAATGAAGTTGGAACTGTCAGCTGGAGCTGCCAGTTTATCAGGATGCATTAAAGCAGTTACCAGTCAGATGGAGGAGTTGAAGCTGCCAACTGGAGCAGTTGAGCCAGAGGAGTGAAGCTGTGGTGATGGAGGGAGAGAGAGAGCCCTGATTCCACCAGAGAGAGAGAGAGAAACATTCCTTCTAATAGGGTGAGGTATTCTAAACTAGTTTGCTTTACACTTACACCTTAATCTTGTCTTTTATTTCCTAGGCTAAAACCCTCTATTGTATTGCTAATCCTTTTTCTTTCAGCGGTGTGCAGTCTATTTACAGTCCCTGTTAGTTACATGTGGATGTGGTCAGTCTATTTACAGTCCCTGTTAGTTACATGTGGGTGTGCAGTATAATCCATTCCCTCTTTAGCTATTTACAGTCAATTACATGTGAATGTGGTATAGTAATACAGCTTTACAGAGACCCTGCAGATCTGTGTTTGTGTATATTCCCATTTTACTCTTCAGGCTATGTGTTATAGTATAGTGTTATATTGTAATAAAGATACCCCAGTTCTTAGTGAACCAGTGTGCATGTGTTGTTCTTATGATAGAGCTAACCTTTCTTCTAACCAGATGCTGTATAGTAACTGATGGATCAAAAGGAAATAGGAGCGCTTAAATCAGGGAATAACTTTTGCATACAGTGTGTGCCTCTTGTTCTTATAGTGCAGGTAACCTTTTCTTCTAGTCAGGTGTTACAGCTGGAACAGATGCTACCCCTGATCAGGTAAGTAACAACTGAATAATTAGGGAGAGTGGAGCCCTTGAGCTAAGAGAATAAGTTATACACTAAGTAATTCGGCCATTCCATAATATTATTGTAGTAGTGAACCTCTAGTGAATAGTGAGAGAAACTTCCCAACATAGAGAGAGAGAGAGCTGAAGGAATTCATAGGAAAGTGATCGTCGTTGGGATGCGGCGTTATATCCACCGGATTGTGGCTTGTTAATGAGAGCACCAGGGAGGACACTGGTGTGTAATGAGATCGTCTCTAGAGAAAGAGGCGTTAATGAGAGCACTGATTGAGGTTAGTGTGTATACCCACAGGATTGTGGCTTGAGGGAGCACTAGTTGTGGCCAGCGTGTAATGGTATATAATCAAATCTGCCCCAGGGTAGATTAGTCTGGGCCCATGTGGTCGCGAGACTATATTGTGTGAGTGTGGTGTAGGGCATGGACGTCCTTAGTAATCAGTGAGTATTCCTAGTAATCCCTATAGATTTAGTGGTGTTTCTGATGATATGAGCTTGTATATTGTTATTTCCCCATCCTCAGGAAGGTACCCAGGTGTCTGGATAAATGGGTCCTGAGAAGGGAGGTGGTTACGTTTTGGCTGTGTTGACGGTGCTCTGGTGAGCTGATCCTATCTGGTCTGAGAATCCGGTCATAACATCTGGCGTCACGAAAACGTTTACGAAGCCTGTGTCCGCTGAATTGTTTTTATCTTGTTGGTTTGCACTTGGCAGGAAATTGACCTATGGGCTTGAACAGTTGCACTGTAAGGAGATTGCAGTACATCATGGCATTTGACTTATGCAGGGTGGAAGAAATGCTTTTCATCTTGGTGTTTGAACTGTCAGGCTTGAGGGGTGACTGTATGTGAGGGAGCCAATTACATCTTGGTGTTGATGCAGTTGTACATATGTGTGTGAAAAATGCTTGTAAATTGCTCATTAAATGGCTTGCTGCATTTGCTTATGCTGTGCAATGTGAAATGTATTCAGTGTAATATGATTTGTGGAGTTCCTTGTAAATAGCTCCTTGTAAATATGGCTTGTGAGGAGCATGTTCTAATTTTGACTTGATGAGTTCCTTGTGAATTGCGCCTTGTAAATATACCTTGTGAAGAGCATGTCATTATTATGACTTGTTGAGTTTCTTGTAAATATGGCTTGTGAATAGCGCCATGTGGATATGGCTTGTACAGAGCATGCTATTGTTCCGTTAGGCAGGAGAGAGCTGGATCTCTTTCAAGTGCTTGGAGAAAATGTTTTGAAGATGTGCGCACTTGTTATATGAAAACGTGGAGAGATAAGTTTTTGAATTTCCCATGTACTGCAGACATTGGGGAATGATTGTGTTTGAGCTGCCAAAGGGTTAATATCTTGAATTGAGACGGCAGTTTTTATTTTAACATGCTGTTTAACATGCATGGTTACAAATGCTGACGCTAAAAGTCAGTGACTGTTTAGATTAATGATGGTTTGATTTGACTTTTTAATTAGTTGCAGGGTTCGCCTATGTGCTTTGTCAGCTAGCTGACAGAATGGTAACATCTTGCATGGAGAGAATAAAGCAGTGTTCATTTAACATTCTTTTTGAAATGCGTCCACGAGTTTGTGTGGGTTTGCCTTTGAACACATGATTTAATGTGTCTGACTCGGAGGTCGGAAAGTTATAAATCAATCAGTCGGATTGAGATAAGGGTTTTCAGCTGTGGATGGTACACAAACCAGTGTTTTAGAATTAGTGTTTAACAGTTGAAAAATAAAACAGACCCATCATAGAATGTGCTTTAATTAGTGAAATGCAACCGTGTGCTTTTAAAAAAATGCTCTGTAGTGTATTTTGCAAATGATTATTTTCCTAAAGCAAGCTGCTGTTTAGTTTAAAGTTCTGTATTTTGCACATGATATGTAGCAGACCATCGTGTGAGTAAACCCACTCAGTTAGGTAAAATGGCTATCTGAAAAAATGAATCTGGCCCTTTTAATAGGTAGAATAGAAAAGCTTGCACACTAAATTATGAATTCTTGGTTATGCAGTACAAATTTACATGTTTCCCCTTGTTTAAATTGATGTTGTTTCACATGTTATTTTAAGAAATGTGTCTGCATGAAATGTTGTTCTAATATTTTTCCTTTTCAGCAAGTAGCAGTACATTATGACAGAATTATTTTAAAATGCTAGCATGTCTCTAGGTTACAGAAAAAATATGTCTTTATTAATTCCTGTTTTTAGGATGCTTTTTACCACATCTAATTCTGCTTAAATTAGTTAGAAGTAATGGTGCTGTGTTTCTGGCCTGGGAACAGCTATGTTTTAAATTAGAAAGAATTTGCTTTGACCTGGGCTGATATGAGTCAGGCATCTGTTCACGGCACAGAGTTTGGAAAGGGTGGAGGCCCCGTGGGTGACTTCTGAGAGCAGAGAGAGCCAGTTTGTTATTCTTGGCTATGTTACAGTTTCTTTCCGCTGAGAAATGTTTATATAAGGGGGGGTCAAGTTGCTCTTCCTTACAGTCGGCCCAGAAAGCTTCAGTGATTTCAGATAAGGGATGTTTGCAAATGCAGAATAATTGCCAGACGCTTGGCCCTTGGAGTTAGATAAATACAGTAGGCACAGAAAGCTTCCCTGACTAGAGATTGGAAGATGCTTGAACAGAATAATTGGCAGGAGCTTTGCTCCTGCAATGAGATCAGCATTTGGCAGTGATTCAAAATTACTTCGCAGTGTAGCCCGGCTCCTGCTCATTATGGTTGGAGCTGATTCAAAACTCTGATCGCGAACATCTTTCTGGAGGGAGGGGCTGTTTCTCAGAGGAGTGAGGAGTAGCTAGGCCCCAGCCCTTCTGGCTGTGTATGACAAAATTAGATTTTGCCCAAACAAATTTAAAGAATATGGTATAGGTAGAATGTTTAAATCATTCCTTGGATTTAGAAGGGTTCTTTTCATGAATTAGGAGGTTTCTTTCGAAAATAAAAAGCACTTGGGGTGCTTTTTGAATGGAAAATGTGTTTTTGCAAGATTGATGATGTGTGTTTCTCGTTTCCGATGGCTATTGTCGTGTGGGGGCCCTGGATGAGTGTGACTTTCTTATTTTGGAGTGATGAGCTTTCTTATTTTCGGAGTGAGTGACCCCAACCCCAATAAACCCCCGAGGCTGAATCCAGGATTAGAAGCAGACGTACCAGGCTGACCAGACTGGAGGGTGTGCTTCCTTGGCACCGGATACAGATGAAGATGGAGAATCATGGCCTACAAGAATGAACTGTTTTCCTAAGGAGAAACCAACTACAGAAGAGAACTTTTTAAAGTGACTAAATTTTTTTAAATTGGCATGACAATCTACGGTTGGCTGCCTCAGCAGTCAGGTTTAAATTCAGAATTTAAAGAAAAAATTTCTTGACAAAGTCAACAGTTATATTTTTTGAAAAATTTTCATTGACCTGAAATGTAATTCCTTGGCCTGCATTCTTGAGCCTTGCATTTTCCCCATGTTTCTATTTCAGATGGACATTATGCCACTTTTGCAGTTACCATATACAGGCCCCACTTGAAAAAAAAATTCTCAGTCCTGTTCATGGTTTTGATGTTTCAGTTTAAAAGATGCAGTGCCACATTAATGCAATAATGCAAATGATACATGATATATTTTGCTTTTATTATTCTACGCTATTTCATTATTGATGCACTTGTTTATCTTTCACCTATTTCATAGTTTTCCTGTTTTCTCTAAAAACAGTCTTGTCACTGGAAAGAAAACAATGTTTTAAATGATGGTGCACACATGTGTTCCACAGATTGACCCAGAGGGACTAGGTGCAAGCTGTTTCCTGAGTTAGCATGGTCTACTATTAAGTCTATGATCTTTTAGAAAAATATATTCACCACACTTAGATAACTTTTTTTGATTTATTGCTTGATATGCATTGTGCTACACCAGCTATTTTGTAGGAATGGGGTTATCCTTGTTTTCCTGTTATTACACTTTCACTTTGATCCATCAACTCTTAATTAGAACAGTGGGATTTGTTCCAAGAGTGGTCACCCTAGACTTTAAGTTGTCCTGGGAGGTGTGTCTTTTAGTCAGGTTATGTCCTACATCTATTAGTAATAGTTGCCGAGACTTCGAGGACCCTTTGTCATGTTTATTTGTCAGATTTTACCAAATCCTTTCTTAAGTTGACCGAAGTAGGTAGGCCTCATTTAGGCCCCTTGTTGTTTTCATTCCATAAACATGTCCCTACACCAATAGATTTTATGAGTTCTCACTAGAAGTTGAGGCACATTTAGTTCAAGGGTGCTTTAGTTAGTTTCTGTTGTTATCAGATCAATCTTAGTTACATTTCAGCATTCAGGTCAAGGGTGCTTTGATTTGTTTTCAGTTGGTTGTTAGATTTATATTCCCTACATCAGGTTTTAGGTGGTATTTCCTTAAATTGTCATTTATTTTAGGGAGTCTTTTGGTTTTTGGTTTTGTTGATAGATTATGTGGATGTTTGTTTATTTGTTTGTTGTTGTTTACGGATGTTAGCAAATAAAGTCAGGGTGCAATGTAGTGACCGGGTTTTTGGCTCTACTTCGGAGTGATGGTGACTTTAAGCTTGCTACCATCCTGAATCTCTATTCTTGCCTTGTGTTGGTCCTTTTAAGGCCTTTTTCCAGACCTAGAAGCATAAACTAGAGGATAGCTGCTCTATATGATGACAGATCCCTTATTCTTGACTCTAATCCATCTATTGCCTATTGGCTTTGACATAATTTTGTGTCCTTTAATCATCCTACCTATAGTAGAGGGTGGATCCTGTAGTCCTGACTTTATATTACATATTGGTATGGTTTGTGTAGGTACTCTGACAGAGCTAAGTGTTATTTCATCCTTCTTAGGCCTACAAGGCCCAGAACTAGAGAGACTCCATTTTGCTTTCTGTCCCTGTAGAACTGAGATGCTTGCAGGGTAAAGGTAATGTTTTAGTTATGAGATGTTGTTCACCAAAGGGTGCTACTAGAGAGATCCATTCAAAACGAACAAATCATCAATTGAAATGTATTTATAAATCATGTGAGGTATGAAAACAATATAGCAAACTAATGACATGTAATCTTTATTTCTCAGTTTAAGATATTGGTGCATGAATACAGACTTCCTGAAGAAGGCTCACGCCGAAACGCGTTGAAAAGGAATGCACTTCTGTATTTTTTAATAATCAATCAAATTGTCCAGTTTTACACCATTTGCACATATTTTGTCTCTTTTTTACTTATAATAATTTGCACGTATAATGAATTAAGAAAAACAATTGCTAAGAAAAAAAGATGTTATAAAAATAAAATATCATAAGAAATCAACACTAGAGTGTTTCCAGTCATTAGTTATTTAGTTGTCCTTCCCTTTTTTCTACCAGGCACATAACCCGGTGCACTTTTGTTCTGACTTTACCCCTACATGCTATTTCCTTGCCAGGGTTCATCCGATTAGGAAGGGGCCCCTTATTTTCCTAAACTAGTTCGCTAGGGGAAAACCAGCCGAGACTGGTTCTTATCGGAAGAAAGAGTTTGTCTCTTGGGCCCAGACGTAACATGCAGATGCGCACTGCGGTTGCGCAGGGAGCTCTAGAGCTAGCACAGGAATACGGTGGGAGGAAGCCCTCTGTTGGAAATTTCCATGAGGGGAGAGGATTCCATATTAGAGAAGTGCAGGAGAGGAGGTGTGTCAGTTTGGTTCTTGGAGAGAGAGAAGTAAGATGGTTTTTTGGAGCTGAAGAGAACAGCTCTGTTCAATTGGTTTTCTGGAATGGAGAGAGAAGGCAGATAATTGCTGAAGCTGGAGAGAGCAGTCAGATGAACGAAGTTGGAACTGTCAGCTGGAGCTGCCAGTTTATCAGGATGCATTAAAGCAGTTACCAGTCAGATGGAGGAGTTGAAGCTGCCAGCTGGAGCAGTTGAGCCAGAGGAGTGAAGCTGTGGTGACGGAGGGAGAGAGAGAGCCCTGATTCCACCAGAGAGAGAGAGAAACATTCCTTCCAATAGGGTGAGGTATTCTAAACTAGTTTGCTTTACACTTACACCTTAATCTTGTCTTTTATTTCCTAGGCTAAAGCCCCATATTGTATTGCTAATCCTTTTTCTTTCAGCGGTGTGCAGTCTATTTACAGTCCCTGTTAGTTACATGTGGATGTGGTCAGTCTATTTACAGTCCCTGTTAGTTACATGTGGGTGTGCAGTATAATCCATTCCCTCTTTAGCTATTTACAGTCAATTACATGTGAATGTGGTATAGTAATAAAGCTTTACAGAGACCCCGCAGATCTGTGTATGTGTCTATTCCCATTTTACTCTTCAGGCTATGTGTTATAGTATAGTGTTATATTGTAATAAAGATACCCCAGTTCTTAGTGAACCAGTGTGCATGTGTTCTTATGATAGAGCTAACCTTTCTTCTAACCAGATGCTGTATAGTAACTGATGGATCAAAAGGAAATAGGAGCGCTTAAATCCGGGAATAACTTTTGCATACAGTGTGTGCCTTTTGTTCTTATAGTGCAGGTAACCTTTTCTTCTGGTCAGGTGTTACAGCTGGAACAGATGCTACCCCTGATCTGGTAAGTAACAACTGAAAATTTAGGGAGAGAGGAGCCCTTGAGCTAAGAGAATAAGTTATACACTAAGTAATTCGGCTATTCCATAATATTATTGTAGTAGTGAACCTCTAGTGAATAGTGAGAGAAACTTCCCAACATAGAGAGAGAGAGAGAGCTGAAGGTATTCATAGGAAAGTGATCGTCGTTGGGATGCGGCGTTATACCCACCGGATTGTGGCTTGTTAATGAGAGCACCAGGGAGGACACTGGTGTGTAATGAGATCGTCTCTAGAGAAAGAGGCGTTAATGAGAGCACTGATTGAGGTTAGTGTGTATACCCACAGGATTGTGGCTTGAGGGAGCACTAGTTGTGGCCAGCGTGTAATGGTATATAATCAAATCTGCCCCAGGGTAGATTAGTCTGGGCCCATGTGGTCGCGAGACTATATTGTGTGAGTGTGGTGTAGGGCATGGACGTCCTTAGTAATCAGTGAGTATTACTAGTAATCCCTATAGATTTAGTGGTGTTTCTGATGATATGAGCTTGTATATTGCTAATTCCCCATCCTCAGGTAGGTACCCAGGTGCCTGGATAGATGGGTCCTGAGGAGGGAGGTGGTTACGTTTTGGCTGGGTTGACGGTGCTCTGGTGAGCTGATCCTATCTGGTCTGAGAATCCGGTCATAACACATGCCCATCCGCTGCATTACAGCGAGAAAGAAAGGCCACTCCAGTGAGTTAAATGCCTACTCGGCATCGAGCAACACAGCCGCTGCCCGCACTTCAGGGCCTATTCTATGTAAGACAGCAAATAACGTGCGTAGATTTAGTGCTGTGGATGTTAATGTTAAATGTTAATGTTATTGTAAATGGGCATTTGTAGAGCGCACTTACACCGGGGGGCATCATGTCGCTTGATAGGCTTAGAATGCTACCAGGATAATCTATTTGTACGCTTGAAGAAACAACCAGGTCTTGAGGAGGTTTCTAATTTGCAGAATGTCAGTGCTGGACCGGACTTCCGAAGGGAACGAGTTCCAGAGTTTAGGAGCGAGGACTGCAAATCTTCAGCCTCCTTGTCGTACTCGCTTGAAGGTTGGAGTGGTGAGCAGTGAGAGATGGGCAGAGCGGAGATTTCGTGTTGGAGTATGTCTGAGTATCAGGCTGTTGATGAATGCAGGCCTTTTGCCATGCAAGGCTTTAAATACAAGACAGCCTGTTTTAAAAGCACAGCGCTGAGCGATAGGGAGCCAATGTAACTTCCTTACCACGGGCATAACTGATTGCCATCTTGGTTGTCGAAAGACCAGCCGTGCTGCCTGCTTTTGAACCAGCTGCAGCCGTTTGAACAGATAGAGTGGCTTTCCCAGATATATTGAATTGGCATAATCTAAATGCGACAGAACGGTGGCAATTGTAATCTGTATCAGAGCATCATGGGTAAAGAAACAGTGTACCTTCCTGATCTCACGCAGCTGGAAGAAGCACTTAGAGATCACTGTGCCAACGTGAGGGTTCAGTGTAAGTTCGTTATTAGGGGAGACTCCCAATGTTTTGGCTGAGATAGAAGGGGAAGGTGAAGGACCCAGCGCTGGTGGCCAGTAGTGTGGGCCCCAGAACTTATGACTGTCCCCGGTCAGAACGAGGTCTGATCTGTGGGGAACAAAACCTTATTGGGCAGGTGAGATAATTTTGTTCAACAGAAGCGGCAAAATCTTGTAATCAAGATTTAGCAAAGAGAATGGCCTACATGAACTACATAACAGTGGATCTTTACCAGGTTTAGGGAGTAATATAATCACAGCTTCACGTAATGTTGGTGGTAAAACCTGTTGGTCCAGGGCCTCATTATACACCTCCAATAAATAAGGAGCAAGGGTGTCTTTATAAGCTTTGTAAAACTTGACAGTAAATCCGTCTAAACCAGCAGCAGTGGATCCATTAACAGCGTCAATGGCGCTGGCTATTTCCTCTGCTGAGAAAGCCTCCATCAGGAATTGTTAAAAGGCTTTGTCTAGCCACACCAAAGCTGTCCCATCCAAATATTCTGTCTGATCATCAGTGGATCGCCCCATCTGGGACGTGTACAGGTGTGTATAATAATCTAAGAATAATTTACGAATATCAAGAGTGTATTTACTAAGTTGTCCTATTCCGTACAGGGTGTGGTAATGTACTCACAACATGGGAGGAGGTGTCGCAGAAGGTGTGCTAACTTGCGTCCAAGCCTATCACACATAGCAAGAGGAAAAAAGGAGGAGAAATAACGATATTTCTCCTAGTTACGCCTCATTTGGGAAGGCCCAAGTTATTGCCACATTCCCAAGGTCTACCACTTCTGGTAAATCTGGGAATGCATCAAAATCCTTGAATATTGTGTGGGAACACCCATGCAGTGTCCCTGGAAACGCTTTCCTGGTGCAGAGTAATGCAATTCAGCGATTTCCGGTACATTACATTACTCAATATTTATGAAGCCACTCAGTCATGCAAGGTGGCCTTGTATGGCTCCATAAATCTCATTTTTAAGTTGTGCCGCTCTTCCACCACAATGCATGGTGCAAGAGCAATGCAAAAGGGCCCATGTAAGTAAGTAGTGTTCCAGGGGCCCACATCTCTTCATATTTTTGCCACATTTCAAGAAGGCTCCAGGTCAAATTCTCCATTGCCAACAACATCCAGTTGCCCTGCTCATTTTTGCAGCATTGTTGTATAATGAAGAGATTTCCATTTAAGTGCTATGAGTTGCTTTACTGCCAGATACCTGTTCTTAATTAGTCTCCAGTAACTCTAATATGATCTAATAGTTTGTCCATCTTTGCTGCTATTCCCTGAAATAGTTGCACCTTGCACTTTTGCACTTTAGTATTGAAGCTGCTATCTGAATATGTGTGAAAATGTTTCAATATCTTCATTGATTAGATCCATAGTTAGTTTTGTTTAAAAAAATGTTTTAAATGATGATGAATTATGTAAACGTTTTTGAAAAATGTTTGTACTTTTATGGATAATCCATATCCAAATAAAGACCAATTTTTTTTTTTTATTTTTTTTTATTGCAGAATTAGAAACAAGACCTCAGAATAGGCCAACCAGTACACTTACGGCATCACAAAAGTTGAAGTGACATAGATATCGTACACAGCCATTTAGCCCACATCCCGGAGGCTGGGCGGCGCGCCAAGTCTTCCGTTCTGAAGAAGATGCCACAGTGTTCGCCTTTCCCGGGCGTTCGGTCAGCTCCACCATTCAGTATCTGCTTTTACCCCCCTGAAATCCCACCCTCCATGCACCATCAAACAGACACAGATTTCTCATGGGGACATCGTCAACAGCTCTTACCCGCTCCAATGCAGTCCCACCCATATCTCTCCAGAGACCTCCTCCTGGATCTCCCTAGTAGTACTTCCCGGGTGCCTGCCTGCGTTCCTCGGGAGCCCCCCTCATCGTGGACCAGCCCTAAGTCCCATCCGCCGGTACTCTCCTAAACTGTGTCACAGTGCTTAACTACCTCCCTTAAAACACCCCCCCTTCCCCTTCCCCCCCCCAACTGCTGCTGACGCGGGCACACATAATCCGTACCAACACTGGAGCACGCTACTTATCAGGAGTTGCTTGCAATCACTTAATCTACATGGAGCCCTGTTCAATCATTGCTCCTCCACTTCATCCTCTATCATGTAGTCACGCAATGCCTGGACCACAATCTCCCATGCTCTCGCCATTTCTAAGCTTTTCTCATTGCCAGTTCTAGTAGCTTGCCGCATTCTGATAACACTTTCACAGCCAGACCATTTCAACAGCTCATTCATCCATCTCCTCACTGATGGGCCTTCTTTGGACTTCCAGTGCCAAGTTATCTCTCTCTGAGCCAGCATGAGTCCAAGGTCAATAAATTTACTCGTGATTTTCGTCTTTTTAGTATGAGGGAATCAGAGCAGTAGACATGCCGCCATGTCAAAGTCCACCTCCCTATCCGTTACCACATTCAGGAGTTCCCCCACTTCCGGCCAGTACGCCCCTAGTTTCGGACATCCCCACAACAGGTGATCCAGATCAACCTCGGGCGCCAAGCATCTCCGGCACTTTGCGTCAAGCACTTGAAAGTACCGCTTTATCCTCTCCGGGGTCAGGTATGCCCTATGTACGATGAAGAAATGCACCTGCTGAAATCGTGCGTTCCTTGTACCCTTCCACGTCCGTTGCAGCACATGGTTCCAGACAGTGTCCGGTATGGGCTTACCTATACTGTCCTCCCATCGCGACTTCAGTGCTAGCAGTGGCACCAGTCCCTCATTCAACATTCTAGTGTAGAGGCAAGTTACCGCTTTAACAGTGCCCGCGGCCATCACCACGTATTGGCATGCCATGGTCACTTCCGGCTCGGCCAGCCCTCCCTTCCAATGCCTCTGCATCGCCGCAACCACTGCTGCGTGCAGTAGAAAAGTCCCGTCTGGCAGGCCAAACTGCTCCTGCAACATCTGATAGGGGACCAACACCCCATCAATGTACAGATCCCCCACCATCTGCAAGCCCAACTCCTCCCATTCTAACAGCTGAGACCAATCGCCCCTATGCGGCAGCACGGTCAGCATCCCCAGCGGTATCTCCGGTGCATAGGGCCGGTCTCTTTTCGCTCTTTTCAGACTCCTGTGCCAACATAAATTAAGCGTCCTTTCCTCCACCGTAAGGTCCCTCGTATCCAGTTTCTGTTGCATGACTATATATGACAAGACACACCTCTGGATACCAGTCCCACGTTCGCGTTCAGGTCCCCTGAATTCTCTAGCAATATTTTGCGTTAATATCTGCAGTTGTGCCGCCAGGTAATATAATTCAAAGTCGGGGACTGCCATCCCCCCTTCAAACTTGGGTCTAGTCAGGGTACCCAACGCCACCCTACGCCGTCCATGACCCCAAAGGAAGCCAGTCACCAACATCTTCAGTTCTTTAAAGACCCGCTGTGGGATCCATATCGGCAGTGTTCAGAAATAATAAAGCAGCAGCGGAAGTGCCACCATCTTCAATAATGCTACTCGGCCCAACACCGACAGGGGGAGGGAGGCAAAAAAAATCCATGCAACCCTTCAGCACGTGAATGCAACGCCCTACGTTCCCCTCTAATAGATCCGCAGCCTCATGGTAAATGCGCACACCCAAGTAGGTGAAGCAGGAGGGCTCCCACACCACCTCTCTCACTAGTGGGGGACAGGGTGTACCCGCCCGCAATGGGAATACACAGGTTTTGGTCCAATTCACCCTAAGGCCTGACAGCTGCCCGAATCTAGCCAGCATATCCACTGCTCCCTCTAGGGATTGTCCAGTGTCTGCTAGGTACAATAGCAAATCATCAGTATATAATGATATATAATGCGACTCTGTCCCTTGCGCGATCCCACTGTACATGGCACCTGACCTTGCCTGTGCCGCCAGTGGCTCCATCGCCAATGCGAACAACAGAGGGGACAATGAGCAGCCCTGTCTCGTTCCCCTACAAACAGGGTAAGCCGAGGATACAATCGGCCCCAGTCGTACCCTTGCCCTCGCCGACGAGTAAAGCACCTTTGTCCACCTCCGAAATCCTTCCCCGACTCCGAATTTCAGCAACACCCCATCTAGGTACTCCCACTCGAGGCTGTCGAAAGCCTTTTTGACATCAACTGCTAACACCACGGGGTCAAGAGCAGAGGCCCCGGCACCATCCAAAATCCGGACCAGTCGGCGTATATTCATCGAAGTATTCCTAGTCGGGATAAATCCCGCTTGGTCTCTATGCACTAATGTGGTCATGTGCAGCAGTAACCTGGTGGCCAGGATGCGACTCAAGATCTTATAATCCACCGTCAGCATAGACAAGGGTCGGTAGGATGTCACATCCAACGCATCTCTGCCTGGCTTCAACAGTGGCACTACTAGCGCCTCCCTCATTGACTCAGGCAAGCACCCCAACTGCTATGCCTCCGAGTACACCACCAATAGTTTGGGTGCTAGGATATCAACAAATTTGGCATAGAATTCTATCGGTAAGCCGTCCACCCCTGGAGTTTTATTTCGAGCCATCTGTTTAATAGCCACTCTAATCTCTGCCAATGTTATGGGACCCCCAGTTCCTTTGCCTCCTCGCCATCCAGCACCGGCAGTGAGATCAAGTCCAAGTATTCGCCTATCTCAGAGACCTCCGCCTCCAGTTGGCATTCATATAATCCCGTGTAATAGGACTGAAAGCGCGCCAGGACTGCTGATTGCGAGTAGACTACGTCCCCCTCCTCTGTTCTTATACTCATGACCGGACGCCCCCTTGGCTCTGGATCGGCAAGCTTGGCAAGGAGTGCGCCCACTTTATCTCGTTCCGCATGCACCTTAATGGTGTACAACTTATAATCATAGCACCGCAGCTGTTCAGTCTCAGTCGCATCTACCTCCTTAGCCTCCATCAATCGCTCCTGTAGATCCGGTCGCTCAGGCCTTTGCCGTTCCAGCCCCCTTAATACCTCTTCCGCTTTCGCCAGATCATTCAAGACTGCGGTCCTCGCATTCGAGAATCTACCCATGCACACGCCTTTCACCACCACTTTCATCGCATCCCATTCTACTGATCTCGACGTGGCTGAGCCTTCATTCACCTCAAAATAGTGGTCAATGCCCTATTGAACCGTGTCACTAAACACCAGATCTTCTAGCGTATCAGGCCGCAGCCGCCATGATGGAACCGCCCACCTCGCCTGCTGCCACTGCACTGACACCAATAAGGGGTCATGATCCGAAATGGTCCTGGTCAGATATTCAGTATGAGTCACCACAGCCGCCCAGGGGCCACTACACAGCACCGAGTCTAGTCTAACATGCAATTCGTGTATTGTGGAAAAGTAGGAATAATCCCTAATCTCAGGATGCTGCTTCCTCCACACATCTACCAGTCCCCACCTTTCCTGCCAACCCTTCCTGTGAGCTGCCAGCCTGCGCACTGGGGAGTCGGCTAATGGCGGATGCGATCTATCCAGCACCACATCAGTGATCGAGTTAAAGTCGCCCCCCAATAAGACAGGGCCAGCCAGAAAATAGGCCAGCGAGCTTGTTAAACCGTCAAAAAAGCGGGCCTGATCGGAATTGGGGGCATATACACTATACAGGACCACCTCCCTACCGTAAAGTCGTCCCTCAGCCGCCACATATCTACCATCAGGATCAACCCGCTGGTTCGTGACCTGGAATGGTGTCCCCGCCCTTATCCATATTTGCACCCCTCTGGCAAATGCTGAGTATGTTGTGCCAAACACCTGACCCCGCCACCTCTTCTGTAGGGCACCGCATTCCTTCTTGGTCAAATGAGTTTCTTGTAGCATTGCTATCTGAACGCCACGTCTCACCAAATAGGCATGCACCTTATGATGTCTCACCATCGTTCGAAGTCCACGGACATTCCATATAATGCATTTTAAATTAGGTAACGTCCCCATAATATACGTTTCTGCACAGTATTATTAACAAACAGTTGTCTCCCGCATCGCAGCAGTTGTATCCCCCCTTCAAAACACCACACAAAATTCGCCAAACCCCTCTCCCCAGGACAGGACCTAATAACCCAGCTTCAGCCCCGTTCCAAACCATCAACACCACACACATTACACTAATCTGTTGTCGTCACCACAGAAGGCCTTAAGGGCCACAAGAGGGTGATAGAGCGCTGATCCAGGGTAGGCAGAGCCCCCACCCCACGCCCTCAATCCCATGCTGCTTTCACAGCCCCATACCTGATAGTCCACCAAAAATCTGGAGAGTCTGTCCCAATAGGTATCTCGGAGTTGCTCAGGTCTCCGAAACGTCACTCGTTAAACAGTCCATCTGAAGTCTGCGGGGTGACCGCTGGTCCCTTTGCACTCCCCATGTCCGATTCGTCTCCTCCAGATTTCTCTCCCTCCTCCTCCTCCTCCGACCCCCGATGTTCTCTCCTGCTGTGACCCCGTGATGATCGCCGTCGCAGCCAATGCTCCCTTCTTGTCAGCCGCCATCTGAGCTTCTCGCACGGCCCTCTTGAGTTTGTTCCGTGTGCGAATGCGCTGCGACTTCCTAATCCGGACCGGTTTTTGCCTTTCCCTTCCACTTTTGTTCATGCGATCCGTTCCAGCACGGTACAGTTCAAGCCACGACCATGCCTCGTCCGGGGTCTGAAAGAAGTGGGTCTTGTCATCAAGAATCACCCTTAATTTGGTAGGGAAGAGCAAGGAGTATTGAATCCCCTCTTCCCTCAGTTCTTTTTTCACGGACAAGAAGGACGCTCTGCTTTTCTGAACTTCCTGCGTGTAATCCGGAAAGACCGTAACTTTGTTATTGTCCACTTGGAAGGGGCCCTGAGACCGTGCCCTCTGTATTAGCAGATCGCGGTCCTTAAAGTGCAGTAGTTTTACCACCATCGGCCGAGGTGGTCAGCCCTCCAGGGGCAGTCTGGCCGGAACCCTATGCGCTCTCTCCAGGGAGAAGAAGGGAGACAGACCCTCCGGTGCCACAACCGTTTTAAACCAGTTCTCCATATAGGTCACAGCGTCACCTCCTTCAATTTTTTCTGGAAGGCCAACCACCCTCACGTTATTCCTCCGGTTACGACTTTCAGCATCCTCCGCCCGTCGTTCCAGAGTCGCCAAGCGGCCAAGAATATCCGTCAGTTTGTGTTCCGCGGTCACCACCGCTGGTTTCATCTCCCGAAGCATTTGTTCATTCTCTTTCACTCTGTCCGAGAGCTTGGCATGGTCTGCCCTCAGTAGACCCAGCCCCGTTGCGACCTGCGCTATGTCTTGGTGCAGCGATTCCTTCGTCGCGGTGATCGCCTCCAGGATGGTGTCGAGATGCAGGTTCAGCCTCTGTTCTGGTGTAGATGCCTCCAATGGGGCTTGGGTTCCGCCATCTTGGACCAAGGCGGTCGCGTCGTCTCACCCTTGTGGCTTATTCAAAACACCGCCAAGAGCGGCCATCTTGACCGCTTCAGGTGCTGCTCCCGGGCCACCGCCAAGGGCCACGCCAGTTCACAGTGCTCTTAGCACAGGCACACCACCCACTGACACCTCCCAGTGGGGACCAGTGTTTGTCCATGCAAGGGCTCAGCACTCACAATCAAGGACCGTCCATGCCCTTTCCTCTTTTCTTCTGCACCCTCAGAGCACACTTTTATCCACGGGCTGCTACAGATGGTTTATGGCTGTGTGCTGCGGGGGTCCACCAGAGCTCCACTAGAGACCCAGGGAGCTTCCAAACCAGCCGCAGTGAGCCAGCAGCACAACCCTGAAAGAGCAGGCGGGCGCCTTCCAGAGCCGATCGCGCCGGCCGCCCAAAAATAGTACACTATAGTAGGCTGAAGTTGCTGTCCCAGCCCTCGCTCTGTGTTCGTTCCACCACCACACTATGAGCTGTCCAGACGGGTGGGGTTCGCCGCTGACAATGGCTCCCCGCAGTCCCTACTGGTGTGCAGGGCACGTCCAAATCTGGTCCCAGCCACTCTCGGTAGTTGCAGCGCCCCTCGGTATTCAGGGTCCTGAAACGTTCTCGCTCTGGGTCCGCTCCCGCTGCTGGGTTGAAGCCCGCCGCCCGCCTGCACTGTTCCTCACGTAGGCGGCCGAATCTGCTTTCCCATGCGGCCCCCTCCAAAGGATCTCGGCCAGTGCCCCGGGTATTCAACCGCTGCCGGTTGCAGGCGTCGCCGCCCAGGAGCAGCCCGCTGTTCACTCGGCTACTATGTAGGGGAGCGGGGGAGATGGGCGCCGCACTCACCGAACCCTGGGGTCACGATGTCTCCACTTTTCTGGTTCAGCGCCGAAGGTACCCTCCATCGAGCCCCCGCTCCGCTTACTCTGCGAGGCAGCCGCAGCAACTCCGGCTCAGTTCGGGTGCGCTCCGTCCCTGAGTCCTTCAGGTCTCTCACGCCGCCATTTTCCTTTGTTCTCGGCCCGGCTCCTCCGAACTCCGGGACCGGCCCTCCGCACTTTCTCTGAGGTCCCGTTGGCGCTCAGACTCTCCCCTCTGCTCGAGCAACACCTCGTGCGGTAAATCCGCACCCCCGGGGGCACCAATGGCAAGGATACCAGGATAAATGTCGGGACTCGGCGCGGAGCTGCACGCTCACACAGCCATCCCGGTCGGCGCTCAAACCACGCCCCAAGCATCCAAATAAAGACCAATGAAACTGAAACTAGTCTCCAGTCTTGTTTCGATATGCATTTGATCTGTACCATTGTCACCGGTCTGGGTTGCAGAGGGTATCCAATCACTCCTCTAAAAGGAATAATGCCTTCCTTCCAAACGAGCATAAAACTTGGGCACACCTACCACACATGCAACATGTCTCCTAACTGCCCAGATACACATACCTGCCAGCAGAGCCCTTCAGTATTATCATACATGTGTTTAAACTTGACCACATAGTGATGTTACATCCACCCATAGTTTTACCATTGAGACAAGGAGTTTGGATTCTGAAGGCCTTTTTTCAATGTTTTATATAAAACCACTTTGGTTCTTCCACTACATCTGTCAAAATAGCATATGTATTGGATATAAGAGCCCCAGGTCCTTGGTGCAAAGCAAAAAGCTTTTCCCAGGCAGTTTGTGGTATAAGTTGTGCAGCTTTATTGTCAAGGTAAAGAGCCCAATGTCGTAACTGGAAATGGTAGATACGGTCTATGTCTTTGAGTTTATATTCTTGTTGACATTGAGAAAAGTGTTATAAATCCCATGAAACAGGTCTTGAACACCCCACTTCAGTCCAGCATTCAAAGTCTCTGTTAACAAGACTCAGAGCAAAATCTATATTACCCATCAACGGTGTATAAGGAGATGGAAAGGAAGTCAGTGTTTTTTTTTTCATAAGCGAGTCCCATACTATCATGACTGGTTTCAGAGGTTCGGAATAATAACAGACTAGGGGTCTTGTGTTCTTGGGCACCATGAAATGGCTCATGGTTCCAGGTTCATCAAAAAAGAGTCCATATAAATCTATTGGTGTTCATATAGAGCCAGTGGTGTTCAGTTTTGTACAGGGACACCTCAAAATAAATTTGAAGCAGAGCAACCTGATAGTATTTCTTAATAGCTGGTAACCCCAATCCACCAGAATGTGTGTGTTCTTTCAGTATTTTCCCTAAAACCCTTGCTTTTTTACCTGCCCATATAAGGACATCTATTGCTTTTGTATGGGCCCTATGTCATATTTGGGAAGAGTCACTGGGAGTGCTTGGAAGAGGTAAAACAGTCTCTTATACGCAATATACATATACAAGAGATGGCTGAGTAAAATCCACACACAATCGTGTATCACTATGTCCCAAATTATTTGTTTTAAAATGGTGCTCCAAGAGCCATAAGCAGCCACTCAAACCTTTTAAGCTTGAAGAGAGAGATGCCTCCAAAAAGCAATCAACAAAAGCTCTGAGCACCCAATCAGCATCCAGAAATCTGAATGTCCACCAGACATTGTAGTTGATGTTTTCACTTTATTTTTTAACTTTGAATAAATCCAACAGGAGTACAACATGAACTTGTAGCCACTTGTGTTTCGTCTCAAAGTAAATCTATCAACATCTTCATCAGGGTTACAAAACAAATATTAACCAGCCTAAATAATAGTTCCTACTCACTCCCAACATACCACCACAGTGATTGCTAGTGATTGTGAAAGAACACGTGCTCATATCAATTCTTATTTATCAAGTCAGATGGTGAAACCCAAAAATAGAAGCGAGAAAAAAGGCAGTAGTGTAAAGCATTAATCCTCAGAGCAATGGTGATATAGTGTCATTCAGTCCACTACAATAATTATGGTTACAATATGAGCTAAAGTGGTCGTGAACAGGGGGAGAATATTAAATAGGAAAAGAAAAAGTAAAGTACAGGAAGCCAACCAAAAATTACAACTGTGAGCATACCATGTTAACAGATCTATAATTTTATTCTCATATTTCAGTGCCATCCAACACCTTACAAATTCCTCATGTGGCTAATGCTACTTATCTAAAGAGCATTCCAAATATATCATCGGTATATAATATTTCATCGTAAGTTTCTGTATAAATGAAACATTTTATACATCACAAAAATCAATTCGTGCAGATGGCTTAGACATTTCAAAGTTAAGAGACAAAACCATAAATTCTTACCAAGTCATATCCATTAGCCACCAATCAATACTTCTGACACTACCCAACTCAAAATCTTCAAATTAAATCTATAATAGAATATTAAATACACAACCTCAGTAATCAACCTTGTCTCCCTTACCACCTCATCTCTTGTCTTGGCCAGCAGCAGTAATTCATTTGGGTGCAACACCCTTACTGCCCCATTATTGTGCACTGTAATACTAAATGTGTTGGTCAACCTATGTCCATAACCACAGACACAATTTATTTCCGACGTTCCATGTCACTGATTAAAAAATAGACAACCATCATATCAACTAAATTGCATATACCAGGTCGCAAGATAATACAACCCATGATAACTGGCATTTCCATTAGTTGAATCCTTGTGCCAATCACCCCTTTCCCATAACTAACCTAACATTTGTACTTACTTTACATCATAATTATTGTTTAAAATCCACAATCAACACATTGCAACCCTTAGAGTCATGTCGTAAAACCCATAAGCTTCTCATCAATAGTGAATCACTCGAGTACAGCATACTCAATGTATTGTACCATCCCAACATCATCAAAGACTATAGCGTACATTAACTCCAGTCCATGTCTCAAGTTTAACATCGAAGTCACTATTTACTATAGATGAAAATGCACATAGATATGTCACCAGGACTGTACATAAAATGCCCCCTTACCTCAGTGTAATTGTATGCAAAAGCAGAAAGTATTCCGACCCTAGCAGTCTCGCGTGCTACATCGCACCATCTTGTAATATCTTTCTATACAGCCACAAGAAGTGTTAATATCGATGACGGACTTCCATATTCAATATGTCCCAAGTGGGTGCTATTTTAGCATGCTAAATATCATGCCTCATAGTACAATAATGTAAGTATGAATACATGAGGCCAAACTCAAAACAACGGTGTACCTCATAACTTGAATTGGACCCCGTTACTTCGTCAAGAACTTCTTTCACTTTAAATTGAATATACAACTGTACAAAAAATATAAATATATTAAAAGTGCCTTGTGGGTGCCAACTCAACATGTTACAGTTTGTATAGTGAGGTGTTACAGTGTTGACACGTACTACTAAGTCCAAGCATTAAACAATGGTGCATCTCATTTTACCAGTTAATAATACCCCGTACTGGGGTCTGTAACTAAATCAACATCACTCTAACTTTGTTAAAATATACCGGCGCACATAACAATACTGCACATCGATCCCCGTGTGATAATATTATACCATTATACCATTGTAGTGAAGGCAAAGTTTACTACAAAGTTTTATTCCTGGTAATGTTTGAAAAGCATAACGGCAAAAAACGACTGTCTCATTCCAAATTTTCTAAAGGAGCACCATTTTTTATCATTCACAGCAAAATAACACTATGGAGGTGTGAAGTAAAACAAAGTGTTTCACAAAATACAACAATGACTTATGTAGTCTCTTATTTTTATCTCATCATGATACATCTTAAACACAGGCCTAATTAAGTTGATATAATGAACTACCCATCTCCATCTAAAAAGTCTAATTCATACTGTTCCCATATCATGAGGTTTCAGTCTCCTCCTACCAATTCTTCCTCCATGACAGTCACATCTTTGTAAATAGGCAAATTAAAATACGGCATATGTGTATCCAGTAAGTAGTCCCCACTCATATTGTTAAGTAAATCTATATCTAAATTTGCATAGTTTATAATTACCCACTATAACTTCTAATCTTATAGGACCAATCATTTGTCCGTGAGTAGAGGAAACATCTAGTAACTGTATTCCAGTTATGTCCATCCAAACTGTATCTAAAATACCTTAAATCCTTCATTGTTTCTATCATGTTTTAGTCATAAAATTCCAATTGCGACCATCCACGGTTTGTCTAGAATACCCCTATTCCATAATTGTTTCTCAAAGGTCTCATTCATCTTTTTGAAAAAGGAAAGAAAGCGAAGGGAAAAATGAAGATATAAAGGAGATTAGTCAAATATATCAATTTCACACACATGTTTTTCAAGTACCCAGGAAATATTGGAGTTCGAGATCAAAATTTAGACCCATTTCTACTGCATGCAACCTCATAATCCACTGAGCTTCACATTGTTGTAACCTCAGTTCACAATTTCCACCCCTCACATCAATTTTGTATAGATTCAAACCCATGGAACTTAAAACTCAAGTGCCTATCCTGAGCCCCACAGCCTTTTGCATTTTGCATGTACCGCAATAGAGTATCTGTTGTCCTGTTGTTTCAATGCTCTAAAATGTTCTGAAATACGGTCTTAGAGTGGCCTAATAGTACTCCTCAAATATACTTTTCCACATTTGCGGATTAGAGCATACACAACAAATTTTGTAGTACAGTCAAAATGCATATGTATAATATATTTCCATGAATTATTATAAGAAAACTCCACAGCATCATTAATATCTAGTCTACCCATGTTACAGTGCCTACATTTGTACGAGGCTTTAGCTCATTTATGTAACCATGTCTTGCACACCTGTTGTTTCGGATAACTGAGACTGATTATACTGATTAATGTTTTACCCTTACGATATGAGACACCAGGAAAGCCAGTCAGAAAAGGCTGTAGTATCTATTCTGTGATAAGTAAGGACCAATGTTTCCTGTGTATATTGTACACCTTGTGTGAGTAAGGGTGATAACTAGTTATCAACCTTACAGGCACATTTCTTTCTAGTAACATCCTTAAGTGTGCCAATATGTTTCAATGCACGGGATTCCTACACACCTTGGAAATTACAGCTCGTTCATACCCACATGCTAAAAATCTCTCTTCTATGTCAGTTATATTGTGTGAGAATTCCATGTCATCACTGCAATTACGTCTTGCTTTTAACATCTCCCTGTATGGTATTGACCTAACTTGACACCTTGGATGTGTCACGAAGCAAGGAACTACAAGATAAAGCCTTTCTATGTATCTTTCTCTGCAGCACATTCTGTTTAAATACTATCACGCGAGAAAGAGATTGCTCCACTTGTTTAAATCATTTGTGCTAGCATTACGAAGGCAAGGGTAGTTCATTGCATACAATAAACACTGTTTTGGAATAATATAGAGCCCTAAATCTAAATATTTTTTTAGCTCACTTCAAGGGCGTGACCTCTAGAGTCTAGTTTTGACCTCTGGCGTTATATCTGAGCAATTCAGATTTGCCTAGATTGACCTTAAAGCCCAATAGTTTCCCATAGAGTTCCAAAACTCCCATAACTCCCCCGAGATGTCCTAATGCTGCCTGATAATGGCTGTTAACGGCTCAAATTGCCAATGCAAATAAAAGAGACAAGGAGATCTATCCCTGCCTCGTTGCTCTTGATAGGGGAATACCTTGAGCATGTTCCCTTAACCCGGACTTTTGCTGGAGGTTGTTAACCACTACTGAGCTGACACCAATAATAAATCACGGCGGTACAAAATATGAGCACTCCAACTCAAGGCACCCCAGACTACGATGCCAGCATGTATATATCATATAGCACGCACTAAGGCTTAAAAATAGACCTTATCCAATAGACATTTTTTCCAAAGCTAAGAGCACGTTTGCACAGCACCTGTAGACACGCTCTACACCGATGAAGGCACTGTGTCAACCACCACTGTGGAAAACCAGAATAATTGCACGTAACCTGCACTCTATCACTGCACTACGTAACAGGATAGTAATTATTTTATTCACTTTCTTCCTTTCCACAGGTTTTGCAGCACCCTATACTTTAGGTGTGCGTTCCAGACGTTTATTTTTCTTCTGATGTCCAAGGATTTAGGACTGGGTGTGTCTTTTAGGGGGCACATACCACCCACTTCCTTGTTTTGGTCCTGAGGAATACCGGGGATTTTCCCCTTATGGTAGAAACATGTCGACCATCACATAAAACAGAGATAAGTAGGCCGTAACTTCCCTACTACGATCTCAACTTTGATTTTTAACTTTTGTCCAGTTACTTTTTTATTAAACTCTAAATAAAAGACTACCAGGACATTTTTAACACTTACACCTTTTTTGTTTGCACCCCACATCTCACTACCAGCTCCACTGCAATTGCAGGTGTTGAAGCACACCCAAGTGACGCTAGGCCACTTGGGTGGGCCCCGATGATGAAGCAAGTCACCACTAGGTGGTGAGTGAGGGGTTTCCTAACAAAGGAACAATGTTTCCTGTGTTTAGACAAAAGCCTTCATTTACCCTCATCGGGTAGTACTCCTTCATTTTGTTCTTTCATACCTTGACCCAGGGAATCAGGAGTATTCCCCGTCCAACGACTACGGACGCAATTCCTTACTCTCCCACTTGTTTTTCAAGATTTTGGCAGCGCACAGCTGCGAGAGTTTAAGACTTTCTTTTCTTCTCAAGCAAAAATACAGCAGAGTGTTCACGACATAAATATGGCGGAAAACCAGGGCCTATCCTTTTCCACGGATGAAATAGACTCTATCATGAGCGATCTTAATGCTTTTGCAGACCCTAGCATCAGCAATACCATCTCACAGACATCAGAATGGGACAAACTCTCTGAACTCAAACGCAATCGAATTAGAACAATACTGCATGGAACAATTCTCAAAGAGTATGTGACAAACAACATGGCCCCCAAAGGCCTATTAGTGACCAATGCCCCCCGCATTTTTCTGGAGGATGAGGAATTTAGAAGGGACTGGGCACTAATAGCTTGGCACTGTACGCATGACTGGATCATGTTGATTTTAAAAACAGCCATAAGACTGTCCGAAAAAATCCAAATCGAAATTCAAAATGTAGAAGGCCAGATAAAAACTACCATTACAGGGTACAAAAAGAGATTGGATGAAATAAATAAGGAGATCAATGAATACAAGGAAAATCTAACCCAACAGAAGGTCTCCAAATTCCAAAAAGATCTAAAAAAAATTTCTTTTGTAAAAGCCTACCCATACTCTGATAAAGACTTTAAAGGGACCACCGCACAGGACCAAGATTCTGATGCAGCCAGTAACACTTCCCACAGTTCCAATAGCAGTGGAGGCTCGAACAACAGCACACCGCGACAGAGAAAGAGAGGCGGCTACCAAGGCAATTACCAGTGGCCACAATATAACCAACCCCCTTTCAACCCGTACCAACAACCACAACAATTTCCCATGTATGGATGGCAACCTCCCTTCCAGCAATACCCACACCAACAAAATCAATACCGCCCTCCTTTTCAGAACAGAGGCAGGCGCGGGAGAGGACGCAACAAAAGGGGCAATACCGTCCATTGGGAAGAAGAGGAGATGGTGAGCAGCAACACCAGGAACAAAACCGCATCCAACAAAGCGGGTCCCAGCAACATGAGGACCTAGTGACCAATCTATCGTCACACGCCCTTACAGATATCGAGAAGAAAGTCCTCAACAAAGGACTGGGATTTGTCCCAACTGCGAATTTAGATAAATTCAAACTACACTGTGAACTAGCAGGGTTTTTCAGAAAATTAAAACTCAAAGCGTTTTTTGAGAAAAGCAACAAGGAAAACACGGAGGAAATACCCAATGAAACCGGCTTAAAAACAAAGTCAACGTTTGTCCCACCACCACATACCATCCCTGTGGAGATAAACACGTTTGAACAAGCAGTGTTTAAAGATATAGAATCCACGAGAATCCCCAAACGTTACCAGAATACCAGTGGAGCAGAGAGAAAAGCTCTATCTGACCTAAAGAAGGATAACACGATTACTATTAAACCAGCAGACAAAGGTGGGGGCCTAGTAATCATGAATACCACTGATTACCAGCAAGAATGCAGACGACTACTAGAGGACAGGAACAATTACCTTCCCCTCACACAGGACCCTACAGATGACCTGAAAAGAGAAATTATGAATTTGGTCGAAGAAGCAGAACACAGAGGTGACATTTCCAAACAGGAAGCGCACTATCTCACCAAGACCGAAGAGAAAATACCATATTTTTACATAGTCCCGAAAATGCATAAGAATAAAAACCCACCCCCGGGGAGACCAATAGTGTCTGGAATAGGCTCACTCCTCGAACCATTGTCGAGATTCTGCGACTATTTTTTGAAACCAATTGTGCAAGGGACCACAACTTACCTGAAAGACACAAAAAACCTCCTTACCATCTTGGAAACCATCAAAATGGAGGAAGATATGATATTGGTCAGCCTAGATATAGAGAGTCTCTATACAAACATTCCCCAAGACGCCACCATCAAGGTACTGAAAGAAACTCTGGAAAAGACCACATGGGAACATAGAACACCCATCAATTTCATCATTGATTGTGCCACCTTGGCTCTTAAAAGGAACTTCTTTGAGTTCGAGGGATCCCTGTACCTACAAATAGGGGGCACATCTATGGGCAGTGTTTTTGCTCCTAGCATAGCAGGACTCTATGTTTTTGATTTTGAGACACAACACATACTTTCGCCCAGCAACCCCTATCTTGGAAACTTAGTGTTCTGGCGCCGTTACATTGATGACGTGCTAGCAATCTGGAAGGGCCCCCAAGAGATTTTAACAACTTTTATCACTTGGATCAATGCACGTGACCAACATCTACACTTTACCCACAGCATAGACAAAGAAAAAATGATCTTCTTAGACATTGAAATTCAAAAACATCAGGAAACTCTGGTCACTAAGACATATTTCAAGCCCACGGCTAAGAATAACCTTCTAAGGTTTGAAAGTTTTCATCCCCGACCCCTACGGGAGAACCTCCCCTATGGCCAGTACCTTAGACTGCGGAGGAATTGTACCAATCTCCAGGACTTCAGGGAGCAAGCAGATGACCTTTCCACCAAACTGTCTCAACGTGGATACCCCACCAAAATCACCAAGAAATGCCGCCAACGGGCAAGAAATCAACCACGTCAAGCACTCCTAGAGGAAATTGTAAAAGACACTGAGAATATACCTTTGACATGTGTGACGACCTACAATGTCATCTCCAATGAAGTGAGTAAAAGTATCAGGAAACATTGGTCTATTATCAACTCTGGTCCATTCCAATGGGAAAAACCACTCTTCTCATACAAAAAAGCGAACAGTCTAAAAAATACTTTGGTGAACACCAGACCCAAAAATAATCGCAATACCAACGAACCACCATTAACTCAGATATGGGGTCTACCACCAGTCACTGGACATTCGCGCTGTGGGGATTGCAGTGTATGTCACCTCACTGAAAATACCAAGACCATCAATTTGGAACCAGGAAAGACATGGGAGCAGAGATCCCATACTAATTGCAATAGCTCCAATGTAGTTTATCTTATCACCTGCACCTGTGGCAAACCGTATGTCGGGATGACAACGCGAAAAATCAAACAACGAATCTGTGAACACAGGAGTACTATAAGATGTAAGAAAAACATGACGAAACTCACAGACCATTTCCTCACGGTCCACCATACTACCAACGATATGAGGTGGACGATCATCGAACAGCTGCAAGCGGGCCCCAACATCCAGGCCCGTTTATTTGAAAAGGAACAGAGATGGATATATAGACTTTCCACTCACATCCATGGACTTAATGATAATATCCCATGGAATTCTGTACTGAGATGATTCCCTTTCCAGTCAACCTGACGGTACCCACGATAGTTCTCACAAAGTATGATTCCTCCTACAGAGGATATCTATCATTACATCCATTTCCTCAAAGAGTCTTAAAGCTGTAGTACCATTTATACTACTCCTAGTTCCCCATGTTTCCAGTATTCCTCTCTTGACAATAAGCCCACACACGTCCCCCACAGTAGACTGAAGGCTCACCATTCCTTCGTCTTATCATTTTTCATATGTATCCAAGCAAATTAGCATGGTTTCATATTCTGTAGACACCACAGCCGGCATCTACATTTACCCCCAGTTTAATCCCTCGTCCCACTGACCAGAGTACCAGCAACCCCCCCCTTTTTAGCTCTCCCCACCTAAGATCGTTCGGATCTTTTTCCAACACTCGGCATCGGGCGGTAACAGCACTTCCACCCGCTAGCCTGTGTTTACATTCTCATTGCGCAGGCGCAGCGCCGTGCAGTTCCCTTGCCAACCGCTGTCCCACGCAGGATCACGTACTCAATGGCGCCGGGCGCCAACCACGCTGACAGGCCACACTTCTGAGCAAGCGCAGCATCGCTGGGTTTCCATGCCTACGCTTGATCCTCCTGGGCTCCCGTATTGCCTTGGCCGCTGCCGGAAGCGATTAGACGCATATATGCGCCACGCCCTCACTGTCTCATTGCTTCCAAGCAGCGAGCACGGACAAGTAGGTGACCCACCTGATTCCGCCCACACAACTGTAAGTTGATCTTTTTCCTTCCCTACCAGCAGGACTAAACAACGGAGGCCTCCTTTTAACGCCCAACAGGGTAGTTACCCGTTTTCCAACAACATACCTTTTTCTCCCTAGAGTATGTTGTTTTCGGCATAGCGCCCCACTCCTGCTTGATGCAGCTCGACCTGAGCCCCAGCATTGTAAGCATTATCCCATCTTTCTGCCATACAATATTGTCGTGAATTACTTTATGTTGTTGATGTTTGTGAGTCTAGTTTGTCACTATGTGTTGACCACGAACTCTGAACAGGTTCTACAATAAGCGATTAACCACTACTGAGCTGGCACCAATAATAAATCACGGCGGTACAAAATATGAGCACTCCAACTCAAGGCACCCCAGACTACGATGCCAGCATGTATATATCATATAGCACGCACTAAGGCTTAAAAATAGACCTTATCCAATAGACATTTTTTCCAAAGCTAAGAGCACGTTTGCACAGCACCTGTAGACACGCTCTACACCGATGAAGGCACTGTGTCAACCACCACTGTGGAAAACCAGAATAATTGCACGTAACCTGCACTCTATCACTGCACTACGTAACAGGATAGTAATTATTTTATTCACTTTCTTCCTTTCCACAGGTTTTGCAGCACCCTATACTTTAGGTGTGCGTTCCAGAAGTTTATTTTTCTTCTGATGTCCAAGGATTTAGGACTGGGTGTGTCTTTTAGGGGGCACATACCACCCACTTCCTTGTTTTGGTCCTGAGGAATACCGGGGATTTTCCCCTTATGGTAGAAACATGTCGACCATCACATAAAACAGAGATAAGTAGGCCGTAACTTCCCTACTACTATCTCAACTTTGATTTTTAACTTTTGTCCAGTTACTTTTTTATTAAACTCTAAATAAAAGACTACCAGGACATTTTTAACACTTACACCTTTTTTGTTTGCACCCCACATCTCACTACCAGCTCCACTGCAATTGCAGGTGTTGAAGCACACCCAAGTGACGCTAGGCCACTTGGGTGGGCCCCGATGATGAAGCAAGTCACCACTAGGTGGTGAGTGAGGGGTTTCCTAACAAAGGAACAATGTTTCCTGTGTTTAGACAAAAGCCTTCATTTACCCTCATCGGGTAGTACTCCTTCATTTTGTTCTTTCATACCTTGACCCAGGGAATCAGGAGTATTCCCCGTCCAACGACTACGGACGCAATTCCTTACTCTCCCACTTGTTTTTCAAGGTTGTTTATAGGTACCTGCTATCCAGGTGAGAATATAGAGTTCCAACCCGATCGCCTCTGGCACTTCAAAAAGGTATTTCCAACTGACCCTGTCAAACACACTTTCAGTGTCTAAAAAGTGGATCGCTAGGAGGATCTTCCAGAGGTTAGCCTTTTCAGAACTTGCCAGATATTATAAGCCGCTTGTCTCCATGGGACAAATCCTGACTGATCAGGGTCAATAAGGTAGAGCAGATGGGGCATTAATCTATTGGCCAGTGCTTTTGTGAAAATCTTGATATCAGAATTCAAAAGAAATTTTGGCCTGTGAGACTCACATTTATTAGCTGTTTTGCCATCCTTATGATTGAGGATAATATTTGCAAATGACATTGAGGGTGTAACCGTTTGCAATTGCAGAGAGGAAGTGAATAGTGTTACTAAGCATGGACTCATTTTTGAGGCAAAATGTTTGTGGAATCAATTGGTGAGATTATCAAGTCCTGGGCCCTTATCAGGATGCATGGCTGTTAGTGACTTCAAGGCCTCTTGCCCGGTGATTAATTCTTCTAAGCTAGTTGCATTAGACTTGGTAAGTCTCCTGAGAGTGGCCTATTTAAGATAGGGCTTTACATCCGGCTCCTCCGAAACAGGGTACACACAGTACAGGACTGTTCAATAGTCCCATTTTCCTTAGCATTTCCATTAAACATTTGACCCTTGTTGCCTACAAGAGTTGGGATTGAGCCCATCGCATTCCATTGCCTAAGCCGCCTTGCCAATAAATAGCTCATTCAATTGGTATGTTCACAGAATATTTGTTGGACATATCATAGAGACGTTTCTACTTTCTCCCTGGCCAGTAAGTCATTCTGATCTTTCAGCAATATCATCTTCCACTGAGCCTTTAGGGAACCTGTCTCTCTATATTGTTCAGTCACCACTTTAAGCTCAGCTTCCAGTAAGCTTTTGTAACAGTTGTCTATCTCAGGCTGCTGAGCCTTTCCACTATACAGTTGCCTCTAAAAATTACCTTACATGTGTCACATAATGTGTTAGGGAAGACGTTGCTCAGGTCATGCTTCTCAAAGTACCTCTTAATTGCTTCCCTCAAGGTCTGCCAGCATAGTTAGTCCTTGAGGAGGATTTTTATCAAATTTCCAACTATTTGCCCTACATTTCTCTCACTGATTACCTCTCTCTCAAACTATCATTGTATGGTCGAAGACCTCTAGGATACTGCGCACAGTGGAGATTGTGGGGTTGACCAATGCCTGGGTACCATCTATCCATGAATAGGACCTATTGACATGTGAGAAAAATGTGTATACCTTTTCATCTGGGTGCTTAGCTCTCCACATATCGATAAGGCCTGTGTCTGGCATTAACTGCTTTGTCTCCTGGCAAAACACTCCCTGAGTGTATCTGTCATGGAAATGTTTATTGATGGAGCGTAGATATTATCTGATGTTAACCTTTAACAATTCTCACCTGTAAAAGATCATTACAACAAATATTTCCTGATTAAGACATGCTAACCTGCTAAGACAAAAAGCGTGAGAATACATACTGCATTGTAAAAGCATGTATAGTGTTCTAAATGATGATATGAACATGTAAGCAAAAATTAAAGAGATAACATGAGCACTACACATGAACAAACTTATGAGTTGTGAGAAAATAAAACATCGTTAACGAAGAGAGTTGTGTGATAATAACAGTCAAATGTGCTTCTCAACCTCCTCAGCACATCTTTAAGCAGAGAGCATATACCTCAGAGTTGGAAACATGCTCTTGTCCTTCCTTTGCTAAAGAAGGGCGATCTTAATCCTCTCTGTTGGTCAAATTTTCACCCGATCTCCCTTCTTTCTGTTTTTTTCTAAGATACTGGAAAGGCACATTAACTTTCAACTTCCCTCTTTTGTTGTGACCCGCAATTTGCTTCAGCCTTCACAGTCCAGCTTTAGACCTGGCCATAGCACCGCCCTCATCCTTCTTGACTTAAATGCAGCCTTTGATACAGTGTCACAATCCAACTTGACAGACACACTTGAGGCCTCAGGCATTGAGGGTTTGGCCTTGAGGTGGGTGATCTCTTTCCTAAACGATCACACATTTCAGGTCTTCTCAACAAATACAAGATCAAAGACCTTAGCATTAAACTTTGGTGTCCCTCAGGGATCTATTTTGAGCCCATATCTCTTCAATATCTACGTTTGTCCTCTGGCGGATGTAGTTGAGAAGTCGGGACTCACCATCTTTTCATATGCTGACGATTGCTAGCAATCTAGAGGCCCAAGTGGACCTCTTCAATGCCTGGGTTAGTCGAGGAGTAGAGGCTACTTCCAAACCCGCTGCGCAAACACACCGACACGCTTTGCCCTCTCAACCCTGGTATACACCAGCGCTTAAAGAGCTAAAAAGGTCATGCAAAAAATCTGAGAGGCTCTGGAGGGCTGCCTACTCTCCACAAGCTAAAGCCGACCTCCGCCTAGTCCAAAGAGAATATTATACCGCAGTTAAGACTGCAAAAGGCGTTTACTTTGCGACTAGAATTTTAAAGGTGGATAACAATGACAAGGAGATATTCGCTATAGTACAAAGCTTCCTGTCACCTCTAGTGGAGCAAAAAAACATTCCAGCTTCTGCAGACCGGTGTGAGGAGATCTCCTCCTTTTTCATTAATAAGATTAAGCTTATTGAAGAGGGATTTGCCTTGAGTGCCGCTGCAACTCTTTCGGTGGAGGAGAAGCCCGGCTCTCTCCCGACCAATTGCCTTGCCAAATTTACTATGGCCGATCAATCGGACATTCTTACTCTACTAAAATCTCTTAAATCGGGCTCCCCCGCGGACCCTTGCCCGGCAAGAGTTTTGGCTGGAGTAGCAGACTGTGTAGTGACAAAAGTTACAGCTATGATCAACTGGTCACTGCAATCTGCAATGGTACCTAGGCAATGGAAACAAGCGAAACTTCTGCCCCTCCTAAAAAAGCCTTCAGCAGACCCCCTTGTCGCAGCAAACTACCGTCCCATCTCTTTGCTCCCGGCATTGGCCAAAGTTTGCGAAACGGTGATCTTCAGGCAGGTGAACACCTTTGTTGAGGAGTCCGGGGTACTTCACCCAGCCCAGTCGGGCTTTAGGGCCTCCTTCAGCATGGAGACAGCCCTGGTAGAGGTGGTGGAAGCCATTAGGGAGTGTACGGACAAGGGTGGCAGAGCGGCACTGATTTTATTGGACCTCTCTGCCGCCTTTGATACCGTTCCACATCAACTCCTCCTGGCTCGCCTTACTGACATCGGCCTCACGGGGACGGTCTGGTCATGGCTGGAGTCCTTTCTGGAATCACGGTACCAGCAAGTTTGGATGCCCCCACACTCCTCCTCGGCCAGGTTAGTTCAGACTGGGGTCCCACAGGGCTCCACATTGAGCCCACTTCTTTTTGACATCTATATGACCCCGCTGATCTACCTGGCCGAGAAGCTGGGTGCGAAAATAATGGCTTATGCCAACGACACCCAGCTCCTGTTGACCTGGGGTAACTCACAATTAGAAACGACTGCAGCACAAAAGTGCTTGGCGGCCGTATTCACCTGGTTGGCACAGGCCAAGCTTAAATGCAACGAGGGAAAATCGGAGATTATACTCTATGGCCACTTTCCTAACCAATTTACTGAGCTGATTTGGCCTCCCGATTTTCCCCGTCCCCTCTCTGAGGGGGGCCCGGCCACGAATCTGGGCATTTGGTTAAATGAAGATTTGAGGTTCTCAGAGCAGATAAAAAGACTGACGGGTGCCTGCTTTGGGACCCTTAAATCCCTGGGCAGATTCTTTCCCTTATTGCCCCAATCGGCCAAAGAAATGGTCGCCAGAGCCCTTATATTGTCCCGTCTGGACTACGCCAACGCTCTCTATCTGGGCTCCCCCTCCTATTTGCTAAACAGGCTGCAGCTCATCCAAAATGCGGCGGCGAGACTTCTGCTGGGCATTCCCAGACGCATCAGCATAAGATCTCAACTGGCCTCACTTCATTGGCTGCCGGTGGCCCAAAGAGTTCAATTCAAGGCTCTGGTTCTCACTCATCGAGCACTACACAATACTGGCCCAGTCTATCTTAGGAAAGGAGTGACGTTCCACGTGCCTAGCAGACACCTCAGGTCTGCCTCCCAACGCCTGCTGGTAACACCGCGCTTTAGGCGAACCAGATTGGGCGGCCAATCATTCTCAGTCAAAGCAGCTACCCTCTGGAATGCCCTCCCGTTCAATCTCAGGGACACCAGAGACCTTAGCTGCTTCAAAAAGCTTCTGAAAACTCACCTCTTCAACCAAGCTTACTAAAAATTATGCTGTGCTTCTGTATGTGATCTCTTTGTGGTTTTCGCGCCAGGATACTCAAGAGTAATTGTGCGCGTAATAAATACCCATATAACATAACATAACATACCCAGATTATCTTCTCATTATCAGTCGCTCAGTATCAAGATCCCTCCCTGCTCCAGCTTGGCCTGAGAAAAGTCTCCCTCTCGATGACTAAAAATGCTCTAAAACTGAATTGCAATAAGACCAAGGTAACAACCTCCAACTCTGGGGAGTTAACCACTGGCCGGATACTCTGTGACCATTACCCGCTTCGGTATCTAAGGTTAAGAATCTTGGTTTTATCATTGATAACAACCTCTCCCTCAAGCTGCAGGTGTCAAGGGTCATGGACACCCGCTTCACTGTTCTCAATTGGCTTAAAAAGATGCTCTGGCTAATTCTACCAGCTGCCCAGAGAACAGTGATGCAGGCTTTAGTGACTTCCAGACTAGACTACGGCAATGTTTTATACCTGAGCGCAGACAAATCCTGGATCTGTCCCCTTCAGATTATCCAGAATGCAACTGCTTGCCTTCTTTTTCAGCTGCCTAGACACGCTTCCGTCTCACCAATGCTTTGCAAACTATACTGGCTCAGGGTGATTAAGCATATCAAATTCAAGGCCTTATGCAAATGTTCTAAGCCTAACTTGGCTTGGCCCCTTCTTACATCCAAGGCCTGGTGAAACCCTATGTGCCCACTCGGCTGTTAAGATCATCCATCCTCTCACTGTTTACAGTGCCCAGGTTCCGTCTTGCCCACGTGAAAGGCTGCTCGTTTTCATATGGACCGAAACTCTCGAACTCTCTTCCAGCTGAGCTCAGGAACTGACACTCTTCGCTCGCCATCTGCAAGAACCTGAAAACCTTGCTCTTTAGTTGCCACGCCTGATTCTCTAGCTTGGGGCTGTTGTTTTTAGCAATTTGTGGCTCTGCCTGCCTCCATGTCCAGTGCCAGGAGACCCTTGTTGGGTAGCCTGGCGCTTTATAAATCCCCAATACATTACCTAAAAATAAATGTACGTATAATGAAGTTCTTCAAATGAAAAATCGTCTAAACTAGTAAGATTTGCTGTAGTGCAAATCTGAGCTTCTGTACCGTCTACCATTAACACATGTATTAATAGTGACACGTAAATAATATGAGTTGATAAAATATAACATACAAATAAATCTATACAGAATTTTTTTTAGTCATACCTAATATTGAGATGTAGTACCTGAAAGACATTGTAACTGCTATAATCGAGAGAATCAAAAATCATATCTGAAAATGTGTGACTTATAACGGAATTAACCAATAGTGATTCAGTTAAATTTTAATGTAGGCCTCAAACACTTCTTTTTACCCTGCGTTAATGTAAAATCATGTGAAGCAGTCATCTTCGCCCTATGAGAACTTTCTGTGGAGTTTCATTTCTGTATTTGCTAAGAAAGGACTCAGGGCCCGATGTAGGTAGTCAATTACCGGTCGGTAACGGCCGAATTCGGCCGTTACTGACCGGTAAATGCCTTTTCCTATGTAGGGGGCATGCATTCACAGAATCGGTATTTTTACCGATTCTGTATTTACCGAATCGGTAAAATTACTGAATCGGTAAATACAGACTCGGTAAAAATACCGAATCTGTAAATGCAGATGTAGGTGGCACTTTTAAGTGTGCCACGGGCCCTTTAGCATTCGGTATTTACCCTGTAATACTATTGCATGGTAAATAACGAATTCAGGTGTACGTGCACATCTGTGCATGTACACCTGTGCCATGTGACACACAGACATGCCCTTAGGGCATGTATATGTGCCACATGGCACACAAGCCTGGAATTGGGGTGCTACAGGGTGTCACAGTGACACCCCGTTCCCCCTTGCTGGATTCGGCATTTACCGATTCGGTAAATACCGAATCGGTATTTCCCATTGATTCCTATGGACTTCAAGGCCCGTAGGAATCAATGGGAAATACCGATTCGGTATTTACCGAATCGGTAAATACCGAATCTTACAGATTCGGTAATTGTAAAATAATAATTACCTACATCTGCCTCCTTCCTATTTACCTACTCTTAAATATCGCATCGGTAAAATTCGGTATTTAAGAGTAGGTAAATCGGAATTACATACATCTAGCCCCCAATTCTCACTAATACGCAGATTTAATAGAAATGTAACAGTATTGCTGCAAACCGAGGGACAGGCACCTGTAAGCAAGGTAAAGTTCCACCTACTTCTGTGGAAATTACGAAATGGGAACACAAATGAACTTAATGGAATTTCATGAAATTTACAAAAAGGATTACTTAATTCTCTCAGATTTGTTTGTGATCACCTCACAACAGCCAACTATGAGTGACCAATGAGAACCCCATGGATTGATAAATTGGATACTTTAAGGGGTGTAAACCTGAAACATTTTAGGTATAATTGCCCCATAGGAGGCTCGGGCTGGCTATAATTTTCCTTTCCTGCCTGACAATTTTGCCGGACAGAATTTTGATCCCATTTATCTTTCCTATTGCCCCTTTCCATTCACACTGGGTAGACTAGACTTTCATGAACTGAACTATATTTACCTGTGAACTTAAATCCTGTACTTTGCCAACTGGTAAAGTTTTCAGGGAAATAACCTTTCGGCTGAGAGGTTATCTGTCTCCGATGTGACATATGTTGCTGCAGATCAGACTTGACCAGATCTAACTGAGGACAGCTTTGCTTTGGTTAGTATGATTAATAACTGAACCTCAAAATGAATCCTGTTTCTCTCCACAGAGGATTTTCCATGTGTCTAATAATGTACTGTTTAGTGCTTTGTAGCTACTTGTAATAATAATCTTGTTATTAAATCTGAATTGAAATGTATTTTCTCGACTTGTCTATGCAAAACGAGACTTTAGATAAATGTTTTCCATGAGTTATCTTTATCGATTATGTCTCTGTCTTTTGGTCATATTTCTTGACTCAAAGTATATGTATCTGTAGCTGAGAAAGAGTTTAGGTTCAGTTTGAGGTAACAAGTATTTTATTTCAGGCCCTCATAGAGTAATTGTTCTCGTCTCTTAGTATTGCAGTCCCTGTCAGCTTAACAAAAAGATGCATTACAGGACTATGGTTTGTAGAAATCTGAAAAATATTGAGGCTATTGAGTGACAGAGGGTTTGTTAACGAGACAGGCCTAGTGAGATAAAGTTGTTTGTAGGGTAAAGACAAATTTTACAAGCTTTGCGCTGCAAAAAAAAGTGTATTGCTTCTTCTCTGGGTGCTTTGATCTCCAGAGGTTGATAAGACCTGTGCCTGGCAGTAAATGCTTTGTCTCTTGGCACAGCACTCCCTGAGTGTATCTGTCATGGGGATGTCTATCCAGCAAAGTATTTGCGCAATATTGAAGTCTCCCACCCACAAAAGGTTTCCTGGAGAACAGTTATGTATCTCTTGATTATGATGCTAAGCATTTATTGATCTTGACCTTGATTAGGGATATAGGTTCATCTAATGTGAGTCCCTGAGGTCTACCATCCAAATAAATATAGCAAACGTCTATGGCGTAGTACTTTGTAATGAAAATCGTTATGTATCCAATGCGAATTTCGGCGTTTGCGAATGCAATTTGGCCTAATGGTATGTATTAAGCAAATCTGCACATTTTGCGATTCCTTAAATGCAATGTAAGAAGCATTAAAAAATGCAAATTGGCCTTAAGGAATCGCAAATTACCACCAACTTCATGTCAGACATAAGATTTAAAACACGGACGTCATGGAGTGAATTTGATAATTCATTCTCTCTCACTATATTATCTTTTTCATTATTTTTCTTTTCTTTCCTTTTGCACCATGGCTCATTCCAAGAGACTTTTAGGCTACAGTTCTCTCACTTTAGATTCATCTTTCTTATTTTCAGATTTAACTCTTACCTTTGATTCTTTTTAATCTAAACACTTAATTATAAGATATGCAAGTCTTGAGCATGGTCACCCATGGTTTAGGGAACAGTCGCTAAAATGGATGTAAATATAATACTTGAATTTGCTGTGTTTTGTTGTAGACACGGATGCAGAACCATTCAGAAGATTTTGAACATAGAAATTGTTCTATCCAACCTCATTTGTTGTATGTTTAACCCCTGAAGAAGGGTTCTGAATGAGCCCGAAATGCATTGGGTTTTCAGATTATTTTTGAATATGTATATTTGCAGTATATGTGATATATTTTGTTGAGCGTTTTGCGTTATTCACCTTAAGAATATAAAAAGTATGATATACTTCAGCTCTGGCTACCTATATTTTGTTATGATGTTAAATCAACACGATCTCGATTCTGTTTAACTTATTGTTTAATTTATTATTGTGGTTTAAATGAAATAGGATGATAAACATTTTAAAAATTTTGGTTTAAAGAAATAGGCATGAGTTGCCATTAGCTGTGCGTCACATAGTTCTTGGTTTCCAAGAACTCCACTTCATCTGTGATATTATGCCATATTTCAAAACACACTCAGAATCCTTCACCTGGAGGTTGAAACGCCATCAACCATGGGATGCCATAGACTTCTACCTTAACCCCATCTATGCAAATTAATTGAGGAGTTAACTGTTTCTTTAGAAGCACTTTTTCGTATTTAATTCAAATGAGCTCATGCACAATTTTGCACACATTGTTTCACATGACTGAGATTGGTTTTGATTAATTGCATTAATAAATTGAACAAAATGTAAATAGCTTATGGTTGGTTTTTTAAAATAAATTAATGATTTGCAAAGGCCTGAAAAATTATATATCATTTTGAACAAAGTAATATTGTGGAGATCATATGAATCCACAGATCTGTACAAGTGTTTTCCTTTTAAATAAATCTACAGTGACTAACTGCTCTGTGCTATATGATGCCATATATCTCACCTTTTAATTAAAACAATTTATTACAAAGGCATTAGGCCTGACTTATGTATTGTGAAAAGCATATGGTAAAGCAAGTAGGCCTCTAAGAGTAGATTGTTGTCACACTATGTTTGAGGCCATAAAAAGCTATTTCGTTACATGTAATCCCACAAAATACACCTGTAGGCAAGGGTAATGGTGTTGCTCACTTATTCTGACAAACCATGGGAGTAGAATCTCCCTGTGATGATTCTTGATAAGCTCTGTTTAGGAGGGCTGTATATTATTTTGCCAACGTGTACATATTTGTAATTGTATAAATGTGCGCTTGATTGTTGGCAGCTTCTGTGCATTTCTGTATGCCTGGGTTGTATACGCCACAGACCTTGGTAAAAAGCAGAGACCGTCTCACTTGACTGAGAAATGTTATGTCAAATTTCTTAGGTGTGATCTGTTTAGGGTAGATTATTACACTGTGCGAAAGCCGATAGGTAGGCATTTGCTATGTGGAATCTCGCTGATTACTGTAGCAGACAAGGACTTTGGTGTGCTGGTTACTCACCTGAACAAACCATGGGGATAGACTATTTGCACTGTGGTGATCAATATTAGGCTCTAGTGGTGTAGAGTACATATTAGTTTGACAGCTGTATTTTGTACATATTTGTTATTTTATTATGTTACGGCTTCTTGCAGGAAGTAGTATGAACCAACCCCGTAGGTTCTGAATTGCTTATGGTGGCAAGCTTATGATAACATTAACAGGCTTGAAGATAAAAAGTTACGATAAAGTTAATACACCTGACATATTCATTGTGAAAAGCATATGTTAAAGTCAATAGGCATTTAAGGGTATATTGTTATTACTCTGTATTAAAGGTTACAGATCTGTATCTTGTTACATGAAATCTCACAGATTACTAGAGTAGGCAAGCATTTTGTTGCTGGTTCCCTCTCTGACAAACCGTGGGTATCGAAGATTTTTACTATCAGAATCCTTTTTAAGCCCTCTGAGAAGAGATAGTATTTTGCTTCGCCAACTTTACTTTAGTATACTATATTATTTTATGACTGTATATCTGATGGTTGCCTTGTAGGACATGTATGCGCAAGTCAAGAGACCTAAGTTGGTTATAATAATAAGCCATTAACAACAGCTACAGGCCTAATTAGTTCACTCAAAAAAATACTTCTGTTATCATAAGTTGGATCTGCTTTTGTGAAAGGTTATGATAAAACACATTAGCCCTCTCATACTGATTGTCAAAAACATATGTTAATTTCAACAGGCATTTAAGGGTGGAATCTTTTTCTCTATATTAAAGCCTACAGTTTGGTATTTTTGTTAAGCAACATTTCAAATTACCTTTTTAGGAAATGATTTTGGTGTTGGTTAGTGCCTCTGACAAAACCTAGGGGTCGAAGATTTTCACTTAAATAATTCTTGCTAGAAACTTCCATTCATTACATCTAAATGCATAGGGTAATGTTTCAGCCCGTATCAATCATTGGTTCTTTTGCCTATAAATGATGCCATTTTCTGATCACATGTGTACATACAACTGCAAATGAGTGTGCTTCAGTACAATACCAGTGCTGGTTGGCCAGTACATCTGTTTTTACTTGTATCCTTTTATAGTTCCCTTTTAATTTCTTTGCTTCGCCTCTTTTTATTTCAATGTTTCTTAAGAGGATACCACAACTCTCAACTAATTGCTAATGGGTCGCTTGCTTGTCTATATTTCAACTGCAGTGCAACACATTCCACATGGCCACTTCCTCTAAACAAGTAGATCATTATGGAATATTGTTGTCCATAGTGTATCATTGTTTTACCATTCCAAACTGGCCAATGCGTTGGTTCTATATATAGTGACTATTAGCCTGACTAGGATGGCGGTCTGGCTTATTTCCGACCACCATCGCTTCGGAAACGGGACAGCTCGACTAGCAGTCAGTGGTCCTGCAACCACTATCGCCTCTGAGGCGGTAGCAATGTGTATCTTTTGTGTTGTGGCATGTGCTGCGTTCTGCAACACATGCCACAGTACAAAAGATACACTCTGTACATATCCCTGCACTATGTGGCAGGCACCATGCATTGCCTGCCACATGGTGCAGGGATATGTAGGGTGACACCACAGGTGCCCTCCAGGGCCCATGTAGGAGGGCTAGAGGGCAAGGGGGGCCCACAACGGGCCCCCAATGTCCCTTTCTGCCTGCCTTTTCATGGCGGGTAAACCACCATGAAACGGCCGGCAGAAACTGACATTGTAATACCTATGGCGGTGCTTGAGCAGACACCGCCGCCATTGTAGGCATTACCCTCTATCGATTGTCCTACGAGCTTCTTGAGCCCATCAGATCTGTGGCGGCCAGCCTCTCTGACCGCCAAGCATCCGCCTGCCATCATAATGTGGTGGGCTGTAGTTCAGGGCCCGGTGGCTGTAGGACCGTCACCAACGGGCTGGCGGTGGGGGTCCCACCGGCATCGTAATGCGGCCCTACATTGGAACTTTAAAGTAATAGACTACTTACATTACCTTTGCAAACAGACACTCACTGCTACGTTTACTGTTTAATGTTTTCTTTTTCCTACTTCTATTCTTTTAATTTATCATGATATGGTGAGTTTTTGTGAATTTTATTGTGATTGTGTCAGAGGGTGAATAGAAGGATGAGCCAGAGGATTGCTGAATGGATGCATGAGTGCAAGGATGAGTGGCAGAGGGCATGTTTGATGACCTATTGAGCATCTACACCCACTAGAGACACATTTGTATTCAAATGCCAGACCTATTGCCATTGCCAGTGTTTGTTTTTCTTTGGACTCCAGCATAAACAATGTTAATAGTCAAATCTCATGACAGCACCAAAGTGCAGTTTAATGCGATGTATTGGCTCTGGCAGGAGGAGAAGATATTCTCACCATCTCTGGTGGCTCGCTGCACTTCTGTAGCCAGGTCACCATCAGACTTAGGAAGAAAACGATGTAAAATATAAAAACAAAAAAACAGCAATCCTTTTATATCTATGCACCCAGGATCTGAAACAACATCCGCATATCCATCAGGACAGCCCCACTGCTGCTTTAATTTAGGAATTTAAAAAAGTAACACTACATTGAAATAAAATAACGGTACAATTCTGCTCCCAGAATCCAGCAATCTCTCACATAACTCATTGATTGTATGCTTGCCTTTGATCCTTTACGGCACTCAGCTGCCACACTATACAACTAGCACATACATACATTCACACCAGAGGAACTTTCTTTACAAGATGAGCTGGGGACCAAAATATAATTATTTGTTGATCCATTTGCCTAGATTATTCATTGCATAATCAAGGGTTAATGGCAACAATAAAATAATCAGATATGGCAGTACCACAAGAATGATTGAGGCGTTGCCCTCTTGCATCTTCATAATGGCCCTGGCAATCAGAAAACGCCAACTGGACAGTGAGTCATCAAATCAGTCATGACCTCAAGAGGTGAGCACTATGGTGAAGAAGAAATTCCTTAAACTCAGAATGAATACACCCAGACATGAATTGCTGAACCTCCTAGTAATAAGACTAAACATTGTTCAATGAAGACAGTACCCCAGTGATCATGGACTGAGCAAAACTATACTGCAGCTCTACTTTCCTGCTTCCCTGGTACTTACCACACTTTAATGCACAAAATGAGATCTCATAAAAAAAACCTGTGTGCTAAGTCCTCCAACAAGAAAAAACTGACCCCCCCTTTTCTTAATACATTCCTGGACAGAGGATTGTCTAAAAGTCACATGACCATCAAGTCATAAATCCATTTTGAGGAACTCCATTGCCCTTATTTTTTATCACCATGAGTTCCTTCCATTTTGAGAAGTGTGTGCCAACTGCATTGCTCAGTATGTGCAGGTGCTTTCTGGTGCTTAGCACCAGCACTTATTTCTTAGGGCCGGGTCTACAAAGATTTGGATTTGTGTGTAAAATATTTAAATTTGGAGCCATGGCGTACCTTCAACTGCACGGGTGAGGTCCCTTCCTAGAGTTTAACAAACAGCAATATTAGGATTAACCCGTCCCTGTCTGTTCCTCCTTGGCGCTAAATCGTCAGTTTCCCCTCGAGCCGGAGCAATGCAGATTAGACCAGTGTTTCCACTTTTAGCCCGCCATAATCAAGTCAAGTCAAGTCAAGTCAAGTTAAAATTTGCATAGCGCACTACCCACCCAGAGGGTCTCAAGGCGCTTGAGGGAGGGGGGTAACGTTATTTATCAAATATCCAAGTTTTGAGTTGTTTTCTGAAGGATAGGTGGTGCTGTGTAAGGCGGAGGTGGGTGGGGAGAGAATTCCACGTTTTGGCCGCAAAGTAGAAGAAAGATCTTCCTCCCATGGTGGATCTTTGGATGCGTGGAATCGCGGCGAAGGCTTGATTGGACGATCGTAGTTGGCGGGTGGGGGTGTAGAAGGTCAGGCGCGTGTGGAGGTATTTGGGTCCTAGGTCGTAGAGGGCTTTGTGTGCGTGGGTGAGGAGACGGAACGTTATTCTCTTGTTGATGGGGAGCCAGTGGAGGTCTCTCAGGTGACCGGATATGTGGTTGTGGCGGGGTATGTCTAGGATGAGTCGGGCGGATGCGTTCTGAATGCGTTGAAGCTTTTTCTGTAATTTGGCTGTGGTTCCGGCGTAGAGGGTGTTTCCGTAGTCTAGTCGGCTTGTGACAAGTGCATGGGTGACCATCTTTCTTGTTTCCGTAGGGATCCAGCGGAAGATCTTTTTGAGCATACGTAGGATATTAAAGCATGATGATGAGACGGCGTTGACTTGTCTGGTCATCGAGAGGGAGGAGTCTAAAATGAATCCTAAGTTAAGAGCATGGTCCATTGGTTTGGGTGCGGTTCCCAGGGCCGGTGGCCACCATGAGTCATCCCAGGAAGAGGGGGATGATCCTAGGACGAGGACTTCCGTCTTGTCTGAATTTAGTTTTAAACGGCTGTTCTTCATCCACTCGGCCACGTCTTTCATCCCTTCGTATAGGTTGGTTTTGGTGGTGTTTGGGTCTTTGGTGAGGGAGAGGATCAGCTGTGTGTCGTCAGCGTAGGAGAGGATGTTGAGGTTGTGTTGGCGTGCGATGGCTGCGAGGGGGCTCATGTAGACGTTGAAGAGGGTGGGGCTGAGCGAGGATTCTTGAGGTACGCCGCAGATGACTTCAGTGGCCTCTGATCTAAAGGGGGGGGAGGCGGACTCTCTGGGTTCTTCCGGTGAGGAACGAGATGATCCAGTCCAATGCTTTTCCTTGTATCCCGACGTTGCTAAGGCGTTTTATGAGGGTGCTGTGACAGACCGTGTCGAACGCTGCGGAGAGGTCCAGTAGGATGAGGGCAACTGTTTTTCCGTTGTCAAGAAGTGTTCGTATGTCGTCTGTGGCTGCGATGAGGGCGGTTTTGGTGCTGTGTTTTGCTCGGAAGCCGGACTGTGATGGGTCGAGGGAGCCGTTGGACTCGAGGAAGGAGTCGAGCTGATTGTTGACGGTCTTCTCTATTACCTTGGCAGGGAAAGGGAGGAGCGAGATGGGGCGATAATTCTTAAGTTCAGTCGGGTCTGCTGTGGGTTTCTTCAGTAGAGCACTGAGTTCGGCAAGTTTCCCGCTTTCTGGGAAGATGGCTGTGTTGAGGGAGCAGTTGATGATATCCCTGAGATGGGGTGCGATGATGGAGTCGGCTTTGTTAAAGATGCGGTGAGGGCATGGGTCGGTTGGTGATCCGGAGTGAATGGAGTTCATCAAGCGGATGGTGTCTTCGGTGCTGATTGGGTCCCAGGCGTCAAGGGTGGTGGTGGTGGGTTTCAGTTCGGTGGTGGTGAGGGGGGTCAACTGTTCGCCAAAGCTGTTATGTATGTCAGCGATTTTGCTGTGGAAGAACGTCATGTTGTTTGTGGTTGGGTTTTTTCGCCAGGCTTTCTCGAGGGTGCAGCAGGTCTTTTTGGATTTCTTAAGTTCGTCATTGAACCGGGGGCTTTTTTGATACCTGGTTTGTTGTGATTGTTTTTCAAGGGTGCTAATTCGTTAGAGCAATGTGTGATCCATTGTGTGAGCTCGATGGCTGCTTCATTTGGGTCCAGGGGTTTGGCGGGAGGGTTTTAAAAAAGCGATGTGTTGAGCTGGTCGGTGGTAATTTTGTTCCAGTTTCTGCGGGGGATTTGTTGTGGGTGGTGGTGGGTCATGGTCTTTCTGTAATTGAAGTGGACGCAGCAGTGGTCGGTCCAATGGAGTTCTGTGGCGTGATTGAAGAAGATGTGCTTGCTGGAGGAGAAGATTGGGTCGAGCGTGTGACCGGTGTAGTGGGTGGGGGTGTTTACCAGTTGTTTGAGTCTGAGATTAGCGAGGTTGTCCAGAAGAGTGGTGGAGTTTCTGTCATTGTTCTTTTCCAGGTGGAAGTTGAGGTCCCCTAGGAGAATGTAGTCCTCGGAGGGGAGGGCGTGTGGGCTGATGAAGTCGGTGATGTCTTCGCTGAATTGTGTGCGGGGTCCTGGTGGTCTGTAGATGAGGGTGCCTCTGAGTGTGGTCTTAGGGTCGGTGTGAATCTGGAAGTGAAGGTGTTCGGCGGTTGTGAGGTTGTCATCGGAACTGGTCGTGATGCGGATGGTGTTCTTATGGACGATGGCTATGCCTCCTCCTGTTTGGTTGATGCGATCTTTTCGAATGATCTTGTAACCGTTCCGGATGGCTATGGCGATGTCGGGTGCAGATGAGGCGTTCATCCAAGTTTCTGTAAGAAAGGTGACGTCCGGTGTATTGGTGTCTAGTAGGTTCCATAATTCAGTGGTGTGTTTGTGGACAGATCGGGTGTTGAGCAGGACGCACTTCAGATGGTTAGGGTTGGAACTCTGTTTGGCGTTTGTGGATTTGGTGTGGGTCCTGATACAGTCGAACTTGCAGGAGTGGCAGATGAAGGGTCCATGGGTGTGTCCTGGGGCGGCTTGGTAGCAGTTTGGGAGACGGCCGGAGTTGAGGGCAGAGAGGGTTGCGGCGTCGTACGTTATGCGGGTGGAGTGGAATTTGCGGGGACCAGGGGGCCTGGCGCTAGTCGCGGTCCAGGCGCGGGCGGCGTAGCCGGTCTTACCTTTGGCGCACCTACGGCGTGCATGGGGCGCGTTCTCTGTGCGTGAACGCTGCGCGTAAGCTGCTCTGACATAAGTGGATGGTGGGGGGGCGGAGCAAGGGAGGAGCAGCTGGGAGGCGGGAGCGGGGTGGAGAGACGGGCTGGGAGGCAAACAAACAACAAAATGGCAGCAGAAACAAAAGCGGAACCAGGCGAGATTGGGGCACAGTCTGGGAAGTCGCAATGATATGGGCAGAGGCACCGGCACAATCAGGCACAAATTATTAAACTAGCAGTACAATCTAGCGCTACGATACAAATCTGGCACAAGCAAATCTGCAGGCAATGCGATATAGCGCTACAATACAAATCTGGCACAAGTAAATATGCAGGCAATGTGAGCAATGCACAGAATACTTAGATTTAGCAGTGAGCAGTCTAGCGCTACGATACCAGGGAGCGTGGGGAGTGACCGCTTCTACACAAGTCAGGACGGTCACAACGCTAAGGCAAGCAGGACGTTCCTTTATTATCTGTGGGAGGGAGGAGCAGCTGGGAGGCGAGAGCGGGGTGGAGAGACGGGCTGGGAGGCAAACAAACAACAAAATGGCAGCAGAAACAAAAGTGAAACCAGGCGAGATTGGGGCACAGTCTGGGAAGTCGCAATGATATGGGCAGAGGCACCGCCACAATCAGGCACAAATTATTAAACAAGCAGTGCAATCTAGCGCTACGATACAAATCTGGCACAAGTAAATCTGCAGGCAATGCGATATAGCGCTACAATACAAATTTGGCGCACATCCACTGTTTCAGTATCCTACACTCACTACGAGACACGCAAACACACCATACAATCATATTGTCTCAGTACCACACCCCACCACACAATCTCAGTCACACCCTAACATACACAGAGGCCAGTTCTGACAGTTGGCGCACTTACTGTGTGTGTGTGTAGAAATGTCCACTGCGGCAGCCAGTTCGGTAACTGTTGAATTTATGCAGGAAAAGCTTGCATTGTCGCTGGACACTTTACTATATGTGTTTTAATAAGTGGCCACTGCTTTAGCCTGTGTTTTAACTGCTTTGTTTGTGGTGGAAAAGCCTGCCCTGCTGTTGGACCTGTAGCTTTGTGTGTGTGTGAAGACGTGTGCACTGTTGTAGCGTGTGCTGGAACTGGACTTTTTATGCTGGATAAGTTAGTACTGCAGCTCGATGTGTTCTCTTTGTGTGAGGAAGTGTGTACTATTTTGTCTGTGTATGGGAGGGAAGCTTGCACTGCTGCTGCGGTGTGTTGGTGTGTGTGTGCATATAGTTAACCCACAGTCGTTACAGTGTTCTGCATTAAGCTTGAAAAAAAACTGTTTATACAACATCCAAATGCATTGGTCATTGCCGGAGCACATACCTTTGCTCACATAGTCAGGTAGCCTCCACGTTTACTTTTTGCCATTTTTGTGAGCCAACTGCAAGGGGATATTTGCGTTTGTGTATGAGCCTTCATTTATTGTGATCTAAAGGAGAATGGGTTCCTTCTGTGAAAATCAGCAATGCCTCATCATTCAGCATTGTAACTGGATCCTCCCCGCCCCCCCTTTAAGACATTAAGGTGGTGGTCAGCTCTGTTTTTTTTAAGCAGTGTCAGAAATAAATATCGACCCTTAGGACCACAATAAAAAGTACAGTGGGGGGCTGTATGGCAGACTCATATCTTCTGAAAGTCCACTTAGTTGATTTTTCATATATTCATTGGATAGGGACCCCATTTGAGAACAAGGCCTGATATTCTAAGGTCAAATACTTGTAGTCTATGGCAGCAATATACATCTGTATGGATGCTTTAAAGATAGCTCACAGCATTTCAAATGCATACGTCCTTGTTTGGGCAGAAACAAACCCTAAAGATGATAACAAAGCTTCAGGTTTCATAGTAACTGTCTCCTAGGACAAGAACCCAAAAGACATTTCTTCAGTAAGTCCCCTGGCCCAACCTCTTGAAAGAGCCTTGGAGGCTCCAGTCACTCTGGCCAGCTTCTGTTGTATTACATAGTCCTGATTTTGAGGCTGCTCTTGTCATGCTTGTCTTTAGTTGTTAATTCCACCCATTCGAGAGCCTCTCAGCCTCTGACTGCCTCAAATAGGTCTTAAGTGTACTTGGACCATCAATTGTATACAATTACTCCTTTTGGTCCAGCTATTGTCAAGGGTCAACTGTGTGCGCAATGCATCACTGGCAAGGAAATACCCAGGTTGTCTTTTTTGTTATAGAAGTAGCATGTTCCAGCCAAGGAGAGGTCACAGCGTTTGGAAGGTGTGAAAGAAAAATGTAATTGTCCTAGGGTGTGGTATTAATCCAGCTGATCCTCGCAATGACCCTGAGTAACCCGAATAACACCAAATATATTCATATTGATTCCAGTGATCATATTGCTGCCTCATGGGGACCTCAATACTTTATTGGCACTCACAGTGTTCATCCGAGCAACTATTTTAATTAGAACACGGATACAGAGGTCTTGCTCACCATATAGAAACAAATGACCAGTTAGTGCAGAAGATGCAAGTATTGTCCACTTCTCAGTAGAAAGGAAAGTGTTAACTGCCTGACTAGCCTGTGGCTATGGGTCAACCCAAGATAGGCTTTGAGTTGACTAAGGTAGCTTGTCAGAATGAAGCAAGAGGTGGGAAGCTCAGGCCACCAGGATTTCAAAATGTATTAACAGGGACTAATACAAAACTGGAATCCGCCTCTTTGGTGCCATCCAACCCACAGGAGATTAGCAGCTCCTCTGTTAGGGAATGGAAGCATGCCGCCCGTTCATTCCTCCTTGGTGTTGAATCGTCTTTCCTCTAAGAAGTTGGACCATTGCAGATCTGTCCAGTGTTCCCACTTTTTACCCACCCCAGCGCACTGCACAGCTGCAGCAGCGATAGTCAGACAAATTGACTCAAGAAGCAAGCTGCGTGTGTCACGTTGATCCCCGCAGCAACAGGCATGTAATTAAAACCAGAATGCAAAGTAAGTAATGATTTCATTTTAACATATGTTAGTACTGTAGTGCAAAGCATGTATGTTGTTTAATGGTTGAGGTACGTGCCCGGAAAAGTGCACTTCTTATTTGTTACCCACGTTTGGTTTTATGTAAATGACCTGCTGTACAATTCTGATTGATGGGCTACACAAGTAATATTAATTTGTCTCTGACAAATTGATTAAGTTGGTGGGGCCAGTGTAAGAAGTGGGTGGAGCCCGGGAAGTAGGTGTGGCCTCCTACAAAAATCTGAGCACCTGGACTTAATATTTAACAAATTAAGTACTGGCCAACTGAAATGAAGACCAATGTCCCTGTACACTGTTGACTGAAGTAACTAACCCTTCGGATTTAAGCTCTAGAAATGCCACATGGAGCCGGTCACCTAGTTTGCATTGCTATCAGGTGATGACACACCTGACTCAGAGCATTTAAACCTTTCGAAACAAAAATAAAGTGCAAGACAAGATGCACGATCAAAGACTTGCTGCACAACTGACATTAGGAGATCAATTTATATATAATAAACACACACTATGTACGTTGGTAGAAAAGAAAAGGAGTGGAGTGCACTGCTCTGTTATGACATGAACCCTCACTCACCCAAAGGTGGCATGCTTCATCATAGGGTCTCCTCCTCACACTGGGACCGCAAGGCACCCAGTGTGGGCTACAACTACCCCGCGGGGGAGGATCGGAGGAGTTCTACAGCACGATGAGCACTACAGATGTGGGGAGAGAGGGGCAGAGTGCAGATGTAGATAAGGAAAATGTGAGTAAAACTATCTCCTGGTGGACCAAAACGTCTTTAATTCTGGTTCCCCTCAATGGATAGAGTTAAAAAAGCTAAGTGAATAGGGATGATAGATATCACCCTATTGCATGGTCCACATGTGTCTGCCAAACCGGACTTAAAAAGTTGTAGGCATTCCTCAGGACCAGAATATATGTGTCACTCTGCTATATAAATAGTATGTATAAAAGTAATAACCTAAACACCATACAGTCAGCTCAATGGATAGTCTTGTGCCACCACATCGTATTAAACAGATCAACTAGATGCTGAAAATAGAACAGAGAATTAAACAGAGACAATTACTCATGTAAAGTACTCACATTAAGACATCACTTCCATACAATCGCTATGTCCACTTGCATCGCAGTCTTTCGGTAAGGAAACTGGAAAATAGTAACCACAGCTGCACGGTCTAACCAGAGGTGAAGGAAAACATGTCTCATAGCTATGACTGGCACTGTACTACCATTTCATGGTCATGCTTAAGTGACATTTTCTGAAGTTGTTTGCAAATCCATGCCTTATGAACATCTAATGTGACTAATGAGAACCCAAGTGGAACTACCAAACTGCATACACATATTTCAGAAATTACCCACCTAACAGTATATTTTAAAGTTTTGACTTCCAAACAACCCCAGTTGTATCAGTGATGTCTTTGCACACATCATCTGGCTAGTGGCAACGCACTGGGAGAACTCTGAATGGATGCTGCACCTTTAGAATGCACAGTGACTCAAACGTCTGCTGCTCTTGCAGAACGGGAATATGCAGCTAGCTGTCTCTCAGGGCCAGTGACAGAATGAAGTCAATGAGCATAATAGTCATCTTAAGATAGCCACCATCATAGGTTACTTTTACTGATGGCCCCCTACTGAAAGCTTAAAATCTGGTGTTGGTATGAAGCTGTTGCTGAGCTTTCATGATAGAATAAAAGTTCTTGCCATGATCTGCATCTGACTCTGCCACAACATCCTTCTTCCCACAATCTTCCTGTTCTCCAGCAAGACTTTGTTCTTCATGGTATGCGAAGGAGTAAGAGTCAGGTCGACTCTCGATGGGGAATGGGTCCAAAATAATCAACTTGTGAACAACCTTTAATGCCTACTCATCTATCACAAGTCTGTTGTAATCCCAATAAATCCATCAGAGAATAATTGATTATGTAGGGTTCTTTATTACAACCCCCTGCACAGGAGAACAGCACACCCAGCGTGAACAGCTTCCTCAATATAACAAACCTAGAAAGGAATACATAGTACTGACAATTCTACTATTTTAGATCATGATAGTGTAATACAGATTCTAATGTGATTCCATGTTAAAGTGATATACTACAAAGTCCTTTTAAAATATAAAGCGGGCACTTATTTCTCCCACTGGGGTGACATTGTTTACCTGCTTAGGAGAGGCATGTGGAACTGAGACGGGATGACCCTGGGCAGTAAATGTTACAGCAGAACTCTATAAATGACCTCGAAATGCCTGTGCGCCAGCCCATAGAACCTGATTAGCTGTGATGAAATGCCTTTGAAATTGGCTAGCCTTTTTCTGAAAAGGTAACAGTATTTGTCCAAATTTCAACAGTCCTAAACTGTGCCCAAATTAGTTTCTACTCCAAACAAGCATTGGCAAATCCAATATATCTGACTCACAATATGATCTGTAGCCTGACCAACTGGCTTTACCAATTGCTGTCAGTAGCTTGCAGCTGATGGGCACAATGAAGAGCAACAAAGATTCATCAGTGATCCACAGCAGATCTTCAGGCGTGTCAACAGGATTCAGCAACCTAGCAGCAGAGTAAAGGACTGTGGACCCAGAGTAGAGGAGCCATGGTGCCAGTGAGTGTAAGAGTGAGTGAGAACGAGTATGAGAGCGAGAAGAGTGAGTGTAAGAGTGAATGAGTATGAGAGTGAGACATGAGTGAGATAGGGAGAGAAATTGTAAGCGAGTGAGAATGTGAGCATATGCATGCAACATTGTGTGAGCATTTAGGTGAGACCATGAATGAGTGTGCGCATGAGTGAGACAGTGAGTGAGAGGGTGTGTGTGAGAGAGGGAGACAGTGTGAGCTTTTGAGTAAAAAAGTGAGTAGGGCTGAGTGAGGCACTGTGAGACAGCGTATGAGTCTGCGAGTGAGACACTCATTGAGAGTGGATGAGAGGAAGTGAGACAGATTGTGATACAAAGTATGAGAGTGAAAGAGACAGTCTGTGAGCATGCGTGAGCATTCGAGAGTCTGTGTTTGTACTATGCTTGCAATTCTGGCGTGGGGACTTGTATCATTGAGGTAATTCTTGACTTACAGTGGCACCTATGCAACATGCTAGTGCTGGTTTAGTTAAGATAATTCTTGGCATAAGAAAGGGGGCACCCGTGATAAAATGTAAGCTCTGGAAGATCGGAGGTAATACTTGACACATGGGACTCCCATGGCAATGGCATATTGAAGAGAATCACTGTCATAAAGGAGGACAACCCTGTCATCTGGAGGTGGTGCTCACAACCACTGTTCCCTGTAGCATGCGCGCGGGTGCGCACACTGCCAGCCCCAGCGCTCACACCCTTTGACTAAGCATGCTCTTCAGTGCTCCATGCGAGACCACAAGACATTCATGAGAGGTGTGAAAAAATGGTCAGTTTCTTGGGGCTCAGGTGCAGTGGCAGCGAATTTTCAATGCCAGGTGGAAAAGCGGTACTGGGGTGAATGTATGACATTGTTCTGCATTCTGTCCATCACCTGTTGTTTTTTGCATTTGTCACCCCAAGTGAGACGGGTATGCTCAGACGTGAGTCCCGTGCTCTCCATGCCACTGGAATCAAGCTATCGAGGCTGATGAGGGCTGAAAGCCCGAAACCGGTCCTTGTATGCTTGTTTCTAGTCCAGGGAGGACCTGACTTGGCAGTTCCGGCTGGACTGTTCGGATGGGGCACAGGGTTAAGACTGATTTGCATATGGCTGGGTTCAAACTGGAATGGCATGGTGAGCAAAAAAATGATGGATTTAGGCCCAGATCTCTGTACTGGGGTGAATGTATGACATTGTTCTGCATTCTGTTCATCAACTGTTGTTTTTTGCAGGTGGAAAAGCAAAACACGTGTCTTCCTCTCGTAGGCACGTGTTTTGTCACTGTGGATGACAAAACTCGGAGCAGGAAGTTACTCATGCTGCTTGATCTCTTGTCGGGTGGGTGTCCTGCCAGGATTTTGCAGCAGCGTCTGGGGGACGATTCAGGAATGGATGTATAGTTGTCAGTGGCGCTGACAAAACATAATATATGGTGTCTGATGTTGGTAAAAATAATGCCCAGAGTTTGCGGTGTGTAAAAATTGCAAAATACAATGTGGTTTCTGGTAGTCATCAAAATCCAATCACATTTTTTAAGGTAGACCCAAAGCTTCTTTGATGGCAGAAACAGATGGTATTCTAGTGGCTTAATTGTACAGCATGAATATGAAAAATTCCTGCTTGGCCCAATTGTGTGATCCTAGGCAAATACATTATTTCAATGAGAATCCCTTTTGTTCATTATGCCATATTAAAGCACCTTCAAATACTTGAGTACAGTTTGTATGCTGTGCAAAACACTTCTCTGCTGTTTGATTTATTAGCATATAATGTTCCTCCATCTATGATAAGAATTTAGGTAATGTATTCTGAATGCCTGACAACTGACGTGTCTCTGTTCACTTCTCACATTGTCATCAGGGCTGAAGTATTAATGTTTTTGAGTTCATGTACAAAAATGACCAATCCCCATTTATAATACCAAAAATACACACCAACCTGGCTAACCATAGAGAGAGCGATGCTAAAGAACTCTTCCCCACTCACTCTACTAACAGCGAACAAGCATGCACTCAACAACAACCCCATCCTAAAGTTCACAAAACAGGCTCTACTGATAATAGACCGTAAACTAGAGGTCAGCATCAAAAATCCACGGTGGGAAACACTCTGGGGGAACCACAAGATTAAATACAGAGGCAGAACCTTAGATATGAGTGCATGGAAAAGCCGGGGGATCCAATTCCCAATACAACTAGAACCAGAAGGAGCATCATACACTTTCAACAACCTAAAAAAAGAATGCAATCTACCAGACATAGAACTCTATAACTTATTAAAACAGCCCTAACAAAGGCAAAAATACACAGACAAACCCCCTCTATCTTCCAACTAATGGAGAACATAAACAAGACAGGCCACCAGGTCTCGCTTCTGTACAAACTGCTCCGACCATCCATGTCGAAGCTCAATGATAAATAAACGGCCTACTGGGAAACCCAAACTAAGGCAAAAATGTCACAACAAGAGCTACACATTCAGGGAGTGTGGGTCACGCCACGGACATGCACAACGGGATTACCTTATTGCATCATGGTAAATGTAGAAGTTGCTTGCTTCAGATAGTTTATCAAGTTTCATGGCCAGTGCCCGTATCCCTATACACGTGTTTCGAGATTCTTCTCTCTTCAGTAGGGAAAAAAGTTCATAGGTTCCTGTGCATGCTGCCTTCATCTTATCAGGGATATTACTCCTCTCAGCATGCGTTGCGCGCCCCTGAGCTCGTCAGCTCGTCAGCTCGTGGGAGCCATTTTAAACATTCAGGGAGGGTGGGGCACGCTGCGGACATGCACAAAGGGATTACCTTATTGCATCATGGTAAATGTCGTTTTCAGAGTTGCTTGCTTCAGATAAGTTTATCAAGTTTCATGGCCAGTGCCCGTATCACTATACACGTGTTTCGAGATTCTTCTCTCTTCAGTAGGGAAAAAAGTTCATAGGTTCCTGTGCATGCTGCCGTCATCTTATCAGGGATATTACCACTCTCAGCATGCGATGCACTCCCCTGAGCTCGTCAGCTCGTGGCCCGTGGGAGCCATTTTAAACATTCAGGGAGGGTGGGGCATGCCGCAGACATGCACAACGGGATTACCTTATTGCATAATGGTAAATGTAGCTTTCAAAGTTGCTTGCTTCAGATAAGTTTAGCAAGTTTCATGGCCAGTGTTCGTATGCCTATACACGTGTTTCGAGATTCTTCTCTCTTCCTTAGGGAAAAAAGTTCATAGGTTCCTGTGCATGCTGCCATCATCTTATCAGCGATATTACCACTCTCAGCATGCATTGTGCGCCCCTGAGCTCGTCAGCTCGTGGCCCGTGGGAGCAATTTTAAACATTCAGGGAGGGTGGGGCACACCGCGGACATGCACAACGGGATTACCTTATTGCATCATGGTAAATATAGTTTTCAAAGTTGCTTGCTTCAGATAATTTATCAAGTTTCATGGCCAGTGCCCGTATCCCTATACACGTGTTTCGAGATTCTTCTCTCTTCAGTAGGGAAAAAGCTACACACCCTGTGGGCTTCCCCATCTAAGTGCATGATATCCCCAGTACTCGCGCAAACAAAATTCTGGCTGTCACACCAAGCCTATTGGACACCAGCAGCTACACACCCTGTGGGCTGCCCCATCTAAGTGCATGATATCCCCAGTACTCGCGCAAACAAAATTCATAGGACTAATAGACAATGATATATGCTGGAACTGCGGCCTATTAAAAGGGGACCTAGAACATATCATCCTCAACTGCACTAAAGTCAAAAACTTCTGGACAAGGGTTTTAGCTTTCACCAACGACACACTAAGCAGCAACATCAAGCTGATGTTTGCCTCTCTAGCCACAGCACAGATCTCACAAGTCAAGATGCAAGAAGACAAAAACCTCCTTGACTTTCTACTCTCCTCAGCAACAAAAATTATACTCACAAACTGGAAAGACACATCGAAGGTCACCTTCAAAGGCTGGCTCAATTGGGTGATCTTCCTAAGGGGGGCGGACACCACCACCCTTTAGAAACACCCAGGTAGACATCACGACAGAGCGATGAGGACCAAACTAGACAAACACATGGACACATTCAAACCGCAATAGCCACACCTCTTCCTCCAACACAAGAAACGTCCTCATGATCACCGACCCCTGACCGGTACTGGCCCTATTCCTGTTAAACAAACCGCCTCCACTTTATGGTTTATGTTTTATGTTTGTATGTCTCCTTTTTGCACAAACGTCGGCGAATAACAATCAAAATGCCTGTTAATATTTGTTACATGTAACCTGTAAATACCCAAAAAAACATTTACAAAAAAAAATATACATTTCACACGGCCGTCCTGCCGTGGAGAGGGGAACCATCTTTAGTTGGAAAAGAAACGTAATTCCAGCTGATAGAGGCTTTTGGTGTCGAACGGATCGAGACCTTCCAAGCACCGTTCTCAATATGCGAATTGAGCCTGCAGAGTAACTCTAACTCCTACTACAGGATTGTAAACAATTGGAAAATGCTCCCTAAAGTAGAAAGCAAAAAACTGGACTTACTGAAAGAAAATAATAATGCACGCAATTCAGGACTCAGATACCCATCATGCATCATTAACGGCTTATATGCAAAACACCAACAGAGAGTGAGCATGGTTAATAAAAATACCGGAAATGGCCTGAATTGCATTGCGTCAGTGTGCTTTCTTGAGCAGCCCATGAAGAAGAGGCTCAGGACCTCGAAACGCGTCGGCGAAATATAATCAAGTTGGAGTGAATGCAGGCTGCATTATTACTGCCGGATGGCTGAGCACGGTCGTGTTCCCTCTCGATGCTTGGGCAATTGGTATAACTACATTTCACACGGCCGTCCTGCCGTGGAGAGGGGAACCATCTTTAGTTGGAAAAGAAACGTAATTCCAGCTGATAGAGGCTTTTGGTGTCGAACGGATCGAGACCTTCCAAGCACCGTTCTCAATATGCGAATTGAGCCTGCAGAGTAACTCTAACTCCTACTACAGGATTGTAAACAATTGGAAAATGCTCCCTAAAGTAGAAAGCAAAAAACTGGACTTACTGAAAGAAAATAATAATGCACGCAATTCAGGACTCAGATACCCATCATGCATCATTAACGGCTTATATGCAAAACACCAACAGAGAGTGAGCATGGTTAATAAAAATACCGGAAATGGCCTGAATTGCATTGCGTCAGTGTGCTTTCTTGAGCAGCCCATGAAGAAGAGGCTCAGGACCTCGAAACGCGTCGGCGAAATATAATCAAGTTGGAGTGAATGCAGGCTGCATTATTACTGCCGGATGGCTGAGCACGGTCGTGTTCCCTCTCGATGCTTGGGCAATTGGTATAACTACATTTCACACGGCCGTCCTGCCGTGGAGAGGGGAACCATCTTTAGTTGGAAAAGAAACGTAATTCCAGCTGATAGAGGCTTTTGGTGTCGAACGGATCGAGACCTTCCAAGCACCGTTCTCAATATGCGAATTGAGCCTGCAGAGTAACTCTAACTCCTACTACAGGATTGTAAACAATTGGAAAATGCTCCCTAAAGTAGAAAGCAAAAAACTGGACTTACTGAAAGAAAATAATAATGCACGCAATTCAGGACTCAGATACCCATCATGCATCATTAACGGCTTATATGCAAAACACCAACAGAGAGTGAGCATGGTTAATAAAAATACCGGAAATGGCCTGAATTGCATTGCGTCAGTGTGCTTTCTTGAGCAGCCCATGAAGAAGAGGCTCAGGACCTCGAAACGCGTCGGCGAAATATAATCAAGTTGGAGTGAATGCAGGCTGCATTATTACTGCCGGATGGCTGAGCACGGTCGTGTTCCCTCTCGATGCTTGGGCAATTGGTATAACTACATTTCACACGGCCGTCCTGCCGTGGAGAGGGGAACTATCTTTAGTTGGAAAAGAAACGTAATTCCAGCTGATAGAGGCTTTTGGTGTCGAACGGATCGAGACCTTCCAAGCACCGTTCTCAATATGCGAATTGAGCCTGCAGAGTAACTCTAACTCCTACTACAGGATTGTAAACAATTGGAAAATGCTCCCTAAAGTAGAAAGCAAAAAACTGGACTTACTGAAAGAAAATAATAATGCACGCAATTCAGGACTCAGATACCCATCATGCATCATTAACGGCTTATATGCAAAACACCAACAGAGAGTGAGCATGGTTAATAAAAATACCGGAAATGGCCTGAATTGCATTGCGTCAGTGTGCTTTCTTGAGCAGCCCATGAAGAAGAGGCTCAGGACCTCGAAACGCGTCGGCGAAATATAATCAAGTTGGAGTGAATGCAGGCTGCATTATTACTGCCGGATGGCTGAGCACGGTCGTGTTCCCTCTCGATGCTTGGGCAATTGGTATAACTACATTTCACACGGCCGTCCTGCCGTGGAGAGGGGAACCATCTTTAGTTGGAAAAGAAACGTAATTCCAGCTGATAGAGGCTTTTGGTGTCGAACGGATCGAGACCTTCCAAGCACCGTTCTCAATATGCGAATTGAGCCTGCAGAGTAACTCTAACTCCTACTACAGGATTGTAAACAATTGGAAAATGCTCCCTAAAGTAGAAAGCAAAAAACTGGACTTACTGAAAGAAAATAATAATGCACGCAATTCAGGACTCAGATACCCATCATGCATCATTAACGGCTTATATGCAAAACACCAACAGAGAGTGAGCATGGTTAATAAAAATACCGGAAATGGCCTGAATTGCATTGCGTCAGTGTGCTTTCTTGAGCAGCCCATGAAGAAGAGGCTCAGGACCTCGAAACGCGTCGGCGAAATATAATCAAGTTGGAGTGAATGCAGGCTGCATTATTACTGCCGGATGGCTGAGCACGGTCGTGTTCCCTCTCGATGCTTGGGCAATTGGTATAACTACATTTCACACGGCCGTCCTGCCGTGGAGAGGGGAACCATCTTTAGTTGGAAAAGAAACGTAATTCCAGCTGATAGAGGCTTTTGGTGTCGAACGGATCGAGACCTTCCAAGCACCGTTCTCAATATGCGAATTGAGCCTGCAGAGTAACTCTAACTCCTACTACAGGATTGTAAACAATTGGAAAATGCTCCCTAAAGTAGAAAGCAAAAAACTGGACTTACTGAAAGAAAATAATAATGCACGCAATTCAGGACTCAGATACCCATCATGCATCATTAACGGCTTATATGCAAAACACCAACAGAGAGTGAGCATGGTTAATAAAAATACCGGAAATGGCCTGAATTGCATTGCGTCAGTGTGCTTTCTTGAGCAGCCCATGAAGAAGAGGCTCAGGACCTCGAAACGCGTCGGCGAAATATAATCAAGTTGGAGTGAATGCAGGCTGCATTATTACTGCCGGATGGCTGAGCACGGTCGTGTTCCCTCTCGATACTTGGGCAATTGGTATAACTATATATATATATTTATATATATAAACATTTGCTTGAATCTTGAAGACAATTTATATTCTAACATGATATTTGTTGTGCAATTTAGAGAGCTGGGCTCATACACATTTTGTTAGTGCCAAAGCCTACCCTTGGCTCAGCTGTCCCTGTTAGTTAGTTGGTTTGCCCACCTCTACTCACTCCACACTCTGCTGTGGGCTGCAGAGAACTGTTAATCGGTGCTCCCTCCCCTTCCATGGCACAGAGCATTCCTTCCTCAGTCTATTTTATGATGTCTCAAGTGGGTTGCCAGCGAAAGAAGAAATCGTACCTGTCACGGTGGCTTTAAGTGGGATTAAAATATATAGGGAGTCTCTAAAAGGGGCACAGCAAACAGAAGCGTAACTGTTACTAAGTGTAGTGCAATACTCTGTTACCTGTAAAAACAGCATTTTAATTTACTTTCACCCTAATGTTGTTTAAGGCATTTTGTATCTGCTTCACACGCTTTTGCATATAATCACAGTTACAACTGTACCATTAATGTGTGCGCTCTGCAGAGGGGCCAAAATTTAATGCAAAGTATTTGGAACAACTTTTGGATCCACTGACATGCATTGTGAGAATCTTATACTTCCATCAGCCTCAACTACCGAGCTCTGCATTGTGGCCCATTATAAGGGCCCACCTACAACCTGAGCTTGCACAAGTGCAAAAATCCGATCATATAAAAAATAGCAGAGCACAAAAAATTCTGGTTTACTGTGCCACAACTGACATACAATGACTAGGCTTATCAAATTATTTCAAATTTCTTACACCATTAACTTTCCATTAGGGGGCAATGCATGTGTGCCTATGGAACAAGTACAAGAATAAATCATGATTATGTATATCTGACACCAGCCAAAATAAACAGATACTTTAAACGCACAGATGTGTGATACAGCGGTCTATGTTGAAGACCGGTTGTATGATTTTTAATGCACTCCATGGATCAGGACTCAAGTTCATATCCACCAAGATCGCAAGATACTTGCCTACACGGAATCTCAGATCAGAGACAATGAACATGTTGACTGTTCCAAGATTTAAACGTAAGAGAATGGGTGGTTCGCGTTTCTCGGTCCTAGGTCCCACCTTGTGGAATTCCTTTCCAATTGAAATTAGATTAACCTCAGAATATTTTAGCTTCAGAAAAAGACTTTAAACATGGTTATTCACCCAAGTTTACTTTTAGAGCCTAAAGGATAGCTCACTTCTCCTCTTAGCGCCATGAGACCGTTGGTATACGAGCGCTTTACAAGTTCCATAAACATAAACATAAACAGATGTAGGTAGGTAGAGGAGGATCTTTGCATATGCTGTGGGCCTGTACTGCCCTTACCCCTTACCTCTTATTCGGAGGCTGTCACTACACACCTGTCTCAATGCACTGGGCGAGTTGGGGAATGCACCTTGGAAGTATGCCTACTAGGCCTATATCCCAAAAAACCCAAGGTGACGTCCCAATTCGTAGACTTGGGGTTGATTGTAACTAAATACTTAATTACCAGACACTGGAAGTTCCCGGACCCTCCGCCTAAGAAAGCTTGGTTTCAGTCGCTGGTGAACTGGACCCAGGTGGAGGGCATCACTCTACCCCGTGAGGTTATCCTAGGGCTATGCAAATCTGATAGCGGTGGCGTGGGACACGATCCTACTGGATCTTCGCACCACCTGGCAGTAAGACGAAGAACCACAGGAGACTTCTGCGGGCGCAGACACTAGCAACCAGCATGGAGCAATGTGAGTAACCATATGGCCTATCAGATAGAGCTCCAGGTGATCGAATATCTTAAACGCCTCATGCACATATCCAGGGTGCATTACAACAACATTTAAGGTGGGGACTTTACCACACAACAATGACATAGCAATTGTATGAAGAAATTATTCAATTCAGGAATAGGGTGCAAGCACTAGAGAGCAACAGAGTACTTGGTTGGGCAAAAGGTAGCAATTCACCTACCTGTTCACCATCTCCCCCTTTCCTGATCCTCGTTTTCCTCCCTGACCGCCCCTCCTACCCTACACCCGACATGTTGCACACAGAAAACATACAGCCAACATCATAGGCATGTTATTATGACCTCTATATGTTTTTCACCGATATGTGTACGTGTAACATCTGTTATTAAAATTTTAAAAATCAATATAGAAATGTAACCCAAAAAATACAGTACTTCCAGAAAGAATGGCACAGACGTCAGAGTGCCTTCTAACAGGAATGATAGGGTTAAATCTGAAAATGTGAAAACAATTTCATTAGGATAAATCGGAATAATCATAGGAATTATAGCGTGTGAAAAAGACTGATTTGCCAACATACTAGTGCTTACTGGGTTACCTTAAACAGGAAATTGTTTTGAGCAGTCGGTCTTGCAAGTTTAATCCCACCCCTGTTTGATTTTCAGATGTAGAATAATGTTTTTACTGAGCAGAAAGCAATTCTTTCCAGTCAACAAACACCACTGCTTAGTATTGTCTTTTTCAGGCACTGCCCATATTCTAACCTACTTCTCTCCCTCCTCACCCCTGAAACTGCTATTACAATTGTAACATCTATAACTCCTCTCACAAGTCATGCTTTCCCTCCAATACTCTTGTAGGAAAGTGCCTCTTTTTCCATGGTTAGCACCCACTTTTTGCTTGACGCCTGAACTGTAAGTGCGCTGGGTCTCTGCTAACCAGATTCCCAGTGCCAGAGCTCTTTCCCAAACACTGTACCCCAATTGGCACAACTTCAGCTACCCCTGTAAGTCCCTAGTAAATGGAACCCCTGGTACCTAGGGCATGGAAACTGAAGAGGGTCCTCTGGGGTTGCAGCACCCTGAGTTACACTGCATAAGATATAGGTAAGTCACCTTTACTGCAGGCCTTTAGACCTAACACAGGGTGCACTATATCCTATGTGAGGGCATATCAGCATGAGCAGATATGCCCCTACAATTTCCTGTCTATTCTGAGATATTGTAAGTGCACAAGGAGGCCATGGGGAGTACATGGGCTGGATACTGTCGACACAAGTTTCCTAGCTCCATGAAGGCTTGACTGATTTCTAAGATGTTTGGTACCAAACATCTTGTCTTAATAATTTCTCACTGATGCCAGTGTTGGATGTATTAATACATTCACACAGGAGACCCTTTTAGAGAGTCCCCTGAAAACCTGCCATGCACTGGTGTGGTCCCTGACTTGTTTTCACAAGCCTGCCACCACCAGACATGTTTCTGACCTCATGGGGTGACAGGGGGCACTCCCAGAGGACAGAGACAAAGCCTGCTCCAGACCGACATGCTTTGCACCCCCTCCAGGACAGGATGTCCTTCCTGGGCAGGAAGCTTCAAAGGTGATGCTCCCTTTGCAATCCAACCCAGGAACCTCCAAATAATGGGGGAAGCCAAGCACCCTTTCCTACTCCACTTCTGGAGGAAGGAAAGGAGGGAACATTAGTTAGATTAGGGGGAGGGTCCTACACCACCCCTTAGGTGGGGCTGGGGATGTGTACCCCTCTTCTGAAATTCCATCATCCTAGAATGGTGGGAAAACAAACTACCAGGGCTGGGTAGTGCCCCTTCTAACAGGAAGTGGTCACTAGAGGGTGTGGACACCCTAAAGAAGGTAGACCATTGGCTACTACCTGTTGTCCCTTGTAACATCCCTAAATCCAGTATTTAGGTGGTGCCCCGAGATCTGAACATCAGATTCAATGGGCAAAAGAAGACTAGGACAAAGAAGATCCTCTGCACAAGAACTGAAGCTCTGTTGCAGAAGAAAAAGGCACCAAACCCATCCTGCTGCTCCAAGGACTCGACATTCGCTGCATGCTGTGTCGTCCTGAACCTGAAAGGACTCCAAGAACCCCAGAGCAGCTCCACCCTTCAATAAATCACCAAGGAGATCCCTTGGAGTGAAGATATCACTCCCCTGCACTCTGCTGGCACAGAACCCTTGAAGTCCAGTTAGTCGACTTGCTGCTCCCTGACGACCTTGATGCAGCACCAAAGAAAGAAAAGGTACAACAGCTACAGTGAGTCAGACCTTTCTACTCACCAAGTTTGGAGACACCAGGTTCTACAGGAACGGGGGCATACAAATACCTAGGGTACCGGACCCCCAACGACAAACACCAAGAAGAAGAGTCCACACCGGACTCCTAAAGCACTTGCAGCAAGATCCCATCAAGGGACACTTGATACTCACTTCCTGAGAGACCTAGCTATCCCGAGATCGCCTCTCCAAGTTGCCTGCTCCTGACTGTGAGGACCTTCAGACTCACAATGCCCAGATGACCTGCATGCTCTGCACCTGGCACTGACTACCCAGCTGTGCTCCCATGGTCCCCAAGCCCTTGTAACCTCCTCCCTCGAAGGAGCCCCATAGGTCTTACCTGTAAGTCCTCCTGGGCAGTGTGTTTTCAAGTGGCCCCCTTCGTGTTTGCGCACCAGCTTCCAAGACACTCAGCACTCTGCTCCCGGCTGATCTGGAACACTCTCGAATTTCTCCTGTGGGAACTTTAGACGAGGTCCCAACATCGATCTAAAATGAGAAGGTGAAATTCGTGAAAGCATTGCCTGATTTTACATGCATTTTTCTGCTTTTCCCCCATTGTTTCCTATGGTTTGTAATTGGGTACAATGGTGATATAGTTCCTCAAATTTGCAAAAATGTAACTCCAAGATTACTTACTTTAGAACTGTGTTCTTGCTCCTACAAATTACATAAAAGTCGACATTATTTTTATAAATTGGTCTCAGATTTTTTTTTTAGTCTGTCTCTCATTTATTGCCTCTGTGGAGTACAACAGATGTTTAGCACTACCCTCTGATAAGCCTAACTGCTCACCCACACCCATACTACCACAAAAAAGAGCATAGAATTATCTGCTTTTACCTCAGTGTACCATTTGGGGATTCTCTGCACAGTGTACTTCTTTTTAGTACACTATATAGAGAGCCAGCTTCCTACACTTTCCCATTCAGACAGGAAATACAGCCATATATAATTGCTAGAGGAAGGCTCATGAGACTCATGGCTGTAGCCACTGTGCAGTAGCCTGGTGATCTACTACCTCCATGGAGCTCTCTCTGACCTGCCTTAGTAAGTCTTAAACTGTATACAATGATTTGTACTCTGTCACTCCCTGATACTTTTCAATGCCATTTCAAACCAGGACAACAACCTTTTTTCGTGCCATGACAATTACCTGCTTTCCTCTCCTGATCACACCTGCCATCTGTCATTTCTCTTTTTCCTTCTTTCCAAACCGGTTGGTCAGATTGCTAAAACCAGTTACCTATAAAGCAATATTGCTCTTACAGTTGAGATAATAATGTCTTGGCGTATACACATTTCCTCCAAATTTCTCGTTCTTCAGTTCCTGTCCCTTGTGGCCTACTTTCTTTTCTCAATTGCTCTCTTTTCTATCTCCTACTCCTTCAGTGCTTTTAGTTGACCTTACTGGGGCTTAAAGAGCTATCCAAATAAGCAACATAACTTCCTAATCTGACAACATGCTATTCAGTCTTTGAATCAATGGACACCGGATGAATGAAATAACATCATACCCAGTGTATGCAACATTTCTGACTGGCTAGGAAATAGTGTGCTGAATTTGAATACAGACAAAGAGGAGGTTATTATTTTGGATTCTCTGTCCCCATCAGGCATAAGGATGGAGTTAAAAACTTAAGTTTTGTTTGAAACTATGACTTGAGTCAGATTCCTGTGTCAACACTAGGAAACACTTCGCTTTCACCTTGAGGGTATGTTTGAGGTATGGGGTAGAAATGTGTTAGAGACTAGTATTGAGAATGGCAACACCCTTCATAGAGGTCTCAAATGCAAACTCTATAGTCTGTTCAAAACCATGTTGTATGACTGGTTTTTATACTGATGGAGTGGCAAATCCTAGCAGATTGATGCATAAGAAGTCCATCAGAAGACTATATGGTACATATTCAAAGTGTTAAAGACAATCATAGCCCGAAGGCAGCAGGCTCAGAGTGAGCAACCAGATTGGAGCATAAATACCCAAGTGATAGCACATGGTAAGGGCTTTACAATCAGCAAATGTTCCTGAATGAGGTTAACCTTCTTCTAGGTGCAAGAAGATGGAAAGCCCAGGAGGTCACTACAGTCCAGGATGTATAAGGTAGTCCAGGGGACAAAATCCAGCAAAATTCATATAACCAGCAGCTTGCCGCCACATTTAACTACTCTACCATGGTGAACTCCATAAGGAGGCAGCAGAGTCCCAGGCATAAGACCAGATGCATAAGAAACTGCAGCAGGAAGAAAATGGAATTGAGAGGATGCAAATATGGTGGCAAATATCAGTGTGGCACAGGCACCCCACAAAACTTTATACACAGACTGCAACAATGCTGCCACAGGATCTCCAAGTAGGCACTGTAGAATTTGCTGCTTCAAGTGGAAAAAAAGGTGCTGATGCCACCACAATACTACTGCAATTTGGGATCATGAGCCAAATTCCTTAGTTGTGTGTTGGGATGCCCCCTCTACATGGCATTATGCCACCAGCAAGCCGTAATTTGGAGCAAAACAATGCCTCCAGCAAAATGTCAGCAACAACGTGGTGAATAGTGTAGAGATAGCAAAAGCCAGGTCCGCCCTCTAATTCCATGCCCTATGACCAGAATTCCTCTAAACAACACTGGATTCCTAAAGATTAAAAATACTGAGGAGGAGTGATGATGTGGGCAGTCGGACACTCTGCCTGCGAGATGGGCCAGCTTAAAAGGGCGAGTCTGTGGCCCTTTTCTTGGTACTTTGAGCTGTGATGGGACCAAATATGTAGTTCACACACTGGCTCTTTACAGCCAACCCATGTGGCAGTGTCAGAGTGCCCAATAGGCCAATCTAATTACTGCAGACGAACAGCAAGGCTAAGAACTGCTATCATCAGTCCACTTTACAGCAATGCAGCAGCCAGCACCTCTTCTTGCCGGTAAACAGTCATAATATTGATTCCAAAATATAGAATGGACATAATATCGAAGTAAAAATATAGAATGGACAAAATATAGAATGGACACAATATAGTGGTTAAAAATATCGAATTTAAGGTAAGTAATATCGATTTTCAAAATATAGAAGTCAAAATATCGAAGTATACAATATAGGCATTAAATATATCGATGTTTTAATAATATCAATTTTTTAAAGTGTTTTGTATGTTAGTATATGTGTGAAAAGTGTATATTAATTTTTGTAATGTATTTTTAATGTATTTTAAGTAATGAATGTTATGTAATTTAATTTTTGCGTAATTTAATTCTATAGCGGGTTGTGGGTTTATAGGGGAATAGGGTGGGAAGTAATTTAATTATATTAAATTAAATATTAATTTTTAGCAATTATTATTAATTGTTAATTAAATTTTGCTTTTTAGTTCTGTAGCGGGTTGTGGGTTTATAGGGGAATAGGGTGGGAAGTAATTTAATTGTAATTAATTAAATATTTTTATTTATTTATTGGTATTCATTTTGAATTTATTGTTATTTTTTAATTGGTAATTATTTTTATTAATTGCCAATTAATTTGTATTAATTGATTAATTGTTAATTATGTTAATTTTCTAAATTTATTTTCTGTAGCGGGTTGTGGGTCTATAGGGGAATAGGGTGGGAAGTAATTTAATTGTAATTAAGTAAATCATTTTTTTCATTCATTGGTATTGATTTTAAATTTATTGTCAATTAATTTTTAATTGGTAATTAATTTCTATTATTTGGCAATTAATTTTTATTAATTGGTAATTATTTTGTATTTGATAATTATGATAATTGTATTAACGTATTTTCTGTAGTGGGATGTGGGTTTATAGGGGAACAGGGTGGGAAGTAATGTAATTGTAATTATTTACATGTTAAAAATACTTTTTGTGTATTGATAATTAATTTACTGTTAATTTTTTATTGGTATTAATTTGTATTATTAATTAGTTTTTGTTATTGAAAATTAATTCGTTGTTAAATAATTATGAATAGGTTATTAATTTTTAATAACTAATATGTAGTTGTATTTCTAATAATTATTACATAATATTAAATTGGTTATTAATTTCAATTAATGTTTTATTGGGATTGATATTTAATTTATTTTTAATAATATATTAAATCATTACTTTCCCTACTGTTAAACTCACTGGAGTGGGAATAGTAATTGTCACCCTCCCGCTATCCAACGCTTTCCCTACTGTTGCACTCTCTGGAGTGGGAACAGTATTTTTTGCCCCTACGCTATCCAACGCTTTCCCTACTGTTGCACTCTCTGGAGTGGGAATAGTAATTTTTACCCCTACGCTATCCAAAGCTTTCCCTACTGTGGCACTATCTGGAGTGGGAATAGTAATTTTCACACTCCCGCTATCCAACGCTTTCCCTACTGCTGCACTCTCTGGAGTGGGAATAGTATTTTTTACCCCTACGCTATCCAACCCTTTCCCTACTGTTGCACTCTCTGGAGTGGGAATAGTAATTTTTACCCCTACGCTATCCAATGCTTTCCCTACTGTTGTACTCTCAGGAGTGGAAATAGTAATTTTTACCCTTCGAATATCCAACGCTTTCCCTACTGTTGCACTCTCTGGAGTGGGAATAGTAATTGTTACCCCTACGCTATCCAACGCTTTCCCTACTGTTGCACGCTCTGGAGTTGGAACAGTAATTTTTACCCTTGCGCTATCCAACGCTTTCCCTACTGTTGCACTCTCTGGAGTGGGAATAGTAATTTTTACCCTTATGCTATCCAACGCTTTCCCTACTGTTGCACTCACTGGAGTGGGAATAGTATTTTTTACCCCTACGCTAGCCAACGCTTTCCCTACTGTTGCACTCTCTGGAGTAGGAATATTAATTGTTAACCCTACGCTATCCAACGCATTCCCTACTGTTGCACTTTCTGGAGTGGGAATAGTATTTCTTACCCCTACGCTATCCAACGCTTTCCCTACTGTTGCACTCACTGGAGTGGGAATAGTATTTTTTACCCTCCCGCTATCCAACGCTTTCCCTACTGTTGCACTCTCTGGAGTGGGAATAGTAATTTTTACCCTTACGCTATCCAACGCTTTCCCTACTATTGCACTCACTGGAGTGGGAATAGTATTTTTTACCCCTACGCTATCCAACGCTTTCCCTACTGTTGCACTCTCTTGAGTGGGAATAGTAATTTTTACCCCTACGCTATCCAACGCTTTCCCTACTGTTGCACTCTCTGGAGTGGGAATAGTATTTTTTACCCCTACGCTATCCAACGCTTTCCCTACTGGTGCACTCACTGGAGTGGGAATAGTATTTTTTACCCCTACGCTATCCAACGCTTTCCCTACTGTTGCACTCACTGGAGTGGTAATATTAAATGTTACCCTCCTGCTATCCTACGGTAAAATATTGTACATTTTTTAATAATAACTTAAATTAATTATATCTTAATTTTAAGGTTATTTGAGTATTTTTAAGTATGTTTTAGTTAATTATATTTATTATTTCATTCATTTTAAATTACTTTTAAGACATTTAAAAAAAATCGATATTTTGACTGACTATATTTTTTACAGACTATATTTTGGTTTCGATATTTTTGTACTTACCTGTTTGTAGATAGGAATTCGATATTTTGGCATTCTATATTTTGGTGACTATATTTTGGTAAGTCTATATTTTGTCATTCTATATTATGTCAGTGATCCCTTCTTGCCATCACCCCTTCTCCTTGCACAATGACTTATAATCCACATAGCCAAAACGCAATTGTAAAATTGCCTCACCTTTTCGGAAAACGTAACAATCATTCAAGGGTTATCCACACTGTGAGTGCTTTTTGAAAAATAAACTCCTTCTTTGTCATTGTACAAAAGACATGAGGCATGCAGTACCCCAGAAAGCCATGTCTATTGCAAGTTTTGTAAGTTAGGTTTAAGATATGTATAACCTTGAAACCAAGGAGAGGGGCTCTAGAACCCAAAGGGATGGAGCTCCCAGTAACTCAAAGGTTAAAAATGAGTACTTCCTTTGGTAAGAACTACCAGAGATGAATTAAACTAGATTTATGACCACATTCATACTAGACACATTCTGCTTTCCACTCAGGATGTTTAAAGCACATATATTCAAATAAGTAAATATGTATATAAAAAATCCTTTTAATCAATACACATTTTATATTTTCATGGATAATTTCCTAAAATCTTTAAAACACATTAAGTCCTAAATAATTCTTTTGTTTCCTTTTCTAACTAAGGAGCATTTATTTAGACAATCACATTTGTCTTATACATGTTAATTTGGACACATTATAGACAGCACAAAGCATAGGTGTACATTCCCCGTCTCAGGTTAGTTGCTGACTTTGCCAAATTTAAAACAGTTTCTTGGTGTTACTCCTTCTACACTCCTCCAAAGTACTATACAACACTTTTCACCACTACTCTACTCTACACCACTCCACTCTACGTGAGTCTATGACACTCTATTCTGCTCTATGCCCCTACACTCTACACCCCTCTACTATACTCCACTATACACCATTCCACTATACACCACTCCCCTCTACTCCAATCCACTCTACTCTACGCCACTCCAATCTACACCACTTCACTGCATGCCACTCCACAACCCTCTTTACTCCGTGACATTCTATACCACTCGACTCTGTGACACTCATCTCCACTCTGCGCCACTCCACTCCACTCTGCGCCACTCAGCTCTATTTCGCTTCACTCCACTCTCCTCTACACTGTCAACTTTTAGGCATGCTGACCTGAGCCATGCAGGTGTACCACACATCTAAAACACATTGGAAACACCAATTGCTCTTCCATAGGTGAGACCTACAGTCTTTGCCCAAGCTTGTTTAAAGGTTTAAAGGTCTTTTCCTCTAGCCATGCTGCACAGCATGTGGGAGGCTGTACAACATGGCTAGGATCCATTGGCATAGGTCCCAAATGTTAGACCTATTGGTTTTGGCAGTAGAGCTCGACAAGCAACTGAAAGCTCGAGCCAAATACCTGGCTCTGGCTCAGCTCGAGGTCATCTTGGACCCTCGAGCCCAAAGTGAGTTGAGTTTTAATGTGGCTTCTGCCTTCCACCTGTGCTCTAACCTATGGTGTGAAGATATATTAAAAAAAAGAATCTTTGATGTAAGACAGGAAAAGAAAATAGATACTCATCGACTAGCTGAATGGCACAATAGGAAATGAGAAAACTTTGTTTTTTTTCCAGGCTTAAACAAATTGTGTTTTTCTCATTTCGTTTGAGAGCACTTTGAAATACGTGAGTTCATTGTTTGTGCTTGATATGAGCACCTTCCTTCTATCTGGTTAAACAGACTAGAATGTTGCTCCATGCAAGAATCTAGGCTATATATAGAGGGTACATGCCAACTGATTTGCCCCTTAATACACTAATGGCTTTGTTGTCATGGTGGGAGATGAGTGGGACATAAATATTTTTAAGTTCATGTTTAAAAGCTGTCCTTTTTTAATTAATGCCTGTCAATACAGTTATATAATCTCATGTACTAAGTTGAAACTCTTTCACAGCGTAAAGGAAAACACCTCATGTGTTTTAAAGAATCTTCATCATATTTTTATTAGGTTTCTGGTGCACAGTTTATGTGTCCAATATCTTCTGGGCTAGCTTCAGCTCGGCTCACCCTGTGAAATGTATTGGCTTGTCCACCTCGTTTGCAAATGCTTGTTAAATAGGACCTCACATTATGCTTGATCTTACAGTTTTTATCACATTAAACAAACAAACAACGCTTTGCCATTGGCTCTTCACAGCATCCAAGATTTCTGGACCTTTAACCCCTTCCCTGCTGGCCCGTTTCCGCCGCTGTGCGGTAAACAAAAGAACAGGGGCGGGCCATGACGAACCCCAGCCGTCATCAGCACACGAGCACCGTAGTGCATGACGGCTGGGGTTCGTCATCAGCATGGAAGGGGTTAAGAAAAATCTGGAAACCTTCTTGTTTAAAACTCTGGCGCATGATCCTCCCAGGTTTCGTGCCGGGACACTCTCTGGAGTAGCCGAGCGCACTACAAATGCATATAACAATAACAATAACAATTAAAATGTAGTTCAAGGCCATACACCAAAATATATTTATTTATACATTTGGAGACAACATCCTGTATTTTAATTGCCGTTTTATAGCAACTTCTGTCTTTTGTTGTTGCGAGTGTGATTCTGGTCATCCTTGTTGTTTGTTCCAGAATTGGAGAAGGCCTATTTTCTCCCTGCTGTGACACCACACGTCCCTAGCCCATTTGCACTTCACTGCTCGGCGATTAAGCATTCAGAGGGACAGTGATGTTCTCAGAAAAGAGAATCACAGGAGAGGCCACAGAAAGCAATGAAGGAAAGCAAACAGGCTCTTTTAACCCCTTCCGTGCTTCGAACGTCCAACAGTCGTCGCGTGCACTACCTCGCTGGTGCTGCGCACGACCGTTGGACGTCCGAATCCCGTTAGCGCGATCGAACGTCCGCACTGGGGCGGAATGTTCGACGCGCTAAACGGGTTAATGTCTGTAAATGTCCTTCCGAGGACAAAGGAATACTTTTAGATTCATTTGGCCAAGAGGCCCTGAGCCTTAGCCCAGTCCGCCCACCCCACAGAACCTGCCAGAGGGAGGTGGCTACAGCCCTTAGTGCCAATATCGCCAACACTCCCCATCCCTCCCACAGCAATATCCTGGAGAAATAAACAGACAAGACACCTTCTTTGTAGAGAAAATTGCTGCAGGTTTATTTGCATAACAAATATGTCAACATGGTGGGTTATCTTTCGGGATATCGCAGGGCAGGCAACCCCTTGCCGCCTGCCCACCTGATCAGCCAAATTACATTGTGGCCCTAGCCAACAGGTGTCTGTCAGATTTGGGGGAGGGAATAGCTCCTCCCACAGGTGGACCGCCAGTCCACCCCATTAATCACGCCCCCAGAAGGGGGGGGCGGAGCGTTGCAGGCAACCCTGGTTGCTCAGCTCCACAACCACCCGTAGGACTAACAGGGCGCTGTCGCTCGTCCAGGATCCAACGCGAGGACCTCCCTGGGGATATTTGGCCTTTGAACTCTTGTGGTGCTCGTGCAGAGGGTACCCCTCTGTACCCTACAGCCTCTTGATCGCCCTGTAACTCCGCCTGTAACACAAAATAATAAGTTAGACAAACACACCCCCACCCCCTGCCTGTACGCCGGGTAAGCGGTGGGGAGGGAAACGGCAGCTGGGCAGCAGAACAAAGAGGGCGAACAGTGGATGGGTGAGGTAAAAGTACCGCACCCCCCGCCTGTCCAGAAGTGACGCGGGCATATGGACCCTTGAGGGTCCCAAAATACTGGGCGGCTGACTTGTGTGCCATCGAGTGCCACTAAGGGGGGCCCCCTCTTAGGAGGGCCCCCTTTGTGTCCCTGGAACAGCCGTGCATTCAGTCCAATAGGCGTTATGCGTGTGCTCCAAGACCCCATCTGGCGAGAAGGCATGAACCCAATAAAGACACTTTTCTAGTGTGATAAGGGCCTCTTTAACCTGTCGGTCAGTCCTCCACCCCTAAACATCCCTCACTTTTAACAACAAGTTTCCAGACTCCTGTGTCTTATCTTTTTAGAGACACTTTGGGCTAGTTTTTTTTTCATGCAACCCAGCACAGCAACCAAATTAGTTGCTCTGTGTCGCGCAAGAAGGAAAAAAAGCCCAGAGCCATATCTGCTAACACTGGCCTGCTGCTGCTGTCATCCCCCGCACCTGTGCTCGAATGGCCTTGTGCAGTGCATAGTTTTCACCATGCTGCAATGGTTTTGTACCTGAAGCATATTGTTCCAGTACAAATCCCAACTCTAGACAAACTTACAAGAATTCTATGCATTGGATGTGTGCAGCGCACTTCACACATGCAATGTGCAGGGTTTTTTCTATTTAGAAATTAATACATTTCCCCTGGTTAACGCCTGTTTCACGTTTGGCTATCTTTGGAGATCGGATTTTGTCCCACAACCTAAGGTTATTTACTCTGATCTGCTCAAGTAATGCCCATGTAATATCCCCTTGCCACAAAGCAACGCAAAACAACCCAAGCACACTTTTTGTGCTCAGAAAAGGGAGCACTTCCCATGGAAATAGTTTTTGCCTTGAAAAATAAATACTACTGTATTGCTTTGAGTCACTTTTCATTACTTAGCACCACTTTGCAACAGCGCAATGCCATAGTAAATCTGGGTGCTAGTGCTTTGCCCCTCTCGGTTACTACCATTTTAAGAGAAACATGCTTCCCATTTGATCATGTGTTGGCGGTCTGAGTGGGCTGACTCTTATTTGTTTAAATGGAATGGAAGGGAATGAACTAACACTTATACAGCTATATGTGAACAAATCTGGCTTGCATGGAATTCTCCTAAGTTTGTTCTTCACAACAAATATCTGCCATGTCGGTAACAAACTAACTTGTATAGACAATTAGCCCCACTGTCCCTTTCTCCTTTTCTCTCCATGCTATAAGCGTTTCAATAAAGGCCCTTTTGAGAACTCCGGGGCATATTATCAAGGGGGTTTATCTCCGCTTTTTTGGCTTTAAAAGCCAAGAAAGCGGAGATAAAATTATCTCCCTATTACCTAGCTGTCGCTAACACCAGTTAGAGACAGCTAGTAGGAGATAGCGACCATCTTGGGCCCCACTTTGCATGTCAGTGATATTTATCACTAATGACATGCAAAGTGGGCGTGCCAAGATGTTAGCGACTGGAAACAGTCGCTAACATCGCTATCTCCTATTACCAACTTTTGGAGATATTTGCGCTAAGCGCGAATATCTCCAAAAGCTAACACCTGCCCTGAGCAGTTCTTAGCCATGTTATCCAATGGGAGGTGGATAACATGCCTAACAGCATTAGCTCGCTAATGCATGAATATCGCTGACTTTTCAGCGATATTCATGCATTGCGGCCGATTTTTATCGCATTTGCGATAAACCTTGGTAATACCAAGGTTTATCTGCGATAAAAATCGCCGCAGCTCGGCGATAATTTTTTCACACTAACTAAGCAATAGCGATAATTATCGCTATTGCTTGGTAATATGCCCCTCTATCCCAATATTTGCCTTATTAGGAGGTGCTTCTGATATCACCATCCTGCCTTGATCAGACACTAAAACTAAACGAATCCCTTTTAAGAATTCCCTTGCAGAACAGATGGTGTCTGCAGGCCTCCATGTTGGTCTGGTCCCCTCCACTAGTGCTAATCATGTATAGGAGAAGGGCTCCTCAAGTGAAAGTGGAGGTAGTCTTAGGGAGAGGGCCCTATAGTGAGAACTTGGACCCTGGCTAGGAGCATTCCCAATTTAAGACATACTGGATTTTTGGGCCATCCGGAGATTGGCTGGTATGTTCTAATTAATTGCTCTTTATTTTAATTATTTCTGGGTAATTAAACTCTGCAATGTGTAAAATGTAAATACTCTACTAAGTTGTGAGTTCAGGCACGTGAGACTATTACAGCAAAGGTGACCTATTTATGTCGTCTTTGATGACCTTATGCAGCTGTATCACAGAGAAGGCCTTCTCCTCACACAGCAGGAAGGATGGTGACAGGATACGGGGGGGAGTAAGGGTGATGGGGGCCTCCTCAAGTGATATTGTATTCAGTAGACCCATTTATAATAGGCATGGTCATGCGGCCCTATGCACTGTAAAGAGCAGTGTTAGGAGAAGGGGGTGACCTCCTGCCACCCCTGCTCCAGCACACACCGGCAACTCCACCAATCCTCCCAGAAGGGATTTCGCTCCAGCTGCATTTATAGTGTTATATCACTGGGGGGAGTGTCCAGCGTTCAGTTGCACAGTACAAGACACCACTTCAGTACAGAGTGCAGAGACATTAACATGTTGCACACTGGCTGCCTCCACGGGGGCAGCTCTGCTGTCCCAGCAGTTTTCGAGATACTCCCCTACAGGTGACAGTAGGTAATTCAGGCCTATTTTCATCTTTGTTTAAAGGTAATGGGATTAAACTGCCAGTACCGCCATGGAAGAACTGCCGGAAGGGGAATGGGATAACAGAGGACCCGATGATCGACTCTCATCTGACATAATGCAACCAGACGTGTCTAAATGCAAAGCAATAAGCTAGATTAATTTGTCTAAGACCAACATTAGCATAACTGTACAGAGAACTTGTCAATCAATACGTTAGTTCACACCCCAGACATCAATTTATTTTCTGCTCTGATTCAAAAATGCATGTTTTATGTCAATCATCCCTAAACAGGATGTGATGCCAAAAACATCCTGTAAGTAGACTCGTTGCTTTAGTTTATCCCTTATGTGTTCTAAACCCAGATTTCTCTCTTTTTAGGTCTCGGGTACTGGCAGCTTTAGTGTCTGTTGAAGACCTATTGTTTGGAATATATCACACATACATTGCACATATATGGAATGGGCTTGGGGAAGACCCTTATTCATGAATCGATGTGGTTGGCTGTCAGGTACTTCTCTGTTTCTGTTTAGATGGCCTCCTTCAGATATGGGTATGCGGACGCATCTATAATGGGCTTCTTTCAATGTCTTTTTTAATTTCTTTCAATTCCATTCAAAATTGGCAACTGTGTATTTAGGCATCCGTTGTAGCCATCTTTAAACATGATTTGTATAAAGAAGATACTCTCAAAGATGACGACAGTGGATGTGAGCATGACCAGGGTGGCCTTCTGTGAATGTATTCTATTTTTCGAAATCTCGTTGAAAAATGTCAATTGCGAATGCTTATGCATTTCCAGCGGCGAACTCCCATATAATCACAAATGTTGGCGAAGTACATAGGTTTCACGGCTGAGATTTAGTGCTTTTGCCAATGCTTGTTAATAATTCTATCTCTGTTGGAGGGATGAAAGGAATAACCTCCCGAGCTATTAGAATTGAGACCGAAATAATAAATCAAGGTAGCGGGTAAGGCTTAAATATCATATTAATATTGGAAATACACCACAAATCATTATACCAAAGAAAGGACATTTGTGATTGATTAAAATCGCGCGGGCTGGCGAGTGTTAAATCACAGTAAGCGATGAGACATTATAGTTTTACATATCATATTTCAGTCAGGACAATGAAGGTAAGCGCCATTGTCATCGGATGATACAGGACAGAACTACCGGTCCTGATAGGAGATTTATTACTCGGTTGAGGATTAGAGAAGTCATTCTTGTCTCGTGCTACTTTTTAAATGACTGTAAATTTAGCACTGATGCTAAATTTTTAGGCAGGAGCACTTATAGATTTGACAAAGTGGCTGCTATAAAATATTTACTGCAATTTCTAGGTCTACACGATGTATGTTCCCGAAATAACAAGGTTGTTTTTTTTTAGCTTTTGAGCCACCTGCCATACTGAAACAACAAAAAGGACCTCGAAGAATAGGGCACATTTTGCAAATGTTCTAGGGATATAAATGAGTTAAACCCCCAACTGTAAACAACATGCAGCTCCCAGCTTTGAGTCCTAATCGAGCAGACTCAGCCTTTAACCCCCCACATAGGTAACAGCAAAAACTTTATTATTATAGGGGCACATGTGTGAGATGTGTAAGGTGCAGCCATGGACAGTGCACCCTTTAAAAGAGCATACAATTATGGGCTGATTATGATGTTTATTTATTCAGTTTTATATAGCCCTGGCTAGACCCGAAGGGTATCAGAGCACTTTACATGAGGAACAACAAAGTTACAAAATTGCATCAGTTAACAGGTTACATAAGTTACTATTAAAACATTTAAAGATCTTAGGAGATGAGATAAATGGATCGTAGAAGGGTAGGAGGCTAGGGTGAAGGGGTAGGAGGTAGATACAATGGCGAGACGAAGGAAAGTCTACCCCAAGTCCGGCTGGGTAGGTGACGGCCAAGGGGGAAGTCCACAACCCATCTCTTAGCTAACAGGTAGCTCCACCGGGCCTCGGTCAGCTAGTTAGGTCTCAGCGGTCAGAGGAAGATCCCAAAATGTATGTCATGATGTCATGTTTGGCTTTCCGACTGACATCTCTGGTTTCAATTCTGACCGCCTAATGACAGTCTAGGCGGTCGGAATTAAAACTGGCTGGTCATTCCGGCTGGATCCCATCTACCAGTTGGTTGCCCCATTGTAATTCCTGAGAACAGCGCTTCCGCCATCGGTATTACGTTGTCAGTTTCATATAGGCTTTCCATGTCGGGTTTTCGGACATTGAAAGCCTGTCAGAAAGTGACTTTGGGGGCCCCTAGCAGGGCCCCATTCCTCCACGGCCTACGATTGGGGGCCTTGAGGTGCCTGCCACTCAGTGCAGGGATTAACAGAATCTCCCATTTCTCCATGAGAGCTTGTGTTGCGGCTGGAGCTCCCATGGAGAAATGAGAGTAATGGCAGTGTTGAGACTGCCGACCAGAGGTTGGTCAGTCCCCAGACCGCAGTGATTTCAACACTGAAATCAGGCCCTAAATATCCAAGTTTACACATGATCTGTGAAGAATGCAGCACAGAAACATTGAGCAGATTCCATGTTGCAGAACAGGTACTCCTTGGTTTGAGGTGATGGAGGCGGGTGTCTGGCTGAATGTCCCTACAAGGGTGTGTAAAGTGACAGAAACGTGTAAGGGCTATCAGGGCACCTTTATGGTGTCTCTATATAAATATTGATAGTTAATCTCCTGTCCTGCTGCCAGGGTATGTGCATGGGACTTCATGCAAACAAGAGACCACCCGCCTCACATTGATTGAGGTCTCACTTTGCACCTACACTCTAATAATTACAGAACAGACTTCGAAAATAGTTACTTTCCCTTTTATAATCTCAAACTGCACTGGTAATGCAGAAAAGGGTGAGTATTCTCAATGTGACATGAGTGCATATATTACCGATCCAGGAATTGATAGCACAGACCTAGACACAAGGTTGTGGCTGTGGTATTAAGTGAGATTATAGCAACAAGTTAATTCTTACTATTTAATGTTCTCCAATTGTTAATCTCCTTAGATTCACAAACATGCTTGCATTTATATGGGATTTGTATAGCACCCACCTAACTACAAAGCAACAGAACTCTTAACAATAGAGGAGGGAGAATGAGGAAGGGAGTGTGGGATCACTGGGAAACAGGCAAGCTGAAAAGCAGAGTTAGGTAAAGCTAGGGACGCTTGGACTGAACATGGAGATGGTACTTGCAAGCATGAGGGGGCAAGGTAAGTGAAGTGGTGTGATGGCATAGGGGAAGCCCTTCTAGTGGTAAGAAGCCATGTGATATCCTCAGGGTAAGATATTGTTGAAAGAGCGGAGTTTGGAGTTATTTTCTGAAGTGGAAGAAAGAGGGTTTGATGGCTGATTCCAATTGGGATGGGATTGAGCAACCTTGGTGCATAGAAGGTAATGGCCTTTTTGTGCAGCTCTAGGTCTTGTTTATCTCTCTGGCAAAGCTGATTTGGGATCAGGAGTACCATTACGGACTTCTGTTTATGAGATGCAGAAGGCCTTAAGGTGATGTGTCAGCAGAGGAAGCTCCTGTTGGTTTCTGAGAACTGGAGTAATTTTATCAACTCTCTGAAGACCTATATTGAGTTTTTTTACTGTATAGAAAATACTTGTCAGAACTGCACCAAAGGCAGTCTAGCATATAGACCATTATATCATTGCCTCATGTGAAGCGAGACAAAGTCAGTGCTTGGATCACTGTTCTGGCGTTATCTTCATACTGAAATATTTTCACTCTGTGAGTAAGAAATGGCTGATACTATATGGTCTTGGTTTTATGCACAATGCAGTAAGTAAGAGACTCTTTTTGCATCCATGCATGCCACAACTCCTCAGATTCTGTTTGAGGGTTGATATGTTTACCTGGATAATGAATGTGGTTGAGTCAAAAAACTATAGAATACTGTGGTTATCAGAGTGAAACATGTACAGACCACATGTGCACTATTTTATTCTTTCACTTCTGTGTAGTGTGGACATACACACATAAACAATATTGGGGCCCATTTGCAAACACACGTTTATATGTGGAGATCTTCTCATAATTAAATTTACACCTGCACCTATGTGTGGATTTCGTTATTGATGGAATGTATTCTCTGTGTGTGTAGGACCTTGACTTTGACGTATACTTTGAAAAGGTAGAATCTCTTATTAACCTAGAATTACTATTACTAATTCTATGCCCTTAGATCTACTATTTGGTTGTTTGGGGGAGATGTCTGCCACCAGGGGGTACATCACTGCCACTCGGGTTCACATCTTTGAATGGAACTGAATATGGAAATACTCTACACCTGAATTATATGACATAAACCTGACACACCGTCACAAAGCATGCACATAAATATAACCCACACTTTAGACTTAACTCTCTTACCCTTCTCCTACTTCACTACCAGGGTCCCACACTCCATGATACAGCTAGCCCCACTCAAGATGAAGAGGATCTTCACTGAAGAGGAGAAAGGCCTTGTAGCTAATGTTGTGGCAAATGACTACAGACAATTACATGGTCTGGCTCATTAGAAAGTAAAAGGCAGCCATGGGGCAGGATGTTAAAAACTCAGACTCCCCCAGTGCATTGACGGATAAACATGCTCTGTTGGAGACATTAAATAGAAATGGTAGTAAGAGAACTCACTACAAAGGCACTAACCCCTCCCCCCACACTCATAAGATAGCAAACTGTTTATATTAATCACTATGCATTCTTTCTTTCTTTTATATAATCCCCATCACAAGTTCTTAGTTGCCACAGCTGGAGCAGAAGTAGCTCCTTCCTGGTCTGGGCAACACAAAGGGCTTGTCTCAACATCTGTCCACACAACACACACGGGTATGTTATTATAGTGGAAGCCAGTGCAAATATATTTCATTTTTATTGTTTCTTGCGGAAGTCCATATTTTTCTACCTTTTGTCTACCTTCATTTGAAGGGCTATGTTTTTGTCTCCTGTCACACATCCATATACCCACCTGTGTTATTGCTGTACTCAACATTTAATATGTTATCCTTTGTCACTTTATCTAACTCTGTCATGCCATTGCAATGTCAACATAATAGTGGTGTCTTAATTTCAGTTGTTAACATGCATGAAAGGAGACAATGGAGCAGATTTACAACCCCCTTGCACAACTTTTACGTCATTTTTAACATGGGAAAATGATGCAAAAGTGGCGCAAGGGCCTTGTAAATCTGCCCCTTTGGTGTTTATGTTCTGTGTATCCAGCACTTCACGAAACCTTCATAATGTTGGTATATGGATATCTCATTACTCTGTGTATGATTCCCTTGTCAGCTAAAGTGAGACCATAGAACACAAAAACCATAACCTAAATTTATCAGAATCATGCTTCTTGTCCTTTTTCATTTTGTTTTAGATTAGACCACAGTATCTCTTACATTATGTCTCTTAGATTTGTTCTACACATTTTTTAATCTCTTCTAGCTCAATTTCTCCAATCTCCCGCTCTCTTTGTTTGTTTTTCTCAATTTTAATTTTTATTTGCTTTTCTACTTTTCTTTTTCTAATTCGAACACAAGCTAATCTTAACATCAATAGCACTAGTATTTCTATTGTAACCGGTATTAGTATTTTTCCCGCTAATGAACTAACTATTTTTGCAAACCAATTGTTTACTGTAGAAAAACTCTTACCAATTTTCTCTAGAACACCATCAACCTCCAGTAGAACAATTTCTTTATGCAAATCAGTAATGTTCTTAATATATTTTTTTATATGTTTACTTTTGTCAGGAATGTAAGTACAGCAATGTTGTACTTTTAACACTCCACAGACTCCTCCTTCTTTTGCCAAAAGAATGTCAAGAGCAAGTCGATGTTGCATCACCATAGCTCTCATGGCTACCATTTCAGTATTTATCATTAAGAACCCTCAGGCATTATTTGTTGATAAATGGTCTACTATTGTTAACAGTTTCCTAATCTTATTTGCATTTAACTATATACCCACTGCTGGTATCAGTGCTCCAAAAATATCATCTATTATTTCTGAAAACCTCTCCCTCCTTCCACGTGTTAGTGGTTTGCCTATCTCATGAGTTCCTTGAGTCCCTTTATCTACATGAAATATCTTTGGAATGTCCAGGCCTATGTAGCTTGTTCCGCACCAATGGTCTGGCAACCTGTAATAAGCTTTGTTTCCACATATTAAACAGATCCCTGGAAATACTGGATCCTTTCCACCTTTTAACCCCATCCCGCACTGATTATGTATGTGTCGTTGCATTCACTTTAACCCACAAAATAGTTGTCATATATAGTGTAATCTCTATGGATACACAATTTTCCTTGCTGTGGCAAGTCTAATCCTATTGCTACATTAGTATCACTCTTAAGGTAATTTCCCTCTTCAAAACCCCAGGGTGGAGTTTTCATCTTTTCTCCAGTTTACTTTCTTTGGAATGTTACCCTTCTATCTTCCACCGTATCTAAAAATACTTTTTCTCCTTTTCTCAATTTACAGGTAAGGTTATATCTAAATTTATATTCTAAAGTTAACTCTTTTGTTTCTGAGACAAATTCTCCAAAGACTTTGCCAGGTTTCACTTTGTTCAGTTCAGAAACTATAGAGAGTTTAGCAAAAACATCATACATGTCAGAATAATAATATTCAAATTGGTTGGCTCTATAAAATAAGCTAGCTAATACACAGCAATTTATTCCATTCGTCAAAGGAAGGTGATGATATGTTACACCTTCTGACACAGACGCAGGTAACTGCATACATACATAACAGTCTCTCATGTCCATTGTTTCTACAAACTCATATAGTAATTTTGTGAAAACATTCTTTGAAAAATCATTAATTGACCTATCTCTATGAATTTCAGTATTATCTACCAGTGTTACGATATTCTTTGATGTATGTGTCTTATCACTATTTGTGTTATTGTCCCTTCCAGATACATTCTCTGCATTTAGTCTAAAAGACATAGGGGCATATTACCAACAACTAGCGATAATTATCGCTATGTTGGTTTAGCGGCGATATTTTTATCGCCGAGCTGCGGCAATTTTTATCGCTTAGGAACCTTGCTTTTATCAAGGTTTATCTCCTAAGCGATAAAAATCGGCCGAAATGCATGAATATCGCTGAAAAGTCAGCGATATTCATGCATTACTGAGCTAATGCTCTTAGCCATGTTATCCTCCTACCATTGGATAACATGGCTAAGAACTGCTCAGGGGCAGGTGTTAGCTTTTGGAGATATTCGCGCTTAGCGAGAATATCTCCAAAAGTTTGTAATAGGAGATAGCGATGTTAGTGACTGTTTCCAGTCGCTAACATCTTGGCACGCCCACTTTGCATGTCATTAGTGATAAATATCACTGACATGCAAAGCGGGGCCCAAGATGGTCGATATCTCCTACTAGCTGTCGCTAACTGGTGTTAGCGACAGCTAGGTAATAGGGAGATAATTTTATCTCCGCCTTCTTGGCTTTTAAAGCCAAAAAAGCGGTGATAAACCCCCTTGATAATATGCCCCATAATTATTATTGCTAAAAAGAATCAAATAAGCATCAGAAGACCTGTACAATAAAGACGCATTCTACACCATTTGCATATAACCCTACATTTGTATCTTCTATTTTCATTCTCCAGCACATATATATATACATAAAAAATGTCTCTTCCACACTTGGAACTGTCCTTTGAGCCAATCACTCTTTTAGCATCAGTTTTTGTCCTTCAAAATTTCATTGGATCCTTCACCTTTAAATTTCTCAGTTTATCTTTATTCTTGTTTCTTCAGTCTTTCAGTATGAGTACAGTTCACTTTTCAGTTTCTTTTACTCACAATGTTCACTTTGGTTCTCTTGACTACTTTTCACTTCTTCAATATCAGGCAGTGCAATATAAGTCCATTCAGGTGATTTGTATCTCAGATTTGGTCTCTTTACTCTTTTCGGTCTTCACAAATGTCCTCTCCTGACTTGTTATCTCATTCACTTGTTCTTCCTTTCCTTTATTCACATTTATTATTTTAAATTTCAGTCCTTTATTTTGGCTGGGCCAATTATCTCCTTTTCTTGGTCTTTTTAATTCAGTCTCTGTTATCTCTCGTTCCCCTTTCCAAGCTCTCTTTCTGGACTTCTCCTTTGTTTTAGTTCTCTGTCACTTGCCTTTTCAGACTCTATTTCACTTCCTTTTAGTTTAAACCTTATGATTTCAGATTCTTCGTCTGAGTTTTGATCCTCTTTGATTATCTCAGTTCTTTCAGAAGGAATTCTACCAGAGCTTGTACTGGGTTGTTCATCATCACAGTGAGTTATTTTTGTTTGACCAGTCTCAATATCAATAGTTTGTCCTTCAGAATTTTCTGTTTGGTTTGCAGAGATCTCACTTTATCTTTTACCAGTTTCAAATTTTTCACTTTCAGTTGCTGAACCAGTGTTCGATTTTTCCAGATGTCGACTTACAGGTCGACATTCAAAATCTGGAACTCTTATTATTTCAGTTTCTACTTCAGATGCTAAACTTGTGGCTGATATTTCCAGATGTCGACTTACAGGTCGAGCTTCCGAATCTGGAATTCTGTTTGTTTCACCTTCTGTATCAGATTCTGAACTGGTGTCTGTTGTCTCCAGATGTCGACTCACATGTCGACTCAGATGTCAATCTTCAGGTTCTGGAACTCTAATTGTATGGCTGGCATGAACCCACTTTTTCACACCTGCACACTTTACTGCTGTGGTGGTAACCAGGATCACTTGATGTGGTTTATCCAAGCGTGGAATCATACAATTCCTTCATCTGTTTACCTTTATTCACAACCAATCTCCAGGGCTCAGATCATGAGCTGGGTGTCTCTCAAGAGTGTTCACATTTGTCCCAACCTGATGAAACACAGAATGTACCATATCAGCCAATCCTTTGCAATAGTCCAGAATAGGATCATCAGTTATAGTCAGCAATTTGTTGGCAGGTACAAATGCTTGTCTCATTACTTGTCCCATTATTATTTTGTGAGGACTCAAACCTGTTTTTCTGTCAGTTATACTCCTTAGGGTCATGAGGACAAGTGGCAAAGCATCGGGCAGTTTAAGTCCTGTGGCCAAACACAATTTTCCCAGTCTGTTTTTGATTGTGCCTTTCATTTGTTCAACCACCCCAGAAGCCTCTGGTCTGTAGGCACAATGCAATTTCTGCTGAATGTCCAATGCCTCACATATCAGTTGAATAATTTCATTCTGGAAATGACTTCCTCTGTTTGTTTCTATTGTCACTGGGAAACCAGACCTAGGAATGAATTCTCTCAGCAGGAGTTTGGCAACTGTAACTCCATCATTCCTTCGGGTTGGATAGGCTTCCACCCAACAAGAGAACAAACAGATATTCACCAAAATACATCTCAATCTGTTACAAGGTGGCATTTCAATGAAATCAAGTTGCATTCTGGTAAAAGGACCTCCCTCCCGTCCTAAGGTTACCAGACTCACAACCGTTTTCCTCCCTGGATTCAATTGTTGACATATAAGACATCTTTGACACACACTTTCTGCTATGGTCCTAAACTTTGGGTTATACCATGTCTGTCTGAAGAGTCTGATCATTGCATCCCTACCAATGTGTGCCTGTCCATGGTACATCTTTGCCATGTTAGAGATCATGATATCAAGCATAACTGGTCTTTCGTCTCTGTAAACCCAAACTTCATCCTCCTCTCTTTGTCTGCATCCTGATTTTATCCATCTATATTTTTCCTCATCACTTGCTTCTTCCTGCAATTGTTTGACTTCTTCCCAGGTATCAACCATATTAGTAAGCATTAAAGGACTTGAAACATGTTCTTTTTCCCTTCTTTGATTCATGGAGCTCATGTGTCTAGCACAATATTGAGCTATTGCATCTGCAAATTTATTTCCTTCTGTGATGTAATCATCTCCATTCTTGTGGGCTGCACACTTCACAACCGCAATCATTTTAGGCAGCTGTATCGCCTTAAGCAACATTTTCACAAACTCACCATTCCTAATCTGAGATCCCGAAGAAGTCATGAATCCACTCTGGGACCAAATTTGACCAAAATCATGCACCACTCCAAAGCCATACTGGCTATCAGTTATTACAGTGATTCGGAAATTCTTTCCCAGTTTGCAAGCTCGAATCAGAGCAATCAGCTCAGCAACTTGGGCTGAACGTATTCCTCTCAAACAAGACGCTTCCATTATGGCTGCTACTGTACATACTATGAACATTAGTGGTGGTGAGATGCACTCCGTATACTCCTTATTTATCCTTGCTTAACTGTTTTTAAACATATGTAGGCATGCAAACTGGATCCGCACTCCACCCAATTGTGCGTTGCAATGTAAAACAGACACACGGGGGACCTTGATAGAACCCGCTCCAGATGCACAGTCACATCCATTAACAATGAATTGAATAAATCAATTTCATGCTTCTAATCTTTAGTTTCATACATTTGTTTAACCACTTTTTACTTTTCTCCTGTTTTTTCCATTTTTCATCAATTTATTATACTAATTTTAATTTCATATTTCATCAATGTCCACAAACAGGAGCTGTTTCCTCATGTCACAACTTTATTAGTAATTCACCCAATGCATTTCGGGACATTTCCCTTCGTCAGGGGTATCTATAAAAGATTCATAAACAGACCATCAGCTTAAATATTATACAACTGATCGCAATGTAAAAAACATGCTTCCTCTTATTCATTTCTTAGTAAATAAATCAAACCTTAGTTACAAAAACTGCATGCTAAATGACACAATTCCATAAACTTCAATAGTCACCAAAATACATATTGTTCACCCATTGATTTTTATCAAACCACCGTTGTTCTAAAACGCATCACGTATCTCTGAAATAAAACCTTAACTTTTTACGATTTACTCTACCCCACTGCCGATATAAAACCGTTTAGCATGCAGTTTTTGTAACTAAGGTTTGATTTATTTACTAAGAAATGAATAAGAGGAAGCATGTTTTTTACATTGCGATCAGTTGTATAATATTTAGGCTGATGGTCTGCTTATGAATTTTTTATAGATGTCCCTGACGAAGGGAAATGTCCCGAAATGCATTGGGTGAATTACTAATAAAGTCGTGACATGAGGAAACAGCTCCTGTTTGTGGACATTCTCGAAATACGAAATGGAATTGAGTATAATACATTGATGAAAAATGGAAAAAACAGGAGAAAAGTTAAAAGTGGTTAAACAAATGGAAGAAACTAAAGATTAGAAGCACAAAATTGATTTATTCGATTAATTGTTAATGGATATGTCTGTGTATCTGTAGCGGGATCTATCAAGGCCCCCCGTGTGTCTGTGCTACTGTACTTACAGCATACGCGGTACTCAAAACTCCTTCATCGGACCTTAGACATGATCCATCCACAAACATCACATAATCTGATTCTTCTAAAAGTTCATCTCTAATGTCTGGTCGGGGCTTTGTACAGAATTCAAGTGCATCCAAACAATTGTGATCAACATCATCTTTGACCTCTGCATTCACTGCATCAGGCAATAAACTGGAAGGATTCAAATGTATGCATCTCTCAATCGTCACATTGTCTGCACCCAAAATCACTTTCTCATATCTAGTCTGTTGACTGTGGGTCATGAACTGGGTTTTAGTTCTGGTCAGAAGAATTTCAATTGAATGTGGGACATATACCTTCACAGGATATCCGATCACAATTCCTTCACTCTGTTCCAGACTTACACAAGTAGCAGCTACAGCTTTCATACATCCAGGTAATGCTTTTGCCACTGGGTCCAAAACAGCTGAAAAACAGGCTACTGGCCGTCTCATCCTTCCATGCCTTTGTACTAATACTGAAAGTGCACATCTGACTCTTTCACTGCAGTACAAATCAAATTCTTTCTCATAATCAGGCATTCCTAGTGCTGGAGCTTTACACAAACTGTTTCTCAATTGCTCAAAAGCTTCCATCTCTTTCTCATTAGGCACAATTGGGTCCTTCACATCACCTTTTATTAATCGTTGTAAAGGTTTTGCAATCAATGAAAGTCCACTTATCCTCTGTCAGCAATAACTAACCATTCCAAGGAACATTCTCACCTCTTTCTGTGTCACTGGGGGTCTCATTCCTTTGATAATCCTGATTCTTTCTGATGTCACTTTTCTCATCCCCTTTTTAATCTTTTGACCTAAATGCTGTACTTCTTGTTGACAGAACTGTAGTTTAGATGGGGACACTTTATGTCCTCCTTCTGCCAAGTGTTTCACCAATGCAATTGTGTCAGAAAGGCAAGCTTCTTTGGTTCTTGATGGCACCAAAGGTCATCAATGTATTGAACCAACACAGATTTTCCTGACATTTTTAAGCTCTCTAAGTATTTTTTTCAGTAACTGATTAAAAATGGAAGGACTTTCAGTATACCCTTAAGGTATTTGGCACCATGACAAAATATGCTCACCAAATCTGAAGACAGAAATTGGTTGGCTGTCAGGGTGTAATGGAATTGAAAAGAATGCATTACACAAATCAGTGTACCATTCTGCATCATGCGGAATTTGGTAAAAAATTACAGTAGGATTTGGCACAATTGAACAAGGAACAGCACTTTTATTCACCTTTCTCAAATCTTGCACAATCCTAAATATTCCATTAGGCATTTTAAATCCCATTATAGGTGAAGTACATGGACTACTCATTGTTTCTTTTAGAATTCCTTGTTCAATCATTTTATCTATTACTGGCGTTATTCCTTCAATATTTTCTGGTGTCAATTTGTATTGCGGGGTGTTTGGGTAAACTGCTTCTTCTTTTATAGTAATTTTACAGGATTTACTCCTTTCAATAAATCTATATCTTCACCTGTAAAGTCCCACACCTCATTCTTAACTGTTCTTTTCAATTCATTGGGAATTTTTTCCTTATCAAACACAGGGAACGTCACACCTTTTCCTGAATCAATTACTGACATGGTCATTTTATACAAAACATCGTCATCTAATGTCTGAAAGACAATGCCATCTGGGGTACAGTAAATGGCGCAATTCATTTTATACAATATATCACGTCCCAGCAGATTTACAGGACTGCTATCGCACACCACAAATCAATGCATCTCTTTAAAAGGACCGATTTCCACCTCTACTGGTTGAGTAAGAGGGGCTTTTTATTTGTCTGTTTGCCATACCTACAACTTGGATACAATATTCTGAGAGAGGAAGTTTTTGAATTTCTACTGATCTAATAGTAGAATTGGTGGCACCAGTGTCCACAAGGAAAATAACATTTACACCATTCACCTTTCCATCCACAAAGGGACCTGACTGATCTACCTCTAGAGTTGCGCCAAGCACACACTCTTCTTCCTCTCCTAGGTACCGTCATAAACTTTGATCCGGTTCATTTCCATCCGGACGTAGCCAATACTGTGAAACAGCGGTTGTGCTCTGTAATTTCTTTACCTGCTCCCCACCATAGAATCCTGTCTCTGCACTGTACCTTTGAGGATTTACACTCTGTGGGATATGTGGCTGTGGCACCTGACTCTGTTGAGTAACTACTTGTTGCTGTGGCAGTGATTGGTAACTCACCTCATTCTACATTTGTGAATTCAATTATTTATTTTCTGCAATCATTTTTGGAGGTAATATACACTCGTTCTACCAATGCCCTAGTTTTCCTCAATTATGACATGGCCATTTCTTTTTAGCTTCATCTATAATTATTTGACCTTCCCCTTTACCAGTATTAAGTTTTAATTTCGCCTGCCCTGTTTCATTAATCTGATTATGTATTTGAGCTTCTTGTTGCTCTGCAACCTTCACCGGTGCCCACATTGTCTTTTGCTTTGAGCTTACGTTGTCTGGCTTTAATATCATCACTACAATACTTTGCATATCTCAGTACTTCATGAACCGTACTAGACTGCCAACACAGCATGTGCTGTTTAATTATCTCACCTATGTCGGGTTACAATCCATGCACAAATAAATATACAAAATAACTCATATCATTTTCACTCAAATTCTCATATCCACTATACTGTTTGAAAACTAGAAGTAGCCTTTCATAATAAGCGTGTACAGACTCTTTAAATTCCTGCATGGTTCTATCAATTTTTACCCAATCGGTTTCCTTTGGAGGAAACTTATTTTTCAAAAATGGTATGACCTGTTCATATTTTCTCATTACTTCTGGACCTGGAGCTCCTGTTTTTGCATCTCTAGGATATTCTTCCTTTGGTCAGTCAACTGTAATTTTACATTCTGTCCACAAATCAGCAGGTACAACAATGTCAAACAATCCGTCCACATCTTCCCACAAAAATCTTGAAACCTTTACAAACCTTTCTACTGGCCCGTACCACTCTACAGGTTTTTCTCGCAATCTTGGGAAATCATTTGTAAATGACACTATATCTTGTCTGGACCATGGAACATGTACATAACCTCCTTCGGGAATTTCTCTCAAAGGGCATTCTACTACCACTGGTTTTTTTTCTTTTACAGAGAAAGCTAACGTTGCTTTATCAGTCGTCTCATCTCTTTTCTTTATCCACCTACTTCTCCATCGGTCTACGTATCCCAATTTTCACAGTGATACAATTAATTATTTTATTTGAGTTAACTGTCCTGAGGTATTCAGATTGTCTATTTCTTTCTCTGTGAAATGTACACTGTAAGATTTTTGTAATCCTATAACTTTTGCAAAATCTACTCCTAACTCATTTGCTGTTTCTTCAAATTTGGCGTGCAAATTCTTGGCTCTCCAAGCAACACTTTTGCACATAAACATTAATTCATCATCTTGATATATTTTTAATCTATCTGTACCAATTGGTCCGATAATCAGTTCTTCCATATCTATTTTTAATCTAACCACATCCAAAAGTTGTGGTTCTTTATCTTTCTTTTGCAACGTCTTTACCCATTCATTCCGCAGTTGGACCTACAGGGGTTTTCGTTATATCTATCATATCCACATTTTTCTCTGGTGTTTCTATTTCTGATTGAGCTCCCATTGGACTCTGATTTATCGTTATATCCATAGGTGGAGTTGACCTAATCAAGTTTTTCGTTTCACTAAGGTTAGGATAGATCTTTTCTTGTACTTTCTGCATACTGGAATTTAAAGGAATCGTTAATGAATGTTCATCTATTTTTTGATTTTCAAATACTGGAATCACAGGACCTATAGTTACTGGCACAGTTACAGCGTTATCTTTCAGCTAATTCTCTGGTTGATCTTGCTAATTCAGACATATTAGGTTCAATAGTCTGTGGTATCTACTGTTTATTAGGTGGACTATTTATCTCAGAAGACCGTTTTGGGGTTTCATTCATTTCAGTCTCCATTGGGGGTACATTTGGTGTCACCACTGCTGAAGCCTGTTGATTCGGAGGGGTTCTTTTATTTAATATGTCTTCCAACACTTCGTTCTCTGTATCAATAACTCCATATCCATTTTTTTCTGACAATACATGTTTCTTCTTCTCTGTACTCTTTCTTCCTACCATTTCATCAACCGGTTGAATAGGAAACATGCCATCTGTCATATCAGCGTACCTCCATCGTCTCATTCTATCTTCATGATTTTCCCTCCGAAATCTTCCTCTATTATAACCAATCTCTTGTATATATTTGCGTCTCTCTTTCTCTCTTGCTCATGTATCTCATCTTCCCATTCATTTAGAGCTTCAAATTGAGTCGGTCTAGGTAATGGTTCAAGTTCCATCATCCATACTCTCAAATTTCGTATTATGGCTATGCTAAATGAACCTGTTTCTGGAAATGGCAATACTCCATTGTTGTTTGTATATTTCACCCAATTTTCTAACCATGTACAAGTATGATAGCCATATTTCGTTATCATGTAAGACGCTGGAGTTGTCGGCAGAGGAAGCACTTTTCCCAATCTTGTTACGATCTCCTTGTCTTTGTTAAAAAAAATCTTGACTTTTGTAAACCATGAAGGTTTCTCTTTTTCTCGTTCATAGGAATAAGCCATTTTTTCATGATCATTTACCAAAACAAAGTTGTACACTTTCCTCTATTCTGCTTGGGTATTCTGTCCTATCCCTGCACGGACTACGCGAACGCATCAATTAAAATGCTCCTATGTCACGCTCACTCTGACCTATTACTGCGCAGATCACAGTAACACACCAATCAGAATACGTTCTTCTACAGCTATCCAATCCCAGTGCGGCTCTTGATTATGTCAGCTCTGCACATGTCTATGCTGACCCCCCCTTTTACAAAAATTATCTGCACTGATTTTTGTAACCTTTTCTTTGACTAAATCAATTAATTACAACATAAAACACATTTCCATTGTCTGTTTCTCTAAACCAAAGAGATAGTTTATTCAAGCTTACAAGAATTCTGTCTTTCCAGTAGGCAGCGCTTACATCTACCCTACCACAGAATTTCGTTTCGCCGATAAAGTAGCACTTCCCTCTTCTTTACCCTTCTAACAAGCATGAGGTAAACCTGTTTCTCTGGGGATAAAACACATGTGGAGACTATACTGCCCTGAGAATTAAGGCCAAAGTTTCACAAGAAAACCTGTTGCTATCCACTCATCGCAACTCACACATGAATTCCCTAACAGCAGGTCATGCTGAGTAAAGGTGCATAAAGAGAAGAACCAACACGTCATCAAAAGCACAGGCTCTTTTATACCCTTTCACTAACTTTCTATATCCAAAATTGAAACTTTTAGGGGCTACGTTCATTCTTGATTGGTCCATTGGAGGGGTGGTGATGATCACCTCATTGTCCTCCTAGCTCAAATCAGTTCACAAATCCCTGAATCATTCTGAACATTCACATGACTTCATACACATTTTTCATTTACACTGTTTTAAAATTCTTTGTAACGCTTTCATGGTCATGTTGCTGTCCATCCTATGGAGCACAGTTCTCTCATCCGTTCCGATGCTTTTAGAATAGTCTCTCTTGCCACAACTCCTGTGACAAGTCATGCTGGCCTTCACATCTCTTACTCCGGGCATGAGCCATACACTTGTGACTAACAGCCTGATTCATCAACGGGCCGTTTTGTGAGCCCCTAATAGCGAATCATAGCGATTCGCTATTAAGGACTCGCAAAACAGTAATCATGTAGGAATCGCATAATAAAATGCGATTCCTACTGATTCCTTATTTGCGATTAGCAAATTGCTAATCGCAAATAAGGAATAACTCGCCATTCATTCATATGGGCTAAAAGGCCCATAGGAATGAATGGGGAGTATTCCTTATTTGCGATTAGCAATTAGCTAATCGCAAATAAGATAGCGATTTGAAGGGTGCCAGGGATGTCCACAGGACACCCTGTAGCACCCCTCAAATGAAATTTCACACAGGTGTTGCACACACACATGTCCAAAGGACATGTGTGTGTGTAACATGCAACTCAGAAAAATGCATTTAAATGCATTTTTCTGAGTTTTCGCAATTTACCGCGAGGTCTGACCTCGCGGTAAATTGCGGCAAGAAATTGCGAATTCGCAAATTTAAATTGGATGTTGAATTGCATTTAAGGAATCTCTAATAGAGATTCCTTAAATGTAATTCCTCGCACATTTGCGACATCGCAATTAGCAATTTTTGCATTTGGGATGCTGAATCCCAAATGCAAAAATCGCCCTCGCAAAGGGCCAGATTCTCAGAATCCGGCCCCTTGCGAGCGCAATTTAGGTTCATGAATCGGGCGGTTAACATCCATTCTAAACATACCTGGGGCCATCTTTATTTTTCATTTGTGCCGTCGCATTTCACATCAGTATTGTTAGACAAGGCCTATGAGGGCCAAATCGGAACTAGTACGAAAGCAAACATAACAGAAATTAGATGTAGAATATAAGCCCTTCTGTTTACCGCTCACCATTCTAATTACCCATGTTAGGTATTACCTAGCGAAAGCCACATTTAAACCGATCATACTTACCATCTGCACTCTTTTGCCACAACACAATTTTACTACAGACAAAAATACATGAACTTTACTCTTCTTTTATATGTAATCACAAACCTATTTTAGTTCGATTCAAATTTCATTAATGAATTACATTTTTGCAATGTAGCAGTTAGTTTCCCACGTTAATGTCTAAATAAAAGGTGCATTTGTTGATTAAGGCACATGCTTCACACAGTTCATATTAGTAAAGTTATAAGGGAATAAACTTCAAAGGGGGTACAACATTTTTTGTATTACCCCTACTCCACCAACTCCACCTTTCTGATGCAGCAGGTCTAACATAAAACCCTTTAACTGTGTCACTAGTCCAGAAAAACTCTCCTGCAATTCACTCTTCGGCGGTGCCCAAAACACCGAACAGAAATGTAGACGAGCTGCAAGACATGAGGAGTACCTTTTAACCTACTCAATAATTATATACACTTTATACATTAACCTTCAACAGCTGTCTGTTCCAAAGCATCAATGTACTCCACTATTTGGTCGATGAAACAACTAGTAGGAATTAGTTGATGGGGATTAAGTCTAGCTCAATCACAATTTAAAACCTTCAACGTTTAATTATCATGACTTTACCAACACCATAGAGGACATCAGGGGAAATCTGATGGCATTAATTTGTCCCTCTATCATTCCTCGTTCAGGTAAATCTTTGACTAGCTTGCTCACACTATCCTTTTTTGCATTAACCATTTCTTTATCAATTCACCTTTCTTACAAGTATTGTTAAGATTTTAATACTTATAAATGGTATTATATCATGTACGTCAAACTACATTGATATAATTTCTGTCAGCTATCATTGTTCTGCTCTGTTCTTATCTCTTATAACTCAACTTTAATATTAAAATTCTCTGCAGCTGCTAGATCAGAGGTGACATTACCACCGTTATCTTCAAAAACAGTGGTTCAGCAGCTGATGTTAAGGAAGGCATCCTTCCACAAAGCAAGCCTCCCTGGCAGCAGATGGATATGTGTCATTGTATAGTTTCATATATGGATCAGAAGTTACCTTTGTATGTTTACATACACTATCTCCTGGCTAAAACAGTGTGACTGTCTTCGAAAGTCTGTTACTAAACAAGCCTAGTAAAGTATTTTGCACACAATTTATTATATGATTTATAATGTTTTAATCTTTCCTTTGCAATTCATTAGGAGTCCGAGCTAGACAATCATGCTGTACCATCCACAATTGGAAGACAATGGGCAATCTCAGTAGAAAATCCTATCACCCAAGCAGCAATCTTGGAGACCACCACTGCAGAAGGAGAAGAGGAGGTGGAGGGCATAGTTGGACTAACCCAGAAACCATTATCAAAGAGCACTTCCCAGCCAGCCATCAGTCTTCCTTCAAGGTCTCGCATTGCCAATTCACAGCCATCAGCTAAGCAGCCTGTCCTAGGTATGCAGTACGCATCTAAACATAGTCTCCGTCCTTAAGATACCTAAGTTGAATCACCTAGACACCTCTTCTGTTCAAGTACAACACCAGTCATCTCTCAGTCAGAGGAGATATCTAGCATTCATGAATGTCCCCCCACAACCTCCCAATTGGCAAGATTGGTGAGGTATAGCTTGGATCCTAGGGCACAGCGAGCACAAAACAGGGTCCATGCTATACCTCACTGATAAGGCATAACAAAACCATTCAGTCTGGGGTTGCTTGTGTTCCCTTCAGTAGGTGGCCTTGCTTGGTGAAAAACTATGTGTTGACATGCTATCCAAAGAAATTGGCATTGATTAGAGTACTTGTTAGTATTTCTCCCATAACCCTTTGTGTGTTTGATGCTATGTCCAAAGTGGTGAAGGGTGTGATCAAGCATAAGCTCCTTTCTCGCTGAACTACAGAGCCGAGCTATATGTCATTGATGAGGCATAATGAGGCTGACTCCAGTCTGAGGTTGCTTATGTTCCCTTTAGGGAGGGGCCTCACTTGGTAGTTGAGGCTGGATTTCTCCTATATGGGGCAAGGTTAGTACTAATTTTTATATAGCACTGTCTAGAGTAGCCCAGTGGGTGAAAAACAGTGGGTTGGAAAGACTCCTAGCGATTGCTGGTTATTGGATTATTTGCAAGCATTCTTTCTGTCACCTTTTGTGTGTTTGATCTAACACCCTATGTGGCTAAGGGTGTCCCCATATGTGGGTCCCTTAATTGCAGCACCACATGATCCAAGCGACACCTCACTGACGAGGCCCAATAAGATTGAAACTGATATGAAGTTGCTTGTGTTACCTTCTGGAGGAGTCTAAAATAAAACAGTGGTCCCACATGATATCATTAAGTAATACCTTTGGATGGGCAGTGAAGTCAATGTATTCAAATCAATGAATAAACAGGTAATGCATGATATAACCAATACATATATATTCAAAAGAGATCTGTTTTTGGTTTAAGGGCTACTCTTTTCGAGAGAATATAACCTTCTTGAGGAATCCACAAAATGGTAGTTTGGTATGGACTGTTCCCATAAGGAGCAGTGTTAGTACTAGTTTGCATAAGCCAGGCCTGTCTAAAGTGTCACAATGGTCGAAAAACAACAGGTTGGAATGCTACACAGAGCAACTGCTAGCACTTAGATTATTTGCAAGCATTTCTCCCATCACCTTTTGTGCATTTGAGGATCAGTTTTTCACACCACCACAAACCATGATATTAATCCACTTTCGCAAACATAAGTCGCCACCTCTTTCCCGAACTCCACCTTCACAACATCAACCAGAAACACAAGCTCTAATGCAACCATTTTTGCCTAGCCAGAGGTAGGGACATCCCCACAGGACATAAACACAATGCCTGAATTGTTAGACTTCCCTCAGAATACACTACACAGTCAAACACATAGTTTGTAGTAAATTTGCAAGCACAATTCACAACTCATGTATTTTAATACTCTTCTAAGTGAGCACCTTTGTAAACAAAATTTGATAGCACCTATCTTCCACTTATTTGTGCTATAATATATGTTTCTGTGTAAAGTGCTAGTTTTATATACATGTTATATGTTATATAGGGATTTGTAGCGCACACTGCTACTCAGGAGTATCCTGGCGCAGAGGGAGGTCAGTGACAGGAAAGACAGAAAGTTTACACAGATATCTTGAACAGATGAGTTGTGAGGAGTTTTTTAAAGGTAGCTAGTTCCTTAGTATGTCGCAGAAGATCAGGCAGAGCATTCCACATGGTGGTGGCCTTGACCACAAAAGATTGTCCCCCAAGTCGAGCTCGTCGAAACCTGGGAATTACCAACCGTCTTTGAGAGGCAGAGCGGAGAGAACGGTTGGGAAGGTAGAATGCAAACCTAGAGCTCATATAGGATGGGCATGGACCATGAAGAGCTTTGTGTGTCAGGGTCAGAGTTTTAAAGCGCACTCGCTGAGCCACGGGAAGCCAGTGCAAGTTGTTGAACGCTCATTCTACTTGAGATGTTAAACAGGAGCCTCACAGCTGTATTCTGGATAACCTGCAGCTTCCCTAGGAGTTACCCAGGGATGCCGATGTACAGGGCATTAGCGTAATCAAGGCGCAGTAGAATAAGTGCTCTAGCCACAGTCTCCCTAGCAGGACGGGGAAGCAGGGTAAAGAACCTCCTTAGGGCTTTGAGCGTGCCAAAGCATGTTCCTGAGAGTCGCTTAATCTGTTCATGGAAGCCCAGGTTGGCTCCGAACCAAATTCCCAGGTTCTTGGCGATACCACAATCACTGCTAGGGCATGGGAACCCCACGGGCCAGAGAGATTCTCTGAAAGCCGGAGGGAATTGGCCATAGAGGAGTATCTCAAATTTATCTTCATTGCATTTGAGGCTAGCCTGAGCCAACCAAGCAAATACAGAAGACAGACATCGGTGGGCCACATCAGTTTGGAAGTCATCACCCTTCCAGGTGAAGAGAAGCTGGGTGTCATCGGCGTAAGCCATGTTTTTGGCACCCAGCTTCTCTGCCAGATAGATCAAGGGGGTAAGATATGTGTTAAAGAGAAAGGGGCTCAACGTTGACCCCTGTGGGACCCCAGTGGCCACAAGACTGGTGGAGGAGGAGAAAGGGGGCATCCACACCTGTTGGGAGCGGTTATCCAAGAAAGACTTGACCCAGGACGAGGCCACATCTGACAGCCTGGAGAGAAGCTGGAGGTGGGGTACCGTGTTGAACGCGGCAGAGAAGTCCAACAAAATCGGCACTCTCGAATTGCCTCCGTAATCTCCACCAGCGCTGTCTCTGTGCTAAAAGATGTCCTAAACCCGGATTGAGCCGGGTGCAGAGCACCGGAAGATTCGACAAAATTCTCCAGCTGTTTAAAGGCCACCTTTTTGCACACCTTTGCTAATGCCGGGAGAAGAGAGATGGGGCAGTAGTTGGACAAAAGGGAAGGATCTGCTGAGGGCTTCTTGAGGAGAGGGAGGAGTTTGGCATGTTTCCATTGCTGCTGCACTCTACCTGATTGAAGTGAATCATAAACAAGCGCCCCAACAGCAGGAGAGATTATCTCCGCCACCCCACTCAGAACCCTCGCAGGACAAGGATCCGCTGGCGAGCCTAATTTTAATGATTTCAGAATGGCTAAAACATCCTTTCCATCCACCAAAGAGAAGTGTGAAAACAGTTGGCTAGGAGAGTTGATGCGCCAGGCAAGCGGCAAGACTGGGGAGTGTTGGACAGGGGGTGCAGTTCTTAAACTGGCCTGGATTTTATGGATCTTAGCGATGAAGAAGGTGAATAACTCCTCACACCATTGGGAGGAAATGGGCGGGGTGGAAGGTTCCACCGACGGTGACATAAAGCTGCGGACAATAGCAAAGATTTCTTTGCTGTTGTTGTTGGCTTTTGCTATTCTGTCTGCAAAAAAGTTGCCCTTGGCTTCTTTAATAGCAGCATAGTGTTCTCTTTGGGCGGAGCGGAGTGCAGCCTTAGCCTGGGGACAATACTCCAGGCGCCAATCCCGCTCTAATTTCTTACATCGCATCTTCAGTGTTTTTAAGTGGTCAGTGAACCATGGCTTCGAGGGAGAGCCACGCGAGCGACATCTCGCGGAGGATTGCGGGAGAGAGTTAACGGTCTGGCTGATCCAGTCTGAAAAACTCTCCACTGCTCCATCGAAGTCAGAGGCTTTGTCGGGGAGTGTAAGGGACAACGCTCTGGCCAGAGCTGGGATATTGATCTTTTTTGAGGGTGGTCCAAGGGCCTTCCCTGCATCCGAGATGCGAGATGCATGAAAGTATTGTGGCACCCCATCTATAATCTTATCATTTCACATTAAAGTCATATATTTGTACAACTACATGCACACTCCCGTACTAAGTTAATTGTCTAAATAATTTTAAAATCAATTTCTCCAACCCAGATGGTGTGCCAAAATGCGTTCCCTGACCTGAGGCAAAGCTTCCTGCACAAAAACAATCCTTTGAGGCATATTCCTCTTTCCATGTGTACTGCACAGCGTAGTACACATGGAAAGAGGAAGTAATGAAGAGAAATAATGAGATTTCTTTTTGTTACGCCTCTTTTGGGTAGGTGCACCATTTTGGAGCAAATCCAGGTTTACAAGTCTTTGTAAATCTGGGTTTACATCAAAATACATGGGTGTATGCATGGGAGTGCCTAACAGATGCAAAGTAACACAAGGCTGTGCTACCCACTTCGTTGAGTAACTTTGTATTGACTTTGTGTGGTTTAGTAAAAGCCCAAAATGGTTTTATGTTGGTACTGTGCCACAAAAGCAATGCAACCCCGACACAAAATCTTAGTAAATCTAGGTGATAGTTCTATTGATCATTCAGATAGTGTCAAATGGAGTGCCACTGCAAATGCTGCCATTTGGGCAGAGCTGTAGGCTGTGCACGATAGACACTATGCCCAGTACCTGTTGGGAATAGCTGTTGACCATGCCCATGGGTGCATGCATAATAGGCACAGAACAATGAGAGTAACACCTTTACTCAATTTCTAATTTTTACATATGCTTAGTCTCAATTTTCCACTGAATGATACTGTCAACCATGCATACATGAGTCTCTAAACCATTTACTTAATTATTTTTATAATCAGTGACGTATCTAGTTGCTCATATTCACAATCATATTCTTCTAATACACATTAGGTGGTGATTGGTAATAACTCCTAATCTAAGCTAGGGAATTCCTACGGCTAAATCAGTCTTCTTTTGCAGGATTTTATTTATTTTTCTGTAAAAATCCCCAGTAAACCTTGTTCTGATTTCTTTCAAGATGACAGGACCACCTTGTCACTTTGTAGAGCTCCTCAGTCCCACACAGGGGCTGACTCATTTGAGAGATGGAATACTGCTTTAAAACCGAGCCCCGCTGGTTCTGAGACCAGGTATCCTTCTTTTATAACGATAGAAAGTTAGCACATATCAGTCACCTTCCTTACATTAAGACATTGTTTAATATCCAAATTCTTGTCCTTGTGTCTCTCCTTCTTGCTGTAACTACGTGAACAGCGGTCCGCTGCTTTCAAAATTCCATTCCAATGTCTCCAGTGCCGAGAGAGAATGCCTAATGGACTAAACAGGCAGGCAACAGGCAGGCTGGGCCCAAATTGAGGTATCACTAGGTTCTTAAACACATGACAGTCTCAGGGATGGGGCTGAGCAAAACATAAAAAGGTATATTCACTTTCTATGACAAAGTAAACTGTCCTGCAGCCCCACACTGGAGACTTCAATTATAAAATACACATTTTCTTCATTTGCCTGGGAGGTAGACAGGCTCCACTCTGAAGTTTGAAAAGGTGGGTGATGACCTTACCTCCACATCAGGAAAACTCTACGTTTCCTCCAGTTTCAGGCAAAAGAACCCCCATTCAAAAATAGCAAATACATCTGTTTTAATTTTAGGGGCCTGAGGCAATTGTGGCTTACTTAGGTCAAGTACAATGGCCACCCTCAAATATACCCCTTCTCCTGCTCTTATCAAAATATCAAAGTTCCAAAGTCCGCATGAAGTGGGCAAACTCATAGTGACCAACACAATATTTCTTTATCTACCCAAACAATGACCCATGTGTCAGAAATGCAGAGAATGAAAGTGTAGGGAAAAAGTGCTTTCAATGGCACATCATGTCCATGTCCACTGGCAATTCTACCATCATAGTACACGGAGGCATTGATGCTGCTCAGGAACGATCTACCAGCACAGTCTCCTGTTACTGTCAGTGGGAGTTCATTTTCGTTATCTTCTATATGTGGTGGGGTCAATGTACTTCCATCCTCAATAATATTTCATCTCTTGACACCGCCAGTAGGCTGCAAAGGGTACTGGAAGGGAATTAAAAAAGGTGTAACGAACTGTTGGTTAATTGTAATCATTATATTTTACTTCTCATTTAATGCTCACAAAGTTGTCTTTGTATTTGGCAACAAATGAAGATGTATTGAGGACCCTCTCTCCGGCAATGGAAATTCTCTCAATGAAATGCACAGAGAATCAAGATTTCATTAAAGACAAGGAGGCTACCATTATGCATAACCTTTTAATTGTCACTCCAACTGCACCATCAAAAAACTTACAAATAATTCAATACAATCTAGAACCAGAACACAATATTCCATAAATAGTCCCTTTTACAGAACATTTCTGCTCTTTAAATATGGCAAACTTCCTTCGTTACTGAAATTCTTCGTCTATCCTCCGAACTCCAATCTTCTTAATCTTCTACTTCTTCCTTTTCCTTCTTATTGCATCTCTAGAACAAGAGACAACACAATCAATAATTCATGTACTCAAAACTTCTACTCTGTCAAATCAAAAAATCATTAATACATTAATACTTTCATAACACAATTTAAATATTATCTCCCAATCTATATATTATACTTATCAAAAATGAGTACTATATTTCTTCCTCTCTTTTTTTCCCTTCTTTTTATAAGGATGAGCAGGGTGGGATAATGTTAGCCTCCATGTCTTAATTGAAATATTGATTCTCTGTGCATTTCATTAGGAGAAGCACCATTTAATTTCAAGACCAGTGGTTACCATCAATCAATCAATCAATCAAAGCATTTGTATAGCGTGCTACTCACCCGTAGGGTCTCAAGGCGCTGGGGGAAGAGGGTCCGCTACTGCTCGAACAGCCAGGTCTTGAGTTGCTTCCTGAAGGAGAGGTGGTCTTGGGTCAGGCGGAGGTGGATGGGGAGGGAGTTCCACGTCTTGGCAGCCAGGTATGAGAAGGATCTTCCTCCCGTTGTGACCCTTCGGATGCGGGGAACGGCGGCGAGGGCGTAGCTGGTCAATCGTAGCTGGTGGGTGGGTGTGTAGAAGGTCAGACGGTCGTTGAGGTATCTTGTGCCTTGGTTGTAGAGCGCTTTGTGTGCGTGGGTGAGGAGTCGGAACGTGATTCTCTTGCTCACGGGGAGCCAGTGCAGGTTTCTCAGGTGTTCGGAGATGTGGCTGTGTCGGGGAATGTCCAGGATGAGGCATGCTGAGGCTTTCTGGATGCGCTGGAGTCTCTTCTGAAGTTTGGCTGTCGTTCTGGCATAGAGGGTGTTGCCGTAGTCCAGTCGGCTGGTGACGAGGGCCTGGGTGACCGTCTTCCTGGTTTCGCTGGGGATCCACCGGAAGATCGTACGTAGCATGCGGAGGATGTTGAAGCATGACGAGGAGACGGCGTTGACTTGTCTGGTCATGGAGAGGGAGGAGTCCAGGATGAAGCCCAGGTTGCGTGCGTGGTCTGTGGGCTTGGGTGCACTGCCTAGGGCAGGGGCCACCAGGAGTCGTCCCAGGCGGAGGGTGAGGATCCCAGGATGAGGACTGCCGTCTTATCTGAGTTCAGTTTCAGGCGGCTGTTCATCATCCACTCGGCTACGTCTTTCATCCCTTCGTGTAGGTTAGTTCTGGCGGTGGCGGGGTCGTTGGTGAGGGAGAGGATCAGCTGGGTGTCGTTGGCGTAGGAGATGATGTTGAGGTTGCATTGGCGTGCGATAGCCGCAAGGGGGCTCATGTAGATGTTGAACAGCGTGGGGCTGAGGGATGACCCTTGCGGTACGCCGCAGATGACTTCGGTGGCCTCGGATCTGAACGGAGGAAGGCGGACTCTCTGGGTTCTTCCAGGCGAGGAAGGAGATGATCCACTCCAGTGCCTTCAGATGGATTCCGATGTTGCTGAGGCGTTGTACTAGGGTGCAGTGGCAGACCGCGTTGAACGCCGCGGAGAGGTCCAGGAGGATGAGGGCCGCTGTTTCTCCGTTGTCGAGCAGGGATCTGATGTCGTCGGTGGCTGCGATGAGGGCGGTCTCGATGCTGTGGTTGGCCCGGAAGCCAGACTGTGAGTGGTTGAGGGATCCATTCGTCTCGAGGAAGGCGGCCAGCTGTCTGTTGACGGTCTTCTCGATGACTTTGGCAGGAAAAGGAAGGAGCGAGATGGGCCGGTAGTTTTTGAGTTTGGTGGGGTCCGCTGATGGTTTCTTCAGTAGGGCGCTGAGTTCGGCGTGCTTCCAGCTCTCGGGGAAGGTGGCGGTGTCGAAGGAGGCATTGATGATGTCCCGCAGGTGGGGTGCGATGATGGCGTCGACCTTGTTGAAGACGTGGTGAGGGCAGGGGTCGGTTGGTGATCCAGAGTGGATGGAGTTCATCGTGCGGATGGTGTCTTCGGTGTTGACCGGGGTCCAGGCTCGTATGGTGGTGGTGGGGGGTGTTGGTGCGGTCGTAGGGTGTGTTGGCTGTGTGCTGAAACTGTTGTGTATGTCTGCGATCTTCCTGTGGAAGAATGAGGCGAGTGAGTTGCAGAGGTCTTCCGAGGGGGTGATTGTCTTCGGCGCTGGGGTTCGAGAGATCTTTGACTATGTTGAAGAGTTCCTTGCAGTTGTGGGCGTTGTTGTCTAGTCGTTCCTTGAATGCGGTTTTCTTGGTGGTGCGGATCAGCTGGTGGTGTTTTCGAGTGGCGAGCTTGAGGGTAGTCATATTGTCTATAGTAGGGTCTCTGCGCCAGGCTTTCTCGAGGGCTCGGCAGTTCTTCTTGGAGCTCTTGAGTTCGTTGGTAAACCAAGACGCTTTCTTGGTGCCGGGTCTGGCGGGGCGGGTCTTCAGTTGGGTGAGGTCGTCTGCGCAGTTGCTGATCCACCTAGTGAGGTTGTTGGCGGCTTGGTCGGGGTTCGTTGAGCTGGCTGGAGGGTTCTGGTTCAGGGATGTGGCAAGCTTGTTCCAGCTTCTGCGGGGGACCTGTTGTGGGTGGTGGTGGATCGAGGTCCTTCTGAAGCTGAAGTGGACGCAGCTGTGATCCGTCCAGTGGAGTCCGGTAGCGTGGCTGAAGGAGACGTCCTTGCTGGAGGAGAAGACGGGGTCAAGCATGTGGCCGGTTAGTGGGTGGGGGTGGTCACCAGTTGCTTGAGTCCGAGGTTGGCGAGGTTGTCCATCAGGGTGGTGGTGTTGCGGTCATTGTTGTTCTCCATGTGGAAGTTGAGGTCCCCGAGGAGGATGTAGTCAGCGGAGGGGAGGGCGTTCGGGCTGATGAAATCGGCGTTGTCTTCGCTGAATTGTGTGCGTGGTCCCGGGGGTCTGTAGATGAGGGTGCCTCTGAGGGTGGTCTTGGGGTCGGTGTGTATCTGGAAGTGCAGGTGTTCTGCCGCTGTGAGGGTGTCATCGGAGTTGGTCGCGATGCGGATGGTGTTCTTGTGGACGATGGCAATGCCTCCTCCTGTCTGGTTGACGCGGTCCTTCCGGGTGATCTTGTATCCGTCCGGGATGGCGATGGCGATGTCGGGCGCTGAGGAAGCGTTCATCCATGTTTCTGTGAGGAAGGCGACGTCTGGAGATGTGGTGTCGAGGAGGTTCCAGAGTTCCACGGCGTGTCTGTGGATGGAGTGGGTGTTGAGCAGGATGCACTTCAGGTGGTTGCTGCTGGTGCTCGTCTTGGCGGATGCGGTGCAGGTCCGGATGCAGGAGAACTTGCAGGATTGGCAGGTGAAGGGTCCGTGGGTGCGTCCTGGGGTGGCTCTGTGGCAGCCGGTGGTCCGGCCCGTGTTGAGTGCGTTGAGGATGGCAGCATCGTAAGTCCGGCGGGTGGGATAGCATCTGCGGGGAACAGGGGTCCTGGCGCTGGGCACGGTCCAGGCACGGACGGGCGCAGACAGGCTTACCTTTGGCGCGCCTTCGGCGCATAATCGGCATGCCCGGTGCGCGTGAACGCTGCGCGTACGCGTGGACTCCGCCATAAATGGCGTAGTGGGGGGGCTGAGTGGGAGGGAGGAGCAGCTGGGAGGCGGGAGTGGGGTGGCGCGGGTAGGGGAGGGGAACAGGTAGAGAAGGCAAGAGGGGGGCGGGGCTGCAGGGGAGCAGCGGCAGGGAGCGGGGAGGGCGGGAAGACGGCGAGAGGTGGCGAAGTGGCAAGCACAGGTAGCGGGCAGAGAAGGGCGAGAAGACGGCGAAGGTGAACAAGAGCAGGAACTAGGGAAGCGGCAGGCACAGGTAGCGGGCAGAGAAGGGCGAGGAGACGGCAAAGGTGAACAGAAGCAGGTACCAGAGGAGCAGCAAGCACAGGTAGCGGGCAGAAACAGCAGGCAGGGACACCGGGCACCCTCAAGGAGAGCTGCGCGGAGGGTGGAGCGACCGTCACCGATCAGAGTCAGGTCAGGTCACCATTATGCATGTTGAAATACTTTCAACACCACATTTGCAATGTGATTTATTGGTCTAAAGCAATGCTTTGCAAATCTTCTTGCGTTTAAGCAATCCGCAGCTTTCATAATATCCTCCAATCTTCCACCTGAAAAATAGGCAATACTAGCCATAGCACCCCTTATCAAATGTGCATTAAACTGCTGTGTGTCAATTCCAGCTTGCTCCATTGCCCATCTCACCCATTTTGCTTTTTTAGCATTACTCACTGCTCCATATGGTTTAACAAATGAAATTAATAGCTGTTTTACACCAGCACTCATGTGCTTGTTTGCCCTGTTTTCGTTGTCATGTAAGCAATTTTTAACACATAGATTTTTACATTCACTGAATTTTGGATAAACAATAGATGTAGACATTATCTTTGATCTTTTCCATGTTTTAAAATGTACACCATCTGGCCCATGAAGTCTATTACCTACCTCCTAAACCTTTACATCTGAGGCCCTTCTGCAAGATATCAAGCAAAGCAAGGAGGTCAACTTTACAGTTAGTCTTTTCAAATCCAAATATCTATTCACAGGCCATGACTCAAATAATGTCACCATTAACTTTGTGTCCCATAAAACCTCATACCTGGCTCTAGGTGGCCTTCTTAATCTCATAGTTTTCAAGACTCTACACACTAAAGCATTCCGTCCCACTATCTTCCCTTCTACATAAATTTGTCAAGCCGAAATTTCAGACCTATAACAATTCATAGTTTTGTAACTTAGTCCTTTCTCAAAGATTTCTACTCAAAAATTCACTACTTCAACTACAGGATCCTCCACTGGATACAAATTCCTCTCCAAGCACAGACTACTCCATTCTTTCCAAACTCTTTTGTATCTCCTCCTTTATTGCAGGAGCCCTAGATTCCTTGGACAATTTAACAGCCCTGCTCGAAAGTGCTTTGAAACACTCAGTTCTCCTGACACCTTTCAAACAAGAAGGTTCAATACCTTGCCCTGTACCAAAGGATGTAGGGGCATATTACCAACAACTAGAGATAATTATCGCTATGTTGGTTTAGCGGCGATATTTTTATCGCCGAGCTGCGGCGATTTTTTATCGCTTAGGAGCCTTGCTATTATCAAGGTTTATCTCCTAAGCGATAAAAAATCGGACGACATGCATGAATATCGCTGTAAAGTCAGCGATATTCATGCATTACCGAGCTAATGCTCTTAGCCATGTTATCCACCTACCATTGGATAACATGGCTAAGAACTGCTCAGGGGCAGGTGTTAGCTTTTGGAGATATTCACGCTTAACGCGAATATCTCCAAAAGTTGGTAATAGGAGATAGCGATGTCGCTAACATCTCGGCACGCCCACTTTGCATGTCATTAGTGATAAATATCACTGACATACAAAGCGGGGCCCAAGATGGTCGCTATCTCCTACTAGCTGTCGCTAACTGGTGTTAGCGACAGCTAGGTAATAGGGAGATCAGATCATTTTATTTCCGCTTTCTTGGCTTTTAAAGCCAAAATAGCGGAGATAAACCCCCTTGATAATATGCCTCGTAGTTCTCCTTCCCCGTTTATTAACAGGCCTCTTCTCGCCGAAATCAGAAAAGGAACTGCAGAAGCCAACTTCATGATTGAATGGAACCAAAAAAGAGCCACCCATAATGGTGTTACCAAAACTATCTGACCCCTCTCCATCCTAACTTCAACTGTACCCTCTGAGTAATTGAAAAAGGTGGAAAAGCATATGCTCTTATTCCCTTCCATGTTTGCTGAAATGCATCCACTGTCAGGCACTCGGGTCTGGCATCCAACTGAAATACCTCTCTATCTGGAAAGTCAATCTGCTTACAAAAAGATCCGTGTCCAGAGAACCCTACTCTATGTCTATCTTCCTGAAATACCAATAATCTAGCTTCTAATTGCTGTAATCCCTGATGTTTCTTGAATTCCAATCCACCCCTAAATTCAAGTACCCTGGTAAATATTCTGCTTTCAAAACAATCATGCGTTCAATGCAGAAATACAAAATTCCTTCACTATATCTCACAACTGACGAGACATGCTTCCTCCTAGCCGATTTATATAAGCCACTGCCAAAATGTTGTCTAGTTCATCAACAAATTATTCCCTTTCAAGACCTCTCTGAAACTCTGTACCTCATAAAGTCCTGCTGCTAATTCCAAACAATGTATATAACTACTCCTTTCTTCCTCTGACCATAAACCACATGTTTGTTTCTGTCCCAAACGGGCTCCCCATCCTCTCAAACTGGCATCCGTCTCTAGCACAAAATCTGGCACACAACCAAAAATAGCTCGCCCATTCTATGCTTCCAAATTTTGTAACCACCAGTTCATCTCGTCTTGTCCCTCTTGATTCAGATATATTCTGTCCCCATACCACAATTCTTTTCTCAAGGCGTCTTTCTTTATTATCTGCAAAGCACAATATTGTAAAGGACCTGGAAATATTGCTTGAATGGAAGAAGACAACAAGCCTACCATGGGAGTTACGTCCATCAAAGTAAGAAACCCTTTCTTCAAAACCTGTGACATCTCCCTTTTTATCTTTCTTATTTACTTTTCCAGAAATTGATGTTTCACCTCCACCGTATCTATTTAGAAATCTAAAAGTTCAGGGGCATATTAGCAAGGCGGGCGATATGAACTTATCGCCGCTTTTGTGGCCATTTTTGGCCGAGAGGCGGCAATAATTTCATCACCCTATTAGCAAGCTGTCACTAACAGCAGTTAGCAACAGTTTGTAGGTGATAGCGGGCGGTTTGGGGCCCGCTTTCCATGTCAGCGATATTTATCGTAAATGACATGCAAAGTGGGCGTACCCAACCTGTTAGCAACTGAAAGCAGTCGCTAACATCGCCATCGCCTATTATCAATGCAGTCGTAGCGATTAAAAAATTTGCACTAAGCGCGAATATCGCTGAAAACTAACGCCTGCTCAGACAACTTCTTAACCTGTATATCCAATGGGAGTTGGATATTCAGGTTAAGACCCTATTGGCGTTAATGCTTGAATATCATGCATTACGCCGCTATCACCGGATATTTAATCGCATTTGAGATAAACGTTGCTAATAGCACGATATCTCTGCGATAAAATCCGGCGATGCGCGGCGATAGAAAAAATTTTGCTAAGCCTATTTAGCGATAAATGTCTCTAGTTGTTGATAATATGCCCCTCAATCTTTCGTGCTGGAATAAATTGGATTTCTCTAAATTTATCAACTTCTCTAGTAAACTCTTCACCGTCTCCAAATCTTTCCTTAACTGATCTATGTCCTGAGACATAATTAAAATGTTGACTAAATACACTAAGAGCCTTATACCACTTTCCTGCAGAAAAACCATAACTACCTTCCTCACCTTCATAAAGTACCATAGGGCAGAAGATAAAGTAAATGGAAGTCACTGAAACTGATATAACTTTCTCCTCAATCAGAACTGCAGAAATCTGCTCCTCTCCATTGGAATCATGAAGTAAGCAGCCTTCAGATCCAATTTTGATAACCACCGTCCTTTAAAAACACCTCCCTCAAACAATGGATCCCTTTCATCTTGAAATGTCTGTAAATTAAGTACTTGTTTAGTTCTTTTAGGTTTATAACAGGTCTCTATCCTTTGTCCTTTTTTGTACCAAAAACAGTGTGGTTATAAACCCTTTCACATTCTTATCTATCTGTTTAATTGCTCCTTTCTGAAGCATGGTTTCTATCTCTGAATCTACAATCAACTCCGTCTCTTTTGTCAAACATAACTCCCTTTGCTCTTTCATTTGTTGTGGAAATTCCACAAACTCTATTTCAAAACCTTGAACAGTTTTTATGACTCATGGATCTTTCGTCATCTCTTTACACTCTTTTACATAACCTCTTAAGTTTCGTCTTTTCCTTTCTTGGATAAAACAAAGAAACAATCAATGTACTCACCTTGAGATCCTTGGAAACCACGCCTTGTCCCTCTACCTCTTCTTGAATGTCCATTTCTTCCTCTACTCAGGTAGAAACTTGTTGCGGATTAATATCCACTACTGTATCCTCGATTATGACTATTGTAATGGGAACTTGCATTCCCTGTTCAGTCGAAAGTCCCCGTCTGCTGGCCCTTCCAAAAACTCCAGCTCCAAAAACCTTCCTCATATTAACCAATGCTTTGTCCAAAGCTGTGAATGTTGTCACATATTTCCCTAACCTCTTCACTAGCCCATCACCAAATAATAAACCTGTAGCATCTTAGCTAAATTCTTTCTCCGCCAAATCACCCAATTTAGGGCTAATTTTCATAAGAATCGTTTTTCTCTTCTCAGCCATCAAGCAGGCATTTGCATTATTAAGAAGTATAATAACCCTTTGGCTCCATCCTCTACATAGTTGTAAATCCACCTCATTCTCAATAATATGTGCCTCCTCTGCCATGTCAAAAATCATTAGACAACAAAACAATGGTTCTGTCGGATGTGCTAAGCAATTTCTTTGATATCAAACTAGATATTCTTTAAGCATTTCACAATAGAAATTCAATATTCAAGAAAACACCACGCAATTCTTACTTTAAAAGATTTTTCTTATAGATATTTTGCATGTATCATTCAATTGAAAAATGGTTGTCCAAGACACAAGTGACATGGAATCACATACAAGGTGAAATGTTTTTGAGTGACTAGAAGTGACAAGTGATGATCGTGCCATACAAGGAAAGGGGAAATAAAACATTTACATACAAAACATACATTTTCATGAGTCCATTTTTAAACTCGATAGACACAACAAACAAGGCTATTTTCTTTTTAGAGATTTGTGGCTTCACATGGACGGATTGACAACACAACGTCGACATTTCGACCCTAAAATGTGGTGCAGAATTGTTTGGATCTCGAGTGGGTCTTCATCAGGACAAGGGGAATGGATGACAGCCTGAGAACTTTGGTGAGCTAGAGATGTCTTCAATAGCTTTATAGGACGGGGTATCAGCCGACACCCTCCCAGTGATATCCTTTATTATGCTATTGTTCAGCAAATAAATGTAGAAATTCTTCACCAGCCGTTGAAGAGATAAGGTATGTGTGCCGCCACAACAATCACTTGAAAGCAGCGGAGCTAGCGTCTGTCTTCGTCTTAGCTCGGCGTTGAATGAATTGTATTGTCAATCCGTCCATGTGAAGCCACAAATCTCTGTTCTTTCCCCTTTCCTTGTATAGCACGATCATCGCTTGTCACTTCTAATCACTCAAAAACATTTCACCTTGAATGTGATTCCATGTCACTTGTGTCTTGGACAGCCATTTTCCAATTGACTGATACATGCAAGATATCTATAATAGGAAAAATCCTATAAAGTAAGAATTGCGTGGTGTTTTCTTGAATATTGAATTTCTATTGTGAAATGCGTAAAGAATATCTAGTTTTATAACAAAGAAATTGCTTAGCACATCGGACAGAACCATTGTTTTTTGTCTAAACTTTAGAACCTCGGTTCTGAGGGTCACCCCATTATAATTAATGGATGTCAAAAATCATAGCTAAATGCCCCAGGATGTCCAACACCTTAACCTGGCACTGCTTCAAAGAGCGCTCCAAACCCTTCCGTGGGTCTCAGCCTGAAGAAATCAAAAAACCTTCTTAGTGGTCCCACTGATACTTGGTCCTTTTAAACCAACAAAGAAGAAATTGGCACAGAAGCTGAAATATAAAAGAACATATTTATTAACCTCAAATGAGTGAGACTACATCACACAGAAGCCTTAGCAACTGAATGAGGCAGTCTGAGGAGTACAGAAAACTGGGGCCTTATATATGCTTAGGGTTACATAGTCATCATAAGACCAAGGGGCAGTCCTGGCTCATGAAAGCATGCAAAAATGACTAAGATGGGCATATAAGATCTGCGTGCTCAACAAAGTGGGAGGAGAATTACTTCTCCATACAGCAGCAAAAATAGCCTGACAGTTATACTAGAGAAGCAGGTGCATTCTACTAGCTAGGCCCTTCTGGGCATGTGCGAAGGTAGAAGATGCTAAATATAGTTCGTTTCTAGGCAGATTACAAGAGCAGTCAACACTGAGGGAGGACAGAGCACATGGCGAGCACGTGGCTGCACATGGCAAACAAGATGGCTGCCAGAAATACGAAATGGCTTTCACAAAACGGATAAGATAACTTCTAAATACAGGATGGCTTCTGCTAATGCTAACCCATTGCTGTCAATTTGCAACAAGCCCATTCTAAATAAGAAGCTAATCATCTTCAGATCTAGATTAGGAGGTTTCCTGTGAACAATCTGATGTAAGCAGTCTATCCATCTCTTTATCCAATGGTTTTCTCAGACATTCCTTTATAAAATTGCTTAGATGCTCCATTAGCCACCATTCACTACTACTTGGGTGTCAAATCTCCCAAAGGATTCTTAAGGACCTCTTTTGAGTCTTACCCACATTTTTCCACAAACACTTCATCAAACTTATCATCCTGAGTTATATCCAAAATGTTCTCATTGCCTGGTGACATCAAATCATAGTTATTAAACTCCTCTTCTATTGTGTCATGCAAGATACTCACTCTTTGGGTGCCGCTAAGGACATCCTTTCTTTTTGTGTGGCTGGGAACACCTTTCTTCTTAACAAGCCAAATCCACCATTACCTTCTTTTCTCATATCTGTTTCCTCTACGTGTTTAATCTTTTTTAATCTTTTACCACCTCTTACTCTTTTCTCTTCATCCTCTGATAATGAAGAAAATACTCACAAGGCACTCTATCTTCCCTCTTTTTCTTAGATAAAATATTATCCAAAGTTTTCTTGGCCTGCACTCGAATTTCACGTTGTATATATTTTTTTAATGTTCTCCTTATTAACACTCTCAGTCGATATCCCCACACGAGGACCCTGCTCAATAGTCATCCTTCTGCAGTGGTCCTAAAAAACTATTTCTAAATTTTAATCTTTTTAAGGTTTAAATTGTAGTCAAAATCACCTCAATTAAATAATGTTCTAGACGGATCGTCAAACAGAGACTACGTTATCTGTAAAGGTCTTTTTGAAAATGCAGAACCTTATTTTCTATTCTTTTTATATTATTCAGCCCAAAGCAAGATTGCCGCCACAATCCTGTGAGATTACGGCATGCCACTCCTGCTCCCTTCCTGACTAACGCAGTGCGCATGAAGAAGACTACACAAGACTGCACCGTTCCTGCTTCTGCACGCCGTCTGCCTCCACTATCCTCGGTTGTCCAAAGCTAAAGAACACACAGCATGCACCTACTCACGTGCAGGGCTCACGTTGCAAGTGTGCTCTAACTGAAAACTGTAGCACCGAGCACTGCTCTAAACCAAAAAAGCATGTTTATGCCCTACGGCAACATTTCTTGTCTACATAATACTGCACATCAAATCCTAGCATGCAAAAAAATGTAATATTTAACCCTTTTCTCTTCAAATATACAAACTTTTAAAAAAAATCTAATAATTGAAAAAAAATGTTAACGCTTCTGTAAACTAGAATCTCTTTAACTCAAAAAGAACATTGGGCCATATATAGTTAAATTCCAAATACCGAATTTTACTGATTCAGTATTAAGAATTCAGTATTTCCGATGTATGTAAAAATTCGGTAATATTTACAGAATCGGTAAAAATCTGAAAAAAGTTACTGAATCCTCAATACCGATCGGTATTTCTGAATCGGTAAATACCAAATCGGTAAATACCTAATCGGAAATTCAAAACACCAGCATTTGCGGCATCAGCCAATCCTGTGCATTCACCACCCCTCCCAACCAGGAAGTGGCAATAACGATGGAAGTAACTCAATCAGAACCTTCTAGAGAGGCTGGGAGTGCAGAGGAGAGCAACTGAGCCACTGGGTGAACTTTTCCTGCAAAACTTGCACAATAGATAGCCAGGACACAGAAGGAGAATGAGGTGAAAGGAAGAGGAAGCTGAAATTCAGCCAAAGGGTGGTGGTTGAGGAGGTGGTAAAACAACATACCAAGTTGTTTGGGAAGCAGTGCCTGCAAGTGCTGAATCAGAAAAAAGCAAGATCTGGCTGGGAATTCAGGCACAGGTGAATGCCATAGGAGTGACCCCCCCCCCCCCCAGTGTGTGTGTGTGTATGTGTGTGCATGTGGATAACATATGTCTATCAGGGAGTAGAGGAAAAATATATTCATCAACCTACCAGTCCAGGAGCTTTTTAAGACTCTTTTTACAATATCATCCGTGTTATCGATGACATTGTGATAACATATGTGGTTAGATCTTTGATGCAATAGATCATATGATTTTGTCTATCATCTGTATTGTAATACCAGACAGGATCAAGAAGAGTGAACTGTGAGTTTTAGGCAACATAATACATATACATATTTATTTTGTGGGTAATTGAGATTATGCAGTGCAACATATAAACTGTGCCACAACCCTGTCCTTTGCACTTGGTGATATTGACTAGAGTTTTTGACTCTTGCAGTTCTGAAGTGTAACTTTAACTAAAATCAAGAAAATTAATAGTAGACAGTTCATTTATCTCTATTGTGCACAGCTCACTTCAAATTCTACTGAATAGTACAGAAACTGGACCTACTGTTACATTCTTCTGCTAACCCTGATAGGACTTTAGGCATTACATATTTGTCTGAGGTGGTGCTTTTGCAGGCGATGAGCTGCCCATCCTACCTCCCTCTGTGGCCACCCTCCCCTTTTATTTTACAAAATTCCTGGCTTCTAGTCACTTGTAAAACTCTGCTCATATGACATGGGGCATTGTAAAAGATAGATCCAATACTTGATGAAGATTTTCAAGTGGTTTTATTCAAGATGGTTCATTCAACTCAGCCTGCTTGTCCCAGACCACTAAACAGTTTCCTTTCAAAGGAAGACATTCTTAACATGGAGCTTGGACTTACAGGATTCGAAAACTAACAACATTCCTTTACGAGCATTTACAATGGCTTAAAGATACATGCACAGAATACTGGTACATGAACAGGAAACTAAACATCCTCCTCCCAATACAACACATAAGCAAAATCCTTTTATGAGTTTGTCTAGCTCCACTATCATCTTTCTTTAAGTTTGATGGGGACACCTCTAACTTTGTTAACACAGGTATAGCATACTAAAATACTTCAGGGAACTCACTTTCAAAACATTGCCTGTCTTTTTCCCTTCACTGATCCTTAGTATAATTTCTTCTACCTCATATTCCACTTCACACTCTATTGCTTGTTTTTTTTCTTTGTGTTGCTGCTACAACAGCACTTTCACATACGTCCCTTTTGTTAACATTTTTTCTACAAATGGCTTTCCAACCAATACATTCTCTATAACTAGCTACATGACCTTCCTCTCCACACCTCTAGCATGTTCCTTTAAATTTATTTATAGAAACATCAGTTTTATAATTAACACCACTTTTATCCTGATGAACATTCATCACAGTGTTTTTGTCTTTATTCCTATTGACTAATTGTACTTCCTCTTCTTTGCATGCAACCTCATCCATTTTTGTTTTAGTTCTTTAACACATGCTCTGGTATGTTCACATGACTTAGCTATGGTTATGACTTCAGCAAGAGAAGGGTTATCTTTCTCCCAACAAACTTCTTTGGCTTTGTATAAACTGCATCCCAACATGAATTGATCTCTTAATTGCTCTTCATAGTTGGCACCAAAATTACAAGTAGAGGCTAATATTCTTGGAATAGTAACATAATCTTCAACAGTCTCCCCCAACCTTTGTATTCATCTACCAAAATAATGTCTCTCTAACATAGTAGAAACTTTGGGTAAGAAATGTAAGTCAAGTTTCTCAGACAAATTTCATAATCATTCAAACCATCTGCCTCTTCCAAATGTAATCGTGGGAGATGCTCGAACATTTCTTGTCCTTTAGAGCCCAAACAATGTAATAAGAGTGACATTTTCCTCTCTGCAGTGAGAAGTCAAGTCAAAAACCACTTTATTCGATTTAATTAAAAACTCATAAAAGCATGTTACAATAAAAGGGCATTTCAAAATCGTAAAAAAATCATAAAATACAATATCATGATTTATACAAAGAATAAAAAACAAACATTTAAATAGTACAAGATAAAAAAAGTCTGCAGTGAGAGAAACACCACAAACTCTGACATAATGAGAAAAGACATTCTTCCATCTCCTCCAAGGAATGGGAGGATCACCTGGACTTACTAAGAAAAAAGGTGTAGGTGGTGCGCTTCACATGGCAAATATAGTTTTAAAACTTAAAAACGTTCACATGAGATATAAACAAATAGTTGACCCCGCTATCCGATTGATATCCGAATTTCCAACGGGGAATAAAGTTTTAACACCGATGTATAACTAACAACCGAGTTTCCACCTGTAAAGGATATTTAATATTAAACTAGCTTTTTTAATTAAGTAATAGATGACTGTAAATGTGTCTTTCTGGTATTTATATCTCCAATTGTGAAGAAAACTCTGCTAAAAATAATGAACCGTTTTTCTAAATAGAAATCTAGGGGCCAGATGTAGGTAATTCTATTTTACCGATTCATAAATACCGAATTTTACCGATTCGGTATTTATGAATCGGTAAAATAGAAGGGGGGAGATGTAGGTAAAATCGGTAATTGAATTACCGATTCTGTAAAAATCGGTATTTACAGAATCGGTAAATACCGATTCGGTAATGCCCATTGATTCCTATGGGCATTGAAGCCCATAGGAATCAATGGGCATTACCGAATCGGTATTTACCGATTCGGTAAATACTGATTCCAGCAAGGGTGCAGGGGGTGTCACTTTGACACCCTCTAGCACCCCAAATACTGGCATGTGTGCCATGTGGCACACAGACATGCCCTAAGGGCATGTCTGTCTGTCACAAGGCATAGGTGTGCATGCACACATGTGCATGCACACCTGGATTCGGTATTTTACCACCCAATTGGATTGGGTGGTAAAATACCGATTCTGTAAGGCCATTGGGACTCAGAAGAGTCCCACCTACATCAGGAAGTTACCGAATCGGTAAAAATACCGATTCAGTATTTTACCGATTCAGTAAATTTACAGAATCGGTAAAATAGGGCCCCTACATGCCAATAACTAAATACCGGTCGGTAACGGCTGAAATCGGCCGTTACCGACCGGTATTTCGGCTCCTACATCTGGCCCTCGATTCTTTTCCACAAAGAGATAAAGGAAAGATCTTTGCTTTGAAAAGAATATTACAAGAACATTAGGCCTGAATGTTTCTCACTATGAGATGAGAACAAATCCTTTTGTTAGGTTAAGCGTTCCAATTGAAAAGATGACAAGAAGGTTAGCGCTCTAGTCACTGAGAGCGCGGTGACGTGATTGCCTGCGGCACCGTTGTGAAGTTCAGATCCAAACCAAAGGGCATAAGCAATGACGATAATGAAGGAGCTATGAAGGAACACCGAGGTTGGAACAGTAAGAAATTATTTTGCTTGTTAAAGCAATTTTCGAAAAATAACTTGCAGGCAAGACTGTGGTACGACTTGTTGACCTTAGAAAACAACCCCAGTTAAAATGCGTTGTTCACTCCCTACTAAGAGCCGGGCTTGCAATGAGTGTCAACTCAAACATGTGCATCCACCTCAACTGGAGGTCTAACTATCACAAAATTGCTGAAAGTTGACACTGACAACACCTCTTTCCAGCAACAGTAAGTTTGTCAGTTCGCTTGTCACAAATGCACACTGAAAACAATTATCTTGAATAAACCTGATCGTAAACCATGTTAAGCACTCCAAATTAAGAGTTTCAGCAAGTGTCTACAGTTTCAAACAAACACTATCCCAGTTCGGATATAAATGAAATTTCGAGCAGCCAGTCTCTTGTGCTTCAGTTAAAGGTTAAACAACCAGTCACACTTAATAAAAGATGAGAACTTACTGAGTCAATTTTACTTGTTGTTCATATTTTAAAAGTTCCTTGCAGCTGTGTTGTAATCTCTTTTGTGGTTTCTGAGAATAGTTAGCTGGGAGCGTTGAGGTGTAGCTTTGTATATCCATCCAGGGGATCTTTCAACTCATCGCCATTGTAAAAGATAGATCCAATACTTGAAGATCAAGAGGTTTTATTCAAGATGGATCATTCAACTCAACCTGCTTGTCCCAGCTCCAGACCACTCAATAGTTTCCTTTCAAAGTAATACATTCTTAACATGGAGCTTGGACTCACAGGATCCCAACACTAAGAACATTCCTTTAAGAGCATTTACAATGGCTTAAAGATACATGAACAGAATACTCGAAAATGAACAGGATACTACAGGCATCTTATTCCTATTGCGCACTAGTCACTTTTAACAACACTGAAATTGGATTTACTGTTTTATGCTTGATGCTGTAAGCCATCAGGGTTGGATACATCCACCTATTGGTTTGAGGTGGCCCTGCTTGGGTTTTGAGGTGCCCCTCCAACCGGCCAGCTGCCTCCTTCCTTCACAAGGCTCTCACCCTCGGCTGCCTGTAAAATGTTGCTCACCTTAGGCTTATGTCTATTTTGTACAGGTCATTCTGAAAAACGCTGAAATTGGATGTCCTCTTGTATTCATAGTACTGAAACAAAAGTAGAATTTGGCCTAATTGTTACATCCAGTCTTCAATGATAAGCGGAGATGAGACTGGTGAAGAATAGGTTCTTTAATAAGTATCCTTCACAGCATGCATGAAGTAGCGTCAGCTAAGAGCAGAGATCAGGCAGCAACTGCCAACAGATAGAACATCAAGGAAAGAACTTAACAGGCATTCTAAGCAATAGAGACAGATAAAGAATATAGAAGGACTAAGGGTCTGAACCATAGATACCACACTAATGATCTAAGGTAATGTGTTTGCTGGTTTTGAGCTAACCCTCTTACAACCTGGTGGGGCCACCCACCTCAGAGGTCGGCCCTCTAGCCGTCTGTAAAATTGTGTTCCCTTGAAGCAGAGCAGCAGCAATGCCACTGCACACTAGCGTCAGGGGCTAGGAAAGCTGCTGATCTTATTCCAGAGCAATTGATATTTACCGCTTTTCTTTCATTTCTATGTTTGTAGGATATCTGGCATGTCCTCAAATATAACACTTTGGCACAGAGTCATAATTTACAAAGAGCCAATCACTTCATTAATACCTCGTGTTGAATCGTTATCTCGGACATTTCCCTTCAAAACACACAAACATAAGCATAAAACCCTTCAAGAAAACTATATTTTTGACTATTCTCCTAGTAATTTAAAAAAGTAATCTTCATCTCAAAGGGATTGTGTTTACTCAACAATATTAAATACTTCTACTGTCCTTGCTATGCAGAATTCTAATTGGTTGGATGGGCTATCTTATGTCAAATCTCATCGGAAAACTATTTTGTCTGTTGTAGGTTCTCCCAAATACTGTCTAAATTTCAACTTGGAGAAAGTTGCTGAGGACAGCAAGCAATCTCTACAGGGTGCTTCAATCCCTTATCTGTAACTGCCATTTCTATCGAGAAGTGTCTTGCCACCCAGAAATAGAGAAAATCATTAAAAACAAAAAGGTCAATCCCAGGGTACTGGAAAGGGGTGAGTTACTTGTATTAATGCAGATTGGTTGCTTGGAAAGAAAATCCTAGGTGGTCTTGATGGACATGATGATGGGCACAGCAAAACCTTTCTATTTTGTGGGTGATTAGTCATTCAGGATACTTTCAGCTAGTATCCTTCTACTGGCATTCTTTTCAGCAATGAAGTGGAACCTCTATGGTGCTCCTGCTCTGCTTTGTAGTTCACCCCAGTGCAAAGTTGGACAATGCCAGAAGAATGCAGTTTCATCATTTGTCTACAGTATTTTTCCTATAAATATTTTTGAGCTGTGTGTATTGTTGACATTTTAGATTGAAGATTAGATAGCTATAACTACCTTGGAGCGATTGGCTGCTACACTGCTTTAGTAGGTTAAATTGTTATCTTCCATCACAGATGTGCCACATTCTTGGATGTGCTCATTGTTGTGTTTATCTCTCACTTAAGATTTCTCAAATTTCCCCACCAATCCAATCAATTCCCACACCAATCCAGTTATCGATTGCCAAACGTCCCCAAGTTGTGAGAACTATTGTACTGTTATTTATTTCCGCCATCAACAGATATCACGCGGAGCAGATGTGGTGTAAGCCATGTGAAACTGTAACAGGGTGAGGCTAAAAAACAACTGCTGAATTGCTAACACTATACCCTTTATCAGGTCAGATAGGGGCACACAGAAGCCTTGGCATAACACAGACCAAACAGGGGTTAACATTCACTCGTTGGGACTGTATGTATTTTTCCCTCAACGCTTAGAGACCTGTCGGTATTAAGCGCTCTACAAATTGCAATTAACATGAACATTAATATCATAGTGAAGTGAATACATTATAACAATGGTAAGCTAAGGGTAAGTACTGTGAATTTGTTTCACAAATAACTCCCCACAAAGAATTAATCTATCTAATGATTCTACTGATGCTGATCTTACTTTATTAAATAGCTGTGCACACTATGTTGATGGATGCTAGTCTCTGTTTTGGATTTCCCCCACACCTTTTCTTTTCTTTTAGTTTAATTGCATGATGCAGAAAGGGAATCCTTGCTGGTTCACTGCTTCATTCAGAATAAAAACCATGCTTTTCCTGTGATGTCTTCCCTGTTTGGGCCTGTTAGGGCCACCTGCACCAAGGCCCTTTAGCAAAGCATATGCATCATGGTATTTGGTCTGTTGGGGACACACATTATCTGCTCAGGTAAGATATTCTAAGAACTTAAAGGTGGGAGTAGTTGTGCTTGGGGTTGGTGATTTCACACCTCTAATGTATAGCTTTAACTTACATGAGTTTTCCTTAGTGTGAATACAGAAGTTGAGTGCTGCTCGAGTAACATCACACCATTATGAGGAGAAAGAATTGAGTACAGTCAGTTGTCTAACAGTGGTTGCAGGTGGGCGGACTGGAGTTGGTAGCCTAGCAAGGGAGCTAAGGTAAAGAGGGGCAATGGGGATTCACTGTTAGACAATTTCTTTGTGATGGAACAGATGTCGGGCTCAGCCTTTGTTGGTGAGTATTAAGGAGATGGAGAAATGCACATTCCTAGAAATGGAAATGTTTTAATAAAACAATGAAAAACCCACATGTTGAACTAAAATCTATGTATTACATACAAAAAAACTCCCACCCACTCAGATCACAACGGGTCCCCTCAAGGCAAAACCTAATTAAAAAATGTCTCCTTCATATGTCCCACCGCCACCAGACATTAGGCCCAGCCCTCTGCCTAAAGCAAGGAAAAAACAAATAAAATATTATTTACTTCCCTAACTGTCCCGCCGTTACCATATAAAATATGGCAATTGCCCCTCCATATCATCAAGTCTTTTGAAATATCCCTCTGTGGGTCCTTTGCTTCCTCCAGGCATTTCAAAATTCTCAAGGCGGAGGACGTCTATACTTGAGAGGGGTAGAGAGAGGGGCTGCTCTGGGCACACCAGGGTTAACCGCTGCCTAGGCTGTCCTGGCTGTGCACTGAAGGCAGTGACTGCCGTTGCATTATCCTCCTCCTCCAGAGTGACTAGCCGGTGGAAGGCCACCACTATGGCCATCTTCTGAAGGTGCATCAAATTGCTATCTCCTGCTGAAAATTGTCAGAGTCCTCACCCTGGGACTCTTGAGCTGCCTCTAGCTGGTATAGTTGGATGGTCTGAGGACAGAAGAAAATAAAATAAATTGCAGTACCAACTGTGAGTGCATATTTGTATAGTAAGGCAGCCACCAGCCGTTACTGGTTCTCTAGGGCCACAGAATGTAAGTGGTTCTGTGTCCCTGTGACTGTTTTTAATCATAATTCACATACTATTATTTTCAGTACATGGCTTAAAATAATCCACAACCACTTGCATAATTCATTATTCATCTTTTTTTGCTAAAATGGATGAAAAGAGTTAATTTATAGGTCAGCAAACAGGTAAAGTGTGGTTAACTAATGCCTAAACTGCAACGTTATATCCATATATATTGCTGTAGAAACTATTGCACATCAATGTTCACTATTTACTATTTATAGCATGCAAAATTAATTGAACTAACCGCTATTTTTAAACACAAAGAAGCTGTTCCTCCCATGTAAGAAAAGTTTGCACTCTGGCACGTAAGACATCCTTTTTATTTCATTTCAAACAGCCCCAGTCATTGGAATACAGTTTGGCTGCTTTATCAGCCTTTCTCATGTTTGACATAATTGCTGGCTTATCAAGTGATTGCAATTAGATTGACATAGAAGACATAGTCAAAAATGCATACATTTTAAAGTCATATATCACTCTTTAATGTATCAAAACAATATGTTTTCAGGCTTAGAGTGTGCATACATTTTGGAGCACAGAACAAGAGAACTCTGGGTAGTTCCCAAGTTTAGGTGGAGAGCAGATCCTGTATAAAGCACCATTGAACACCAGTGACACTCTGAATCTGCTCACCTCAAATCCCTGTTTTTCTAGCAAAGCCACTCAGAGCTAGAAAGGGACAAAGTGTTTTGCCATTTCTACACCAAAGTCTTTAAGTATAGGATTTACACAGTGTCATACACGTCAAGCTGTAAAATGACAAAAGCTTTTACCACTCTAGGCACAGTATTATATTTTTGGATCGGCCAAATACCACCCAAGCCAACCTGGAATGAACAAAAGCAACCCTTGACATGTGTTTCACTATCATTATCACTCAAGGGAGCACCCAGTATAAGTAAAGGCAATACGCTTTGAGGTTTAGATTAGAGTGCCGCATAATTTATACAACAAGAAGCCAGGCCCTTTGGAAACCCCCCCTGCTGTGTACAGCCAAAAGGCCGTGTGCCATTGGCTGCCGGAGGGTGGTTATTTTTTTGACAAGCGGTGCATAGAGTGAACACCGTTCTAAATAGATACATTTTTATACTCTGTAGTGTATTTCTTATGGGAGTTTCATTGTCTGCAAACAGCGTGGTACATTGTAAAATCTCTATACAGTAAATACTGTTTACAGTACCCACTTTTCTAATCATATCAACTTAATTTTTCAATATAGGTTTGGTGAAATATAAAAGCTGTCCATAGTAGGACAGATGTTGAGTATGATGAGGAACTTGACTTTCTCTGAACAGTTGTATACATATTGAACACCGTATGCAATGAGGATTTCCTATATATCTGTGGTTGATTGTTGATGTGAACTAGGCTACCAGTGAAGTGTATGGTATATAGTCAATGCTGCACATAACATATGTTTGCTACACATAAGGGAGTTGTATCTGTGATGACATTAATGATGCTTAATAGTATTCTGAGGTATTTTGTACTTACTTTCACACCTCTAATGGAATATTAGTTTATAAAGTAATGTGTACAGAAAAAACTTGGGTGATGTCATCAGTGATGTCCTCAATTAAATCATTTGAAATGTCATGAGTGATGGTATTACCATGATACCATGACATTAGATAGTGAACAGTGAGATAGGCTTACTTACAGATTTGCAATTAGCGAACTCATATCAAGGTATATAAATATGGGATCGCTGAGCATGAGCCCTATTCATTCATTTATTTTACCTACGGATCCCCTTTGGGAAGTAACGCAAAGAATAGAATTACTGTATGGATTCATTAGTGCATATGATTACCTTCATCAAAGGTTATATAGTACCTTCTGTCAACACGTGCCACATGAGGGAATATCGCCTCTGCTCACCGGTATGAGCTCTTGAAATAGATTTGGCTACATGACAAACTTAATTTTACCACTAGATGAGACACGACTCTGTTCTGGAGAAATTTGTATGCACAAATTATTCTTGATGCATTGGCCGATTTGACTGAATCCATCATAGATGTTATGACAATAGTTTTCTTCATTAAGGATTTAGAATAGATCTGGTCATTTGGAACCTCATTTTACCGATTGATATTAGCTCTTAAGTATTAATTGAATTGTCCTGACGAAGTCTTTGGCTGTAGTGCCAAACGAAACACGTGTTGGCAAAAACGTGTTTGTTCTTTGTAATGTAGAAGAAATTCCCTAAGATTTGTACCTGGTGATTGGACCAAATTATGAGATGATACAACTAAAATATATGAATTTGAAACAACAAAGAAGAAACAGAAACTACACAGTTCGGAAAGGAGTGTTTTTGATATGGACATTCTTATTTATTAGCGTTGCTCAGGTTAAGGAAATTGTGATCACACACACAAACACACACACACACACAACCACACAAACACAACCACACACACACACAACCACACCCACAACCGCAACCACACACACATACCATAACCAAACACACAACCACAAACACAAACACACACCCCGCCCCGACTACTCACTGCCTATTAGCCTCCTCTCAGCCAGGTAGCGTGATTATTTTCACTTTCACACGATCAGTTTAGCTTGTTCACATTTCTAGTTTTATTCAGCATTTCTCTCTTTTTTCCTAGTCCTTGACAATCCAATCTCTACAATATTTAAACAGCCTGCACGTCTCCTGTCAACCATACCACTGCATGCATTTTCTCCAATCCACATAGATATCAGTGGTAAAGACAAAGGTAACCAGGTTTCTTATCCTTCCTTCAAGCAATAACCAGATTACTAAACTGCATTTGTGTCCCACTTAGTTTTAAACAGCAAACAGTTATTCTAATCAGTTTGTTTCACAGAAGTTGCGTCTTAGGAGAAGGGCAGTGCCACTCGCATGATACTATACGCTTATGTGTTCAACAGAGTTGTTTAAAAAAAATATGTTTTATGAAAAAATTGACTCTTTTACAAATTCAGATTCCATCAGAATCCGAGTCCTCCACAACACCCTGTTTTTTTGGCTGTCAGCTGTGAAAAGGAGACCAATATTGCCCCATTTTTTTTATTCTGTATCTTCGGTTCCATTCTGGGGTGCTTTTTCAACTTGTTGCTAGTTCATTGCGAATCTTACCGTTACTAATTCAAATTGTGTTACCTTTGGCTTATTTGCAATGCAAACTTCATCTCAATGAGTTGCTGTAGCAAGCTGCAAGTCTGCTACGTAAGCCCATTCATTTGCTAATTATTTTCCACATAAGGTTGCAATACCATAATGTGGAGTTTTCAGGATTTTGAATAGTTTCTTGTTTGAAGATGTTACTCTCTCCTGCGCACCCCACTCCTGTACTAAGGTTACGAGTGACTTGGCACCCACCTTTCAGAGGTTCTTGCATCCATCCAAGTCTGGCCTGGCTCTGGTGCGTCCCAGCCTGGCACACATCGGGTGATGATCTCCGCACCTCCTTCTAGACCCCAGCTCACAACTGTTTGCAGTCTGTCACTTAACCCTCACCTCCCTGGCACCCACCCTTCACTCCTCAGGTCTGGCAGTCACTCCTCGCACCTGGCACTCACCCTTCTCCCTCTATGGCACTCAGCATTGACTCTGTGACACTCAACTGTCACCTCCCTGACACTCACCCTCGACCCTCCTATTACTCATACTTCCCCTCCCTGGCACATATCCTTCACCTCCCTGACACTTACCCATGTCCCTCCTGGCATTCACTACTCGCCCCCTTGGCACTCACCCTTCCCCTTCATGGCACTAGCCCTTCATCCCCCTGGCCTAGCAGCTACCCTTCCCCTCCCTTGCACTCACCCTTCCCCTCCCTGGCACTCACCTTTGACCCTCCTGACTTTTACATCTCACCTCCATGGCACTCACCCTTCATCCCCCTGACCTGGCACTCAACCTTCACCTCCGTGACACTAGCCCTTCAGCCTCCTGGCCTGGCAGCAACCCCTTACCCCTGGCACTCATACTTCCCCTTCTCGGCACTCACCCTTCCCCTCCCTGGCACTCACCCGTGACCCTCCAGACTCTTATGTCTCATCTACCTGGCACTCACTCCTCACCTCTCTGGCTCTCACCCATCACCCCCATGGCCTGACAGTCACCCTTGTCCCTCCTGGCATTCACTCCTCACCTCGCTGCCACTCACCCTTGACCATCCTAGTTTCAATCTCACCTGTCTCTCTCTTTCTGTGTGCCTCTACGCTCGATTGCCTTTCTTCTCTCTGCTCTTTGCATCTTTCCCATTCTTTTTCTGACTCCATACCTTTCGTTTGCCTCCCTTCTTCTGTGTGTCCCTCTCTGTACATCGTTCTGTATCGCATTCTACCCTTCTTTCAATTATATCGCTTACTGTTGACCTGTATATTCAGCCTCCCCGGTGCCTGTCTCCTGTGTCTACCCAGGTTCTCCCATTAATGCCCCCTCACGAACCTGTGAATCTCACCCTCTGCTGCTTCTCTTACTCACACTGCCATTTCTCCTCCCTACCCAGATGTTTGACTTATTCTTTCAATTTCCCTACTCGAAGGTGATCTTATCTCTGCTGTTTCTCTTACTTATCCCGATGTGTTATTTACTTTCTTATTTCCTATGCTCTTTAAAGGAGATCTTCCACCCGCCAGTTTCTTGTGCTCTCTCGTTCACCCCAGTTTCTCTTAGCTCTTCTGCAGCCAGATGGTTTGCTTATTCTCTCATTTTCTTTACTCACAAGTGATTGTACCCCTACCCATATTTGGTACTTAGTGGTATTATGTTGAGTGTAGGTATGTTGTATTGAATAGAGTGTAAATATGTGTTGTAAATGTTTGCTGTGCAATTATGTGGTATTGAGTGTTATGATGTGGAGAGTATTTATGTTGCATTGATTAGCGTGTAAATATGTGGTTTGTAATTGTATGGTACTGAGTGGTATGAGGGGTGTATTTATGTTGCATTGAGTACAGTACATAACTACACTCAACATAATACCACTCAGTATCACATAATTACGTATCACATAATTACACTGTATTCAACACAACATAAATACACTCCACATACCACTCAGTACTACATAATTGCATGTCACATAATTACTCTCAACTTAATGCAATATAAATACACTCCACACAATACCACTCGGTGCCACATGATAACAAAAAAACATAATTACACTGTACTCAATGCAACATAAATACACACCTTTCACTCAAGTTCGTGCTATATAAAAAAAAACTATTGCAATGCAATAGGTCTCACATTACTGATTCTTTGAGCTGCTAGTGCTGCATTTTTGTTAGCAATGCCAACAGCTTAAACTTTTATAATGTGAGACCTATTGCGTTGCAAATGCTTGTTCCATTTGCAACGGAGCATGGCATGGGCAGCTACCACATCCTGGGAACGCCACCAGTTAGGCTCTCACTTTATTTCAGCTTCAGTGCCGCTTTGCTTGTATTTCACTTTATCTCCCATAAGGTAGAGGCTGCACAGCAAAAAAATTGACCTTAGCAATATCTTTAAACACTTTATTTCAAATGGTGTGCTCAGCTTCGGTGCTGCATGTATTTCACGTAATCTCCCGTGCCATGCTGTCCCTACACACAACCGCCTCCCACCCTTCTCTGCTTCTTTAACTATGTGTCTTTCTCCCTAAGCATTACACATTTCAGCTGCGGAGACAGATATAGAATCCCTCCCCGGACTAGTAAAACCCAATATTGTGATTGCCATATGTCGTGCCCCCCCAAATAGGACAGGAGCCTTTGAGTAGTTTTCAATACCTCTTTATTCTGTCATGCCCTACTCGTAACTGCCTCTCGATCTTGTGTCCCTCCTATTCCTGTTCCTGGTTCCCGGCTCCGCCCCTTCAACCAACGACGTGACATCTCCCCCTTTTTTAACAAACAGAGTTGATTCCCTAAACTCCTATAGTGTCTTGAACAGCTGCACAGGGCGGCGACCCGCCTGTTTGAGTCATGAGACACATCTCCATCACAAACTCAGACTCGGTCTGTTTCTCGGGTGTCGGCAGGGTGCAGTCCGTTGGGGACACCTCATTGTGTCTTTCCTGCTGCCTTGACAGGAGTGTCGCTTCTTGTGATGTGGTTGTCGATGGCTCCGCTAGATGTCGGCTGTCCGTGTTCTTTTGTAGTTTTTGTTTGAGCGGCAATTGATCGTTTGCACGTGTGTCCATTGTTTTAGTTTTCTTCCGAGCGCTTGCATGCACTTCTATTTCTCGTTGTCTTGTTCGGTCAGAGACAACACTGTCCTCCTGCTCTTGGACAGGCATGCCAGACACCACAGGTGCGCGCTTCCCTTCTAACTGATGATGATGACCTCTCTTTCCCAACGTGTTGGCCTCTCTGGGTACGGTGACTGGGTGGTCCCTTTCCGCCCAGCGGGTGCAATCACCTGCATTCGTGCTTTTTCTGTGCCCTTTTTGCGTAAGTCTTGCTGACCCTTTCAATGGTGATGGTATATTTTTCACATCATGGTGTTCCTGGGGCTGTTGTGGCATGTTGCCTTGTGAGGAGTTCAGACATTGCAGGTTGTTGGCCTGGGGTGTGTAGCTTTGGACAGGGAGGATGGCCTTTGCTTCCACTGTGTTTTCGAGTGGTGGACACCCTGGCTGTTGTCGGTACCAGGACTCTGTTGGTTTAGGTGATCGTCCGGATATGTTTTCTGAGTCGGTCGACGACGCACTCCTGGAGTCGCTGTTGTCGAGGAGGCACTCCTCTGGGTGCATCTTTTGAAATGTCTTTTGTGTTGTTGGTATGACGGGTTTGATTGCTAGCCACGTCTTTGCTTCCTTGGTTTGGTCTTGGAGTATTTGACTCTTCTCTGTTTTCTCCAGATCACAAATGGCTTGCACGTATGCATCTTGAGTTGTTCGAGTGTATGTGTGTATCGGTTTCTGGGGATGGCGTGGCCTGTCCCCTCGCCGGTGTTTGGTCTTTTCCTCACAACCGTTGAGTCGACTGCCGTCGGTCTCCTCTGTGTGGTCTGTGTCTCTGCTTGATGGTTTTCCGAAGTAGTATGTTGGTTTCCGAGTGCTTGCGGTCTCCTCTGTGTGGTCTGTGTCTCTGCTTGATGGTTCTCCGAAGTAGTATGTTGGTTTTCGAATATAACGTGACTTGCCTCCTCGCCGGTGTTTGTAGTTTTCGTTACGACCATTGAGTAGACTGTCTTCGGCCTCCTCTGTGTGATCTGTGTCACTGCTTGATATGTCTCCAGAGTAGTGTGTTGAGTGGCTTCTCGGCGTTGTGTCAACCTGGTTGTCACGATTCCTGGTTGTCCCAGTCTTTCGTACACCCTTATCCATTGTCCTTTGTGTTGGTGTCTCAGGGAGTTCCCTGTCACTTCGTCTTTCGTAGTATCTTGCCTCTGGTCCGCTTTCGCCCTCCCTCTCTCGGGTTTTGTTTGACTCCTGGGTTTTCCTCGCGGACATGGGGAATGCTTTCCTCGCGGACATGGGGAATGTCTCCTGTCTTCTCTTCTTGTTTCCTGCTTCCCTGTCACTTTGTCTCTCATGGTATTGTGCCTCTAGTCCGCTTTCGCCCTCCCTCTCTCGGGTTTTGTTTGACTTCTGGGTTTTCCTCGCGGACATGGGGAATGTCTCCTTTCTTCTCTTTTTGTCTCCAGCGTCCTGGTGGAATTCTTTGGACGCTTCCCTCGCTGTGACCCGCTCTCCAATTTCGGCTCTCCTGATGATCTCTTTTAGCGAGAACCGCCCTTGAATGATCTTGCGCTTGGTGTCGGGTTTTGAACAGCCTTCAATCACCCGCAGTCGGATTGCATCTTCATTTGTGAAGGTGTCGAAGTGGCAACCTTTCACTAAACGTTGCAGCCGGGTAATAAAGCTTGGTAAGGATTCTAATGGTTCCTGCCGTGCTGCGTTGAAAGCAATGCGTTCATGATCCACGTCTTCCTTCGCGTAGAAGTGAGCGAGCAGCGTCTCTCTGAGTCCTCTATATGTCTCTGTGTCTTTTGCTAAGATTGTTTTGATTAAACGTCGGCCTTCATGACCCACCAGCTGAAGCAGTAGTAATCGCCGTCTACTATCCCTCCACTCACCGATCGTTGCGAGGAATTCATCCAATGACTCCAGCCACTCTGACCATTCCGGACCTAAACAGTGAGCACTGGTCTTTGTCACTGGAGGAGGTACTCCAATGCAGGGATTGGGTTTGTGCGTGTCTTTCCTCACCGGCATGATGGTGTAGTACGCAAGTTTCAGGTAGACGGACTTGATTTCTTGGGGTTAGCTTGGTCACCACTCAGCCGTTGGCGGTCTGATTCTTTGTTCGTGGTTGTTGCGTTCACCAGGGCTCGTTCTCTTGTGTTTGCCAATGCATGTTGTAGTTTCCTCTAGTCTTCACCGCTGTGTGTTTCTTGCGGTCACTTGTGCTTGTTTCCTTATTCTATCTCTGGTTAATGTATGAACGAGGCTCCAATGGGATTTGCATTGTGGGCACGTTAACCGGAGGAGCTGGGCCTCCTGTACTTGCTGGGCCTGATATGTCGTTCCCTCCGGGTGAGCTATCAGGGTTTATATCGGACATCTGCAACAGGCTCTATTATATTGTTACTGGCTTCACGACGGTCCTTTCTTTATGTTAGGAAGCTTTCCTTTGCTTTAAACGTGTGTTTCCCGCCTTTTCTTTCAGTAAAGTCCTTGTAGATGAGTGGCGCCTGACCTTAAGATGGCCGCCATCAAGGGTGCGTGGATTGCTTTAAGCGCTGGCGCCTGACCCTAAAATGGCCGCCGCGCGGGAAATCGTGTCTCATTTATTTTCCTTGGTACTTGCTGCTATCTGTGTTTGAACGCACGAGGAAGGTTGCGGGGTTCGGACTCACCCTCTCTCCTCGCTCTGTCTCAGTTTCTGGCCCCTCGCTCCTCGCCTCATGTCTGAGGTCTGGCACTGTTCTCCGGCGCTACGCAGAGCCGATCGCTCGCGTCTGGGGACACGTGGTGGCAGCGTTCTGGCACCCGCGCCCTTCTTTCAGCAGGCAGGCAGCGTTTGAAGGCACACGGGGTGGCGCTCTGGCACACGCTCTCCGGCTTTTCGGTGGACCGCTGGCTGCAGCCTGATCTTGCCTCCCCACTTCCCTCCGAGGATCTCTTGTGTTGACAGGCAGTTTCTTTGCTGGGGTGAGTGGCGGCTTTCAGCGGCTTTCAATTTCCGTGCTCTTTCCGAGCATCGCGTCGGGACCCCTGTGGTTCTCGGGTGTCGGGCCACCCTCCGGAGGCAACAAGTCGGCGGGCAGTACCTCCGCTAGGTTAATCAGAATGTCAGGGCATGGGCAGTAACTTCTTTGGAATAGCGCTGATTCTCGCGCTTTGGCAGCATTCAGGCACAACGTGTGGAGCATTCCGTTTCGCGCTCCTTACGTGCTGCGCTGACACGGGCTGCAGGCTCTCTGTTTTCCTGGCCGTCCTCAGGCGGCAGGGGTCTTGGGCAATGTGGGCTTCAGTTGTCATCCCACCCTCGTCGCCATTGTCGTGCCCCCCCAAATAGGACAGGAGCCTTTGAGTAGTTTTCAATACCTCTTTATTCTGTCATGCCCTACTCGTAACTGCCTCTCGATCTTGTGTCCCTCTTATTCCTGTTCCTGGTTCCCGGCTCCGCCCCTTCAACCAACGACGTGACACCATAAAGAGACAGCAGGTCATTTAACAGAGAGGCACAGCAAACCTCGTTCCAAAATCTACACTTCTTGTGAAACTTGTATTTCAATTTATCTCCTGTGCCGTCCACACCCCACACCACCTCCTGACCATGACTGCTTTCTTAACAATGTATTTTCCTCCCTCCAATGGTGTTGGGACACTGCATTAGAGTGTGTTCCCATTCGCAGTAGAGCAAGGCATGGCCGGCTACCACATCCTGGTAAAGCCAGCAGCGTGGTACCATTCCAGGCACATTCCCAGAGCCAGGAATTCCACGCAGCTTAAAGTAAGCATTTCACTATCCAGCTGCTGCTTTCAGCTGCACAAAAAATATATTGTGGTTGCTTGTATTTCACTTTATCTCCTGTGCTGTGCCCTGCCACCCCTACCCCACATCACCTCCCGCCTGTCCCTGCTTGTTTAACTATTTGTCTTCCTCCCTAAGCATTACACATTTCAGCTGCAGAGACAGATATAGAATCTTTCCCCGTACCAGTAAAATCCAATATTGTGATTGTCTTAAAAAGAGACAGCAGTCCATTTAACAGAAAAGCACAGCAAGCCTTGTTACAAAATGTGCACTCCCTTGTGAAACTTGAAACTCGAAAAGAGTTGATTTTAAAAAGATGCGTATGTTATTCTACCTTCAGATCCAGTGACTTTAATCCGTTCACCCTAAATCTACATGTGTAGAACTACATAAAATTCATCAGTGGACACGGCCTGGCAGACACAGGCCATAGTTACAAAGTCATTGATGGAGTCCGGGTTAATGAACACTATTTTGAAAGAATAGCAGGGACAAGAATGTGGAGAGCATATCAGATTACACTCCCCTATCTGCCCATACATCTCATTCTGCTCCTGTTGGAGCACGTGTTCACTTGTTCAGCTTAATTGACCATTTTGTCAGGGATCATCGGTGAGGTTTTCGGCAGTTCCATAAATGGCTTTCATTTGGTCCCCTGGGGGCTAGTTTTCTTACTGAAAAAAAGTGATACATTGAAGTTCTTTTAAAAGATTGTCGCAAAATGTAGCTCCTTGTAAAGTTGTGTGCGTCTTTGTTTGGACATTAGCCAAAAGTGTACTTTACAAATTAAACATTGGGCATGGTTACCACCTGATTAATTTATCTGCATGTAATTATGATGCATGAGGTATTCACCAGTAGGGATGGGTTGCTCTTCACTCTAGGCATACTCCTGCAAGTAAAATATCTTGAAAGTCAATCCATGCACATTCCAAACCCATGCAGTCTTTCCCAGATGTTCACCCCCAAAAAACAAAGTACACATTACGCTCTCTTGCAACATAATTCATTACACTCTGCACAACGGAATTCAACTCCAGATAATTCCACTACACATAATTACACTCAAACCTACATAAATACACTTCACGCCACACAATTACACTCCATATATATCCACTTAGCTCAAAAACAAATAATTACACTCAGCAAAATTCTACTCCGCAATGTGTCCCATATTTACAGTCCACATAATTCCACACCATGCCTCACAGTTCCACACCATACCCCACTATATAATTCAATGCCACACAGTTCCATACCACACAACATAATTACACTACACTCCATACAACATAATTACACTCCACATAAATCTATTTCATGACACATAGTAACACTCCACATACACTCCACACCATGCCACATAATTCTGCTCAATATAATTTCACCCAGTGCCACACAATTCAACTCCATCCAATTCCATGGCACAGAATTCCACTGCACAATACTTAATTCCACTATACACAGCATAGATCCAATCCACATCACAAAATTCCACATCACGCCACATAACTCAACACCACGACACATGGTTCCACCCAATATATGCCACTCCAGGACACACAATACCACTTTACAGAAGTCCACTACACTTGATACCAAATAATTACTATCCATATGATTTCATTGCACACGCATGCACTGATCCAGCATTTCTCATATTGGTTCACTTCAGGTCTTTAAATGGTTTCTTTAGCATAACATTTCAAAAAATCCAAACCACAAACGGACACTCTCATCCTCTTCTTTCGGTGTCTTCTACCATCACAAGCGCAGCCTCTTTATGCATCTATAACCTACTTTAAATTTCATTCTCTCTTTCTCAAACACTCTTTTTACTTCTTTACCTACAGTTTATTCAAAACTTTAGACACAAACTACCTATTACTCACAATCTTACGTTCTATCTACTTTACACAGCACCCACACCTATCTATTCACCCTACCACATATTTCCAATACACAAATACACTACACACCACACAATTCGATCCCACCCAATTCCCCAACTAACAATTATAAATTCAAACTCCATTACAAACAAAAAACATATGTAAAATTATCATTTAAAACACCAATAGCTCTAACTTTCACAAATATAAGACCGATTGCATTGCAAATGCTCATTTCCTATTGTATCTTGTATCAATCCATACTAGTGGTGACCTCCTCAATACAAAATAAAAAAGTACTATACTTTGGCATTGACTTGACTTGAATGTTTATTTCGTGATTAACATCCCAGGTCTCTGTACAATGTTTTTGGTAGGTAGCAGTGTTCAGCACAGGTTAGGAGATTCAGGGACCTTCTAATGATTATGGCAGCCCTGGGCCAAATGTATTTTTAATTTATGATCCAATTTCAGCACTTTGTCCAGGTCACTCACAGAGCACAGAGACACTCCTCCGAATTATAAATCTGTTTACACTCAATAATCATGGATGGTGATTTGTGTTTTCAATATTGTAACCCTGAAGCAGCTCCCTAATAATAATAGAAATTATCTCTGTGACACACTCCCATTTCTCATATGTAAGGTCCTGTTTTGATCTAAAATAAACTTTTTTACGGATGCTACATGAAACATAAAGAAATACAAGATTTATCTGCAAAATGTCTAGAACAGATTGTCAGAAATCACCCACGTAAAAACATTTTCAGGAGAAAACAGCATTTAAACCAATCTGTTTAAGAATTATTCAAGGTCATCAGGGCAAGATTTTCTGCAGAACAGAGCCGGCTCTTTCAGGGGCCCCTTGAATAGCTGGGGCCCTGGGCCTGAGCCCACTTTGTCCATGACTTAAAACATGTCCGAGGGGCTCTACTGCAGCCCCATGGGAGGCCGCGTGGCGTTTCTTAGTGACATTTGGCTCACCACGTGCACGCGCGTGCCCTTTGGAAGCTGGAATCCTGGAAGTGACGCCTCTGGGTCCTGTATTACTGAAATCTCCAGATCTCCCAATGCAATTATAGGTAGAAGTCTTTGCACCATTTTTGCTTCACCTGCCACCAGATGCAAAACAGTCACTGCGGATCAAAATACGGTATTGTGAAATCCAACATCTTCCCAGCTTTCCCAATCCCGAACCGAGCCGAATTAAGTGCCTCGTTGGGGAATTGAAATCACCTTATTACATCAAGTCCGAGTGCAGGAAGATCAGGCACTTCAAGGCATCCTAGCCGTGGCGTCATTGAAAGATGGAGCCCTTTGCACTATGTTCACCGACGTTTGTGGAATAATGAAAACTACAAAACACCGATTAAATATTTTCTCTTCGTGAATTGAAACGCTAGTCAGACTGAACTGTTGGATATTTTTTTCTTTTTTTAATGTTTGCAAATTTAGTCAGGTTTTTTGTGTGTCTGCTTTGACATATATGTTTACCATCATACTTGAAAAAAACACTTGTTCACTAACTATTAAAGTAACTGATTTGTATACAATATCCAAGATGAACAATAACAAAAATGTAAATTCAGGCACAACTTCAATTTGATAATTTCATAACCTATTTAAAAATGTAGTTACCACGGAACAAATGTAGTTTCCACTGAAATAGTGTTTGATAAGAATAAGCAACAGACTACAGGTACCCCGCTGACTTTGCGAGGGATTCTACGTAAACTACAGTTCCTCTTGATCCAATAAAGGCCAAACAACGACGCTTAACGCTTATACCTTGATACCATTCATCTGCATTTTGATATTTTGAGCACGCAGACTTCGGTGGCAAAGTTCCGTTAAAGGACAAGAAACGCTCTGATAGAACTAAATAAACTCTGTCAACGCGGAATCAGAAGCCACTCGGCTGTATAGTGTGTTACTTATTAGGAAGCCTGGATTAGCCATGGAATTCCCATTGCACAAAGTGCTATGCATTATCGTTCTATTCCATGCAATTATGTTAATTTAAAAGAGATTGCATCGCACTTCTGCAGTGCCATTTGCCGTATAATTGAGCCTCTATCCTGCAATTCTGTTTAGATCGACACTGTCAACTGTGAAACCTGGCACCCTGAATTTTTAATGGAGTGAGAGCATTCTATTGGTCAGAATCGTAAAACACGTTGTGCAATGCAGGTACTTTTCAAAACATAATTGCGGTTTGAAAGACTGGAAATTGAGCCCAAGGTTTGTTAGAGTTTTTAGTTTACCATTTAATACGCGCCCATTTATTTTTTGGAGTTGCATTTATTCGAAAGTAACACAAGATGGCACCAAAGGACTGGTTGATTTAAGTAGTCGTGTTCCCGTTGTGCATTACATTTCTTTATATCAATTAAGGGGGGTGGAATATTTTGCCTTGACTAAGTTCCAAATAATTGCTGCTAGAAGCCTGTAATACTGTCTGAAGATGTGTTATTTTTTTTTGTCTAACACTTAAAAACTTTTGCCATAAATGCTGTGATTTAAAAAACTTGCAGTCGCTTTAGAAAAGCAATCCATTTAGGTGTGAATTTGTAATGTATCCCTTGACCTGGTACTTACTGGCTTGCACAAAACACTTCGTATAATATTGAATTTATTGTTTGTGACGTGCCATCTCGTTTCTATTTAACTCATTCTACCAGAATGTTCAGCACGTTTCCAATAATCACCGGGATTTTCTTAAAATGTAAGATTTGCGTGGGAAAGTTCCATTACGATCATTTTAAAATGTAGTGATATCTTCTACAATCAAAACGGCACACACCCACCTGAAAGTAAAACCCTGAATGCCGGTTTATTGATCTGTTTTAATTGTAGCAACCCTAATGTGAAAAATTATGCAAAAGAAAAATAGGAATTGACTAAATATTAGTGAGCTATATCAGCATTGTTTGCATAAGTAGCCTAACGTTTGAAATAAAAAGAATATTACCATCAATATATATATATATATATATATATATATATGTATATATATATATATATATATATATATATTATATATATATATATGTTTGCCAAGTCCGCTCAGAAGTGCTGCCTGAGGCCCCGAGGGAGGTGGCACCAATGCCGGCCGAGCACGCCGGTAATAAAGTTCCAAAGTTTGCGAAGCAATGTCGATGCTCTCAGATCACAAACAACGCGACTCCAAATGCAACTCCAAGGGTGTTTATTCACCTAACAACAACATGTTGTTGTTAGGTGAATAAACACCCTTGGAGTTGCATTTGGAGTCGCGTTGTTTGTGATCTGAGAGCATCGACATTGCTTCGCAAACTTTGGATATATATATATATATATATATATATATATATATATATATATATATATATATATATATATATATATATATATATTTGTGTAATGTGTTTAATGACTCTCGTATAAAGTTGCTACCAGCAACAGCATTGTTTAAATATTTATTAATGACAAACTCCGTTGATCAGAGGAAAATTTGGTAGTTAAGATGGTGCTACTTATCAGCAACTAATAGCATGTTCTTGCTTTTTATATTTAAACAAAAATAATATAAACGTGCAGCTGAAGCAGTCAGAAAAAGCAAAAGAAATCTATCTATCTATCTATCTATCTATCTATCTATCTATCTATCTATCTATCTATCTATCTATCTATCTATCTATCTATCCATCTATCTATCGCCTCCAAGTCTCTGTTGACAGTTATTCTCCCCCACAACTGACCTTGAGGTTTTTAAGAAATAACAGGTGCAGTGATGACATGATGTAAATGCTACGCTTCATTTCGGGGTGAATTATTTAGTTATTTGCCACGAAAAAAAACTGCCGACATTTCTTATAAAACTGTGACCGAGAACTAGTTTGCCACCAAGCACTGCGTGTTTACAAACGTGAAGGCCGTTTGTAGAGTTGAAACTTCCACCCTTATTTAGCCCATGACTCATATCACAGGTATTTATTTGGTGGTACGGTAAAAAAAAAAACCACACAAACCGATTTAACAGAACGAAGCCTCGAAAGAAGGCGTCAGGCCACAGTATGTAACAGCGGCTCATTGTCTTTCCCTCGGCCGTGGCAGCGCCTCGTCCCTGGAGCGCTGCTGTGTTCGTCCCGCGGCCAGACTGCGCCAGCTGCCGGGTCTCGGAGAGGTCAGTGTCAGTCCTATTCTGCCGTGAACCCTTGATGTACGGGGTAAACCCGGGGCCAGGCAGAGTGTTCTTACACGGCAGGAGACCTTCCGCTCCAGGCGTTCTCCCACAATGCAGTTCTCCAGGCAGCAGCAGCAATAAAAAAGAATATGCTTCTGGTCAGAAATAATTAGAGCTCTGCCAAGACGCAAGTGCGTCAACAGGGCAGCATTGAAGGATTCATTTTTCTATCACTTTGCAAAGTAGTGTAAGTAGTTTTGTTGGGCTCCAGGCAGTGAAAAGAAGCTTTTGAATATAATTGTCTGCATCTTGTTTTGGTAGGAAAAACAGAAACAAAATATCCAGTTCAACTAATTAGGAGAAAGCAAAACCTTAATGCGAGTGTTTTTTATATTTACAGCGACATTATTTTACACAATCTGCTTTTTTGCAACACCATAATTAAAATGAGAATCTGGGACATATTTTTCAAACCAAGAATTTTGTTTTTACAGCCAGAAGAAAAGTTTGTTCAACAGTGCACTTTTCACCTTCTTGGACGTGCCAAAAAACATTTACAAGAATAGAAGCTGCTGCTGTTTTTACATGTAAGTGATCATTTCCGCTTACCAACCAATCAACGACACAGTAAAACACATCAAAAGTATCTAAAACATGACACGAACACATTTATTTCTAACACTGTCCTTAAGGGAGGGCGCCAGCATGCAGGCTGAGTAGTCAGTTCTTTCACACAGATGAGTTCAAGGTCAATCGGAGGCCAGTGGTGCAGCACTACAACACCTAGTTAAAGCACCCTTCTGCCCTCGAATATCTATCTGTTCACACAATTCAAAGATTCCAAAATAATAACATACGTTTGGAGGCTGATGAAAATATATTTAACTGCGAGTTAAAGCAAAATTGTTATGTACATCATACTTTTTTGCTCTCGGCAGCGTCAGCCTGGGACAGAAATTTTACCCGGGCACCAAAATAAAAGCAGACCCTATTAGTGAATTAGATACCTAAAAGTGTCAAGTGTTTTGCAAATTTTTGTAGTTTTGAATTTGTATAAGTGTTTTACAAAACGTTCAAGATTGAATGAATTTAAGTTTGGGGCAAGCACTGTTTGTTTTAATATCACTGTAAATCTGTATTAAAGGAGTGTTAGATTTAATGATTGAAATCTTAGATAAAGAATCTGTGGTTATTTCTCTAAAATCTGTGGATTAGTTAGACAGTTGTTAATATCACCATCAACTAAGTCAACTAATGGTCCATCGACCAGAGCAAAGAGTATTGATTTGTTAAGATTAGTTAGGTAATGAGTTTATTTTCAAACTATTTAGAAACTAACTAATCAGAACTCAGGTGAATTATAAAACTTGACTCCCACGCAGACTGCCCAGGGATTGTATATGAACATTTGAGTAAATATGTATGGGCCCAATTGAGATATCTGTTTTGTGGATTGTTCATCCCTGGGGCTTTCCGCTGGATCAGTTTTTCAGGTAGCAGAGTTATGGTTATTATGGATTAGTTTAGTGATTATTGATTAATGATTATTGTTTATTGATTATTATACAAATGGTAAACACTAAGAGTTAGTGTTATGTTCTATGTTGTCTGGAAGTACAGGTACAGAGATACCTGGGAATCCAGGGAATAGAATTTAGAAAAGTGTGGTAAGGAAATCACACTGCGGAAGGTTACTCGTCTGTTGTCATAATACCTAAGAGCTACGGTGGGCTGTAGGTGTTCTATTAGGGACTATATCATATAAGAGTAGAGTGTGAGTGATAGCGAAGGGTCTACCTGTGAAGCTTTGGCCTTACCCACAGGAGGAGTATCTCTGGAGGAGTAATAGGTTTCCCCCGAGCTTAAGTGAAGGGTAAACAGTCATTTTTACTCGTAGTGAAAGGAAGTACTTTCTCTTTGAAGCAAGTGAGGAAAACTATATTTGATTTAGTGGAGCAGACTGAGCAGCACTATTTTTACGTTGTTACTAAGACATTTTTGTAAAAGAAAAGTTAGAAAATGCATTATCGTATTACCTTGTGAAGGGAGGGTCAGTAGCAGGAGCGTACTGATGTTACAAAGAGCTGCGCTGGTATTTGTTAAGACAGCTGGTGTGTAACAAGAGCACATTGTAAAGGGAGGGTCAGTAGTAGGAGTATAACTGACATCACAAAGAGCCACGCTGGCATTGCTCAGACAAGGGGATGTGTTATAAGCTTGATTGGCCAGTAGACAAGAACCGAGCTGGTATTGGTTGCAGAATGGAATACGTAGCGAGCCCATATTGGACTGTTGGTGTGAGTCACGCTGGTATAGGACGAGGGTTAGCAAATAGGATATATGAGAATACAAAAGAGTTTCCTGGATTTTGCTTATTAGTTAATCACACAAATTGGCAGCTGAAGTTGATTAATAAAATCAAGAATTTCTTAAAGAAGGAGAAGCGGGTAGAAACTAGGGATGGAATTCTAATGCCACCTCCTAACACACCTGCTTCGTTTATGATGATGGAACGAGGCTATCGTATGTGTGTTTGGTTGGAAAATTGGGTGGAATACAAGAAAAGTGATGGTGTTCTAGCTTTTCCAGAACATGGTAAATTTAATGTAAGGATTTCGCAAAATTTGAGAAATCAAATTAATAATTTAGGGCCAAACCCTAGTTTGACACCGTATGAAGCTTAGGAGGAATGGGAAGTTGAGGCATTTGAGCGAGAAAAATACAGAGGAGGTAGAAGAACTAATAGAGGATTCTTACCAATTGGCCCTGATATTCCATTGTATGGTAATACGCGAGATACACTGAAACTACAACCAGTGACAGTCCCACAGAGGAGGGCTAGAAAAGAGGTAGTGATGTTAGAAGATCAAATTAGTGAGAGTGACTCAAATATCTCGTTGCTAGCCACCAGTGAACACAAGAGGAAAAGAACCGATTGTCACTCCAGTAGCAGGGACGTCTAAAGGATTTTCACCAGAAGCCCTAGAGGAATGGGCAAAAGGATTAGAAAAGAAAAATCCCCAAGAGCAACATATAGCTGTAAGCAAGTTGAGAGTGGATTTAGAAGAAATGATATTGGTACCATAAATTCAGATAGATTAGGATCGTATGGAGATGAGGAATTGTTATTTTTGTGGTAAAGTATAACTTGGAGAGCAAAGACTCTCCATGAGAAGATAGTACAAGTGGCTTCAGAATTTGGAATAGACGTGGAAAAGTAAAAAATATTCCAAAAACCATATAGGTCAGAGTTTACTGAAAAGGATTTGGAGAGTTTGAATGCGTCAGGAAGGAGATTACAGATAAAAGAACTGATGCATATTTTGAACAAATTAAAAGGTAGATGGACAGGAATGAGGAAGGACGCAGCTACGAAGGAACCATCTTCATTTTTATTAAAAGAAACAGATCAGCCTGAAGAATGGCCAATGAGAGAAGTTACTGGTGGTGGATATGTTCATGTCCCTTGGTCTAGACATGATATTAAGCAGGTAGAAAGGTTTGTGAAAGTCTCAAAGGTTTTGTTTAAAGGATTCGGATGGCCTGTTTGACATAGTGGTGCCAACTGATTTATGGACAGAATGTAAGATTACTGTTGATTGGCCAGCTGAAGAGTATCCCAGAGATGCAAGGACAGGTGCGCCTTCAGAATAAGTAATGAAAAAGTATCATCAGGTGATTACTTTCTTGAAGGGAAAAATTCCTCCAAAGGAAACAGATTGGGTTAAGATAGATAGAACAACTCAACAGCCCAAGGAGTCAGTGCATGCGTTCTACAAGAGGTTATTGCAGGTGTTCAAGCAGTATGGTGGAATTGAGAATATTGGTGATAAGGACATGGGGCATTTCACTTATAGGTTTGTGTATGGATTAAGCTCAGAAATTAGTCAGATGATTCAGCAACATATGCTTTGCTGGCAGAGCAAGCTCATAGACAATATCTTAAAGTATGAAAAGTATTGGAGAGATGATATTGATGCAAAAAGCACAAGAAGCTGAAAGAGAAGATGATGTGGGCACAAGTGAAGTTGGCATAAAATCAAGAGGCAAATTTTGATTCTAAAAATGATAACCAGTCGAATGATAAAAATCAGAATAGTAACATATTAAATGGAAATAAGGGAAAAGGATGAATGAGTAGAGAGGAAGCGAGAAAGAAATATCCTTGTCATACATGCGGAAAGCATGGACATTGGGAAAATGAGTGTAGAAATGTTCAACAGAGTAATGGGGTAAATCAACATTTCAATCCACAGATGCAGAATAAGGTGGTTGTGAACCAGCAGCAACAGATAGTTACTCCTCAAGTACAGGTGCCACAAGCTCCTATGCCAAATTATGCGAACGCTCAGGTGCAGAAATACAGTGTGAACACCGGATTTCATGGAGAGAGTGGTAAGAATACACAAACAGTTCAACAATATTGGATGCAAAGTAATGGGAGTGATTCAGACACGTCCCAATGACGGTGCCTGAGGGGGGAGGAAGAATGCGTGTTTTGCGCATCCTTGGCGGAAGATCAGTCAGGTCCATTTGTTGATGGTAAAGTGGAAGGTAATGACATCACTTTCCTACTGGATACTGGTGCTACCCGTTCTACTGTGAGAGCAGCAGAAATTCCAAACTTACCCCTCTCGGGAAAAACTATCCAAGTTGTAGGAGTCTCAAATAAGCAGATAAAGACCCCAGTCACTAAGCCAATAGAAGTGAATATTGGAAATTTCAGAGACAAGCATCGGTTTGTAGTATGTGATTCAAGTCCAGTAAATCTTTTAGGGAGGGATTTATTGTGCAAGATGAACTGCACTATCTATTGTGCGCCTGATGGTATTGCTTTCCAAACACCTGATGAAGATGTTATTTTTAAACTAATGCTAGCGAAACAAGGAACAGAAGTGGATGAGATGTTTTCACTTCTTACTGAGAACAGTTTACCTGATGAGTTGAAAAACACAGTGAGATCAGATGTGTGGGATTTTTCAGGAAAAGAAATTGGTTTGATGGCAAACGTAGACCCAATTAAATTCATGGTGAAAGAAGGTGCCATTTACCCGAACACACCCAGTAGAGAATGAGTCCTGGAGTCAAAGCAGGAGTTGCTCCAGTCATTGATCGAATGATTGACCAAGGTCTTTTGAAAGAGATAATGGGTAGTCCTTGTAACTCACGCAATCATGGGGCTGAACAAGCCTAGTGGCAAGTATAGGAAAGTGCAAGATTTGAGGACATTTAATAAGATAGTAGTACCCTGTTGCCCAGTAGCACCAAATCCATCAGTGATCCTTTATCAGATACCTTGGGATGCGCATTAGTACATGGTGATTGATTTGTGCCAAGCATTCTTTTCGATTCCTTTACATCTGGATAGCCAATATCTTTTTGCATCCCGGTTCGGAGATCATGTTTTGGCATGGTGCCGAGTTCCTCAAGGGTACAGAGAGAGCCCCTCGATTTTCAATCAGATCCTGAAAAAGTGTTTGGAAACGTTGGTTATGCCAGATAATTCGGTCTTGGTTCAGGATATTGATGACCTATTGGTGGCATCAAAGACACAAGAGACTTGTGTCACTGACACAATCGCTTTACGGAACCATTTAGAAGAAGGTAGACACAAGGTGTCACCAGAAAAATTACAGTTCTGTCAACAAGAAGTTCAATATTTGGGACACAAGATAGAAAGGGGAGTGAGAAAAGTGACTCCAGAAAGAATAAAAGTGTTTCAACAAATGAGTTTGCATAAAACTAAGAAGGAAGTACCAATGTTTTTAGGAGTGATTGGATAATGTTGTCAGTGGATTAATGGTTTCTCACTGCTTGCAAAACCTTTAATAAGGTTGACACGAAAAGATATGGCAGAGCCTCTTAAATGGGATGATGAAAGTGAAGAAGCATTCATAAAACTGAGAGATTGTTTGTGTCAAGCACCAGCATTAGGAATGCCAGACTATACAAAGGAATTTGCTTTATTCTGTTGCAAAAGAGAAGGATGGGCACTTTCAGTGTTAACCCAGAGACATGAATTGTCACGAGATATATTTTTCCGCCACTCTGGATTCAGTGATTGCAGCATTGCCTGGCTGTTTAAAGCAGTAGATGCTATTTGTTTGAGTCTGGAACAGAGTGAATCAATTGTAATGGGACATCCTTTAAAGGTATATGTGTCACATTCAGTTGAGATCCTTTTACCAAGGACTTGTACTCCGCATTTGACCCCTAGTCGGCTGACCAAGTATGAAAGAGTAATTCTGGGTGCAGAAAATGTAAGTGTGATGAGATGAACCACAGTAAATCCGGCAACCTTGCTGCCGGATCCATACTGTGAAGAAATACAAGAGGAAGTTGATCATGATTGTTTGGATGTGACAGAAATGTGTACAAAGCCCAGACCAGACATCCATGATGTCCCACTGAAAGAATCAGACTATGTATTGTTTGTTGATGGGTCATGTTTGCAGAAACAAGATGGAAAATTGAGTTCTGCCTATGTTGTATGTACTGTATCTGCTATTCTGGAAGCATCCTGTATAAAAGGAGTCAAGTCTGCACAAATAGCCGAATTGATAGCTTCAACAAAAGTGTGCAAAATTGGGGAAAAACTGAGAGTAACCATGTTTACGGAGAGTCAATATGGTTTTGGAGTGTTGCATGACTCTGGCCAACTATGGATGTAAAGGGGATTTCTGACTTTTTCAGGTACTCCTATCAGAAATAGTAAAAATGTCCAAGAACTATTGGAAGGCCTACAATCACTGAAAAAAATTGCAGTGGTCAAATGTGCCGCACATAAGTCAGGAAATGATTATGTGACACAAGGCAACAGATATGCTGACCAAGTTGCACAATTTTGTGCTCGAAATACAATGTCTTTGAACAGAGGGTTGGAAAAAGAAGTTACCAATTGCCAACTAATGTTTTTCTATGCTTTTGAAACATGGGATGAAGTTAGGCAGTTGCAGGATGAGGCAGATACCAAAGAGAAGGAACTCTGGAGTAAATCTGGCTGTACAAGACAAGCAGATGATGAAGTATGGATATGTCCAGATGGTAGACCAGATAGCTTGTTATCACAAATGGCAAGAGTATATCCTGGAGCTACACACATTGGGAGGGATGCCATGATTAGGCATTTTGGACAGACATGGTACAATCCTAAGTTTATGCCAATTGCAGAGAGTCTCTGCCAGTGATGTTTGACATGTTCCCAGCAAAATCCAGTTAGAAAAACAGTTATCAGCTGGGGAAAAATTGGTAAGGCAGAGGGACCATTTACAAGACTGCAACTTGATTTTATAGAGTTGCCACTGTGCAACGGTCTTAAGTATGTCCTTGTCATTGTATGTCTGATTTTCTCAATGGGTGGAAGCCTATTCCACAAGAAGGAAGTCTCACAGTTGCCAAGCTACTGTTGAGAAATTTTATTCCCAGATTTGGAGTTCTAGTCACTTTGGAATCAGATAGAGGACCTCATTTTAATAATGAGATAATTAAATTAATTTGAACAGCTTTCAAAATTGAGCAGAAATTATATTGTGCCTATCGACCAGAAGCCTCTGGAGTAGACGAGCAGCTCAATGGCACAATAAAATCCAGGTTAGAGAAAGTGTGTGCATCGACTTCACGGACATGGCCTGATGCTTTGCCCCTTGTAATCATGAGTCTTAGAACCATTACTGACAGAAGGACGGGATTGAGCCCCATGAAATTCTCATGGGAAGAGCAATGCGACAGGCATTTGTACCTGGAAATAAATTGATGAATGTAACTGATGATCTAGTGTTGGACTATTGTGGAGGACTAACTGATCTGTAAAGTTCTGTGTCTCCCCAGGTTGGAGAAGATGCAACCACGGCACAGCCAAATCAAGCTCATGGTTTGTGTCCAGGAGACTGGGTCGTGGGAGAAAAGCACACAAGGTGACAAGTACCTGAAATCCTGAATCTTCTTTTTCCGCTGGAACAGATGCTTATTCCTCCAACCCCACTCCTAGATACCAACGTCACATGGACTTCAGCATCCAAGAGGGGGGAAAGGGGAGTGGGAGTAAAGAGAAACACACTACGTCTACTTCTACTGCTCGGGACAGTTCTTCTCTTTGTCTTCTTTTTTCTGTCTTTTCTCCCTAAAATACAGAATGCACTAAAAACCTCTTCTTATACTCTAAACTAATTATTCCTTATACTTCTATTGGGATACCTGTCCTTGCAGTGTGGCTAGCTTTTCTCTTATGCTGTTGGATTATGTAGTCTTTGGTTATCTTCAAAGATGTTTGCTCTATAAATACAAAATACACTCGTATTTATGCTCTCTGACAATTCCAAAGTCTCCCTTAGTAACCCAGGTTACCTTAAACACCCTTGTGTAACTATTCTGTCTTCTTGTCTCACATAGGTTGACTTGTCTTGTATACTTGAAGCTGAATATTCCTGGAAATCCTCCTTAGAGATGGTAGGTATTTTATATATATATATATATATATATATATATATATATATATATATATTTATATATATATATATAACCACACATACTTGACGACTTGAATTATTTATTCATCTTTTCAGATTCTAGGTACTTAGTCCCTGTCTTCTTCTTTCCTTTACAGAACTGGATACTACAATAATCCTGAAAACGATTCTTGCTTTAACTTAATCTTTTCTCGAGAGGCTAAATTGTCTTTATGTCTCAGAATTGCTCAAACTCTTAATGCTGCAGAACAAATGTCTTAATATAACTAATGAAGAATCTTCTCCTCACTAGCCACCTTCGTTGGGTTCAAACTCGAACACAATAAACAAAAATCCGGCACTTACCGCAGCCGCTGTAATTGTACAGCACACTGTGTTTCCAAAAGGCTCACAAACTCAAATAGAGGTTTAAACCATACCTCCAACCAAAACAAGAACAGAAACAGCCAGACGCGACAGTCTCTGCCAAATCTTCAGTTGAAGTGCGCAGTTCCTCAAAACTGGAACAGCGAACTCAACCGAAGATCGTCGCGAGGCTGAACAACGAGAACTGTTGTCTAAATGGAAAGAGCGGCGGCCATCTTGGAATTCCGCTCGAGAAATGTCTTTATTTTCTTATTCAGCAAAGCTGAATAACGATGCACCTTATGTATCTTTTGCCCCAATTTACGATCTTGCCTGATTTTGGCCAATGCAAATTGGAATTTAGTGCTTAACAGGGGATTCATTTGTGCAGTCCTGACAGTGCCCCCCACCAAAACTCCTCCCAACCTCTCTTTTGGCTTATTTGGGTGTCTCTTGTGAAATTCCTGAATTAATCTAGGAGCTGTCAAATTGGACTTAGGCTCCCAAGTTCTTTCTTCAGGACCGTAACCTTTCCAGTCGACTAGATAATAACATTTCTTTCCCTTGAATTTGAAATCAATTATTCTCTGAACTTCGAATTCTTCTTCTGACTGAATTTGAATTGTCTGAGGAGGATCTTTCTTTCTCACATCTGGCGGACTCTTCCTAATAAGAGAGACATGAAAAACTGAATGTACCTTTAGTCTCTTGGGTAGAAGTAGCTGCACACTGACTGGATTTATCATTTTCACTACCTCAAAAGGACCAATGAATCAAGGCAGAAACTTGCGACTTCCCTTAATACGTAAATTTCATGTGAAGAGACAAACCCTTTCTCCAGAATCATAGATGGGACTTAAACGCCGTTTCTTATCTGCTTGTTTCTTATAGGATGCCTTTGCCTTAATCAGATTCTCAGTTGCCTGCTTATAAACCCTTTTTAAATGCTGCACTACTTCCTCAACAGCTGGAACCTCACTATCCTGCCTTCCTACATAAGTGTTTGGGTGTCTGCCTGAATTCAAGAAAAAGAGGGTGTAACCAGTACTAGAGTGCTTAGCATTATTATAAGCAAATTCTGCTGCCCAAATTATATCTGGCCACTCTCCTTCATGATCCATCAAGAATAACCGTAAGTATTGTTCCAATTCCTGATTACCTCTCTCAGTTTGACCATCCGTTTCAGGGAGAAAACTGGAGGACAAACGAGAGTCAATATCCAATCTCTTTAAAAATGACCTCCAAAAGTGTGAAACAAATTGAGAGCCCGATCAGAAATGACCACTTTTGGAATTCCATTCAACCTAACCACATGTTGTGTGAACAGAGAAGCCAATTGAGTAGCATTAGGAATGGACTTCAATGGGACAAAATGACTCATCTTAGAAAAATGATCCACTACCACCCAAAATGACTGAGAAACCATGGCTGGAAGGCAGTTCCACAATGAAATCTATGGAAACCGTATGCCAAGGGCTAGGAGCTGGAAGCAACGGATGAAGTAAACCTTGTGGGGCCATTCTAACTGACTTTCCCTTGAAACACTGTTCACATGAGGCCACATATTGTCCCACCTGAGCATCCATGGACGGCCACCAAAAATCACGTTGTACTAATTCCAAGGTCTTCTTGATTCCTTTATGACCTGCCAAAAGATCATCATGAGAATGTTGAATGATCATAGTTTGAATCTCGTTGTTGGGAATAAAAAGTTTCCCTTGAAAATATGGTCGGCCATCTTTGACTTCTCGGTTATCACCTAGTTTAACCCATTCTTCAAGATTGAATGAAACCAACTCCTGATCCAAACGATTTTCTAATTCAGGGAATAATATCACTCCAATGATCCTCCCTCTAGGAATGATCAACTCCTCTTTCTGTACGGGAGAGTCTTCATCTGTTACCAATCGAGATAAGGCATCAGCCTTGCCATTGGCAGAACCAGGTTTATAAGTCAAAACAAAGTTGTAGTCAGCAAAAAATTAAGACCAGCGCAACTGCCTTGGGGTCAAAGTTCGGACAGACTTTAAAAATTGCAGATTCCGGTGATCGGTATACACTGTCACTTCATGTCGTGCCCCCAACAAGTAATGTCTCCATTCCCGAAAGGCATCCTTGACTGCCAATAGTTCCTTATCAGCAATGGAGTAAATCAATTCAGCAGGAGTTAACTTACGAGAACGATAGGCAACTGGATGAAGTTGACCGTTTATCTTATTTCTCTGAGATAAAATTTCACCAATGGCCAAATTTGAAGCATCCGCTTCGACAGAGAAGGGTCTTTCCTGGATCTGGATGCATCAACACTGGAGCTGTGGTAAAAGCATTCTTCAATTCACCAAAAACCCTTTCTGTGTGCTCGGTCCACTCAAATTTAACTCCTTTCTTTAATAGTCAAGTTAAAGGAGCCACTTTCTCAGAAAAGTTTTCAATGAAGCGTCGGTAGAAATTGGCAAATCCAATAAAACTCTGCACCTGTTTAACATTCTTTGGAGAAGACCACTCTCTGATTGTTGTTACTTTAGAATCATCCATGGAAACTCCCTCTGGGGAAAGTACAAATCCCAAAAATTCCACATGATCAGAATTGAAAACACACTTTTCCAGCTTGACATACAATTGATGTTCCAACAGTTTCTTCAGAATGCTTCGCACATGCTGAATATGTTCCTGTACAGTTTCAGAAAAAATGAGAATATCATCTATATAAACGACTGCAAATCGATCTAAACACTCTCTCAGAACGTCGTTTACAAAATGCTGGAAAGCAGCAGGAGCATTGCAAAGACCGAATGGCATTACTTGGTATTCAAACAGACCCATCCTAGTTCGAAATGCGGTCTTCCATTCGTCCCCTTCAGCCATTCGAACCAAATGATAAGCTCCTCTCAAATCCAGTTTTGAATACACTCGGGCTCCTTTTACTTGATCTAACAACTCAGGGATTAGAGGCAATGGATATCTATTCTTCTTAGTGACTGAGTTCAGAGCTCGATAGTCAATACACGTTCTTAAACTTCCATCCTCTGGAATGAAGAAAAGTGGGGAAGAAACTGGCAACTGGGAAGGACGAATAAACCCATTAGCCAAATATTGCTCGAGATACTCCTTGAGATATTGATTTTCCTTTTCAGAGAGAGCATTAATTCGACTGCAAGGCAGGGAGGCCCCGGGTTCCAATTTAATCTTACAGTCGTAATCACGATGAGGGGGCAATTTATTAGCCTCTCTCTCATCAAATACGGCAGCCAAATCCATATACTCTTCAGGAATCTTATGTGTAGTCAAAAGGCAGACTGACTTTGCTTGACTGGCTAAATGATGTGATGAAGAAACTGGAGCACATTCCGGTTTTGCATGACGACAATGATTCTGACAATATTCGGAATTCATCTCAATAGTTCTCCTTGACCAATCTATAAACGGATTATGCTCAGTAAGCCAGGGTAAACCTAAAATGAGATGAAATTGCGTAGCATCAATGAGACTAAATCTCAACGTGCTAACATGTTCAACTGAACCAGTTAATCTGATGGTCTCTGTATCGTGGACTATGGGACCAGATGACAAATTGGTTCCATCAACAGAGCGAACAGCTTCTGGCCTTTCCTTCTTGACAAATTGTATCCCCAACATTTTCGCAAATCCAATGTCACAAAAATTTCCAGTGGCGCGGGAATCAATCATCACAGAAATATCCCCAAATCGAACATTTCCAAATTCAACAACACTGGCAACTATTAAATGCAGAGTAGCAGATTGTAGAGTATTAGCCACCAACTGTGGACCTGGAGTTGACTCTTCTTCAGCTCCCACCAGGGCAACTCCCTTTACTGGTGGAGCATGTATTTTACTGGCAACTGATGTTTTGGTTTCTTGGAACAATCCTACAAAAAGTGCCCAGAATCTCCACAATACATACACAACTTGCCCAATCGCCTTCGCTCTCTCTCCTCCTTAGACAGCGGTCCTCTCACAGAGCCAATTTGCATAGGTTCTTCTTCAGGATGTATTTCCTCAGTCTTGAGATTTTCGGATTTAAATCTATCAAAACGAGGAGTATAAGACTTATACTCTCTTCGTCGTTCGCCTCTTCTCTCACTCTGACGCTGATCAATCTGTTAAACTAAATCTAATAATTGAAAAACCTCCGTTGGCCATTTGGGAATTTGCGCCAAACCATCCTTGAGTTCATCCTTTAACCCTCGATAAAAAATGAAGGCACGCTTAGCTTCAGGCCAGTTGGTTTCCACAATGAGCTCATTAATTTGGGCAAGATACGCAACCAATTCTCTATTCCCCTGTTTTAAATCTAAAAGTTCGTTGTCTGTGCTTTGAGAGATGGATCTCCTGTCGCAAAAATTCCTTCTTGAACTCCTCAAAATCATACAAAATTGAATCATTGTTATTAACAATTAATAATGACCAAGCAGCCGCATCTCCGCTCAGGTAGGACAACATGGAGGCCCCCTTCGACTGATTCTCCTTAAAATTACAGGCTTGCAGAGATAATGTAATGAACATTGTGTGAGGAATGTCTGAGCTTTCTGCGGATCCCCACTAAATCTTTCTGGAGCAGCCAAAGGAATGGAGGGAGACATAGCATGAATTACCTGAGTGGTCAATTCTGAAGTGGGTGGGGCAAAGGTTTGTGGTTTATGATCCTTATTACCCACTAAAGTAGCCACAGATAAATCATCCAGCCTTTTCCTAAGAAACTGTGTCTCCTGACTTGATCTCATGACCTCTTCTCTAAGAGTCTTATTTTCTGACAAGGCATTCCCTAATTGAGTCTGAATCCCATCTAATACTGAAGCTAAGGTCTTTAAATCTATTCCTTCAGCCATCCTGCTCGAGCGGAATATTCAGGAATTTTTTGGGCACTTCAATCTGTCAAGTACCTGAAATCCTGAATCTTCTTTTTCCGCTGGAACAGATGCTTATTCCTCCAACCCCACTCCTAGATACCAACGTCACATGGACTTTAGCATCCAAGAGGGGGGAAAGGGGAGTGGGAGTAAAGAGAAACACACCACATCTACTTCTACTGCTCGGGACAGTTCTTCTCTTCGTCTTCTTTTTTCTGTCTTTTCTCCCTAAAATACAGAATGCACTAAAAACCTCCTCTTATACTCTAAACAAATTATTCCTTACACTTCTATTTTGATACCTGTCCTTGCAGTGTGGCTAGCTTTTCTCTTATGCTGTTGGATTATGTAGTCTTTGGTTATCTTCAAAGATGTTTGCTCTATAAATACAAAATACACTGTTATGTATGCTCTCTGACAATTCCCAAGTCTCCCTTAGTAACCCAGGTTACCTTAAACACCCTTGTGTAACTATTCTGTCTTCTTGTCTCACATAGGTTGACTTGTCTTGTATACTTGAAGTTGAATATTCCTGGAAATCTTCCTTGGAGATGGTAGGTATTTGTATATATATATATATATATATATAACCACACATACTTGACGACTTGAATTATTTATTCCTCTTTTCAGATTCTAGGTACTTATTCCCTGTCTTCTTCTTTCCTTTACAGAACTGGATACTACAATAATCCTGAAAACGATTCTTGCTCTCACTTAATCTTTTCTCGAGAGGCTGAATTGTCTTTATGTCTCAGAATTGCTCGAACTCTTAATGCTGCAGAACAAATGGCTTAATATAACTAATGAAGAATCTTCTCCTCACTAGCCACCTTCGTTGGGTTTAAACTCAAACACAATAAACAAAAATTCGGCACTTACCGCAGCTGCGGTAATTGTACAGCACACTGTGTTCCCAAAAGGCTCACAAACTCAAATAGAGGTTTAAACCATACCTCCGACCAAAACAAGAACAGAAACAGCCAGACGCGACAGTCTCTGCCAAATCTTCAGTTGAAGTGCGCAGTTCCTCAAAACTGGAACTCAACCGAAGATCGTCGCGAGGCTGAACAACTAGAACTGTTGTTTGAATGGAAAGAGCGGCGACCATCTTGGAATTCCGCTCGAGAAATGTCTTTATTTTCTTATTCAGCAAACCCTATGTATCTTTTGCCCCAATTTACGATCTTTCAGAAAAGGGGGTGGTGATGAACAGAGTGTCTGAATTAAGCAGACCACTCTTACCCAGTCCAAAGATCAGGGCTTGATCCAACTCCGTTATTTATCTCACTGCACCATCCCAGCTCAGAACCTGGCTATATGCAAATCTGTCTTTCCCTGGCCCAGTGCATCATGGGAACAGGGCAGACTAAACTACCAAGCCAATTCTTCACCAGAAAGGAGACAAGCTACCGGGGACCGGTTTCTAGCATTTCAGCCGTCTTCGGCCCAGCTTGCTTGAATCCTGATGGTGCAGTGAGAAAGGGACTCATGTCTGAGTATACCCTGCCACACCTATAGTGGCCAAAAACGATTCAGAAAAGGGGGTGGTGATGAACAGAGTGTCTGAATTAAGCAGACCACTCTTACCCAGTCCAAAGATCAGGGCTTGATCCATCACCGTTATTTATCTCACTGCACCATCCCAGCTCAGAACCTGGCTATATGCAAATCAGTCTGTCCCTGGCCCAGTGCATCATGGGAACAGGGCAGACTAAACTACCAAGCCAATTCTTCACCAGAAAGGAGACAAGCTACCGGGGACCGGTTTCTGGCATTTCAGCCATCTTCGGCCCGGCTTGCTTGAATCCTGATGGTGCAGTGAGAAAGGGACTCATGTCTGAGTATACCCTGCCACACCTATAGTGGCCAAAAACGATTCAGAAAAGGGGGTGGTGATGAACAGAGTGTCTGAATTAAGCAGACCACTCTTACCCAGTCCAAAGATCAGGGCTTGATCTATCACCGTTATTTATCTCACTTCATCATCCCAGCTCAGAACCTGGCTATATGCAAATCAGTCTGTCCCTGGCCCAGTGCATCATGGGAACAGGGCAGACTAAACTACCAAGCCAATTCTTCACCAGAAAGGAGACAAGCTACCGGGGACCGGTTTCTGGCATTTCAGCCGTCTTCGGCCCGGCTTTCTTGAATCCTGATGGTGCAGTGAGAAAGGGACTCATGACTGAGTATACCCTGCCACACCTATAGTGGCCAAAAACGATTCAGAAAAAGGGGTGGTGATGAAGAGAGTGTCTAAATTAAGCAGACCACTCTTACCCAGTCCAAAGATCAGGGCTTGATCCATCACCGTTATTTATCTCACTGCACCATCCCAGCTCAGAACCTGGCTATATGCAAATCAGTCTGTCCCTGGCCCAGTGCATCATGGGAACAGGGCAGACTAAACTACCAAGCCAATTCTTCACCAGAAAGGAGACAAGCTACCGGGGACCGGTTTCTGGCATTTCAGCCGTCTTCGGCCCGGCTTGCTTGAATCCTGATGGTGCAGTGAGAAAGGGACTCATGTCTGAGTATACCCTGCCACACCTATAGTGGCCAAAACAATTCAGAAAAGGGGGTGGTGATGAACAGAGTGTCTGAATTAAGCAGACCACTCTTACCCAGTCCAAAGATCAGGGCTTGATCCATCACCGTTATTAATCTCACTGCACCATCCCAGCTCTGAACCTGGCTATATGCAAATCAGTCTGTCCCTGGCCCAGTGCATCATGGGAACATGGCAGACTAAACTACCAAGCCAATTCTTCACCAGAAAGGAGACAAGCTACCGGGGACCGGTTTCTGGCATTTCAGCCGTCTTCGGCCCGGCTTGCTTGAATCCTGATGGTGCAGTGAGAAAGGGACTCATGTCTGAGTATACCCTGCCACACCTATAGTGGCCAAAAACGATTCAGAAAAGGGGGTGGTGATGAACAGAGTGTCTGAATTAAGCAGACCACTCTTACCCAGTCCAAAGATCAGGGCTTGATCCATCACCGTTACGGTGTTGGATCTAGCCCTGATCTCTTGACTGGGTGAGAGTATTCTGCTTAATTCAGAAACTCTGTCCATCACCACCCCTTGTTGTTTAAATATTTTGTCCACCATAAGCGTGGAAGGGTATACTCAGATGTGAGTCCCTTGCTCATTGCACATCAGGATTCAAGCAAGCCGGGCCGAAGACGGCTGTAATGCCAGAAACCGGTCCCCGGAAGCTTGTTTCCTTCCCAGTGAAAGAATTGGCTTTGTAGTTTGGTTTGCCCTGTTCCCATCATGCACTGGGACAGGAACAGACTAATTTGCATATAGCCAGGTTCTGAGCTGGGATGGTGAAGTGAGCTATAAAACGGTGTTGGATCTAGCCCTGATCTCTTGACTGGGTGAGAGTATTCTGCTTAATTCAGAAACTCTGTCAATCATCACCCCTTGTTGTTTAATTATTTTGTCCACCATAAGCGTGGAAGGGTATACTCAGATGTGAGTCCCTTGCTCATTGCACCATCAGGATTCAAGCAAGCCGGGCCGAAGACGGCTGTAATGCCAGAAACCGGTTCCCGGAAGCTTGTTTCCTTCCCAGTGAAAGAATTGGCTTTGTAGTTCGGTTTGCCCTGTTCCCATCATGCACTGGGACAGGAACAGACTAATTTGCATATAGCCAGGTTCTGAGCTGGGATGGTGCAGTGAGCTAAAAAACGGTGTTGGATCTAGCCCTGATCTCTTGACTGGGTGAGAGTATTCTGCTTAATTCAGAAACTCTGTCCATCACCACCCCTTGTTGTTTAATTATTTTGTCCACCATAAGCGTGGAAGGGTATACTCAGATGTGAGTCCCTTGCTCATTGCACCATCAGGATTCAAGCAAGCCGGGCCGAAGACGGCTGTAATGCCAAAAACCGGTCCCCGGAAGCTTGTTTCCTTCCCAGTGAAAGAATTGGCTTTGTAGTTTGGTTTGCCCTGTTCCCATCATGCACTGGGACAGGAACAGACTAATTTGCTTATAGCCAGGTTCTGAGCTGGGATGGTGCAGTGAGCTAAAAAACGGTGTTGGATCTAGCCCTGATCTCTTGACTGGGTGAGAGTATTCTGCTTAATTCAGAAACTCTGTCCATCACCACCCCTTGTTGTTTAACCAATTTACGATCTTGCCTGATTTTGGCCAATGCAAACTGGAATTTAGTGCTTAACAGGGTTTTTATTTGTGCAGTCCTGACACAAGGAAATCATGATTAGAACCCAAGTGGAAAGGACCTCATCAAGTTATATTGGTCACGACAACAGCAGTGAAGTGTGCTGACTTGCAAAAATGGATCAATGCCAAGTCCACCTGAATGACAAGAGCAGCAACCGGTAGAACAAAGAGAAGAACCAGAAGCTGAATGTTGTGAAGTCGAAGAAATCAGAGAAACCGACTTCTAAAGAACGCATCAATGATGAGCAACCAAGTACAAGTCAAGTAGGGTGGGCACCAGTTACGGGGTCTCCTGAGACTGCTGGAGAAACCGAGGAAGAGCAAGAGATTGAAAGACCAGAACAAATTGAAACAGAAAATCCAGATCAGGCTCAATCAAAAGAAGATAAACGAAAGACTGGCAGGTTCAGAACAAATTCAGTCAACAGAAGAACCTACTACGGAAAATCCAGATAAAGCTCAATTAGAGTTATCAAGACAAGGACTGAAAGATCAAGAACAAATCCAACCAACAGAAAGTAAGAGATCAGAAAGTCCAGAACAAGCTCAGCTAAAAGAAAGAGAAAACAAAAGAAGATTAGAAATAGGCGAGGAAGGTGAAAAGGTAGCACTCACCTGGACTTGCTGTTCTGCTGATCGACTTTGTTGTGCGAGGGAACCGCCTCACGCTGTCTGTCTCCTGCGCTGCCTGCCCAGTGTCAATGCTCAATTCTCTGCGCTCCGTGGTGCTGCCTCCCCTGGACTCGCTGGTGTGGGCGAGAGCTGCAGTCGGCACGCTCTGTCACACGCTCCCAGCGTGAGTCCATAGGGTTGAGGCCAGGGTGTAAAAACAGCACACTCAGCCCGGGGGACTGCGAGGACCAGAAATCCCAGCTTGGATCAGCTGGTTCCTCTTCCCCCAGGCGACACGCCCACGGACACGCCCACCGGCGAAGCAGGCACTTAACTTCGTGACACCCGCTTCGCGGGCGCCACTTACCTGGACTTGCTGTTCTGCTGATCGACTTTGTTGTGCGAGGGAACCGCCTCACGCTGTCTGTCTCCTGCGCTGCCTGCCCAGTGTCAACGCTCAATTCTCTGCGCTCCGTGGTGCTGCCTCCCCTGGACTCGCTGGTGTGAGCGAGAGCTGCAGTCGGCACGCTCTGTCACACGCTCCCAGCGTGAGTCCATAGGGTTGAGGCCAGGGTGTAAAAACAGCACACTCAGCCCGGGGGACTGCGAGGACCAGAAATCCCAGCTTGGATCAGCTGGTTCCTCTTCCCCTAGGCGACACGCCCACGGACACGCCCACCGGCGAAACGTATATATAACACCTAGGTCCCCGCGACGCGGGACGTGCGAGGGACCAAGCGCGGAGCTAAGCCCGGGCAAAGGGCGGGCCGTCTGTGGCCGTCCGGGGACGACCGAGGACGGGACGGGCCACCCCACTTACATCTTATTTAGGAGTACAGGTCTATTGGACTATTTGGAATTAACTTCCTATGATGGCCTTAAAAAAACTTCGTTCGCGAACAATTTATATGAAGCGCATGGGTACTGATGCAGCTGTCAGAAAATCTGCTGACAAATCAATGAAACCAGGACAAATTTCCTGTACTCCGGCAATAACTAAATATTTCTCCACCCTCTCTGTAAAAAATCACTCATTTCTCCTTACATCAGAAGAAGAAAAAAAGCTAAATCTTTCAATTAACAAATCCGAACATCAGTTGCTGTTACACTCTGAACTAAGCAACTATAACCAAGGATCATCAAACACAGAGAATAACCTGGCAAAGATCTCCCTCTCGAAAGAGTTTCATAAATCAATCTTAGAGATGTCTCAAATAACACCCATAAAACACCAGGATAACGAACTAGCTTTGGAGGTCTCTGCAAGTAATATTACGAAGATCGAAGAACAAAAATCAGTAACTCCGCTAAGACAAAACCAGCCACTTACCAGTTCCCCAGAAAAATCACCCAAACTGTATATTAATCAAACTAATCTCACTGACCCCCACTTTTCTAATTTAACTCCGGTAGTCACTGTTTCACCCCTGTCAAAAGCACTTTTCTCCCTACAGGACATTCTGGAATCAGTTCTCACCCACCTTGGTCAAATTTTAACTAATTCCGATGACACCCTGGATGTCCAAATAGGTATTCTCAAGTTCTTGGTGGAAGAAAAAAAGAAAAAAGAACTTTCTAATGATACATCTGATAAACCTGTAACGGCCAACCTATTACAATCTGAAGATGGCTGCAAAAAAGGAACAAGGTCTCTAAAAACGCAAGACGCAAATACACAAACATCAGATGTGATAATAATTGAGACTAAAACTAAGGAAATAAGAAAAAAGAAAAAAACTCCTATAACCTACTCTCTCAAGAAACTGTTCAGAGAAGAAAATGAAACCATCACCGAAAATAACATCAAACACTATCCCATTTTTTCTAACAAAGAAATCGATAAAGGTCCAGGTCTGATAGCTCTTGACAATAAAGTAGATTCAACGAAAGTTATCAATGTACAGGAATCAAAACAGACGGGAAAGACCATAAATAACAAAGACCAGGAAGAAAAAATGGGAAAGAAAAAGAGAAGAAGACCTCTGAGAAGAATTCAAAAGAAAAAAGGGAATAAACTCAAATTTCAAAAACATTTTTTCACAAACTTAGTGAACTCCCCAGCGACTCAAATAACACCACTGGTGAAACCTCTGAACCCAAAAGCAGAAGAATACTGTCCGACCTCAGTAAAAAGACTAACAGGGCAAAAAACCAAGGATACAAAAGAACTACAAGAAAATAAAACATGGCAGTGGGATGGAAATCAATCAAAACATTTAACAATAGAAGAACTTTTTCCCACTGACAATATGCCGCTCAATCGTGGTAGAATAATTAATCTATTACAAGAAATACCATCCCTGAACTCCCTGACAAGTAAAGAAATTGACCTAGTACGCTTCCCGAAAAAAGAAAATGACAAATTAGTACAAGTGTCATTCTTTTCTCCAGTTCTTCCTGGAATAATTATAAGAGAGAAGGAAATTCTACACAAGAATGGCTATGATGTAATCTCAATACCAGAACTCAAAACCAATTTACAAAATAAAACTGTAATTAGACAAACTCATACTAATAATAACTTCAGTTCAGAATGGGTAGAATCTGCATCAAACAATATGAGAAAAGATATACTAAAAATACAAGTAATGCATGGCGAAAGGTCGGTATGGTCCCGGGACACTAATCCAAATGATAAAGAGAACACCCTAAAATCTTGGGCGTGGTTATCAGAAGCCTTAAACAGTAAACAAATGGATAAACCACAACAACATCAGGTTTAGCAAAGGTTTGAAGCTTTCGTCATGGAATCTGGCCGGGAAAGCCACCAACAAAATGAAAGATGCAACTAAAGATCATCCAGATATTCTTGCCCTGCAGGAAACATGGTCAACCACTCCCTTCACACAAAAAGGATATTATGTCTATGAAACCTCAGCAAAAAAATCCAAAAGGGGTCATGCGAAAGGAGGTATGGCAATGCTGCTGAAAGAAGATTATTCTTGGTCACAAGAAATAATTGAAACATATTCACATAACCTGCAATGTATCAAAGTACAATTTAAATCACAATCATCAGATATCCACAAGAAAATACTACTTTTTAATATTTACGCTCCACCAAGTAAAAAATATGACCCTTTATTTGACCACCTATTAGAGACCATAACTAACATCCTTGAAGATCAACATCATCTGCCATACATCATTATGGGCGACTTAAACGCTAAAATCTCAAACAGTGAAATAAAGAAATGGTCTTTATTATTTAAGGAGGAATCTCTGGAAATATCACTCCCACAATTTCCAAAAGGAGCAAAGTCGGATAAAAGAGGAAGCTCATTATTATCATTCCTTCCAAGTATAAATGGGATAATATTAAATGGAAATACCAATGGAGATAAGCCAGCTTCATATACCAGGCGGGGAAATGGAGTCCCCTCTATTCTTGATTACTTCATATGTGGGAATGAAGAAAAGGAACAAATCACTCAACTGTCCATTAAATTTAATGAGGAAAGTGATCATGCACTCCTATGTTTAACAACACTCTGGACGGCACAAACTACTTTCCAGAATGAGCCAATATTCTATAAACCCAAAATGGAAGTAAACACAGTCCAGCGTCGGATTTACTGGGGTGCGGAAAATTTGGACTATCTGAATGTACTAATATCACAAACTCAATTGTTAACTGCCATCTACTCAGATGACCCCATAAAGAACTATGAAATTATAATGAATGAACTTAAACACGCCATACAAAGTAAATTAAAACAGGACAGACCAACACAAAGAAAATGCGTCAGCAGGAACAAAAATTGCAATCAGCCAACTATAAAAAAACTCAATAGGTTGATTCGAGCCCAGTACTTGAGTTACTCGTCAGTAAATAAAGTGGAAATAAACAGACTAAAGAATCAAATACGAAGACAAAGGGCTAAACAGGAAAAATTGAAGCAGGACCTTAATTGGATTGACATCCAACTAGCAGCCAAGCAATGCAATCAACGTAAATATTGGTCTTTGATAGCGAAGATGACAGGAACCAAAAAGAAGTTAGAAACAATCCCTGTCTCAGAGGAAAACTGGGGTATATTCTTAGGTGATCTATACAAACCCAATCTGAACATAATGGTGAGAAAGGACATTGAACAAGATATGGTAAACAAAGACATTAAACTCACCAAGACCTCGGCATTGTCAATTGCCATGAACATCAAAAGGGCAAGAAGTACGGGCGCATCCGGCCCGATCAGATTCCTATCAAGGTTTATCAAACTGACCAAAAAGCATGGAGCCAGATGCTCTCGCCATTATTTAATTACATATTTGACTCTGGGAATATTCCAAACTCCTGGAAAGGAAGCATAATAATTCCAATATATAAAAAAGGAAAAAGGAGTACAGCTGGAAACTATAGACAAATAGCTCTAATGGATGCTGGCGGTAAGATCTTTGCTGCAGAAATACTGGACCGGCTGAAATCTTGGGCATTTTTGCTGGGACTAATTCCCATGTTTCAGGCTGGGTTCCGACCGAATCATTCAGTTACGGACAATATAGCTACCTTTCAAACCATACTAGAAAAATACGTAACTGGAAAATCTCAACCAATATATGCAGCGTTTATAGATTACTCCACTGCCTTTGATAGGGTGGATAGACCGACCCTATGGATAAAATTGAGAAAGATGGGTATCCCGGAACCTCTATTACAACTAATTGTGAACCTGCATAGTAACACCTGGTGCCGAGTTCAAATGGGGAGTGATAGGGGCTTGTCGAAGATAATACGAACATCCAATGGCTTAAAACAAGGGTGTCTTTTGGCCCCGATTTTATTCTCTCTATATCTGAGCGACCTTCCATCGCATCTACAACAAGGGCTATGCACTCCACCGAAAATTGCCGCTCAGCGCATACATGCTTTGCTGTATGCGGACGATATAGTCATGTTCGATCTAACACCTTTTGGACTTCAAAGTCTTCTAGATATCTTATACAACTACTCTAAAGATCATTTTTTAATTCCAAATATAAGTAAAACTAAAGTAGTTGCATTTTCAAAAAAGAAAAAAGGTGTGAAGTACCAATGGAAACTGGGAGGAGAGACTGTTGAAGGTGAGCCCATAATTCTATCGATGCCCAGGCTGCTGGCGCAAACCGCCTCTTAGTTCCCATTCTGAATAGTTACCAAAATAAAGAGACGGGCGCTGGGAGCAGGAATCAAGAACGGAGTTTATTTCTCATGAGGAGAGCCAGTCATTTCGGACACGAAACACAGTGTCTTTCGGGAGGTGCTCTAACAAGTGAGCGTGAGACTCCGGCTTTTATACATTTGCAGAACATTTGATGATACAATCAGGTCAGTGTGTCGCAAAAGGAAAACATTCCTATAATCCTCGTGATGATCCTACTCCACATACATTCACAATGGGGACCCTTGACCTGCTGATAAGAGGGGAGGGCAATCATGCAGCTGAGTGTGTCGTAGGATGTGTGCGCCTGATCATGGCCCAGGGGGTGGGGTGGCTAGGCATACAATAAGGGCAGTAAATGGTATCTCCTGGCTTAGGCGATGGCCTCGGACATGTGTGGTCAGCCGAACTCGGGGGAAGGGGTCATCAAAGGAGTGGTATTCATGCCTGCGTGGACAATCGAGCGCGGAGGGAGGGCTCGTCAATAGAGGGGCATTCATGGAAGGGAAGGAGGTGCTGGTCAGGCGCGGCCATGACTCTCAAGGACAGGGCTCTGCGGAAGAAGAGGGTTTATGGCTTGCTCATATGAGGAGAAGGAGGGGGGGGTCAGGGTGCATGCGGGGCCAGAGTCGCGCAGAGAGAGAGAGAGAGAGAGAGAGAGAGAGGGAGAGATCTTATGACCTGTATATGAGAGAACAGGGGCAGTCAGATACAACTGGGGGGCTATGTCAGCTGAGGCGAAGGGTGCCTCTTCAAGAGGAAAAATGGGGGGGGGGGTGTCTGGGTCAAGCAGGAGGGTTGCCTTTCATGGCAGGGTCGCGCAGAGTGCCGGGTTTCATGGTCTATGCATGTGAGAGTGGGAGAGGGGGGGGGTGTGCTCAAATGCGCGCAGGAGGGAAGCCAGTGATTCTAATGAGTGGGCAAGAGGCCAAGGTGCCTAAAATGGCTATCATGTACACATGGGTACAGGCCTTTGCGGGCTGAGGGATGCAGTCAATGCTTTACATTATTTCACGGTGCGTGCAGGGAGGGGAGTGGGAAAAGGGAAATGAACGTTGCCTATGTACATCAATACTTCTTATTTTCTACAGTCGCCCCTTTTTACATAGCAAAGTTCATTTTTGCAGTCGATGAAGGTACATATAAACAGGTGCGATCGAAGAATTTGCATTTGTCAATACTAACATATGTCATATAATCATAGACAGTCGATGTATTTGGCAGAACGCAGCACATAGGGGATGGCATTTGTCGAGTTCCTATCATTTCAAATCACTACATAGCATAAATGTTTCTGACTTAAAAAATGTGACCAATGAACATTTTGACCAAGTAGTCAAGGGAGGAATTCAGTTCAATACGCAAGATCTCTTCGTCACAGTGTCTTTTATCAGTGAGCCATCACTGGTAGGCTCTAGTCCGTGTCCTTTCGTTGGCGCTGTTGAGCACCCGCGGTGGAGCTATAGGTCCAGCTCGGTTCTATCCTTACGCGTTGCAGGGTGCGGTCAGTCCTCTGCTGTTAGACCACAGTCCTGTTCCCTAACCAATTCTTTGAGTGGCGCCTTAAGCTTGGCACCTATATTTCCGTGGTGTAACCCCATTTCCATCTAGATGCCGTTCTTCCTTTCAGCAGAGAGTCGCATGGAAAAGAGGGTGTGCTGTTTCGTTAGTCGATGGGAGTGAGAGGGCGGAGTGGGGGCAGATTTTCCCGGGACACACCAAAGGGACCAAGGGAGCAATGGGTAACAAGCAAGCAGGCCCATCAATCGGGCTTGAAAAGAGGGACGGAGGCTCCAGGCACACGTGGGTTGGCGGACAGAGAGCTTCAGGACAGCCCTTCATTCTTTCTTTTATCGCCTTTGAGAGTGCTGCCTCGTCCCGTTTCTTGTTGTCCTGCGGCTCCACCTTTGGTTGAGGTCGCATGTGTCTCATGATCTGCAGCCACGCTGTGCGTCACATCCGGCCCTTCTCCTCCGGTAATTGAGTATCTTTAAATGGGTAAAAACAAGTTTTAGAGAACTGGCAGGAGAAGAGATTTTTACATATGAATTCCACTCGCAATCCTAGCACCTGGCGTTATGCTCATTGGTCATAGTCAGAAGTCTATTACCATGAAGTAAGTAGGTGGGTATTTCTACTGCGTTCGCACCAAGTCTAATCGGCGTTCGTTCATGACATATATGGACAGAGGTCGGACTCTTATTACCTGCGTATTTCAACAAAAACCCCAAGATTGACAACATTCAGGAGAGACTCGTCCTTCTAATTCGAGCCTTAACAGTCTTACATTTCCCTTTAGAGCTGGCTAACTCTTTAAAACAAAGCGGGGGTGCAATCATTGAAAGACAGAGTCAAACATGTTTTTCTCGAGGGGCGGCAGTTACTCATGGTCATCATATATATATATATATGTCGGGGACAGTAGCTGGGGTCGATCAAGTGGGGCGGGGACGCTTCGGGCATTCATGCTTGGGTGCAAAGGGGTGGGGCAATCTGGGCATTGGGGGTCGATCTGGACCTTGGCGCTTGTCTCTAACAATAAAAATTAGGATGCCATTGACATATAGTTCCCCTACAAAAAAGGCCAAATTGGGGGACCTCAGTCGTCTTACCTGTCCTTTCCTTCTCAGCCAATTCAAGTTCATTCATTTTGCGGAAAGGAGAGGCAGTAACATGGCGAGATACAGTCATTTTAGTTTCGGTCAATTTCGCTGAACACCTTCGTGTTCAATATGTATCGAATCAGACTGGTGCCTGTGGGGCACAAATTTTACCAAAAAGAGGGAGAGAAAATAGAGAGACTCTCCTAGAGAGTGAGAGTCGTCCGCAATCTAAACGAGCCATTCGGTACACGTATGACATGTAGAGAGAGAGAGAAAAAAGGGTGGAGAGAGATAGAGAGAGACGTGTACGAAAATAGGTCATTTAGTGCGCTCACAACACAGAACAGCAAAGGTCGGGTAACATGCAGATATAGACAGAGGGGAGACATATATTCGTACGTTACATACACACAAACTCGGACAGGGAAGACAGCACATGTATTACACATATACAAGACATTCACAACAAGACAGAAAACAATTGTTAGTCTTACAACATCTGTTTTATATATCTTATCCTACGTATCTTTACTACCCTATTTATTTACGTGCTTAGCTCTTTCTGCCCTTCCCCCCTTTTCCTTCTCGTTTGTCACGCCTGCGAGCGTTCCCAATTACCAATACTCACACCTCGGTTGGTTGATCGGAAATTAACCTGGTCGTGCTAGTTACCCATGGTTGGATCTTAAACCATTTTTCTGTTCCCTCCTTTGGTGGGAAGTTCTCCAGGCTGAGGCAACGGCAAGTATTGATCGGAAAACAGTCGGACAGCTTGGCTATATCTGTAAGAGTGTGAGAAAGGGGGCAGTGCATTTTGAACATCGGCAACATTTCTAACTTCCTAGGCGGGTGGTGCCGTGGCAACCCTTACCCGTACAATTTTTCTTTGTCCTTTCCCTACCTAGTCAAAACGTCCAGTCATTTCATTTAACGCATCCTTTCTAGTCAATTTTGTTTTTGTCATTCAGTACTTGTCCAGTCTCTATGTCAGTCCATCCTCCCGTTGCTATGTTCTAAGGAGGAACAGTCATGTTTAAGTCTACGTCTTTTAAAAACTTTTATTTGTCCTAAGGACCATGCTCACATTCCCCTTCTCCCCCTCTCGTCGGCGGTTCGGTCGTCGTCCATCCATACATCAGCCAGTGTTCCGACGTGACCTGCAGAAGGGAGGAAAAAGAAGGGGTGGGGGGCAACATTCAAAACCTCATCAACGTGCAGTAATCCGGAAACGCTTTACCTACCACGTACTCGACCTATTTTCACGTAGTGCATTTCCCTACCATCACGGCGTTTAAGCCCAGATGGACCAGAAAGGTCAGACAGATAATCATTGACGATCTGTGCGACATGAGCTACTTGGTCGTAACCTCTTTTCATCGGGTACAAGGGTGGCGGTCAGGTGGCATTTCTGTGGTGTCGTTTTTAGGGCTTCTAAAGCACCTTTCCGGCTGCCTGTCACACATAGTGTGGTTGCTAAATATCGGGTCCTTTTTAACCTTTAGCCTTCATCATACTTTCTCGTTGCTCATAGTAGTAATTCATTCAAAACTCATTAATGCAATCCGCTACAACGATGCTTTCGTTTCCAAAATACCTTTAATAAAGAAGGTTGACACATAAATACAGGCCTACAACCCGGTGGGCTAGCCACAGAGCAGATTGGAACTGTACATGGGAAGAACGAAGCTGGTGGCAGTTCATTGCATAAAGTGCGGCAGTGCAATAAAATCATATTAAACTCTCCTACAGAGCAAGCATGATGCATGTCAGTAATTCATTTTTAATACATTCATAAATACATCATCCAATAATCATTCATTACCTTAAATTACACCAATTCATTTTCCAACTCATAATCAGTACCCACCCTTAAGTCAATTCATTGTCCAAGCACATACTCAATATCCTTCATATCTACTTTCATTATCCAAACGTTATATATATCGGGGTAAAAAGCTTGCGCAATCAGGATGCAACAAAGTTCATTAAAAACGTCACATTTCGCGTCAGCGCCATTTTGGGTGGGGTCAGGCAAGTTCTTAGCACAGTCAGAGTGTCTCTAGTCTCGCAAGGTTGGCCCAGAACTTTCCATTGGCAGTTCAGAAAGTCTCGTGCAATGTGGTTAACAGTCTAACAATATGGACCATGAGTCAAAGAGTGGGAAGGGCGGCAACAATTTTCCTACCGGGTCATTCTGGTGTTCCTCCGGAACTGAACAAGCCTGTGCCGTGGCGGCATCTTAGCCATTTCCGATCCGAGTCTGGTGCCGGCAGGAGTAGCACCGATGTCGTGGTTCCCAGTGAAGGGGGCGGGGGCACCCATGCAGAGGGTCGGGGGCCCCCCGGCTCTTATAGAATCTTCAAGGTCGAGGAGAGGCGATATGGAGCGTGTGCCCGTCCTGGGCAGAAGACCTCTTTTTGATGTTGACCCTTAAGCGAAGAGTGTTGGGGTGTCGCTGGAAGCCTCCACCTGGAGGGAGGTGGGGGAGGGTCGTTCGCGGCACCTCCCCCTTCCAGCGACCCCGCGCCGTTCCCCGGCTCCATCTTTTTCGACATTGGCGGTGCCAGCCATTGATGATGGGGGGGGTGGTCGGCGGCTGAGGCAAGACAGCCCCCCCCCTCCCTTTTTGACATGTGGCGGGACTATCTGATTCTCCAGGGAGCCCGAAGTGTGGCAGGACCGCCTGTACCTATGAAGGCGGCGGCAGGCGGCGAATTTGGCATCTGGCGGGACTACTTGATTTGCCGCCGTTCTTGCCTTGGCTTCGGCTCTGGACCAGCAGGCGATGGCATGCGGCGAATTTGAAATGTGGCGGGACTACTTGATTCGCCGCCGTTCTCGCCTTGGCGTCGGCCTTTGGCAAAAGCCGGATCGGGTGAGAGAGAGGGGTGGTCGGTGGCCGAGGCAAGACAGCCCCCTCTCTCCCCGCGGCCTGCAGGGCGGCAGAAGGGAGAAGACGGAGAGGTCCTTGTCATCCCTTTTGGACCGCCTGCCCAACATCGTCTCCTTCTGACCGTGGGCAGGCGAGTCCCTCGTGCCTCCAGGCCTCGCCTTCCGGATGGGCGTAACCGCGGACCTGTTGCACTTCGGGAGCTTCCGGAATGGGGGTAGGTACCTATTGAGTTGTTTCTATTTCATGTGACCGTTATTTGGGCGGGGCGGGCAATGAGGCAGACATGTTGGGAACAGGAACAGGCAGTGAAGCCTAGCTACCTCGTGGCTATGTTCTGATATCGAATCTTTTCGCCATTTTACATTTCTTATTACGAACTACTTCTAATGTTTCTTATTTTTGGTGAAGTCAAAAGCTCATCAGGGGGTTACTGACTTAGCCTGATTTCTTTTTATTTTTCTTTCTCTTCCTTAGCGTGTTTCGAGCTAAAGCTTTCTGTTAGTAGGGAACGGTGATCACTTCATATTTTTATGTGTCCTTTTCACTAGGGGGGTACGTTTGGACGGACCAGACGAGTCCCCTCCAATAAATGGTCCGGGGTGGAACGAGATTATCGATCAAAAGGGGAACATATATTCCTTCATTAGGGTATCATCCTGGACAGACCGAGCGATGTACTTCCACTTACTAGGGTAGCCTCCTGGACGGACCAGTCGGTCTATTTCTATTAAATGGCCCATGAGTAGAGAGCATATGTCCTCCATAAGAGTAGTCTCCTGGGCGGACCATGCGAGCTACCCCACAATCACCAACCAGTGGGGAGTGGGTAGGACTGACGAATTCACAAAGGGGCATAACCTACCCTTTTCTACTTGCAAAGACTAGACAGAGTGTTTCTATTTCACGTTGTTTGCAAATAGAAAATACCTCAAACGAAACAATTCCTGGAACAACAATGTCCAGGCAACCAACCAATCAGTGGGGAGAAAAACAGGCATGACGGATTACAACGGGGACAAATGTCTGCATTACCTGCCCTTCGCTATCCATAAAGGGAACAGAATATTCCTATTCATCTCTGTTTGTGGACAGGGAAGATCTCAAAGAGCAACAATCGATTATTAATCGACTTCAAACAATCAGTGGGGAGAAAAGTAGGCATGACGGATTACACCGGGGACAAAAGTCTGCATTACCTACCCTTCTCTATCTGCAAAGAGGGACGACGTTCCTATTCGCCGCTGTTTGCAAACAGAGAATGTCTCGTTCTCAAAAGAGAACCAATATGTCAAGTAGCCCTCAAAGCTAAATGAACCAATACCAATAATGCCAGTATACAAATACCGGTTTTCAATACGAACCAATACCAACAATGCCAGTATACAAATACCGGTTTTCAATACGAACCAATACCAACAATGCCAGTATACAAATACCGGTTTTCAATACAAACAATCAATCAATCAGGTGGACAGAGCCACCCTACCAATCAGGCGTAAAAACACCCTACTTAATCTTACCCGGACCGGACCATACGGACAGTTCTTCGACTCCCTCCTCCAGCGCCCGATCGTTCTCTTACTCCATGTAGCATTCCTGTGGGATTCCAGTCAGGACAATAGGTCACTCAAGAGAGGTCCGTTCAGAATTGGTGAAGTTCTGTCGATCGGCAGCCGGGCTAGGGCCCTCTCAAGGCAGGTATACTCCGATCATTTTAGACGTTCACTTCTTCGTCTGGATCTCTCTTACCGAACCCTATGTCACTGATGGACCCCGCGTTGGGACGCCAATTGTTGAAGGTGAGCCCATAATTCTATCGATGCCCAGGCTGCTGGCGCAAACCGCCTCTTAGTTCCCATTCTGAATAGTTACCAAAATAAAGAGACGGGCGCTGGGAGCAGGAATCAAGAACGGAGTTTATTTCTCATGAGGAGAGCCAGTCATTTCGGACACGAAACACAGTGTCTTTCGGGAGGTGCTCTAACAAGTGAGCGTGAGACTCCGGCTTTTATACATTTGCAGAACATTTGATGATACAATCAGGTCAGTGTGTCGCAAAAGGAAAACATTCCTATAATCCTCGTGATGATCCTACTCCACATACATTCACAATGGGGACCCTTGACCTGCTGATAAGAGGGGAGGGCAATAATGCAGCTGAGTGTGTCGTAGGATGTGTGCGCCTGATCATGGCCCAGGGGGTGGGGTGGCTAGGCATACAATAAGGGCAGTAAATGGTATCTCCTGGCTTAGGCGATGGCCTCGGACATGTGTGGTCAGCCGAACTCGGGGGAAGGGGTCATCAAAGGAGTGGTATTCATGCCTGCGTGGACAATCGAGCGCGGAGGGAGGACTCGTCAATAGAGGGGCATTCATGGAAGGGAAGGAGGTGCTGGTCAGGCGCGGCCATGACTCTCAAGGACAGGGCTCTGCGGAAGAAGAGGGTTTATGGCTTGCTCATATGAGGAGAAGGAGGGGGGGGTCAGGGTGCATGCGGGGCCAGAGTCGCGCAGAGAGATAGAGAGAGAGAGAGAGAGAGAGGGAGAGATCTTATGACCTGTATATGAGAGAACAGGGGCAGTCAGATACAACTGGGGGGCTATGTCAGCTGAGGCGAAGGGTGCCTCTTCAAGAGGAAAAATGGGGGGGGGGGTGTCTGGGTCAAGCAGGAGGGTTGCCTTTCATGGCAGGGTCGCGCAGAGTGCCGGGTTTCATGGTCTATGCATGTGAGAGTGGGAGAGGGGGGGGGGTGTGCTCAAATGCGCGCAGGAGGGAAGCCAGTGATTCTAATGAGTGGGCAAGAGGCCAAGGTGCCTAAAATGGCTATCATGTACACATGGGTACAGGCCTTTGCGGGCTGAGGGATGCAGTCAATGCTTTACATTATTTCACGGTGCGTGCAGGGAGGGGAGTGGGAAAAGGGAAATGAACGTTGCCTATGTACATCAATACTTCTTATTTTCTACAAGACGTTGGAACAGACAAAGGAATATACCTATCTTGGTAGAATTTTTTCACATAACATGAGTAACAGCAAACAAATTAACCATTTAAAAAGGAAAAGTGATCTACATGCTGGGGCCATGTCACGCCTGTATACGACCACTGGAAGTAGGCATTTTTCAGCACTAATAAAAATCTATAGAGCTAAGATCCCCCCCGGTTCTATAATATGCCTCTGAATATATTCCCCTAAAACAATGGAGTTATATGGACTTAAATGAAGGCAAAATATTAAAAAAATTACTGAAAGTTTCCAATTCGACACCTGTACAGGCACTAAGATTGGAATGTACGATCACAAGCGCATATGCGACATCAGTAGCAAGCCTCATTAGGTGGGCCTATAACCTTCTTCATTCCAAAGAGGGTACCCTACGACATTTGTTAAAAATCGAGACTTTTAGTAAGGCCTCCACTTATTTTATATTCTCTAAAAACATGGGAGAGGCTTTTCGTTTAGCAAAAATCAGTGTAGAAATGCTGTCATCATGGACACCTGTACAACTCAAACTATTTCTAAAAAACTTTTCTCCCAAATTGAGTTATGAGCTTGATCACTCCCACTGTACTAAACTATCTATGTACAAGACTTATGCTGACTCCCAAGAATATAAGCAAAAACAGCCGTATTTGGAATATACTCTCACCCATGGCGCAAGGCGCACGATCATGATGTTGCGTTTGGGTATACTCCCCGTATTATCTTTTACCTCACCCTGGAGACAAAACAGTTCCTCGCAATGTAACCTGTGTCAGGCGGGTAAACAGAATCTAGAGCATCTGTTCTTTATATGTCCAAATAAAAATGTTGTCAATGCTAGGTTAACATGTTTAGAGCCCATATATCGGTCTTGCAGGATTGTCAAGGCAAAGGATTTTATTTCTGTATGCGTTAAGCCACCAAACGAATATGTCTGCTATAGAATTTTTTAATTTATGAAAATTTCATTGAAAATGTATTAATTTGTATGTAAAAACAAATGTATTTTCTTTGAAATAATTTTGTGGTCCTCGAAAGAGTACCGAAACAAAATAAAAACTTTTGACTTTGACTTTGACTTTGTGAAAAGGTAGTACAAACAAAGAGGATCAGAAAAGGTGATCACTGACCGAGTGCAGTGAAAAGACTGAGATACTTTCTAAGAAGAAAAACAGGGAAAGAACTAAAACAAGTAAATGAGGTGTCAGGTCAAGTGGAACAAGGACAATTAAGAAAAAAGTCTTTACGGAAATGAAGAAGAGTGAGAGTACTGAGCAGAAAATTTAAAGCTCCTGAATGGACATATTTCACCCTCGAGGAATTTAAAAATCTTGATCTGAACAAAGAACAAGAGAGCATCTTTATTGAACTAGCTGATGAAAGCAAATTGAGACCACCTTAAAAGGAAAAGACTTTGACACAAAGGGTGGAAAATTGATAAACAAAAGAAGAGAATAAAAAAACAAAATAGAATATAGAAAAGGGGGCAAAGAAAAAAAGCTTTTGAAGTGTGGGATCACACAAAGAATTTTTTTTAATGAAATTTTAGAGGGTAATTTTGATTTAGTATTAAAATGGCAGAAAGAGAAGTGACTGAACATCCAAAATCTAGTCTAAAACAAAGATTTATTAACTATTTTTTGTGTAATGTTTTAATAGTAATGTCCATGTGGTTATAACTAACTGTGGTGATACCAGTTCTAATGGTAACTAATAATAGAAATTACACTAATACAAGTGATCGAGTGAATACAGTTACTAAAGGAACAACTACCACTAATTTAGAGCAAATGGATGAGAGCATGTACCATCATGACAAATCGAATAGTGATTTGTTATTAAATGTATTTACTAAACTTCTTTATGAATACGTAGATACTATGGGTGTGAGTGATTGTTATATTTGCATGAAATTCCCTTCATCTGTCTCAGAGGGGGTGACATATCACCATCTTCCTTTAACATATGGTGTATCATGTAGTGTTGTGTCCAGTTTGTTCTATGTAACATGCAAGTTGCAGTATTAATATTCAAATATGGATTTAGTATTTTCAGATGTCCCTATTCTAAGAAACATGAACCCAGTGCTTAGTGGTAAAGATGCAGAATTCATGCATGAGTTTTTCTTAACAACAAACCCAATAAACATAACATATGCTCATAAGAATAATCTAACCTGTATTTTGCGCTACAAGGAGAAAGATGTTCTAAATTTAGTTGAGGCGAGAAGGCAAAATTTCCAAAAGAAGGCTGTTGAACAGAAGTCACATGTACCACCATGGGGTAATAAGGAAGGGAGCTATAAAAAAGGCGAGACTCATGCTGCAATGTCCCTAGACTTGTCAAAATTGGATAAATTCTGTCTGCAGGGACTAAAAACAGACTGCAACAACATTTTCATTGGTTCTAGTTAATATAACCATACCTTCCTAATCATGGTGGGATAGGGACTAAAAGGTGGAACTGATGCTGTTTACCAGGAATGTATTCAGTGTGTGGTAAGAATGCCTACTATTGGTTGCCCACAAAATGGTATGGTAGGTGTTATTTTGGAATAGTACTTCCGAAGGTGTATCACACAACTAAGAATAGTGAAATGGATGGAGTAAGCCAAGGACTAAAACAAAGTAAGAGAGCAATTTTTTCAGAAATTGTAGGTGATATATTTGGTGCACTGATATCGTCAGTTGGAGTTTTACTGAATTCACATAAAATACGTAAATTATCAATAGTAGTTGATCGTTTATCAACCGATACTGCTGGAGGATTCTTGTTGATTAATACCGAAATGGTTGCAAATATGTCTATGGTTTTGCAACATCGACTTGCCCTTGATTTATTATTGGCAAAAGAGGGTGGAGTCTTTGGCATGTTGAAAATTCAACACTACTATACATATATCCCAGACAAAAATAAAGGTATCGAGGGATATATTAAGAATATTACAAAGATTCATGAAGATTTGACCCAACAGGAGGTTGACAGTGTTTGGGAAAGACTAAGTAAAAGTATTTCCGCCATAGGTAGTTGGTTAACTACTTTTGTGAGAAGCCTATTAGGGAAATACTAATCCCTACAGTCTCAGTAGTGACAATAATCCTGATGATAGTGATGACATGTGTTGCAAGGGTAAAACCAGAACCAGAATGATGACTGAATAAAAGAATAAAAGAATGGGAAGAAAGAGAACAAGGGAAGAGCTAGAATTGGAGGAAATAAAAGGAAGTCTAAATGATATAATGAAAGAATGAGACATGAAAGAGAAAAGTGGAGAATTTATAGAAAGAGAAGAAGACACTAAAAAGTAGAATAAGTTGGCACTTGGTAATGATGGGTATTATATGATGGCTCAAAAATGCCATCAGAGGAGGAATTGATGGAGCAAGGATTCAAGAAAAACTTTACTTGCTCAGAACTTTCCTTCATGAACTTCACTAACCGTTTAAACTATAGATAAGACGAGACTAATACGCACCAGACATCGACACATGGGAACAAAGCTTTACGCATGCTAAATTACTGTATATTAAAATGCAACATGTTAGACCTGGCATCAGTGGTGTGATTCTCCCTTCCATTTTGTCAGATTACCTCCTCTGTTTTTGATATGCGTTTGCTGGTTATATGCTTTTGGCACTGTGTCACTGCTATTCAGTGCCACAGTGCATGTGCTCCCTATGGTACATTTATCTATTGATTAGTGACTCCATGATTGGGATATTTGATTTACTTGTCAGACCCTAGTATAGTGCACCATGTGTGCCCAGGGCTTGTAAATCAAATGCTGCTGGTGGGCTTGCAGCACTGGTTGTGCCACCCACAGACGCTGCTTGTAAAGTGTGTCTCAGGCCTGCAATTGCAGAGCCTATGTGCAGTCAACTTGGACAGTGCAGCCACTTGCCAGTCCCTAAACCTTCCCTTTGCCTCATATCAGACACCCTTATGGAAGGCCCAAGGACAGGTTGCATTGTAAGAATAAGGTAGGACATCCCCTGGTTTGTGTGGCATGTCCTAACAGTGAATTACAGCAATTTTCGTTTCTCACTATTGCAAGGATACCTGTTCTCCATAAGCCAGAATAGACAGTTAGATTATTACATTTTATAATCCTAACTCACTCAGGGAACATGGCAGAAATTCGAATTTAGTATGCTATCCAAGCCTGCCTCTGCTAGGTTGTGTATTCCTTGTCTGGAGTTTGAGTGACAGGGCTGGGGGTTTCCAGGAGACAGAATGAGTCAGCCCAGTGGTGAATAGGGAGATCTGCATCTAGATGGGAGGGAGGAGTTGCACCTGGGACCGGAATAGAGCTGTGCCTTCCCTCCACAATGCTTTCTCCACCCCCTGGGGTGCGGCTGATGTCTCTGCCCTGCACTGTGAAAGAAAAGAAGGAATCATGTCAACAAAGTGTTCCAGGGCTTTGCTTTCCCTTCACAATGCTGGCTCCACCTCCTAAGGGGCGTCTGATGTTTCTGCCCTGCACTGTGAAAGGAAAGGAGTCATGTCAACAGAGTGATCCAGGACTGGTTTGGACTGGGCAAAGACCCCTCTGCCTTCAGAGAACAAAGGGAAAAGTAGTATAAATATTGGGACCCAGACCCAAGAACTTCAGATCACTTCTGGGCAAAAGACAAACCTTTTGCCAAAGAGAACAACCAAGGAAGCTGTAGGAGTTTGGACTGCCCCTCTGCCAGTGTGCTGTTTGCTGGGTTGGCCTGCAGTGGTTTCTTCATTGCCAAGGAAAGGAGAAGGAACTTTTCAAAGGACTTTCATCATCCTACAGAATATTTCTCCAAAGGCTTGAACTTGTGCTTGCCTCCTGCTGAAGTCTCGGGGTGAAAAAACTTCACCACCAGCTCTCCTCTAAATTTCCTTGCTGAGAATTCTAACTGCAGAAGCCTGCTTGTCGCTGGGAGCTGGAAGCACGACGCAATGAGAAGAAGCGTGACGACGCTGCAGCTGTAGTCGTCGCATCGCCGGAGAAGCGTGCCGCCGCCGCATATCCCAGGAAGCATGTCTTCGTCGAAGCTGTCTGCTGTCACATTACCGGAGAAGTGTGACTCCATCGAGAGGGTCACCATCGCATCGCCAAAGAAGTGTGTCGTAGGGCCTGTCGCAGCTCCAAAGTACAGAGTCGTCACAAGGCTACCAGGGCGTGAACGCATCGTCGTCGCATCAAGGGTGCCATCTTCTTGCATCGCACCAGGATTGTTGCATCACATTAAGGCATATATGTGGTAACAAGGACCCCCTGACATATGAAATCTTCTAGGACAGGGTAAAACACGATGTGGGTATCATCCTAGACAGTGCGAATCGTTGTAAGCAAATAGAGAATGTGTATTTCAGAAAAGTTGTATACATAAAGTGTCAAGCAAGCAGGAACAGTGGAAAATGATATATTTTATTCAATATTTAAAATATAAAAAGTAAAAGCATGCAATCAACATAAAACAATTATCTTTTTTGAAAAAGAATATACAATACATAGATATGATACTTAATTAAAAAAGATTTATATAATCCATTGATTAACACTGTGGCAGAACTTGAGTGTCATTCGACGCACATTTCGGCGTGTAAGGACGCCTTCGTCAGGAAATTAGGCCACAAATTCCTAAAAATCACAAAAACATAATCTATATCAATAGTCCTATATATGCTTGACACAGTGATACATATTAAAATGAGTCTGAGTTTTAATTACATGGCAGATATTACTAAAATAGAATACACATTCAAAGTGGAATTGATATATGTTATGCCTTCATACATGACGATTTAAGGGAAAGAGGACATCATAGACCATGTTATTCTTAGTCTAAAGATGTATAACTCCTAACAAAATTGTACTAATCTCTGTAATCATATAGATTCCGTCATGGAAGAATCGTACATACAAGGATGGTTAGAAAACTCCAGTAGTTTTGAGAGGGAAAAAGTATGGTGAGTGTATGTATAGCTGTAGGGTAGAGTAGAATATGTACAAATATTTAGGAAAGTTAAGTGAATATTGAGTAAGATGTAAAGGTAGTTATTCCAAGGGTGAAGGATAGACTAGAGGAAAATGATGTAAATGGTGACTAATTGATCCCAGGTGGCCCAAAGCGAGTGATCTCATGCAGCAAATACCAACTGGTGAGTGGTCTATGCTGTGTAATACCTGTGTATATGAAGACAGGAAGCCTGGATAATCATAGAGTGATAACTTATCCTCTTTGTAGTAATCTTTGATGAGTCTAGAGCAGGCGGGAAATATAAGTATAGGTTGATATGTCCGGGCTGAAGTGATACAAATGATAGGGCCACAGAAGTTAAGATTGTCAGAACAAACCTTATAGGGCGTTAGAGCTTAGATTGGATATCAGGATCCTTCGACGTCCATGGAGCTCTAGGTGCATCAGTTCATTAGATTGAACTGTGAGGGGTTTGTTGATAGATGATGGGCATCAAAGGGATGCACATTTTATTTAAAAAAAATGCTAACAAAATATGTAATGGATAACACTGTTAAATGTTATTTGCAACAGAGTACTTTTATTTAAAGAGGTAACAGCAGAAAGATGTAGCATCGCTCGACGGAAGGCTAGAGGATGTTACCTTAATTTATATTGTGGACCTTGAGGTTCAAAGGGGTTCTAAGTTCCTCATGTCCTGAAGTGGAGGCCGATAAACTTTTAATGATGCATAAATTCAAGGAATGTATAGATAAAAATCTATGAATGAAACAAATGATAGATGTGCTAGATATTATTTAGAACAATGTATTTTTAGTGGAAGCGTAAGTGAAAGCACAACTGATGACGTGTATATATGCGCTATAGGACTGGTGTTACCTTAATCAATATGATCGACAGTTAAACAGCAAGTGTTTCATGTATGACTGCGGAGGGTCCAGAAGTCAAAGGGTACATCACATAGACAGGGATAGGTGCCTATAACGTATTGAAACATGTATTTTCAATTAGTTCGTTTGACTAGTTATCTAAAGGCTGGCTATAGAATATGGTGGCTAAATAAAACCAGAGCTAAGACTTCCATTCATTATTAATTATATGAATTCTGGGGTGTGCCTATTTAGTAGTGGGTCATTACAAGAAGAATTAAATATTGCTATCAGACAATCAGTAAATAATGTCGCTCGACCAGCCCTTTTAGTCTTTAAGTATTAATCTTTAAAGAGGCTACATGATGGTACAATAATACAAAGGATGTATGATTGGGTATATGGACGGCTTCTGCTGAAGCTTTGTCCAAAATCGTTATATTATTGATAATATATCCATAAATAGCTGTGTGTCGTTTAGGAGTAGTGGCTGATAGTTATAAGAGGAACGGGATGGCGCTATTTATAATATGTGAAACTGGCTGTGATATCCTCAACACAAGTAGTTTGATGCGGGGGGACAAATTAGCATGGGTCAAGAAGGGCCGAATGATTAGGTTAAGATTTTTAACGGCACTCAGGGTGGTGGAGGTTCCTACCTGGTGAGGTGCTTCAGAGCGCTGCTGTCGGCTATCGTGGCAGATAGTGATGTTCCTGGATAGAGGTGGCAGCGCAGAATCTCCTACGAATTTAAATGCGGTAGTGCCAAGAAAAAAAACACCGATGGTAATTGGCGTGTGACGTGTTTAGTTAATGCTGGAATCCTTCCGTGTCACGTGACTGCCGTCATCGTAGACATGGAAGAAAGATATAGATGAGCAAACTTAGCGAGGTATAGTGTCGGTCGTCGCCGTGAATATAGACACAAAAACACTGTTGATTAAGATAATAAATGTGAAAATAAAAAATTACTAAAATTATATAATGCAGATTTGGAAAATAATAGCGGAGGTAAAAATTATTTTTGAGGGGATGGCGTATGGGATGGTGGATACATGAATAAGAAAAGAGAATGATGGGGCCCAATATCTGGCAAGGCATAATAGAATATAGGACATGTATCTGATAGACCATTTCAATATAAGGAAATGAGTAATGTAAATAAATGGACTATGAAGTTCCAACAGGAAGGATGCAGTGATAAAGGTGACTCCATGCTCACCTGAGGCGGATGCCGGGTGAAACTTTACTTGTCTGCTCATTTAATTAAATAAATTGTGCACCTGAGGCGGAAGCCGGGTGATAGCTTGCTTGTTACTTTTAAATATTTTAGTTAGTTTATCACCCCCCTTCATTTGTGCCGTATTTTGTATTTTATGTGATTTCTGACAAAGCCTAAATACCGCATTGCCTGCACAATCTCCTCCGAGCTAACAGAGACGATTAGGTGCTGTGTCCGGAGACGCTTGATCAGTTTCCCTCACGATTTTTGCTGAGGAACCAAGTCCCAGCGTTCTAGCACTGCAGAAGGGACTATAAAGGAAGATGGCCACCGCGTCGCGCAGCGGACGCGAGCAGCGGGCGCGCCTATGTTGCCCCAAAGTCAAGCCTAAGTCCAGCCCGTCTGTGCCCGTCCGCGCCAAGGACGGGCTGGGGGCTGCTCCTACTGCCCAGATTCCTAGAACAGGTCAGCTATCTAAAGACTACATATTATCGTTGAATTCTATATCTAAGCACTGCCATCAGGACATTAATGTTGATAAGTGGACAGGCCCCACTTGCTGTCTTGATTGCAAGCAAATCTTACAACCTTATCAAAGGCCGCCAAAGGAAATCATACATAGGTTCATCGCGGGGGGACTCATTAATGCCCGCTCTATGTGCAAGAATGCACTTTGTATATATGATCTTATCTCAGAAAAAGATCTGGACTGTCTCCTAGTCACAGAAACATGGCTCAGAGATTGGTCAAATCCTGATATAGTCCAGGCTTTGCCTCCTGGTGACCTTATACAGAGATTGGACAGCCCCTCTCAGCGAGGAGGAGGGCTGGCTATTATACACCGAGACACCCTCAAATGTACCACTACGGAATTACCTGATATAAAAGGAGCTGAATATCTGGGTTTTAGTTTTCAGGCCCATGACTCCTTTACTTTTTACTGAGCTTTAATATATCGCCCCCCCAGGTCAAGCAACTCATTTTTTAGAAAGCATGGGTGAAGTTCTAACGAATTTAACTCTTAAAGCTGCCAATTTTACCACATTAGGTGACTTGAATCTTCATTAGGACAGCATCAGTGACCCTACTGTGCTGTGTTTCAAAGATATCATACATGTCTTGGGGCTGACACTACTTACAACAGACCCTACACATAAAGCTGGGCATATCTTAGATTGCATCAGCTCTAATCTAAATACCATTACTGTCTTAGCCCCTTTGACCCTAACCTGGACAGATCACAAATTCATCGCGTTCAGTCTTAGAACCAATGGAAAAAAGGTGACTAAGACAGCTGTGTCGGGCAAAGAGAAGCCTACCCCACGTTGGGCGAAAATTATAGACCACCCAGACCTTACCAGCTGGGTGAAAGAGAGCAGACCATCCCTGCACGGGGAGGTGATCCCTGATAATCAAAGCTATGAGGGGTGGATGAGATCCATTGGGAATAGGATGATCTCTCGGGGACCACAAAAGCCTAAATCTAGACAAGGGAAAATATCTGCTCCCTGGTTCACTAGTGGATTAAAAGACTCATTACGAAAAGTGAGAATACTAGAGCGGAGATGGCGTAGACACTACAATAGTGATGATGAGGAGGTTTTCAAAATGGCTAGGAGAAACTATCACGCGTCAATCAAACGTGCAAAAGCGACTTATTTTACAAATCTGATTTAAGCCTCACAAAATAAGCAAAAGGAAATTTTCCAAATTGTAAACAGTTTTAGAAACCCAAAATTTCTGTCCCAGGAAATTCCGCCTTCTCAGACTTTTTGTAATGAAATAGCAACGTTCTTCGAACAAAAAATAATAAATCTTACTAAAGATTTCCCCCAAGTCATTCAGGAGGATGAAGAGAGCACTCAGAACAAAGTGTCTCGGCCAGTAGACTGGGATACCTTTGCTATGATTAGTCTGGAAGAATCTTCCCAAGCCATTTCTAAAATCAAGTCCGGTTCACCGTTTGATCCCTGTCCCCGCTAAAAACGATAAAAGAGGAGGTTAACCCGGTGATCAATTCAATTCTTAATTCATCACTCCAAACAGGAGAGATTCCAGCATCCTGGAAAGTCGCAGCGGTTAGACCACTACAGAAAAAAGCCTTACGGGACCCCTCAGTTCTATCTAACCTTCAGCCCTGCTCTTTACTCCCAGCACTATGCAAATTTTCTGAAGCCTCTGTCAACAAGTAGCTCTCAGCATATTTGGAGGAAAATAATATTCTTCACCCAAACCAAGCTGGTTTTAGAGCTCATCACTCTACAGAATCTGCACTTCTGTCAACCACGGAGACCATAAGAGCTGCACTGGATCAGGGTAAGAGAGCAGTCCTGATCCTCTTAGATCTATCTGCAGCGTTTGACACGGTGTCCCATGCTATTTTATTACATCGCCTGGTAAATGCAGGCATAGCGGGCACCGTGTTAAAATGGTTAAAAAACTTTCTGATGCACAGAAGACAGATCACCATGCTAAGCCATTTCTGTTCTGAAGAGAAGATGGTTGGGTCAGGGGTGCCTCAGGGCTCAAGTTTGAGCCCTACCTTATTTAATCTGTACATGGCCCCCTGATCGATCTTATCTCGTCCTTCAACATCAGCACCATAGCGTATGCCGACGACACTCAATTAGTTCTAGTTTTGGATAAAGATTCAGAAAAAGCCGAACTGGATCTGAAAGAATGTCTGATGACAACCTTTGCCTGGATGAACAATAACCACCTCAAATGTAATTCTGCCAAAACAGAAATCCTGCCGTTTGGTAAAACCAACCTTTTCCCCCCGTGTACCTGTTGGCCAAAAGAAGCAGAACCCCGCCAAACACCATTGTGGCAGCACGTAATCTAGGAATAAAATTCGACGAGACTCTTTCGTTTAAACAACAGACTAGAGAAGCTGCTGGCCATTGCTTTAATATCATAAGGGGCCTCGATCTTCTGCCCCTATCAGCCCGTCGCACGGTTGCGATTAAGCTGATTACATCCAGAATAGATTACTGCAACAGTCTCTTTGCAGGGGCGGCTATGTCTGCCCTACAAAAACTGCAGATGGTACAAAATTCGGCAGCGAGGCTGGTCCTCAAATGGCCAAGAAAATCTTCGGCATCAGCCGCGCTAGATACGCTCCACTGGCTCCCCATCCAGAAACGCATTCTGTTTAAGGTCCTTCTGATTACTTTTAGGGCCTTTCACAAGCGGGGCCCACGATATCTGTACAACAAATTCAATAGCTACCATCCCACTCAAAAACTCAGGTCAGCAACTGCCAATCTGATTACTGTCCCAAAATTTAGACTGGCAACAAACGGAGGAAAAACCTTGACAGTTATAGGTGCCAAGGCATGGAACAAATTGCCTCAACAACCTCGAGCATTTACCTCCGAACAGAATTTCAGAAAATCCCTCAAAACCTGGATTTATAGCCTAGCTCATTCAGTCTGCAAAACACTTGTTTAATTCCCCCCTTTTTAATGCGCTGAGAACAGTAAATTCTACCATCTTTTCAGATATGGAGTCAAAGCGCCATGATGCTTCTTGGAGTGGCCGTGCGCTATACAAATTCATTTCATATCACAGGTGAGGGTACCTAATGTGCAGAGGGGTATAATAAAGGATGAAACATGTAACATTATAATGGGGAAGTGGAAAGAATGTATGTGGTGATGGACCAAATTAAATGGATCTAATGGAACACAGGATTCATGTATAGATATAAGTGTTGATAAAATCATACTGCACGCAGTTGTTAGATATTCAACATAACCACTGAGAAGAATTTCAATGAGCGCAATTTTTTCTGTTACTATGGTAGTAGTTCCATGTATTGAAATAATATTACTGACAGTAACTGACTAGATTATGGCATTCTGCCAGGGCAGTTTATTATAGAGACCTTTTTTGAAAGTGTTTAACGTGAAAATCCAGAAAACGTTGCGTTTTTTTCTTATGCCAGTGCTATTATTGGAATCAGATGTATTTATTTTTTCCAAAATGCGCCAGCGTAGGTCTTCTGATTTATGATTATGTTCATGGAAGAGTTTGGTTAAGGGTGCCATCATTTTTAAGGTTTTGATAGACGACTGTGTTCAGCAATGCAAACATGAATCGCTCTAGCTGTTTCTCCTACGTAGGCTAAATTGCAGGGAAACAGAATGAGGTATACTACATTCTGTGTCTTGCAATTCCACATGTTTGAAGCCTGGGTTAGGAATCCATTGTGTGTAAATGTCTCTCCTCGGATGATGGAGTCACAGGATTTACATTGAGCACATTTTACTGTACCTTTGATAGGAAACTGGTTCATTATTGATTTCTGGATGAAAGGTACTTTAGGTGTTTGATCTTCAAATTTTGAATGGACCATAATGTCTTTTAGATTTTTATTCCTACGGTGGGCATATATGGGTTTCTCTAATTTGGTGATGGCATCAGCATCACAGTTCAGAATATGCCAGTTTTTGTTAATTAGATGTTTCACTGTGGAATCAAGGGTGGAGTGTCTAGTTATGCATACTAATTGATTTTTTTGCTGTTTAATTGGTGGTTTAAGAAGACTATCTATATTAAAGAATCTCGCTCTTTTATACGATTCTCTGATAAGTCTGTGTTGGTATCATCGTTCCTGAAATTTAAGCTTCATGGCTACAGATTGTCTGTCAAAGTCAGCAAGGGTGAAACAGTTGCGTCTGACTCGCAGAAACTGGTAGAAAGGGATGCTATCTTTTTGATTGTGTGGATGGAAGCTTTTAAAGTGGAGAAGTGTATTGCGTGCAGTGGGTTTGATATGCACGTCCACTTCTAACTGTCCTGTTAAGTATGTTAATGTCAAGAAATTCTACTTGGGAACTGCTACTATTGGAGGTGAATTTTAAATTGGGATCTGTGAGGTTGAGCCATTCGATGTAATTAGTTAAAGTGTCTGACCCACCGGTCCAGATAAAGAAGATGTCCTCAATATATCTGGACCAGTGGGTGACAGACTCGAAAAATGGGGCGATTTCATTGAAAATTAACTGAGATTCCCACATGGCCATGTAGATGGCTATTGATGGTGCTACCCACGCGCCCATACTTACGCCTTTGGTTTGGCGTAGGTATGGTTGCTGAAGGAGAAAATGTTTTCAGTGAGTATTATTTGAAGGCATTCAATGATAAAAGGTTTAGAGCATGCTATATTTAATGTATCAATAAACCAAATAGTGGCTTGTATGGCTCCTACTTGTGGTATGTTACTGTAGCGTGACTCGATGTCTAAAGTCATTAACACTTCTTGATGTTGATTAAACGGTAAATGTTCAACTTTGTTGATTATATCCCTAGTATCTTGTATGTATGATTTAGTTAGGGGGATATATGGTCTTAATAAGTTGTCGACAAATTTCGATAGTGGTTCAGTTGTGGTACCTATCTTGGGGACTATCGGTCTATATGGGGGACTGTTTATGTTTTTATGGATTTTAGGAACCCCATATATGCAGGCTGTTTTGCCTTTAGAGTGGTTAAGGTATTCATGTTCTTTGATCGTATTTGAGCCTTCCTTTATTGCCAATTCATTGAGGTGGAGGATCCTTTTTTGAGTTTTCAAGATGGGATTGTTCTTAATGCTTGAATAGAAATTCTCATCTTCTAGCACACGTAACATCTTGTTCTCATAATCGTTGGTATTTAAAATTACAATTCCTCCTCCCTTATCACAACATTTTATGGTGAGTGATTTATTGGCCGTGAGATCTTTCATTGCTGGAAATTCACTTTTATTGAGGTTATATATGGGTTTGGGAATAAATGTAAGTTTTTTTTTCTAATTGTCTTATTACCACATTTTCAAAGGTGGCAACTTCTGTTCCTACTTGCTCACATTGAGGCGCCCTCATGCGCATCGCAACCGGGCCGCAGACCGAGAGCGTACGCATCACCCCCGCACCGGTAAGGATCACAAGGCATCCCCTACTCTGCGCTAGCATTGAGGCGCGACACATCATCTCTCCCGGAGCACGGAACCGACGCATGTCACTCTGCGAGCCTTTTGTTTAATGTGCGTTACGCATCCAGATACTTTTGTGAGAACTGTGTCGCATTTATCACCAACTTGAACTAAGTAACTTCTACCATCTTAAGTCAATCTTAAGTACAGTATTGTGGATCCTTGTCGTATGTGGTCTGGTGTTAGGTCTATATAAATAATACTTATTTTATAAAACCTGTGTGGTGGCCATCTGTAGTATTTTCACTGTATTACTGTGCATATATTTACAAATGCTTAACACACTGCCTCTGAGATAAGTCTGTCTGCTCGTGCCAAGCTACCAAGGGAGTGAGCAGGGGTTATCTAGGAGTGTAATTCCCTTATCCTGACTTAGAAGCAAGGGTCCCTATTTGGACAAAGGTATATACCATTGCCAACTAGAGACCCACAGTTCTAACACAACACAACTAAAACTGGCTTTAAAACGGAAAAATGCTTTGCGCGTGTGCAAACCAGAATTACGTAGAAAATCATGTGAATAACCCGCTTGACAGGGAAAACTCTCACACATGTTCAGGTATTACTAATATGTGGTCTTGAGGAGCCAAATGCCTGGCATATGCTTGCTTGAACATAAAAGAAAGCTGCTATTGCTAACGCTTTAGCTCAAAAGAATAATAATAATATGGGATAGAGTAGAAGTGGGTGGTGAACAGTGAGAACTATATTTTTGGGAAATTAGCATCTGTTTATGTTTTCTTTATTAGTAGTGTGCATTTCGGCCTGCTGTCGCACAGGACCAAAAGAAAATGGCGACGGAAAACTAGAGGTTGCTCATGCTCAGTGAATACACGATGTGACCATATGAACTCAAGAGCTGAATGACTGTCAAAGAGCAAGGACAGAAGACGTGAGAAAACAGAGATGAGAATCTCTCGTCAATGGAGTCTGTATAGAATGTTAATAAAAACTGCAAAAATACATGTATGAGAATTAAAAGTAATGAATGAGCTAAGGTGAAGGGTTTGCGGAACAATAAGGACCTTAATAGAGATGAATATATCGGCATGGTGTGACGAAAACTCCCCTTGCCCCGTCCAATCATATTCCGTATTTCATCAATATTTGCAACGTTTGAGGGTGAGACATGTAAAAATGAAGAATATACCTAGAGTGACTTAAGCTAATTGAGAAGAAGAGAGAGAGGCGAGACATCGATGCTGAGAAAGAGGAGAGAGCTGCTAGAAGAAGATGAGAAAGACCATACTGGGAAGATTCAGATCCAAAGACAGCCTGATCATATTCGAAGATTCTGCAAGAACATCGAGGAGGGAGAGAGGGTAAGAGAAGGATGCACCCTAGTACATTGGGTTTATAGAGAAGTCCACTAAGTATCTGCCCTGTCCTAATCCTGTCCTATAGTTCTTCGTCTCCTGATCCTAAATCAGGAGACCCCCACCAGTCCTTTGGCCAGAGGGGTGGTGTCCAGTATTTGATTAGGCAAATGTCATTCTGTCCTAAAATGCACATATTTCTTGGCAAATGTATCTTATTTTGTGCCTTTTGTCTCTTCACCTATCTACTCTTTGTATTTTTATTTGTTGAATGAAGACTGTGTAAATTAATGCATTTGCTAAATAAGATTTTCTCTCCCATGTTATTAATGATGGAGTGTGCACTGTGAATCTGTATTAAACAAGTGTTAGTTTTAATGACTGAAATCTTAGATAAAGTCCATGAATCTTACCCAGAGTCTGTGGTTATTTCACTAAAAACTGTGGATTAGTTAGATAGTTGTTAACATCACCATCAACCAGAAGAAAGAGTGTTGATTTGCTAAGATTAGTTAGGTAATGAGTTTATTTCCAAACTATTTAGAAACTAACTAATCAAAACTCAGGCGAATTATAAAACTTGACTCCCCTGCAGACTGCCTAGAGATTGTGTATGAACATTTGAGTAAAAGTGTTTGGGCCCTATTGAGATATCTGTTTTGTGGATTGTTCATCTCTGGGGCTCTCCGCTGGATCAATGGTTTAAGTCACTCTGGATTTACCAGTAGTAACTATTTAACCACTTGGACGCTAAGGGAATTCAGCTCATTTAATGAGATTTCCATTGAAATGAATGGGCAGTGCATGACAAGTTACCCTTGTCATTAGCATCCAAGTGGTTAAGGGAAGAAGAATCTTCAACACTATCGGAGCCTTTGCTGCTGCTGTGGTGCTGTTATAACACTATAGGATGGACTGTGTCCAAAGTGTACTGTATTCATTTATTTTGTTTTGTTATTTGTACCGGCATAGGGAACGGTTTCTGAGACACCTGTCGTGAGCTCCTATGCATCTCTAGCACGTGATTCTAAGGCCGAGTGGGCAGAAGTTAGTGGGTGTGCATCTTTTGACTTTACTGCAAGCCTGCTTTACTCTACGTGTCAGCATGGGTTTTGCATTCTGTTGCTGACGAGACCACATTCACTCTGGGGATCTTCCTTCCTTCTCCTGTTGATGAGTCCACATTCCACTTTGGCTTCATGACAATGCTGGAATTGTTGTGCATGCGTGCCTGTAGAAATGAAGTTGATGCAGTAAGGTTAGTTTATAGATGTATTCTAATACAGCCCCACACCAGTGTGCGGTTCGCAGATAGAGGTTAGAATCAGTTATGACAGTTCACAGCTGGGGAAGGGAGTGGGAAGGGAGGGTGGAACGTGGGGGAGCCAATAGGAATGGGGGAAACACGATAAGTGCTCTCACGCAGGAGAGTTAGTGTACAGTTATTGTCACACGCTGGGTGCAGCGCGTGACATTGTTAGTGAATACATTACAACAGTGACTCTGCTTTCCAAGAAAGCTTTCTTCCAATGTTACGCTCTCTAGGATTCACGCACGTGTGTCACTGCCCGTATTGTTGCTTGGGTAGCCTTGCAACCACCAATTCTACTTGTTGATGCTTCAACATGACAAACACTCTCTAATTTCCCAGCTTGGAGTCTGCGTGCAGTGTTGTGCTGTGTTGCATCCTTTGGACAGAGCTTATACAAGAGGTTTGTTTTCCATCATTATTGAGGAAATCTCATCACTACTGAGACTTTCATTATTTACTGTCATATTTGCTGGCCTATTGTGCATTCCATGAGCAACTGTGTCATATGCAGGGCCATTTTGTAGAGCTTGCTGGTGCCACTGAGTACTCTATGATCTGGTGTGCTGCTACCTGAGCTTTCATTATTTTGCTTTCATACATACTGACCAGCTGGGGGTTCAAAGAACTGCTGCATCAAATGTACCAATGTACCAATCTGCCAAATGTATATTCAGTCAGGTTTGGTGCGAAGCAGTGCTGGGCACATCCAAGGGTTGGGTGCCATATGCAGAAAGTACCTGTGGTTCTTGTCTACCAGGGATTGGCATACCCAATAAACTACTTTAAATATGCAAAGCATTTGAGTGGCAGTCCACACTCCTGGGGAAATGTTTAACATCATCTGACAGGGTATGCCCAGACGTGGGTCCCTTGCTCACTTTGCTACTGGATTCAAGCTAGCCTGGCTGTTGAGGGCTGTTAGCCCGAAACTCTTCCCAGGATGCTTGTTTCTGGTCCAGGGATGACTTGGCTTGGCAGTTCAGGCTGGACTGTTCCCATGAGACACAGGGTCAAGACTGATTTGCATATAGCTGTGTTTGAACTGGGGTGGCAAAGTGAGCTAAAGAATGATGATAGATTCAGCCCAGATCTGTAATAGAAATAGAAAGGGGATTGAGGCAAAGATAAATTGCACCTATCCTTAGTGGAGTAACCTTAATCTAGGTACACAAGGTGCTAGGGACCGGAGATTCAAAATCCCTAAATCTCCTAAGATACAAAATACCCCAAAATTCCTTAAATGCAATGACCCAGCACACTTAAATCAGATCGTAGTTTGCCAAAAATAACTTAATAAAGATGTAGGCATTTATCATTCATATATCAAAATCAAATAATGGCAGTTCCAGCAAAAGCAGTATCTCCAAATCTTTTATTAATGAGCTATTTTTTCTTCTTTTCAACAAGTTAAAAGACCGTAGCCAACACCTTTCATCCTCGCTGACTTCTTGAGGGCAGGATAGAACGTTCTGACTAAAGATCTTCACTATACGTGTCCACTTTTCTAGTTTCTCCTTTTAAATCTAGAGATGCGTAATTGTCTGATATCGCAAATATGGGATGGAATCAAGATCTATCCTCCTTAGTTGGGGCGAACGGGATTGAAAGGCAACCAGCTTCAAGAAAAATATATCTGATATTTTAAATATAGAAAGGTTCATTTATCTGTCCTCCTAAGGCGAAGTAAACATGATTGGTAGTCAACCAGTTTTAAGGCAAGAGTGTACTCTACATTATTTATTGTGTAATTCAACCAATGGTTCAGCCGGCAGGGTAGTCTGGCGTCTCTGTTCCAATTATTTAATCAACCCAGAACTGAAACTGGGGCTAAGTGTCTGAAAAGTTTCAGCTCTCCGTTCATCATCTTGTGTTTGCTTTGTTCGCCCTAGTTGGCAGGGTATGCCCAGACGTAGGCCCCTTGATCCGTTCAGTTCAATAAGCTTTATTCGGTTCATTAAAAACAACCATAAAAGCACATAATAAAAGTACAGCCAAAGATAAATACAATTAAAACATCATACTTTTCCTTGCTTCAATGGATTTAAGAAGAAAAGTTGCTGGAAAAACACATATATTGGGTTCTTGCATTGTAAAGATCAACCTAATAGCAGCATCTGTAGTACAAGTGCAGTATTTTAAAAGCAAAGGTTTTAAAAATGCTATACAAAAATTCATATACAGGTCACAAATCAGGAGAAAGTGCAAAGTGCTTTGTTTGGTGTAGCCGTCACATGGACAAGGGGAAGCTGGGTACTCTTTTATACGTGGAAATGCTACCAGATGGTGAGCAAGCCCGAATCTTAATATAGTGAGTACATATCTGTGTGAGATTCTAGTTACCTGGCTCAAATAAGTTTGGAAACCCTCCATATCTGAGTAACGTAAATAGAATTGGCAAGTGCTCAATATTATTAATGTGCATTATTTTCCTATGAGACAGGAACAGATTCTTCATTTCTGATTTCGGCAATTGTTTTGGATTCTAATCCAAAATATTTAATTTAAAAACTTCATTAAAACTATGTACAATATATTTCAGCCAGGGAATCTTATACCAATTATCCAGGCGAATACAATCTTTAATTATAAATCTGTTAAAAGCGGTCTCCTCCTTACACCACATTAGTCCCCAGATCAGTAAGGGCCTAAGTGCTATTAAATCTGACAGGTTGCTAATGCCAACTTCCCTGTGGATAAGTTCTGTTGACGCTGAGGGCGGTAAACTAAGCAATTTTTTAAGAAACATATTTTCCACGGTTAGTAGGTTACTGTTAGAACAGTGACCCCATATCCCACACCGTATAGTGCAATTGAGGTACTTCTAGATAAATAAATATGTAACATATCCCTAATTCGGCAGTCACCCATCTTCGCTGCAAATCTAAAAACACCGTGGGCACTTTTGGCCATCTTTGCCCAGAAATTCAGCAACTCTTGTGACCATGTACCGTCCCCAGCAAACGTTATCCCTAAATAACAGAATTTATCCGCTGTCTCAATTTTCTGTCTTTCTATAAAAAAGAAATTGTTTTTTTCCTGCTCGGGCCACGAACCATAGCATAAGTTTTACTCTCGTTAATCTGCAACTTTCTCCCCGTTATAAAACCAACAAATGTATCTATAAGGCGTTGGAGGCCAAATGGGGTCCTAGATAAGAGCACGGCGTCATCCACATATAGCAGCACCGGCACTTCTGTACCATCTGCCTGTGGTGCATCTGATTTAACTAATTTAGGAACTGCGTCAACCTCATTGATAAAAGTGTAAAAAGCGGGAGAGCTAGGACGCAGCCCTATCGAATGCCACATCTTACCTTAAATTTGGGGGTACATTCTCCCCTATGTCCAAACCGGACGGATGTTAACAGTCTTTCGTAGAGCCTAGCCAGAGAGAAAATTATAGGCTCTGGGACCCCAAGACCTAAGACGGTTGGCCATAGGATAGAATGGTCCACCAAATCAAAGGCGCTGCTAAGATCAGCAAAGCATAGATTAAGGGACCCTTGCTTGGCACAAGTGCATTTTCCAATTAATAAATCTAAGTTAATACACTGTTCAAGGGTGCCTCGCACTTTTCTGAAACCATATTGTGACTCAGCTAAAATTCCATTATCCTCTGCCCATTCTTCTAATCTTACCAGTAAAATCCTGCTCATTGGACTCCTTCCGTTACTGCAGCATTAAATACAAGGTTCAGAAGGGGACCCCATAGTGCAGGCATTGCTTTTTTATACATCAATAGGCACTAAGCATGGGCGAATTTTGCGAATCTCGCGTTTGCGAATTTTGCGGATTTGCGAACTCGCAATCCGCAAAATCCGCGAATTCTCGTGAATTTGCGGATTTTTTTTTTTGTGTTCGCAAGGATTTCTGCCAGTTCGCGAGGGTTTTGTACCAGTTCGCAACTTACATTTCGGCTCGCAACGGTCGCGATTATGTTGTTTCTACGTCTGGTTCATCATCACAGGTTCCCAGCACCCTCTGTTTCACCACTGCCACCCTCTGTTTCAGCCATGCCACCCTCTGTTACATCAATGCCACCCTCTGGTTCATCATCATCTGGTTCATCACATATTTCCGTTTCCGGGCGCGAAGTGTAATCTCGCAAAGTGTGCGGCTTGCCAGTACAGTTTCGCGAGTGTTCGCGAGCAAAATCCTGCGCGAACTTACCTGCGCGGTCGTGAACGGGCGTGGCCATCTTGTTTCTCATTCATTGCTATGGTTCTGGGCATGGTCTTTGTATCCTCTTCAAATCTCTGCCATCCTTTGCTTGTTTGAAGTTTTTTTTTAATCTATTTTACTTATTATCTATCCCTCTATTTTTCTAGCCCTATATTTGTGTCTTTACTGCTACTTTTGGTTAATTTTAAACTACTTTTTTAAACTCTTTTCTTTTCTTCTCTTCCCTATTCTATTTTCTTTATTCTTTTCCGCCCAGACCATGGTGAAGGGAGCCAGGAAGCATCCAGAGAAGGGGAAGGGTCCCGCACCCCGTGTCCGGCTCCCGTGCGGGCGTTTGAGGGGGGAGGAGGTCGTGCCCAGGGAGATCTTTAGCCCGGAGGAGGTGGGCCAACTAATTTTTTATGTTCAGCGCCGCCTCCCCAGGACCATCATGGGAGGCGGCAAGATCAGTGCCGGGTACGGGATCCGGGAGCGCCGGAAGCGGTGGGAGAAGGTGTGCCAGGGCATTTACCACCACTCTCGGGTCTGGCGCACCTACAACCAGGCCACCCACCGCTGGACGGATGTCCTGACCCGTGAGCGAGATCTGCTCGACCTCCTTGGCCTGGAGATCCCCGGGCTTGGTGAGTAGTAGTAGCTATTTCTTTACTACTCTGTTTTCTCCTGCTGAGTTATTATATTGCAAATTTTTGGTTTTTTACCAAGAGCAATAACGCTGCTCATTACATTGTAGGTAAATTATATTTCAAAATCTTCTGTGCATTTCAGGTACACTGCTTTCCTTCTTCTCAGTAGTGTTGCTACTATGCTTATTTGTTTTAGATTTTGTGTTCATTTCATTGGCCTGTGAAATTATGTATGAGTGTAGTTTAAAGAACTGCGTAATGCTACACACTAAGGTTCAGATTTTTAATTACCGGCGCATCCCTGCAAACTAGCAGGGATGTGCCAGTAATTGTGCGTCACGCCACCATCACCCATGGTGCGCCGTATTACAATGTGGCGCACCATGGGCCCAAAACGTTACCAAAGCGTTACGCATCTGTGCCGTAAAGGCGGCGCATTGCTGGAGTTGTGTCGCAACGATGGTGCAGCTCCATCAATGCTCTGGGGTGCCCTATCTCCCCAATGCTGCGTCAAGCCGTACATCTGGCTCAGGGTTTGAGTCACGCATCATTGTCCTCAAAGTGACTGATTGAAATCTTGTAGATTTCCCTCAGCCACTTTTAGGATGCGTTCCTGCGCAGGAACGCCCTCCCTTGCGCCGGAACGCCCCCTATTGGCGCAGGGCTTTACAACGTGATGCATCTCCCATATGCGTCACGTTGTTAATATACGCCGCACCATTGCGCCTCTTTTGTGCTGCCGCTGCGTCACAAAAGTCATGCAACAATGGAGCAAAAGAGCCGCAAGGGGCTTCTAAATCAGCCCCTACAGACTCAAGTCCAGTCCTTCCTTTGTACACATGGCGATAAGAAGAAATAGTGGTGGTGGATTGATAGTTTGAGTATTTTAATGACTGGTTAATGTAGTAGGAAACTTTAGTGTTGTCGCTGATCTTCAATCACGATGGACTTTGGCTGTCACTTCGCGTGCTGCGGACTGCTGCCTGCCAATCCTAGGCAAACCTTTTTAGTACTTTATTTAGTGAGTTACATAAGGTAGTTTCCAATTCGACGGTCTGCAAATCAAGCAATACTAAAGTAATAACGCAGTCGACCACATGAGATTGGTCAATAATATATCCCGTGGAGTAGTTGTCTATTTGCTATTTTGCAAAAATATTTTGTTAGTTCTTTTGAAATGTTTGATTTGGTTGACAAATATCATCCATGTTTTCTGTTTTTCTTTCTTTCATGTTGTACATCAGCTTCCCCCAGGGGCAAGAGGAGGACACAGGAGGAGGAGGAGGAGGAGGAGGAGGGTGCTGTTGATGATGTAGGCCAAGACCGGGCAGGCGAGGGCTCCTTTGCTGGCCCCAGTAAGTTTTAATTTTAATATAGAGTACTTATTTTTTCCTAGCATTCCTCATTCGATTTTTTCTAAATCGTCTTTGATCTTCTTGTAGACAGGATCTAAATTTTTATCCTGCCTCGACTATGACTCCGTGTGGTATTACTAGATTATTCTTATTAGTCTGTCTGTGTAGCTAACTAAGATTGCACATTTGGCATTTCCATTGGACTCCCATTCTAGTCAGCAATAGCTCTATGCACTGAGTGCAGTCCTCTGGGATTGTCCATAATGTCTTTTCAAGTATTCTAAATGTTTAGGCTTTGACAATTGCCAACAATAAAAAGGTGAATGACCACCAAGAAAGAATAAGATACTACTTTACTTTTGGTTTGGATAGGAGGACAATCCATTCTACTACTGTTGCAGGGACAAATCTGCACAAACAGAACTATGGACACTAAATAATGCCTTGCTTAGCTTATCAATTATAATAGGTGCTGTTAGACTTTCCACATACCTCAGTGATAACAGACTTTGTAGTTGAACCCCCAATCTCCTTACTGACTAGATAGTGTGGCAGAGTCATTTAGCTCCCAAAGTCACCGATGGCAGAGGCACGGACTCATGCTTGCAAAAATTCCAAAACCTTTAGCTCATCCACTCTAGTCTGGAGGACCAAAAACCACAGAGTCTATTTAAGTTTAAAAGCTTTATTAAAAGTAAACACATTTATTAAAATCAAGTTTGTCATAAAAGTAAACGTTTAGCTGAAAATGGTAAAATGCTTAGTGCTGACGATTAATTGGACACATTTCTTGTGGTCGAGCCGAGCTCTCACCTGGTTTGAACTTGATCCTGCTCGTGTTCTTAGAAGTCAAGCTTCTGTCTGTTTGGAGAAAAAGTGGTGCGTGTTAAAAATAAAAAGCAAGCATTCATCAGTTGTGCCAAAAAGTGCAGCAAGACAACAGCCTTCCCTGGAAAAAGGGACATTTTTACTTTAGAGTACACAGTCATAAATTATTACATTGTATACTGTTTTTTTCACATTTCTTTCTTCCTCCTAGACCAAATATTATATAGTAGTGAGTGGTGTATTCTAACATTATTAAATGTACTTTGTAGGTGGAACATCTGGAGACGGGGCCAGCGCGGAGGTGGTGGTGGCTTTGGACGAGGAGGACAACTCTGGGGAGGATGTGGTGCAAGTGCCGGACAAGGACATGCCTGTGAGGGTTCACACGGTTGTGGCGGGCAGAGGTAAGCTATACATTCCTTACTCATTGAGATTGAAGACTGCAGAGTGTGCTTTTTGCACGGGTGTATTATAAATAAACCAGGTAGTAGCCTCCTCTAAATCTACTTCGACTTAGCTGTGAAGTTTTTGGCGAGAAGAATCCCAATCAGATCTGAGGTGAACTTGATGGATGGGATGAACGAAAAGCGAAAGAAGGGTGTAAGTAAGTGTGGAAGGACGAGAAATGTAATGATGACTGGCAAAGAAGAATGATATGTGTTTGCTTGCTCCCCGAGGTGGCTGGGAAGGAAAGAATATGGTATGGTGCATGGCTGGGTGAATGATGAAGCAAGGATGGGTGAAAGGAGAACAGCCTGGGTGGGTGAGACAGAAACTGTATGTGTGCATATACTTTGAATGGATGGATGCCTGGATCATTCATGGTACTATCTGACTCTTAGATAGCATATGTGTATCTAGAGAGAGTAGACGGTCACTGGATGAACTAAGTGTTACTTTGAAGAGCATGCACCCGCACGTCCGTTCCAGTGTAGGAAAGGCAAGGAAAAGAAGTTGTAATGTTGTCCAAATACTACCATGAATAGTAGCAGTAGTTTGTATTGCAACTGCAAGCACAGCATATATCCGGTTATTACGGTGGACACTCCCTACCTCTCTTAATAACTTTAGTTTAGTAGTAGTACGTCATTCATGTGTGGGGGTATCACTGTTCACTCAATAATAAGCAAAGCACCTAAAGTCATCCCATATGTCATCAAATACATCCCATGTGAAGTGATAGATAATCAGATTATTTAGCTTCTTCATTTTCCTTTTCTAATACTCATTTGCACTGTAGGGTGAAACCAAAATAATTAAGCAGTAGCCCTTTTAACAGAGTATTCTCAGTGCCACCCGTAATAGAAAAGTAAGAGCTTCACCACCTGCATGTACTGGACCGGTACAGTAACGCAAGTCTGTCTCACTCACCATGGTGTGCGTCTGTTTTTCTCGGGTGCAAGTTCACTGCGCTGGCATTATGCCGGCTTGCATAAGATAACGTACCAATTTTCCTAAACAAGAGAGAAGAAGAAGAATAAGACTGGTGTACTGTCATAGTCGACTGTAATGGAAGTCCATAGTGCTCGTAGAATTTGTTCCTTAAACTCCCACTAATGTTAGAGCAAGGATGAAGAAGTCAGAGATTACATAGATACTGTCCTCAATAGTTATGTACTGTGCTTTCAATTTGCTACTTGTACTGTGACAACTTTCTGCTCAATCATTTTGTGTTAATCTTAAGGAGCATTGGTTACAGACTATGTCTTACTTTCTTCATGTAGTTGCTCCTTCCAAATCCAAGAGACCATCAAGGAGGAAGGAGCTGGCTCGAATGGCCCGGCAACAGAGGCTGGATGCCACTGTCGCTGAATATCGGCGGCTGGTGGCCCTGGAGGAGGAGGAGTCGCAGTCTGGTACAACAACAACGTCCACTGGGACAGCTGCATCCTCCTCCGTGCGGGCTGCCAGCCAGCGCAGTGCTCCAGCAGTACGGAGCCGGGCTACCAAAGCCAAACGCCACCGCCGAGCACCAAAGACAGCAGCTGCCCCCCACAGGATTTGCAAGGCACACCGGCGCCGCTTATCCCTCAGACTGTCCTACCTGGAGCAGGAGGTCCTGAACTATAAGAACTTGGTGGAGGGCCTCCGCTTCGAACATGCCACCCTCCGCAAGGAGCATGATGTCCTGGCTGCTAAATCCAACAGCACCCTGCCATAGTGTCCCTTCCCCCTTTTTTAGAGACTTTTGGGGGGTGGGAATTGGGAGTTGGGTTTTTTGGGGACTTTTGAAGGACAATCGTTGGGGTTAGGGAGGGTCTAGCGGGAGATTATTTTGTTAGGGCTATAAAATTATACTTTTTGAAACTTTATCTGACCATACCTGTTTTTTACTGCTTTTGAGTCTGGTGGGTGGGGGGTTTAACAGTAAGTTTGTTTTCCTGAATAGTCCTAGGACTTTAGTAGTACTACCGTCAATCTCTCGTCTCTCCTAATACTCCATTATACTACCTCCAACCAAACGCCTATCTTACCTGTAATTTCTGTTTGCAATTAGGGCTAGGCCCAGGGCTGGCTCCACGGGAAACAGCGAATAAGGTTGGCAATCCTGGGCGGATAAAATGTCCTCATAGCGGTGGTACTAGTGGTGCGACACAGTGGCAGTTGCATGCCTATGAAAAAAAAGAAAATGAAATCTGGTTTGTCCTCCTGAGCAATACAACGGTACAATAGAGAATATAGCAGGTGACAGAAGTACACTAGAACAGTGCCACATTGTAGCCTAACAAATGGTAAAGTATAACTACTAATTTGGTTGAAGTTCTTTGACATTAGCCATGGGTCTTTGTCAAGCAGAGTAAGAATATATCCTCGGATTTCTTCACCAGCCTGTTGCTATCACCTTATCCTCCCCAGCAAGTGTGTGGATTTATTGCTGTAATTTAGTCACACATCAATCAAAACCACATAGCCCGGGGGAAGAGGGTTAGGGTTTGAAAAATGGATGGGTACGGGGGTTTTTGGGAAAGGTTTTGGGAGACAAGAAAAAAAAGCACAGCATGGACAAACAATTGTGAACATAAACAAATCTTTGGGTACAAACCTATCCATCAATCTTTGAAAGTGCATGCACTACTGCATGCATGTCAGTGAAAAGTAAGTAGTACTGTCGACAACTGTGGAAGAAAGAATGCGACAGTACAGGGCGTGTGTGGAAATATTGATAACTATATTCAACATAAGGTCTCTGTTGCCAGATACCTGAGAGCCTTGCTGGTCACTATAAATCCATTCACAACACTCAATGGGGTTGGTCTGGAAGGTATAGTAGATAGAAAAGGAGAAATTGCTCTTTTTCTAGGTGTCCCCTCACTCACCAGGGTTGCCCCTTGGTGACATGCTTCATCATTGGGGCCATCCCAGTCCTCTACGGGCTGGGGCGTGCTGCGACTTGCGAATTACGTAGGAGCACTTACAAATGACTATGTGTGGTGCAGATGTGATAGTGGAGTGGACTAAGTGATGTGTTAAGGGATCAATTTAGAAGCAGAGAGAGATCCAAGAAATGCAGTCACAGTCATAGAAAAACACAATGGATACTGTATCTGTATGTTGTTGTAGTTGTCCTGTTGAATTTGGTAAGTAAGTTGCATGCAGAAAAAATTCCTCTTATTAGCAGCACTCCTCCATTGCAGCTGACGCTTCGTCCATCGATGTTGGTCACCAGAAGACACCCTGTAAAAAAAGCACAGCATGGACAAACAATTGAACATAAACAAATCTTTGGGTACAAACCTATCCATCAATCTTTGAAAGTGCATGCACTACTGCATGCATGTCAGTGAAAAGTAAGTAGTACTTTTGACAACTGTGGAAGAAAGAATGAGACAGTACAGGGCGTGTGTGGAATTATTGATAACTATATTCAACATAAGGTCTCTGTTGCCAGATACCTGAGAGCCTTGCTGGTCACTATAAATCCATTCACAACACTCCATGGGGTTGGTCTGGAAGGTGTAGTAGATAGAAAAGGAGAAATTGCTCTTTTTCTAGGTGTCCCCTCACTCACCAGGGTTGCCCCTTGGTGACATGCTTCATCATTGGGGCCATCCCAGTCCTCTACGGGCTGGGGCGTGCTGCGACTTGCGAATTACGTAGGAGCACTTACAAATGACTATGTGTGGTGCAGATGTGATAGTGGAGTGGACTAAGTGATGTGTTAAGGGATCAATTTAGAAGCAGAGAGAGATCCAAGAAATGCAGTCACAGTCATAGAAAAACACAATGGATACTGTATCTGTATGTTGTTGTAGTTGTCCTGTTGAATTTGGTAAGTAAGTTGCATGCAGAAAAGAATTCCTCTTAATAGCGGCACTCCTCCATTCCATCTGACGCTTCGTCCATCAATGTTGGTGACCAGAAGACACCCTGTCCACTGCCTGCCTGGCGGATGCTGAATTGCGGCTCGCTAATGTGAAGCCTGACTCCATCCTTTTTTCCCCATTGCACAGACTGAAACCCGGCTTGTAATTATTCAACGAAAAACAGGAAGTGATATAATATTACAACACCACTGATAAATAAATATAAGGTATGTAGGCTGTGGAGTGCAAAAAGTCACACTTTGATTTTCCTAGTAGACAGTACAATATTTTTGACAATGCGTACTCTGTCTGAGTCACCTTTTGAAGGATAAAAAAGTATGGGCAAATTAATGTAGCGGATCTTTCCCCTCAAGCTAGGTGTACTGTAAACTGTGTTTTAGAACAAAATTAGATCTTCCCAGCAGTGCTCCCACCCAGACCCTTACTAAAGCCAGTCGCAAAAATGTAGAAGACCCCCAATCAAATCTCAAAAAACGAGGCCTAGCAGAAAACTGGTGACAAAACGTACTTTGAAAGTAAAAGTAGGCCCAAATACCCCCTTACCCACCGTGGATTGCATTCAAACCACTTGCAAGCAACCAAGCAAAAGTATCCATAGCCAGCATCGCTCCAAGACTCGAACCCCCCCCACCCAAACACATGCAATAGAAATACTGCTAACCCTAACGAACCCTAAGTTAAGAATAGTGGCAAAGGCTTTCTTTAACTATGCCAAATCCCCCCTTTCCCACCATGGATTTTCTTCAAATGACTTGCAACCAAAATTACACATTCTCGCGAGTGCTCTAAGACCCCAGAACTCAGTTGCAAAAATCTAGAACACCCCGAAACACATGCAATCCTGCTGCTAGGGCTAACCCTAACGAACCCTAAGTTACAAAAAGTGCCAAAAGGCTTTTCCGCGTGGATTTTGTCCCAACCACTTCTACCCGGTATTAGACCTTCCCAGGAATGCCCCAAGACCCGCCAACCCACCCGCCAAAAAGCATAACACCCCCAAACAGGCCAAAAGCAACATCTCCTACTTACAATATTTCTCGGCCTTCGGTCCAAACGCGCTGTGTAGCTAGGCCATAAGTCCGGTTTGCCACCACGGATTTCCTGAAAAGCAAATGCAATCAAGATTAGAGTGTCCCAGCAGTGCTCCCAGACCCCGAAACTCACCCACAAACAGCCGGAACCCCCCCTAAGAGCACCTCAAAGGCAAGCAAGCCAGCAAAAACACAAAACAAATTCCGCCTCGGATTTGGTCCAAACCACTTTTATCCGGTATTATAGCTTCCCAGCAATGGCCCCAGAGCCATCAACCCAGGAGAAAACGAGTAGAAGACCCCCAAACAGCCAAAGAGCAAAAGTACAAAAATGGGGACCTAGTCATTTTTTTCCAAATTTCCCAAATCACTCCGCCCGAGCTCTGCAGCTAGGCCCTAACTCCCCTCTGCCACCATGGATTTGCTTCAAACCTCTTGCAAAGTAAAGTATCCATAGCCAGCAGTGCTCCCAGACCCCGAAACCCACCCACAAACACCAGGAAGCCCCCCAAACAGGCCCCCGAAAACGCTACATTGAGCAAAATGTCAGAAATAGCAACAACAAAAATCGGCGTGGATTTTGTCCCAACCACTTCTACCCGGTATTAGACCTTCCCAGGAATGCCCCAAGACCCGCCAACCCACCCGCCAAAAAGCATAACACCCCCAAACAGGCCAAAAGCAACATCTCATACTTACAATATTTCTCGGCCTTTGGTCCAAACACGCTGTGTAGCTAGGCCATAAGTCCGGTTTGCCACCACGGATTTCCTGAAAAGCAAATGCAATCAAGATTAGAGTGTCCCAGCAGTGCTCCCAGACCCCGAAACTCACCCACAAACAGCCGGAACCCCCCCTAAGAGCACCTCAAAGGCAAGCAAGTCCGCAAAAACACCAAAAAATTTCCGCCTCGGATTTGGTCCAAACCACTTTTATCCGGTATTAGAGCTTCCCAGCAATGGCCCCAGAGCCGTCAACCCAGGAGAAAACGAGTAGAAGACCCCCAAACAGCCAAAGAGCAAAAGTACAAAAATGGGGACTTAGTCATTTTTTTCCAAATTTCCCAAATCACTCCGCGCGCGCTCTGCAGCTAGGCGCTAACTCCACTCTGCCACCATGGATTTGCTTCAAACCTCTTGCAAAGTAAAGTATCCATAGCCAGCAGTGCTCCCAGACCCCGAAACCCACCCACAAACACCAGGAAGCCCCCCAAACAGGCCCCCGAAAACGCTACATTGAGCAAAATGTCAGAAATAGCAAAAAAAAAATCGGCGTGGATTTTGTCCCAACCACTTCTATCCAGTATTAGACCTTCCCAGGAATGCCCCAAGACCCGCCAAAAAGCATAACACCCCCAAACAGGCCAAAAGCAAAATCTCATACTTACAATATTTCTCGGCCTTCGGTCCAAACGCGCTGTGTAGCTAGGCCATAAGTCCGGTTTACCACCACGGATTTCCTGAAAAGCAAATGCAATCAAGATTAGAGTGTCCCAGCAGTGCTCACAGACCCCGGAACTCACCCACAAACACCAGGAAGCCCCCAAAACAGGTCCCCGAAAACGCCACATTGAGCAAAATGTCAGAAATAGCAAAAAAGAAATTGGCGTGGATTTTGTCCCAACCACTTCTATCCGGTATTAGACCTTCCCAGGAATGCCCCAAGACCTGCCAACCCACCCGCCAAAAAGCATAACACCCCCAAACAGGCCAAAAGCAAAATCTCATACTTACAATATTTCTCGGCCTTCGGTCCAAACGCGCTGTGTAGCTAGGCCATAAGTCCGGTTTACCACCACGGATTTCCTGAAAAGCAAATGCAATCAAGATTAGAGTGTCCCAGCAGTGCTCCCAGACCCCGAAACGGACCCACAAACAGCCGGAACCCCCCAAAGAGCACCTCAAAGGCAAGCAAGTCAGCAAAAACACCAAAAAATGTCCGCCTCGGATTTGGGCCAAACCACTTTTATCCGGTATTAGAGCTTCCCAGCAATGGCCCCAGAGCCGTCAACTCACCTGCAAAGAGGTAGAACAACACCCCCACAAGTGCTGAGTCTTTCTTCATTGGGCGTAAACCAGCCCTCTGCTTTGATGGAAATAGGAGTCTGGAGGAGGAGGATAGAGGAGGATGTTCTTGTGGACTTGTGAACCTGAGGAATGCAGACTGCGTCACCTTCAAATCAATTAGCAAACAAGTGAAGACAGTTCTGCTGATGGGCTTGTTTTTGTGATTATGTGATTAAAGTTTGAATTATATTAACTGTGCACAACAAAGAAAGACAGACACACAGGAATAAAAGTGAATAAGGACGAAAAAGAAAGTTATTGATTCGTTGTCTCATTTTCAGGGCTCGGTATCACGGTCCATGAATAAGAATAAGGCTTCGTCATCAAACTCTGCTAATTCAGGCAGGGGGAGCTCAGTGTCACCTGACAGAGAAGAAATTCCCTCATCTATGTTGCTGTCCACCTCGTCTTCATCCGGCGCGCTTTCTCGTACTCTGAAATCTGGTGGTATGAGGTGCTGATTCATCTTGATCATTGTTAACCTCTCCACATTTTTGGGCGAGAGGCGGCTCCGTTTGGAAGTTACAATGCCACCAGCAGCACTGAAAACACGTTCAGAAGACACGCTTACGAGTGGGCAAGACAAGTAGTTTAAAGCCAGGTTGGAGAGCTGTGGCCACAATTCTTTTTTCCCATGCCAATACGCCAATGGGTCAGCATTAACATAGACCTCTGTTGAGTCATTCAGATAGTCCTTCACCATCGACTCAAGGTTCTCCTCCAAGGTTCCTCCACTTTGCTTAGCTGTTGCTGTGACCTTTTGAGAACCAAACCCAAGCCGAGCTAGCCAATCCTCTTCAGCCTCCAATGTTACTGTTGTGTCTGGTGGTGCAGATGATCCGGTTGCCGGTCTCTTTAACGGCTGAGAGGTCACTTGTGCCGCAGCCACAGGTGCAGAAGTGGATTGTTGTGACTGGGTATGGCCTGCTGATGCTGATGTACTGCCTTTTCCTTCAATTTGCTGCCGTTCTCTTTCAAACCTCTTGGCTGAGGAGGCTAGCCACTGTTTGTACTTTGTAACATCTTCATCAGCAAAAGGAAAGAATGCTTGGCCTGCCAGCGCCTTTTTGTAGCGTGGATCCAGAATAGTAGCACAAATGTAATGCTGGTTTGAGTGGATCATTTTAAGACGTTCATCACCTTGTAGGTGCCCTAATAATTTCTCAGCCAGAACAAAAGGGTCTTGGTTTTCTTCATCTTTTTCAAACACAGAACACACCTCCTTCAGTTGGTGCTCCAGCATGTACAACAATGGGATAGCTTTTCCCAAATTACAGTCCTCCTTGCTGACTGCACGCGTGAAGAACTCAAAAGGACGAAGCATGCGTGTCAGGCTTTTAACTATGTTCCATTGCGCCGCACCCATCCTCAGGTCCTCCTTCTGAGCTGTACCCTGTGTTAAGAAATAGTGATCGAGTACCGTATACTGCTCATACAGACGCTCAAGCATGTAGAAGGTTGAGTTCCAACGTGTTACCACCTCCTGGATGAGTGCTTTCACTGGCATTTGACGTTCATATAGCAGGCTCCTCTGATGCTTCCGGGCCTTAAAAGAATGGCTGAAATGGTTGCACATTTTTCGGCAGGTGTCCACTACTCTGTACGCTGCACTGTCTTTATCACTCATGAATTTTTTGACAACCAGGTTTATACAGTGCGCCAAACACGGCACTCTGAAATAGTCACCCAGCTGCATGGCCTTAACTATATTGGCGCCATTGTCTGTGGAAACATAACCAACCTGGCGTTTTTTTGGGGACAGCCAGTCAAGGACCTTTGTGTTAAATACATCCAAAATGTTTTGTGCTGTGTGACGTTTCTCCAAACCAAACATGGCTAGTGTTGCATGTTTCCGAGCAGCTTTAAAAACAATGTCCGGGTCAACACCTGCGTTTAGCTTTGCTTTAACCCCTGAAAAAGAGACCCAGTGTGCAGTGATGCACATGTAATCAGCGCCTGCGCCACTGGTCCACATGTCTGTTGTCAGATGTATAGTGTGAACAGCACTCTTCTGCAAAGCTGCCCCAATCACCTCCAGAACATCTTCATGTAGTGCTGGAACCGCAACTCGGGCAAAATAGAACCGGCTAGGAACCTTCCATTTAGGGCAGAGTGCTGCTACTAATTCTAGAAAACCAACCCCTTCTACAAAAGAAAAAGGGAGAAGGTCCAGAGCTAGCATTTTAGCCAGCTTAGTGTTATACAGACGCGCCAGTGGGTGGTTGCGTTCATATTGCGCTTCTGTAAACAACAACATCTTTTTAATGTTGCCCTGGACCAAGGATTTACGGGATGATGATGATGATATCTTCGACCCAGTTACGCTCGCTGATGAACTTTTTCGCATTGGTGTCTCACTCTCTCCCACACTCTTAGTGTGGCTCACATGGGGTGTGCTGCTGACAGGGGTACTGGGTGTAAGTGAAGTGTTTGAATCGTCTTCTTCCTCCTCGTCATCATCAGATGAAAAATCAACGTTTTCATTACGTGCAATTCGGGCTTCCTTGATCGCGTCTAGGTGCGCAAACCATTGGACAGCGTGCGTTCTCCTAAGATGACCTCTCTGGCCTCTGGTACCATAGTTGGTACCAAACTTACCACGACTAACTCGAAGCTTACAAATGCTACAAATGGCTACATTTTCCTTTTTTGGGCAAACACTAAAGAAGTCCCAAACTGGAGACTTGAAATGTCTTTGGGGGCCGGAGGAGGCGGCAATACTGGTGGTGGTGGTCCTGCTGCTAATGCCAGATGAAGTTGAGGATGTGGATTGCCGAACTTCAGTACGTTTTGCACTTTCACCACCACTAATTGAGGTCAAGGTGGATGGAGGTCCCTTCTTGCGAGGAAGAAATATGGAAGCGGTAGGTGTTGGTGTACTAGTTAACTCCAAATCCAATGATTGTTGTGTTTCCATTGCCTCCTCGTCGACATCATCATCACGCTCAGCAGCTTCTCGGGATAGGGTCAAAATGTCTCTTTGCTGCATGCCCGCTGGGGCTGCAGTGACCTTTATGATGACTGGCTCGTCGTCATCGTGAGAGGCTTGATCAGCAGTAGTATCCGTCACTTCTTGTTGAGCCTCATCACACTCCATAGCTATGAGTTTTTCTACGACCTTCCTTTTACGCTTAGGTATCTTTGTCAGATCATAGTGTGCCTCACTCTCAGACTGCCCTGATGATGGTTCCCAATCTTCATCCAGATTAAGATCATCAGAAGGAGGTGGGCTTGAAGAAGATGTAGACACCCCCCTTGATCTTTTCCTTGCTAGGGATGTGGAAGACAATGAATGATCATCAGGAGGAGTGGCTTCCTCAGATGATACCTCGGTTTGATTGTAAATTTCCTGATGTGCCCCTACTTCGGGAGGAACAACTATTGTGGGCACTTGTGACCCTCCATGCACCTCTGCTTGCGCATCTCCTTGCGCTGCCTCTCCTTCCACATGTACTTGGGCTTGTACTTGCACATGGTGTTGTTGTTGCGGCTGTGGTTGTTCAACACTTGTCAGATGAGTTACAACAACCTGTGTTGATTCAGGGACATTGCTGCTACTTTCTTGCGATGAGCCAACATCACTGGTCGATGGTGATTGAAGAATTACACTGACTGCCTCTGAAGCACTCAAGGGCTTTGACTTAAGTTGGCGTGGTGGTGGAGGCACTGAACCCAATGGAGCGGGGGTGCTGCTCCCAGCTTGGTCCCCAGCAGATCCTGCTGCTGCTGCAGGCGTACTTTTTTTGTTTGCTCCCAAAAAACGCGGCGGCGGCACACCAGCCTCCTTGGTAACTTGCTTCTTCTGCTCCTTACTAGCAACTTTCTTGCTAGAGGAGCTACGGAGACCTTTTTTTGGGGCCATCTTCTTCAGAGCAGGTCAGACAGCAGGCCGCAGTTGCACGAATTGTAGAGTTGTCTGAGGCCAGACGTGACGTCGCTGCACACACACACCGCTGCAGGACTTCTTCCTGGCACTGGTGGTTCTCTTGAGTCTTGTGCACCTAAAAGCAATGGAAGACAGAGGAACATCAGTTCAGTTATACACCCCAAAAAAATCGAGAACAAAACAGAAAAATCAGCACAATCTCATGCCCTCCATGATGCTTAAATTCAAGACACCCCACAGAAAGACTAGGCACATGCAACACTCACTAGTCACTACCCCTGGTGAAAAGGCCACAACAACAGGCCAAAAAAACGAAAATCACAGAAAAATCTGCACAATCCCAAGCCATCCAGCCCCTCCATGATGTTTAAATTCAAGACAACCCACAGAAAGACTAGGCACATAACCACTCACTACCCCCTGGTGAAAAGGCCACAACAGGCCAAAAAAACTAAAATCGCAGAAAAATCAGCACAATCCCAAGCCATCCAGCCCCTCCATGATGTTTAAATTCAAGACAACCCACAGAAAGACTAGGCCCATGCACCACTCACTACCCCTGGGCATAATGGATGAAAGCTAGGCAAAATGGGTGCAGGCCTGAGAACACTGCCTGTATTCAAAATGGCCCCCTCCATCACAGCACATGGCCAGGGCCTTTAGCAGCACTAAAAATGGCCCCCAACCACATGGCCTGTCCACAACAGGCCAAAAAAACGAAAATCACAGAAAAATCAGCACAATCCCATGCCATCCAGCCCCTCCATGATGTTTAAATTCAAGACAACCCACAGAAAGACTAGGCACATGCACCACTCACTACCCCTGGGCATAATGGATGAAAGCTAGGCAAAATGGGTGCAGCAAAGAACACTACGGTAGGGGAGGACCTGGGGGAAATTTATAGACCAGGCTCTGATACGATCCCCAACGAACCTATAAACAACAAAAATGTATCAGAGGGTCTCAAAAACAAGTAAAGCCCAGAGGTGTACAGAAGTTGTCCAGACACCTGTAACTCAAAAAGTGATTCGGCACCGAAAGCTCTCAAAAGGTGAGGAAAATACCCATCAGTCACCATACGGATCCGCCCTTCATCATTTGGGATTTTATCCGGACCACCCGTCTGAGAAAATCAATGCCACAATCAAAGGTCGACCCGGTGGTAGGGGGTCCCTTAAGTGGTGTTTACAGTGTGGTCTGCCACTCGATGTTGATGAGTGGACAAAAACATGGGACTGGGGTGTGCAGTGCAAGAAAAAGTGAGTGAGAAAAAACCAAGACAAAAAGGTGTGTTAAAATTGGTTAGGAAAAGCACAGAGTGTTATTTATTCAATGTGTGCCTTAAATACCAAGATTAAAAATATATGGGACCTAAAGCAGTCTGGTTATGTAGACTGCCTGAGGTAGGGATGGTCAACATGTTTCTGCAATATCTGGACTATTGCGTCCTTGCTTTCATCAGGACCAAAACTGAACAAGTAAGAGCTACTGCACAGTGTGGAAAATAATAAATGAAGTGAGAAAGTGACAAAAGGAGATAAAAGACAAATGCACAGGGTCACCTGAGTACTCCTAATGCCCTTACAGTCTGTGTTGATCACTGCGGAAAGAAAAAGAGATATAGGTGTAGGGTTTGAAACTAATAGTATCCTCTGGGCTGTGGAAACTACAATTACACTCAGAGAGTTGATTTGCAAGCCCTTATTATTAATAGAGCCTGTTTACTTTCGTTTAGAAAGAGACTTCACTAGCCAAATGTCAGTCCGTTCTTACCTTGATCTGTAAGGTGACTGGCCTCACCCCACCTGGCAGCGGCTCAGGGGAAGATGAAGCACCGCTCTAAAAATACATGTGGAACACATGTCAATCACAGTGTGCACAACATACTGTAGAACACCCTCCATTCTCAATAGCCGAATATGAATGGGACTTGCATCTCTAGTTAGAAAAACCATTCCCGAGAGCAACGGAGAAAAAATGCTCCGCCTCGTCATCTAGACTCGTGCGGGAATCAGGCAGCATAGCGAGAAAAGACGGGGCTCGTCCTACCTTTCCGTCGGTACTCCAGGGCCGGCGTCCTAGCCGACTGGGGAGGTACCGGAAGGCAGGCGCGAGGCCGTTCTTAACCGCGCTGCCGTTGGATCAAATGGTCAAGTGGGGCGCGCTAGCGCGCGTAGTCATTGGTTATGTTACTCTCACTAGTGCAACGCGCTCGTTCATTGGCTCGCCAGCCTAGAACTGGGGAAGGTATTGGTCAATTACCGAGCTAGTGGTCGGAGGACCCACGTGAGAAAAGGTAAACATAAACAATAACGAGTACATCACGAGCGAGGTCGAATGAAAGGCCAGATGTTAGGGAAATTGTAGGAAAGCGTTCCTAATGTTTGCCTATTACTGCCACACACAAAATATCTGGTGAGCTTCAACTTTCCTGTCAAGGCAGGATTTCTCGCACAGTGCGCTCTTATATTGGTGTAAGCAGTATCGATGGGCTGATTAGGACATAATCATCACGGTATAACCATAACTGCCCCTAAATTTCATGAAGTCTATCTATGTTGATGGAAAGCACCAGCTTCACATATCATGTAGGTATGAAGGATAGATCCAAATGGGTGTGTTGTACAGGGCCAGTATATTGGTGCAAAACAAGGACAGATGTAAATAACCTACTGTCAGAGTTGGTATATCAGAAATAGTAGATTACAATAATGACAAGACCTCAGTATTAGTGACCTAATGATATCACAAAAGAGACTATAGTGTTGACCAAGGATCTCATCATTTAAACCCTCTTTATGTGTCTTAAGTTTTAGTACCCATCTTTGTTCTTTATTCTTGAGGTACTTGGCCACATCCGTTGTGTGCGTTGGAATAAATGGTTGTTCTAAGACAGTCCACTGAAAATCAGTGGCTAGATGTTTAGCTTCCAAGAAGTGAGAAGTCAATTTGGTGGCCTGCCTAGAACAGCGGATGGTGCTCTTGTGTTCCGATATCCGTATGCGGACCTTTCGTGTGGTCATGCCCACATACTTATACCCACAAGGGCAGGTAATCAGGTAGATCACATGATCGCTATTGCAGTTGGTAAATCTTGTCTGCTTCCAGGGTCTTGAAGTACCGATATCAATTTCCATTGATTTTGTTGTCTGTGCACATACCTGACAGTTACCACAAGGGTGGTGTCCCTGGACAGGGGGCAGGTTCCACAGTGAACCTATGGCTCTCGGTAGGTCTTGACGTGGTCTCGTGTGCACCAGTCTATCTCTAAGGTTCGAACCCCTCTTGAATGAGACTAAGGGGCGGGGAAGAGTTAAACGTCCCGAGTTTAGAATTGGCCAATGCTTCCTCACCATACTCTGGATACTGTTGGAGAGATTACCAAAGGTATGGACAAAGGTAAGGCGATCTAAAGGGGCCTTAGGAGGCCTTGGTTCTAGCAGGGCTTCTCGGTTATTGTTCATCGCCCTTTTCATGGACCGTTGGACTAGTCTGGGTGGGTATTTGCGGGCGATCAGCTGCGTGCTCAATACATTGGAGTGTCTCTTGAAGGCCGCTTTGGTTGAACAGTTCCTCTGAACACGTAAGAATTGACTGAAGGGAAGACTCTCCTTCAGAGCTTTCGGGTGGTTGCTGTTGAAAAGTAGCAAAGAGTTCCTAGCAGTGGGCTTCCTGTAAAGCTCAGTTTGCAGGCCCTCTGGACTGGCGATGATTAACCGGTCCAGAAAAGCCAGTTTGTGCAGACCTATTTCGATGGTGAACTTGAGATGGTTATTTCTGCTGTTCAGCCAACCCAAGAATTCCAAACAACTCTCGCTAGACCCTCTCCACACTACAAAAATATCATCGATATACCTTTTCCAGGTCTTAAGGTTATCGATGAAGGGATTTTGGTCATTCAATACGTGGTTTTGTTCGAATGAATGAACGTAAAGATTTGCTAAGCTGGGAGCATAAACGCTCCCCATGCTGGGGCCAGATGTTTGTAAATAAACCTGCTCTTCGAATTGAAAAAAATGTTGTTTCATGGCCAATGTGGCACAGGCCATTATGAATTGGACAGGAGTGATGCTGTTCGTTTCCCTGGAATCCAATAGTTGGTGCACTACGTCCAATGTCTCATCCTGAGGGATGGAGGTGTATAGTGCCTCCACGTCAAAAGAGACTAAGAGGTCAGTATCCATATCAAACTCGATATCAGGTATAAGTCTCAACAAATCCGTTGTATCTTTAAGATAGGTGGGCATCTCCTGCACCATCGGTCTTAAAAAATGATCCACAAAGGTGGAGAGGGGTTCCAGGGCTGATCCTATCCCTGAGATTATGGGGCGTCCTGGGGGCGGACGTTGCTCTTTGTGAACCTTTGGTAAGGTATAGAAGTACGGCATCTTCGGATGTTCTGTGCATAAGTACAGTGCCTCGGCTGGTGTAATCCATCCCTCCAAGGAGGCTTCTTCCACCATTATCTTGATGTTACGTTTCAATTCTTCAGTAGGGTCATGGCTCAAGGGAGAGTAAGCATTTCTCATGTTCAATTGTCTGAGACACTCATTACGATAGATTTCAGTATCTAGTATTACAATCGAACCGCCCTTGTCAGCTGGTTTTATTGTTAGGTCCTTGTTCTCAGTGAGAGATTTGAGTGCCAGATGGTGTGATTTGGGCAAGTTATAAAAAACCTTGTGCTTTGCAGCAAAGAGGTCATCCATCTTTTTCTCAAGTGCCTGTTCATAGGCCAAGACCTGAGGAGCACTTAGCAGCCTTTAGCAGCACTCAAAATGGCCCCCAACCGCATGGCCTGTCCACAACAGGCCAAAAAAACGAAAATCAGAGAAAAATCAGCACAATCCCATGCCATCCAGCCCCTCCATGATGTTTAAATTCAAGACAACCCACAGAAAGACTAGGCCCATGCACCACTCACTACCCCCGGGCATAATGGATGAAAGCTAGGCAAAATGGGTGCAGGCCTGAGAACACTGCCTGCATTCAAAATGGCCCCCTCCATCACAGCACATGGCCAGGGCCTGTAGCAGCACTCAAAATGGCCCCCAACCAGCCACATGGCCTGTCCACAACAGGCCAAAAAAACGAAAATCACAGAAAAATAAGCACAATCCCATGCCATCCAGCCCCTCCATGATGTTTAAATTCAAGACAACCCACAGAAAGACTAGGCACATGCACCACTCACGACCCCTGGGCATAATGGATGAAAGCTAGGCAAAATGGGTGCAGGCATGAGAACACTGCCTGCATTCAAAATGGCCCCCTCCATCACAGCACATGGCCAGGGCCTGTAGCAGCACTCAAAATGGCCCCCAACCACATGGCCTGTCCACAACAGGCCAAAAAAACGAAAATCACAGAAAAATCAGCACAATCCCATGCCATCCAGCCCCTCCATGATGTTTTTATTCAAGACAACCCACAGAAAGACTGGGCACATGCACCACTCACTACCCCTGGGCATAATGGATGAAAGCTAGGCAAAATGGGTGCAGGCCTGAGAACACTGCCTGCATTCAAAATGGCCCCCTCCATCACAGCACATGGCCAGGGCCTGTAGCAGCACTCAAAATGGCCCCCAACCACATGGCCTGTCCACAACAGGCCAAAAAAACGAAAATCACAGAAAAATCAGCACAATCCCATGCCATCCAGCCCCTCCATGATGTTTTTATTCAAGACAACCCACAGAAAGACTGGGCACATGCACCACTCACTACCCCTGGGCATAATGGATGAAAGCTAGGCAAAATGGGTGCAGGCCTGAGAACACTGCCTGCATTCAAAATGGCCCCCTCCATCACAGCACATGGCCAGGGCCTGTAGCAACACTCAAAATGGCCCCCAACCACATGGCCTGTCCACAACAGGCCAAAAAAACGAAAATCGCAGAAAAATCAGCACAATCCCATGCCATCCAGCCCCTCCATGATGTTTAAATTCAAGACAACCCACAGAAAGACTAGGCCCATGCACCACTCACTACCCCTGGGCATAATGGATGAAAGCTAGGCAAAATGGGTGCAGGCCCGAGAACACTGCCTGCATTCAAAATGGCCCCCTCCATCACAGCACATGGCCAGGGCCTGTAGCAGCATTCAAAATGGCCCCCAACCACATGGCCTGTCCACAACAGGCCAAAAAAACGAAAATCACAGAAAAATCAGCACAATCCCAAGCCACCCAGCCCCTCCATGATGTTTAAATTCAAGACAACCCACAGAAAGACTAGGCCCATGCACCACTCACTACCCCGGGTGAAAAGGCCACAACAGGCCAAAAAAACGAAAATCACAGAAAAATCAGCACAATCCCAAGCCACCCAGCCCCTCCATGATGTTTAAATTCAATACAACCCACAGAAAGACTAGGCCCATGCACCACTCACTACCCCTGGGCATAATGGATGAAAGCTAGGCAAAATGGGTGCAGGCCTGAGAACACTGCCTGCATTCAAAATGGCCCCCTCCATCACAGCACATGGCCAGGGCCTGTAGCAGCATTCAAAATGGCCCCCAACCACATGGCCTGTCCATAACAGGCCAAAAAAACGAAAATCACAGAAAAATCAGCACAATCCCAAGCCACCCAGCCCCTCCATGATGTTTAAATTCAAAACACCCCACAGAAAGACTCAGTGCACCCACCACTGAGTACCCCTGGGCAAAAGGCCCCAAAACAGCCCAAAAATCGAAAATTCCAAAATTGTAGTTGCAGCAACTGTAATGCCCCAAACAAACTTACTTGTGAAATTTCTAATCCAAAAGTGATCCAAAGAAAGTCAAAAAGGCCTCAAATCCCAATATCCAGCAGCATCCACAAAAAGTAATCCTTCCAGCTCCAGATCCAAATGAAAAGTGACCAGGAGATGGACAAAGCACTGGGAGGAGCCTGCTGGACAGGAACAGGAAGTTGAAGACTGTGGGGCACTTCCTTCCTCCCACCCCCCCCTCCCCAAAATGGACTCCTCGCAAAAAAAGTGCAGGCAAATGTCAACCTGAGGAGTTATTCAGATAAAAATCATCATTTCCAGAAGGTTTATGCTGCTTGCTGGTGGATTTCTTGTGCAGAATTGCAAATTTTATATTTTCGCGAGTGCGAGATTGTTGCTGATCGCCGCATCTCCAAGCTCGCAATTGCGAAGTACCGCGATACGTGATCACGGCGTACTCGCGTTGACAAACACTCGGTGTGAAAGTTGGCAAGCCGCGATTACGTAATCGCGCTTGCCAAATTCCCGCGGGATCCCGCAGCAAGATCCAAAATGGTGCAGCACTCGCAAAATATCAAGAAAAATAACTCGGCAAACGATGAATGACGGGAAGTAAACGCCGCGCGCCGCAAAAATTGTATCACCAAGAAAAAAACAAATCTGCTGCGTGCGAATTTGCGGATTTTGCGGGAAATCCGCAAATCTCGCGGATTGCGAATTTACCGAAAATCCGCAAAATCCGCGAGCGTAACGGATTTTCCGCCCATGCTTAATAGGCACCCCGTCCGGGCCCGGGGCCTTTCCTCCCTTGCTGCTTTTGATACTTTGTTCCACCTCTTCTAAGGTTATATTTAATGTTATGATAGGCCAGGTACCAGATTTATATGCTGCTTTTGATATCTTGTTCCACCTCTTCTAAGGTTATATTTAATGGTATGATAGGCCAGGTACCAGAATTATTAGGGTTGTTACCAGTGTCTGTTTTAAAAATACTCGAAAAATTGGCAACCCATGTCTTACTATTTACATTTGATGTCAATTCAGGTGCCGCTTCATCTTTTAAAAGAGTCCCTTGATCACTTTGCCACTGGATTCAAGCTAGCCTAGCTGATGAGGGCTGTTAGCCCGAAACCAGTCCCAGGATGCTTGTTTCTGGTCAAGGAAAGACATGGCTGGGCAGTTCGGGCAGGACTGTTCCCATGAGGCACAGGGTCATGACTGATTTGCATATAGCTGTGTCTGAACTGGAGTGGTGAAGTGAGCTAAAAATGATGATGTATTCAAACCTGATCTGCGACTGGGGGCAAGTGTCTGAAAAGTTTCAGCGCTCCGTTCATCATTTCCTTGTGTTTGCTTTGTTCACCCTAGTTGGCAGTGTATGCCCAGATGGGGGTCCCTCGCTCACTTTGCCACTGGATTTAAGCTGGCCTGACTGATGAGGGCTGTTAGCCAGAGACCGGTTCCAGGATGCTTGTTTCTGGTTCAGGGAAGACATGGCTTGGCAGTTCGGGCTGGAATATGCCCATGAGGCACAGGGGCAAGACTGATTTGCATATAGCTCTGACAGAACTGGGGTGGAGAAGTGACCTAAGAATGATGATGGATTCCACCCAGATCTGTAACTGGGGGTGTGTCTGAAAAGTTTCAGGGCTCCGTTCATCTCCTTGTGTTTGCTTTGTTCGCCCTAGTTGGGAGGGTATGCCCAGACGTGGGTACCTTGCTCACTTTGCCACTGGATTCAAACTAGCTTGGCTGATGAGGGCTGTTATCCCGAAACTGGTCCCAGGAAGCTTGTTTCCAGTCCAGGGAAGACATGGCTTGGCAGTTCGGGCATGACTGTTCCCATGAGGCACAGGTTCAAGACTGATTTGCATATAGCTGTGTCTGAACTGGGGAGGTGAAGTGAGCTAAAGAATGCTGATGGATTCAACCAAGATCTGTGACAGGGGGTGTGTCTGAAAACATTCAGCGCTCCGTTCATCATCTCCATGTGTTTGCTTTGTTTGCCCTAGTTGACAGGGTATGCCTAGATATCGGTCCCTTGCTCACTTTGCCACTGGATTCAAGCTGGCCTGGCTGATGAGGGCAATTAGCTGGTAACTGGTTCCAGGTTGCTTGTTTCCGGCCCAGGGTAGACATGACTTAACAGTTTGGCTGTACTGTTCCCATGAGGCACAGGGTCTATACAGATTTCCATATATCTGTGTCTGAACTGGGGTGGCAAAGTGAGCTAAAGAATGATGGTGGGTTTAACCCAGATCTGTAACTGGGGGTGAGTGTCTGAAAAGTTTCAGGGCTCTGCTCATCATCTCCTTGTGTTTGCTTTGTTCGTCCTACTTTGCAGGGTATGCCCAGACGTGGGTCCCTTGATCACTTTGCCACTGGATTCAAGCTAGCCTGGCTGATGATGGCTGTTAGCCAGAAATTGGTCCCAGGATGCTTGTTTCCGGACAAGAGAAGACATGGCTTGGCAGTTCGGGCTGGACTGTTACCATGAACCACAGGGTCAAGACTGATTGCATATAGCTGTGTCTGAACTGGGGTGGCGAAGTGAGCTAAATAATAAGGGTGGGCGTAGTTCGCGAAGTAGCGCTACGCGAAGCTACGCGAAGCTACGCGAAGTGCACTTCGCACTACGCGAACCTCACGTAGCACTACGCGAGCTGCGTAGTAGCATGTTCGCATTGTGCAAGATGTGTTTTCAATGATTGCACAGTGCGGACAAGCATCCGGCACTGTGCAATCATTGAAAACTGCAACTTGCACAGTGCGAGCTGTAGTTTTCTGCTGCTCGAGTAGATTATTACTCGAGTTGCAGCTTTCTCAATGCGAACTGGTAGTTTCTCATTGAGAGCGGTCGCGAGCATGCGCAACCACTCACAATGAGAAACCTTACCTCCCCGCGTTGAGAATCTCGCCAGGATGTCATTTTGCTTGCTCGCGGTTGCGAACATGACGTTCAGGACCGCGAACAAGCAAAAAATGAGCGCTGCCCTACGCTACGCTGCACTACGCGTGTTCGCACTGTGCTACGTGCAGCTCGCGTAGTGCGAAGTTGCGCAAACTTCGCAAACTCCACGAGCGTAGCGTAGTGCTTTGCCCAGGGTTACTAAATAATGATGATGGATTCAACCCAGATCTGTGACTGTGGGTTAGTGTCTAAAAAGTTTCAGTACTCCGTTCATCATCTTGTTGTGTTTGCTTTGTTTGCCCTAGTTGGCAGGGTATGCCCAGACGTGGGTCCCTTGCTCACTTTGCCACTGGATTCAAGCTAGCCTGGTTGATGAGGACTGATTTGCACATAGCTGTATCTGAACTGGGGTGGCAAAGTGAGCTAAAGAATAATGATCGATTCAACCCTGATCTGTGACTGGGGTGCTTGTCTGAAAATTTTCAGCGCTCCATTCATCATCTCCTTGTGTTTGCTTTGTTCGCCATAGTTGACAGGGTATGCCCAGACTTTGGTCCCTTGCTCACTTTGCCATTGGATTCAAGCCAGCTTGATTGATGAGATCTGTTAGCCCAAACCCTAATCAGTAAACAGTCCAAAATTCCATATTTCTATACCCTGCCAAAAAAACACAAGGGAACAACACCCATTCCTGGGAGACCTATAGTTTTGGGTATCGGGTCTCTTCTAGAAACCCTTTCCAAGTTCTGTGATGTCTTTCACCAACCACTGGTGAAGAGAACCCCGGCCTACATAAAAAATACCACTGAGGTTCTACGCATTATTGCCGACTGGGATAACACCACTGAAATTGACCTGCTATTGACACTAGATGTGTTCCAGCTCTACACCAACATCCCCCAAGGTGAAACACTCACAGCTGTAGAGATGCATTGGGAAACAGCAAGTGGACATCCCATAAACCTATCTCCTTTGTCATGCAATGTGCTACACTGGCACTAACAGATTATTTTTAAAATTTGATAATCACCTCTTCCATCAGTCCCAGGGTACGTCTATGGGGAGCACATTTGCACCCAGCATGGCATGCCTCTACATGGCTAGCTTCGAACAAGACGTAATACTACATTCTAGTAACCCCTATGATAATACCCTGAGACTACGGAAGAGGTACATCGACGATATTCTCGTCTTTTGAAGAGGTGACTTACCCACTTGTATCCAATTCTGTGAATGGATTAACACAAAAAACACCTACCTTAAGTTCACCCACACCATCTCCAACACACAAGTTCCGTTCCGGGATTTAACAATCAGGCTCCAGGAGGGTAGATTAGACACCACACTCTATAAAATGTCAACTGACACTAACAGTCTGCTATTATACAGTAGCTATCACCCCAAGACTTTGAGAGAGAATCTACAGTTCAGCCTATTCCTTTGCCTGAGAAGAAATTGCACCTCAGTGCAGGACTATAAATAAGTAGCCAATCTGCTGGCCACTAATCTAAAAAAGAGACAATACCCTGAGAAGACAGTCATGAAATGCATGAAGTGAGCTCGCAATAATAACCAAGATGGGCTTCTTGAAACTAAAGAAAAAGCCCCTGATAACAGCATCACTTGCGTAACTACTTTTTCACCCAGGTCGAACCTAATTAAGAAAGTTATGAATAAGCATTGGGGCATTCTGAGGACAGGGGACCTGGCAATTGCGCAATGACGATTTGCTTTCAGGAGGTCCAACAACCTAAAAGATCTATTAATACACACCAGACCTAATACCAAAACCACAAGCACATAAAGATGCCTGTGGGGTCTCCCACCGGTAACCGGACACTACCACTATGGATCATGTACAGCCTGCCCACAGACAAAACCAATGAAGGAAATAAAACTATCAGACACCTTCACATGGGTTATGACACCAACTGCAACACTAGTCACTGCATTTATCTACTGACATGTCCATGTGAAAAACACTATATGGGAATGACCATGAGCTAAGCTAAAACCAGGATTACTGAGTATAAGAGTAACATCAGGTGTGGCAGAACTACAACCAAGCTTTACACACACTACTGCGAGAAGAAACATACACCAGAGAGCATCAACTGGCTCATCCTGGAAGCACACCCCACAATTACACAAACAGCTCTGTTCAGGCTTGATCAGAGATGGGTCCATTGTCTCAAAGCAGCAAATACTTGTCTCAAAGATATTCCATGGGTCTCGTTGAACCTCTGAAGCACCCACAGATTGCAACATTATTTTTACTGCATCCCATCCTGCCAAAAATAAATATTGTGAGACAATTAGCTGGAACATTTACGAGGTAACACACATTGGTGTTATACTAGACAATAGTAATATCAAGCCGGCATTGACCAACATTTTGACTCTACATAGTCACTTTTAGGACCCTTGACTAAGTGCCTGCCATACAGAAAACACCACCCGAACACCTCCGATATGAATAACTAATTAATGTCCATAGCATCCAACGAGTGCCTCTGAAACCTTGCATCGAACCACGCACGCTCTTTTTAGCAACGCATGGATCTAGATACATGTTTGCCCTGTTAACCTAATTTAAGGGATGTTGGCCACTGTTGCACTATCACTGTGCCAATACGTGACCACCGATTTTGCCCCAACCAGGGTTTATCACACACCGCTTCTATGAGAATGTATTATATATAAACTTGGACATATCACGGGGCTAAGATATACCTAGCATATGTATTTTGGTATAGTCAACCACCAAGTAGCTGGAGCTTGTACTAGACTCCAAGATGGCCGCTTCATTTTTAGCATTTCATGCTTGCCTCTCAGCCTTCTTCGCTGTCATATATCGAGGCCACTCCTCCACCCTAGTCATTTCGACAAGCATTAACAGTACTCAAACTCCTCGAACGGAGGTGACTACACCTTCCTGAGGAGCAGTGGTATGAGTAGGTCGAGAGACTGGTTCCACATTGGGAACAGGTAAGCACCATTCCATGTGTGTGTATCGTCTTCGTTGTCTGGGGCGCCATGTAGCATGGTCTAGTGGTTGCTTGTTTTCCCGCACTAGCCACAATTGGTTAACGAACATGGTAACAGGGGGAGCCTCGCTGTACATTCTCCCCCGTGTAACCGCCGTCACTGCGGTCTCCGTCCCACTTCCCTCTAGAGTCTGCTTGGGTAGCGGGGGACTGCCTTGTTACTGCCTGTAGACTTCATATTTTGTTAGCCACAGTCAACATTGACGCCTCCCGTTCCCTTCGGTTCTCGTATTGGGTAGAGCTACGAGTGAGGCACCACGAGGGTTAAATTGCAATCAGCCCCACTGGTTTTAAAACAAAATTTCGTGACCCTTTTGGCTCCTTTGTTTGAGAGACAGTGTCTCCTCCTGAAGCATGTGTACTTCAATCGTTGCAGACTATACACATTCATGTCTGCCTGCTTTCTTTATTCAATGAATTTCGACTTTCCTATTTTCACAGTGACACCACTGATTGGGTGTCTTTTTATCCACTACATCAGATGAGGCCAGACTACACACTAATTTAGGTGAGTCTTACCCACACTCACAATTTTTGGTGCAGTTTATTATTTTTCTTTGGTGTTGTATTTGCATCCCTGTTTTTCTTGTAGCAGCTTTGTGTATATCAGGTGGTTGCTGATTTATGGGTTACCCCCTGGTACACAGTGCTTTTTAATTTTCTCATGTACTAAATGCGCACAACGGCTCATTACCTGTAATACAGGAATTCAGGACTGCTGTGCTTTCTTTACTTTTCACTGTTTGTTTTGATTACAGATGGTCTTCTTTCCGTAGGAGGATATCCCCTAGGCGAATGACAGTGGCAGGTAGCATAGCATCCTTACCACACTTTTATGTAGATAGGTTATTTTTTCACAACTTGTTTGATTCACGGTCCTGAAGAATCGCCACTGATCTATTATTGACAATTCCAAGGCGAGAAACATGTCGACCATGAGTAGAGTAGGTTTTCTGTCACATGGATAACAGAACACACTACTCCTCCAGTAGTATTTTATTTAGGTAAGGTACCCAACAGAATAAAGTCTTCAAGAGGAATCCTTAACCTATTTTAAATCACATCACACACATCTACATCTGACTAGGCCCCTCACCCCCACTGCACCCTTATGGCAAGGAACAAAAGATCTCCGACAAAGAGCCCCTTTCAGGGTGCCCGTTGGGCTTTGCAGCGACGGCCCAACAAGGAGCAGGCTCACATGATAAAGCATGACAGGGCACCGGGCACCACATGCCAACATTTGTGTGTGTATCCCCATCCGTACACCATGAGCCAAAGACCGTGTCCCAACTCAGCGCCAAAGTCACATCACATTCCGAAAACGCCGCAAGTAGTAGTCAAACAAACATCAGGGATAAATGCTCCATTGTTCCAATACAGAAGGCGGGAAGACACCAGCACCTCTGACCTTGGTGCAGAACACACCTGGAACACCCTGAGAGAGATGTCATGGCAGATGGGGAAGACTCCCACACCACGCATTGCGCAAATGAACTATCTGACTTATCAACAACCCCCACACAGAAACCCCTGCCTGAGGTACCCCCGCATGGGATGCCCTTGACACAGAAACGGTGCAAAAGGGGGTGGTGATGGACGGAGCATCTGAACCAGTCAAACACTCACACCCAGTCAACAGATCTGGGTTTAATCCATCACCGTTCTTTTGCCCACTCTGCCACCCCAGTTCAGACATGGCCATATGCAAATCAGTCTGACCCTGTGCCTCATGGGAACAGTCCAGCCCGAACTGCCAAGACACAGAAACAGCAACCCATTCAGCCCAACGTTGCACACACATACAAATCATTGCTCAGAGCTGTGGCATTTCCTCCACACAACTGCCGCAGTACAGAAGAGTGCTGGTTCCACAAGACGTGCCAATGCAATGGCAGGCCATACCAGGCATATGCACAACCCCTGTCACGTGGAACTCTACCGTGCACGTATGCTGCATTTACTGGGCGTAGTGCCACTGGCAGTGCTGCAGATCAGTTACCGGCTCAGCTTCCGCATTGTGTACATCACCTGTGTCCAGCCCTGGTTCCACTGCCGAACATGCACATTCGAGTGTCCCATGGATGTCTGCCTATCCAACACAACCGTAGATGAATTGGACTATGACTTGTGTCTGTGCCCCCTGTTGGAACATGAACAGGAGTGTAACCGAGATAGCCGTGCATGGGATGCCTTGACATACTGCGTATGTATTGACAATTGTGCATGGGAGATTGCACAATTCCTCATCTGCAGTGACCACATAGAGGCGCTTCCCTATTGGGCTGTGTTGCAGATTGGTGAAAAGGAGTGGGCTGAGCACACCTGCCCGGACCAGTTAATGGATTGGCTCACCCAGGTGTTCCTTAAACATGACAACGACATACTATTGGAACACATTGCACATAAAGCCTCGCGGGTGTTCATGGACGAGTAACTACGTTCCTGCAGCCACATCTGAATGTGACCCACAGAACAGGTCCCAACAACTTGTTGCATCGTGGGGATTGTTCACATATCCCACCACAACAGTGGACACGTCTGCCATCGTGTGGGTGCATGTGCATGGAACGACACGTGTACACACACCTGTGCAAGGTGATGCAGGTCCATGGTCGGAGCAACACAGCGTTGTGTGTCAATGTTGCCAATTCAGACACACTGCTGGGGGAGAGTACACACATGACAATGTAGCACAACAGGTGAACCTGTCGGACCCTTTCACCTGATCACTGTCAGCAGTGCAATCAGTGCACTCCAGTGGCAGAGCACAATGAAGATCCCATGGGCAGTGAGTTGTGCCCCCTCACACAGGACAATGGGCAGATGCCAAACAGCACATGGCTCATCCAGCAAGGCAAGGTGGGCTGGGAGCATTGCCATCCATGATGATTGTTGTCCATGTTTGCACCAACATTTCCTGAACCTCCACATGTACCCATGCTGCGTGTAAGTGTCTGAAGCATGTACCTGCCTGTTGTGGCCGTTGCCTGGTCCGTACTGACACACACATGCCAATAAAGTCTATGCCACCCCACTGGTGTCTGACTGTGAGGTGTGTTGATTTAATTGTCCACTCGTGTGCCACAATGAGCATCATCCCTACACAGGGAGGAACTGACTGACGCATGTGCAATGGGGGTGTGTCCCTTTTGCAAGCTCAACCTCTGTGAGCCAGACATTGTTTTGGGATAGGTGCTGACCGACATTTGCACTTACGTGACTTCAGCAATGTGAGTGTGGTGTCCAACCTCTGACCATGTGGAGCAATGTCATATATCATTACAGAATGTGTCCACACAGATGTGTGTAAGTAGGTAAGCATCGTGAAATTCTGTTGACACATGTGATGTAGGACACCACTCCTGGCCTGCTACCGATTTGGTCACACCTACACACAGTCCTATTTAACACATGGACGTGTGTCTACTTGGGGAGTCGTTAGATTGTTGTTGATGTGCAATGGGGACACAGCTAGTACTCACCTTTCCAGTCATCCTATTTGCCCTGTGTCTCAGGGATACGAATGTCTGACATAATATCGACAGACAGAATATCTACATACAAAAATATCGAGACAAAAATATCGAAATCAAAAATATCGGAGTCATATCTTCATAAAGATAAGTACAAAAATATCGAAAAATTAATATCGTAGTACAAAAATATCGGAATTAAAAATATCGTTTTTTTAAATGTATTAATAATAATGTAAAAATAATTTTAAAATACATATAATTTTACAAATATTAAATAAAAACATTAAAACATAATTAAAAAATTTAAACTAATACATATACATTTAAAATAAATTAAAAACTTAATAATTTAATGTAATTTTATTTTTTTTAATTTCATTTAATTGATTTAATTTAAATTTATTTTATTTTTACCCTGTACGCCTGTACCCCAAAAACCCAAAACTGACCCTGAACCCTAAAAATATCCCTGTACCCCAAAAACCCCAAAATGACCCTGAACCCCAAAAATACCCCTTTACCCAAAAACCCAAAACTTACCCTGAACCCTAAAAATACCCCTTTACCCAAGAACTGAAAACTGACCCTGAACCCTAAAAATACCCCTTTACCTAAAAACCCCAAACTGACCCTGAACCCTAAAAATACCCCTTTACCCAAAAACTGAAAACTGACCCTGAACCCAAAAAATACCCCTTTACCCAAGAACTGAAAACTGACCCTGAACCCTAAAAATACCCCTTTACCCAAAAACTGAAAACTGACCCTGAACCCTAAAAATACCCCTTTACCCAAAAACCCAAAACTGACCCTGAACCCTAAAAATACCCCTTTACCCAAAAACCCAAAACTGACCCTGAACCCTAAAAATACTCCTATACCCAAAATTAATTAATATTATTTAATTACCAATAACAATAAAGTAAATATATTAGCACAGTAGCTGTAATTAATTAAATTTAATAATTAATATTATTTTTCCCAATTAATTAATTAACAATAACAGAAAATTATATATAATTTTTTTTTACTCTAATTAATGTAATTAACTAATTAATATGAATAATTACCAATTAATTATTAATTAAAAATATGTACAAAATTATATTAATTATTTAACTAATTAATATTATTAATTACCAATTAACTATTAATTAAAAATATTTACAAACATAGGTTAATTAATTAATTATTATTAAATTACTTCCCACCCTATTCCCCTATAAACCCACAACCCGCTCTGATACTAAAACGCAAAAAGTAAACAAATTTACAAATTTTCAAACATACAGTACAAAACATGTTTAACAAACATATAAACAACATAATAAAATACATAACACTAAAAAAAAATTCGATATTAGTAAAATTCGATATTAGTAACATACATACCTTAAAAAAACGATATTCTGTCTGTCGATATTTTGGACATCGATATTCTATACTGTCGAAATTAAAACATCGATATTATTGTATATCGATATTTTAATTTCGATATTTTGTCTGCCTACCCAGGGATACACATGCGCATAGATGTCAGTTACCAGGGTGTACCTTCAGGTGCAATCATTGTCCTTATATCCAGCCATACTTCCATACGTGAGTGAACATATGAAACACCTGTGTGATTTAGAATGTTTTATTCACATTCAGGTGATTGACGGAGCTGGAGCTGTACATGGCCATCCAAGCCCACATCATATGGAAGCCCAGTGGTGGGCCAACCACAGTCCTTTGGGGATTAAGAAGTGATTAGGAAGTGGGAGAGTGCAGTCCACAGCTAGATTGCTGTGTGATTGGCCTGCAGTGATGAAATGGGAATCCGTGTCAGGGTCCGGGTGAATGTCGCCGAGTGCTCTGGGGGTCAGTAGGAGGTATTTGCCAGGGCATGATGCATAGGCCATTACCAGGCAGGGATAGGACATATGGCGATGATGGATGCTATTGCCTCCTTCCTCACACAGTAATTCCCATCCCCTTCTTATTCCCCTGATACGGGTTCTGTGTCCGGTGTGTCAGCTGTGTGTAGTGGGGTGATGGCTGAATCACTGTGTGCCACTGACACAAAAGACTGCAAAGGTGATGGGGCAGCATCACTGTGTGCCAAGGACACATCAGGGGTTGGAGCTGTGTGTGTCAATGTTCCTGCTGCAGTCATCTGGGAAAGGCTCAGTGGCAGCAATGGCAAGATGAAGGACTGCAGGGCATTGAAGTTCCCAGATACTACTCGATTGTGTCCAGCTGTGGCATACATACTTCCAACCCACATCTGCTCCATGATCTCCATTGACTTCCGCATCTGTGCCAACTCTGTGCTGTAATCGCTGGTGCCTGACTGACCAGACAGTTCTTGTATTCTATTCATTGCACCAGCGAGGTCAGCCAACGTCTGTGGCTGAGCATGGTGCGTACAGGGGATGTCCGATAGGGACTGTAAGTGTTCCCTGATGGGACTCAGACACCCACATATGGCATCGAGTTTGGCTGCCACGAGTTCGAAACCCACCCGCAGCTGTTCAGCCAACTCCACCTGGGAACCGCACACACTTTGCAGGAACACCATGTATTGGTCGGGGGTGCTGGGAGACAGCCGTGGTGGTTTGTGTTTCCTGCTGTGTGGTTTGCAGTTGGTGAGCTCACCTCGGGGCAGCTGGCCTGCCCTGCTCCTGGGGATGGTGTGCGGAGGCTGTCCATTATCTGTTGGAGGGTGTCTTGACATATGTGCAGGTTGTCCTCTTCATCATCAATGATTTGAAGTGTGGTGTGCCCTGCAGAAGTTGTTGTTTGTCCTTCTGCAATGTAAAAGGGGAGATGCAGGTCAACAGAGTTACACATGTATTGTTTACATTCAGACTGCATAATGGAAAAAACAACCTAGGCGGAAATCTTAGATTGCCTACACAATGGTCACAGGACAGAAAATTGGGAAAGGGGGCAGTTTCCAATAAAAATTGTACTAATGTTATATATACTAAATAAATTTTATTTTTAAACAAAAAAATAAAAATTTATATATTTCAATACAGAATAAAATTACATTTCATAAACACAAATACACAATAAAAAAACACATATGAATTCTTTTACAAATTACGAAAAGATGGTGTGTCAAGTTGTATGTCAACGCGTTTCGGCGTCCAGCGCCTTTATCAAGACAGAAGACACTCTCTGAAAATAAAAACATATTTTAGTACAATATTTAAAAGAATTTGTAGCTACTTTCTAATCCTAAGGTTTGCATTTATCAAATTATTACAAAAAATATATTCTAGTTAAAACAAGGGAAACTGCGTGAAAGGAACGGGATATTTTGTCCTGTTATTTAAGGCAATATTTACGCCCTAACGATAAGAGCAAAGGTTGATACTGGCCTCCACTGTAGCTCATAAACTTATATTTTCACAAAGCAATGTCTGACATGATTTATATCACACATACTTCTATTTCATCTGGTTGTGGTTCTAAGTTCATCAGTATTGAGAACCGACAGCATGCAATACACAAGAAATCATACTGGCATGCTTTCAACGAAATTCAAATGTGAACAATTTCTTATTATTTGAGAAACAATCTAAGGTTTGAAGATACAGTGATAATAGAGACAATAAGTTATATGAATAAGAAAACACATGTCAGTATGTCGTATAAACAGAGATACATATTTCAGAGAACATATACTGCTTTCTTTCATGCAGTGGACAGAATTATTGGAATGCGGTTCCACTTTTTAATAAGAAACTTCAAAATTTAGGGGTACAATAATGATGACAACATTGTACTTTATATATAGGAGTACATATTTCAATAGGCATGTGCCGCTTTTCTCCCTTGTAGTTAGGAAATATAAGGATGTAGTAATAATAAGAACAATATATCTTACAGACTTAGATACACATTTCAATAGACATGCACTATTCTCTCCCTTACGATAGAGAAATTATAAAGATTCTAATTCAGTTAAACCTTGATTGCATTCTGATTAGCCAGCATAGTTGCTCCCGATGACTGTAAACGATTTCTTCCAAGAATGGATAAATTAGAAGGCGATAGTAAAAGAAAGAAATGTGATGAGATGGTGTAAGAGGACTATCTAAGCATTATAACCCTATAATAGTGTCTTTTTATTAAAGATAAAAAACCTTTTTGCCTTATTAGAAACTATTGTTTGTATATAAAAGGGCAGATCTTATTTGTCTAGATAATAGAACAGTCTTTTTAAGGTATAGATCTTATAGTCTATGTAACATTTTTATATATACAATATCTAATTTTGGACATTATTAGGTCCGCTTACCTACGGCTGTAAACAGGTCATAAACAGCTTGTAAAAGGAATTACGCGGTATTGTCAGCGGAATTCTGCATTAATTAATAGAGGAACACATAAGAATTGCATGTAAATTTCAATTTATATAATTATATTAAAAAGCTGTAGATTTTTATTCAAGTGGGGTTTCACATACCTAATATCTCTTTAGTTCTTGTCTGTTATATTTTCCATACTTTGGTTCAATACTTAGGTTCAGCGCTTGATAATTCGATAAACCTAAAGGAGATGTCTAGAAAAAGTTGATATTCTGAGAATAACATACCATTTCATTTCGTAGTTTATTTTACCTATGTTCAATCATTAGAGTTCGTGACTGGTTTACCTGATATTTAAAAACGATGAGACGCCGCCTCCACGGAAAGTGTCGAATCGTAACGGATTAACGGAGTGCCTTTCAGTAGCACCTGTATTGAAAATGTGTGTAAGAAGTGCGTGTCAATCATTTGAGGGTTAATGAATTATAACATCTCACAAACAAACGTGATATGGTTCTTACCTAATTAAATATTTCTTGGTCCGTGAGTAACAAATAGTACGGGCTCCTAAAGCTGTTAAAATTGTTTCACGTATCGAGTGGTTCTGCTCACGATTCGGTCAAAGAGTCGGTGCTAAACTGAAAATAAACATAGTTTGATTACGGTGTCATTTTAACGTTACACGGCTTCGTTTTGACTTCTTTAAAGAACTCTAGGCCAATTGGTAGCATACCTCACGGAGCACGATTAATTCCACTTTACTTCTTAGGCGTTGTCTTGATATTGACGAACGCTGTGTGAAGAAGATTATTCTTGCTGTACTTTTTCAAGCGTTGTCTCGTTACTGACAAACGCTTAGGGAGGTCTTCGGATTCTATCAATGGTCTAATATAGAGAAAGATCAAATTGGTTATGGACTAGACTAGTGAGCATTTGTGCCAAACAGGCGGTCTATCTAAGTAACCGTCGCGTTTACATACCGATGTTTTTTTCTTGATGTGATGCGTGGAGGCGGTAGTCTTATCCAAACGGGTTTCCAAGCTACATTAGAGCACGGAAAAGGTTCGCGCGTCTATTTTATGGCCGGGGCAGCCAATTAACACTCCCTTATTGGGTGTTAACAATAGAACGCGAAAAAAGACTGTGGGCGTGGAAGCCTATGTGGCAGACTGAAATAAACTAGAGGCGGAATTAATTAGTTCTGCATTTCAACCAAAAGGGCTTTGTGAAGGGTCGCCAGCTCTTTGAGCTGACGTATGACCTGATTGGAGCAATAGACATCGCGACTAGCTCCTCATTACCCTTGGCTATTCTTACGCTGGATGCCACCAAAGCCTTCGACAGGGTCAACTGGTTGTACCTGCCGGGGGCCTTGGAAAAGTTCGGTGTGGGTCGGGCTTTTCGCAGAGCGGTCGAACTCTTATATCAGAATCCATCTGCCTCAATATTGGTTAATGGCAGTTTGACGGAACCATTCGCCATTACAAGGGGCACAAGACAGGGATGCCCTCTATCGCCCCTGCTCTTTGATCTTTATATCGAGCCGTTTGCTCAGAAAATTCGGGAGGATAATAACATCATACCTTTCAGATTTAGAGATTGGGAAAAAAAAGTGTCCCTGTATGCGGACGATATTATGATTATGACTTCTGATATCAATACAGCGTTTCCCTCAGCCATAAAATTGGCATTAGAATTTGGTAACATCTCTGGCTATGAAGTCAATGCCACCAAAACTGAGGTTATGGTGTGGAACAGCACAGTAACTGGGCTGCCTGTGGAACCCTGCGATAACTTGAGATATCTGGGCGTGAGAATCGTTAAGGATATTAATTTGATAACTTCTACAAACTTTACTTTAGTCGCTAAGGAATGTAGGAAGTTGATGGGCTCTTGGGGAAATCTCCCATTGACACTCTTAGGACGCTCAAACTTAGTTAAAATGTCCATTTTGCCTAAATTGACTTTTATTTTTAATAGCATACCACTATATTTTGAGCCAGCATTAATTTCTAAGATGCAGAGTGATATATCTAAATTTGTTTGGAAGAATAAAAATATAAGAATAGCCTGGAAGAAATTAAGGCGTCGAAGGGAGAAGGGTGGGCTGGCCGGCCCAGACCTTCAGATCTACGCCTGGGCCTTTCAAATGACAAATGCCAGAATGCTGTTAAAAACACCATCAAATCAGGACATTGGGTTGATGTTTACAACACTATTACAGTGTGAAGGACTAGGGCAGTGTGGGTTCCTCTTTAAGTTTGGAGACCCCAAATTTTTAAAGAAAATTAAACTTAAGGTGTTGCAGGGCCTAGCAAAAACTTGGTATAATTTGAGAGTCACCACTAAAATAGGATATTATTCGAACAGATCTCCTATATGGGACCTCCCTGCTCCTCCGGGTTGGGCTAATGACACATTGATAAGTCCATTAATTGATGCTGGAGTTCTAACATGGGGTGACTTGTTTGTGGAGGGGGACATGCTTTCTTGGGAACATCTAGTAAGCAAGGTGGGCCCCAATTTCTCTAGATTTACAGCATATACAGCGGAGGTTTCACATCGTCCTCAAATGCCCCTAGGAGGGAGCTCTCAACTGGAATCTTCTTTACTGGACAAAATACCTGCACCGAAGGAGGTGGCCTTTTTATATAACTTAATCTTAGAGGAGATAGACGGAGAATTCCAGCTGCCAGATCAACTATGGGGTTCCCTGTTACCTTCTGTCAATTTGCAGGAACTATGGCTAGCATCTTGTAATGTTCTTTGGGATATAGTTAAACCAGCTTGGCTCCGGAGAAACCACCTGTATACCCTCCATAGAGCTTACTATTCCCCTCAGAGACTGTCAAAATTTTCAATAGGGGAACCAGTGGCATGCGCCCGGTGTGGTCAAGTGGCAGCCTCGGATGCACACATGTTCTATGACTGTCCACATTTAACATCCTATTGGCACTCAATAGCCAACAAATTAACATCTTCAACAGGCTCTATAGTGGACATAGATCTTCGGCTTGTAATATTTGGAGTTGTAGATCGTAGCCGAAGTTCAAATAATAACCTTTTATTCTACTCTATGTTGGTGGCCCGACGAGAAATCTGTAAACTTTGGAAAGAGGCGTCCCCTCCGTCCTTGCACGACTGGAGCTCTTCTATGCTACAACTATCAAAAATAGATCTTTCCAGGGCCGGGAAATCAGATAAAAGAGCATTTTGGCAGAAACTCGATTGGTCCCAATGAATTGAGCTGGGGTTTTTTTTTTTTTTTTTTTTCCCCCCAGTTCCAATGATTACGAAGCCATGATACACCCTTTCTGCTAGAACATCTTCGCTGTCTTACTAGGCGACTTGGTGCATAAAGCAATGGTGGTAACTGGCTACAATGGCAAAACATCTGTTCAACCGTAAGCAGGGTATAAGGAAATGACGGGAGACAACCTGCTGAAGGGAGTTTTTATTTATTCATTTATTTTATTTTATTATTTTTTTGGGGGCGGATCCACATTATAACAATACCCTTGCCAGTCCTCGACTGAGACAGTATGTTGTCATCTTATGTCATCCTACCTGTTCATTGGTATGGCAGATTGAAGTCATGGCGGAGATGAGGAACAAAAAAAAAAACAAAACAAAAAAAAAAAAACAAAGATTTCCGCCTAGGTTGTTTTTTCCATTATGTATTTTCCCTGACCTAGGGGTATATGTTTCATTTGTGTGTACAGGGAGCCCTTGTTTGATGCAAGTACATGCAGACTGCATGCCAACATACATTGTCACTGTTTTGGTGGCGCTGGCTATTTGATGGCAGTCAGTGTGTGTTACGACTACATGACGGATGTGTGGTAGTACCCATGCATTGTCATCACGCAGTGTCAGGCAATGCCAGATGTGAGTGGACAGTTACTCTGCACGTGCATGAACTGTTGTGAGCTGTGTCCTTTGCACTTTTTCCCTCAGTGCCATCATTGCTATGTTCTGTGATTGCTATGTGTTTGTGCTGAATTGTGGGGGAGTTGCCCCTGTAGATCTGAGTTTGTGTAGCCTTTTGCCTTTGAGGCGGAGTGTCTTTGAATTGTGTGCTTTTCGGGGCCTGATTTGTTTTTGACTTGGGTCATATGTGCTCTCGGACAGATGTTGTGGCCTTGTGCATTGTTCGTCAGCGGTGTGTTTTGTACGGCATGGGTTGTGTGTGCACGTGGACATGTCAGAGTGTGACCTGCTCCTTAACGGATATCATCCGCACTGGGCTACCTCCATGTCGATTCGTAGGCCATCTCATGTTTTTGGGCTGCTGCCATGCTATTGGGCATGCAGTGTTACTTGAGCCGCTGCTTTGCTGGATTCAGCACATGTGCATTGGTCGGTTGTGATATTGGTGACATGGAGGGGGCCCCTTTGTGCACATTGTGGATGGGGGCCTATTTGTTTCTCTGTGTGCTGCAGTGACATGTTCCACGATCATTGTGGGTGTGCAGTGTGCTGCACATAATTGTGCATGTGTGCCATTGTGTCCATCTCCCCCCGTCCCCCCATCCCTGGTCGCTACTCACCCTGTTGCTGTTGGGTCAGGTCGTACCGTGCTGTGTCCAGGCCCCCAATTCCTGCCACCGTCTCCACACTGCTGACTGTAGTGTGCTATTCAAATCGTCATAACATAACAGAAATACCCCATCATCCAATGAAGTTCCCAGTATCTATGGGATAGGTGCAGATAACCCAAAGCCAATCTAACTGCTCAGATCACCTAATTGTGGCCTTGTCAGAGAAAATGCATGCAATTTGGGCTGTAAAAGTTCAAAAAGACAAGTTTAATCCTAGTCAGATGTGAGTCCATTTAATGCTTCTCAATTCATAGTGTACAAGGATTAAATTATATGTTCTGCATCATCCAGCCAACACATTTCATACTCAAATAATTTGGGACTTCTTCAGGAATACACTGAAATATGGGGAAAACATATTTACATATACCTACAATAGCAATACCATCACAATTAAAAACAACAATCACTACATCCTTCAAGTTATAAATAATTACAGCAATACCATTGATGTAAGAAAAGCCGAATACAACCTACAATTGCATAAAACCTTATATCAAAACAATGTAGTAGCTACATCTGCATTACTTAGACAATTAAAAAAGACTACTAAAATAAGACAGCTTAACCCTGCCTAAAGTGTAGCGACTCATGACATACCAAGTATAAGTAAGTGGATTATATAGGTAATACTTCTCTGTTTACAACATGAATAGAGTTAAAACAGAGTAATCACTGCATCCTTCAAGTAGAAAAAATTACAGCAATACCATTAAATAAGGAAGGGCTGCTGGAAAACCCTAAAGTTATCTAAAGCTTTAATCTCAGGTCTGTGTGTTTTCTTCCACTGCATAGAGGTATCACAGTTAATTCATTAAGTGATTTCACATTATTAAAGAAGTAGCAACCCATGATATACTCTGCAATGGACTATTCAAGCATCGATTGTTAAATAGTTAATATTTAGATTAGGTTAGTAATGGGAGTCTGTTGTAAAACAGAGAATTGTCTAATCACTTTACAATTAAATTTGCAGCAATCAGTGGAATTTCCTTCATTCTGCATTCTGACTAGCAGCAGTTAATCTACCAAAGTATTTTAGATGAATCTGTTGTATCTCATTAGGAAAGCCCAGCACCACATTGGGGAATTAACCTTCCAAAATATTTGCTGAAGAAGGCACATGAAGGTAAATGAGAATTCAGTTTGGATGCTCTACACTGTAATGGCAGAGAACTTAAAATCAAATGGGTTTACCATCATGATTTTACAACAACCACTAAAGCTAGAATGTTTTTATTGAGGGAGAACTAACACTAAATTGGATTTAGACAGATTCAAGTATTTCTTTCCAGTAAATAATCAGCAATGATGATACCTACATTTTATTTTGTAATGCTACTTGTGATGTTATGATTCTTTCCCATCAACAGTAGAGTGGGGCGTTCAAGTTTTTCAATCTTAGTACAAATTTGACTTTGATTGGCATATTCAAACCTCAGTAATGTTTTTGAATTATACCTAGACAATTGCAATCACTTTAACAAACAATTTTCTGTAAGCAGGCACATTTGAACCTACTGTATGTCATACTTTTCCTGTTAACCACTTTTTAATGGACATTTAACCAGTCACACGCTTGTGTTATTGTACGTACATTAAGGCAATTTTGGGTACAATAAAAGAAATGCGTTATTACTATTGTGTTGTGTTGTCATAATGCCTGCTGCCAGAACCAGTCGCCTATGTGAAAGTCAGGTCACAGACCATCACTACTGTTTCAGTGTAAACGAAAACAGTTTTTTCATTCTTCTGATCTTTTTTTCCAAATGAACAGGGATGAACTGAAAGAATTTATTTATGGGAACATGTTTATTGTTTGCCCACACAAGGTCATAAGTGGAAAACATCGAATATTTCTGCACATATGGACGCATTTTGAGCCTCATAATTTTTAATCAAACCTATGTTAAACTGGTGTCGTTTTTTGATGTGTTTAATTTAATACTATCCTTTTATTCTTTATGTCTGCAACTACCTAAAGTTACTTTTAGGGGCCCACATCTCCAGCCACTGACGAGGTTTTATTGGCCTTTTTATTCGCTATATGGTCACAGTCTTCTTGCACCCCTGCTATACTTGCACGATTATGCTGCTGCTCGCATTTTTCGATTTTAAGTCATTAGTTTTTAGGAGTAGGATTTTAGTCTCATTTTTAACTTACTTACCTTCCTGGCATTTCCACCGCTCTCCGGTCCACTGCAGTGCATTGCTGCCGTTTGTGTGGAGAAAGTCAGGCAGGAAAAGGCTGACAGCTCCTTCGATGGCTGCCATTTTCGGGCGGCTGACGGTCTTGCTGTTTAACACAGTCAGAGTCTGCCTCACTATTTAATCCACCCTAGCGGGGACACGCAGTGGAAGTGCACAGCGGGCGCACCGCATGTGTGCCGCAGACGTGCCAAAGGCAAGCCCGTCTGCGCCCGTCCGCGCTCGGAGCGCGCTCAGTGCCAGCCACACTGCTGTTTTTGTTAAGATCCTCCCTGTAAGTATGTACAAGTATTCCAGAGACAATCTGCTGGCTCTGTCCACCACTATCCCGCGCTGCTTAGGTCCAGTTCTCAAATGTGCAAAAAGCACAGACCCTCAGAAATGTCACATATGTAAGTTAAAGCTTTCTAATATCAAAAGCACACACACAGGTATTTCCCATAAGGCCCAGACAAGGCTTCAGTGCGCTCTTATCAATGCATGTTCGCTTGTCAAACATAAGTTTGAATTTGCCAACTTTGTTGAAGAACAAAAGCTTGACATTTTGTGCATCTTAGAAACCAGGGCAGATGATACCTCAGGGCCTGACCTGGTGGTGGCTATTCTGCCAGGCTTCTCCATCATTAGGAAAGATCGCAGAGGAACAAAAGGGGCTGGGCTTGCAATTGTTTATAGGAACCACATGAAAGCTTCCTTTAATGAGATTTCCAAAGGAGCAATCTGTGAAGTGCTTTCCTTTCAAATACGTACTCCTTTAATGGAATGTTGATCTATCGCCCCCCTAGACTCAGGGTTAATGTTCTACAAACCCTGGAGCAATTACTCAAACACAAAGTCAGTTTCCAGGACTATACCATTATTGGGGACCTAAACTTTCACTTAGATAACCTACCAGAAAAATGTTCGACTGCCTTGATGGATCTTTTAACCAGTGATGGCTTAGCACAGCTGATTGAGGGGCCTACTCATAGAGCTGGACATCTTCTGAACATTGTTTTTTCTGATTGTCCGCTCCTGAAATTTAAAGGTACCCTGCAACTACTGTGGTCGGACCACACAGCAGTCATGCTAACTCTTACACTCCCTCCCACTGTTGATAACAGGCCACCACTCATTAAAAGCCACAGGTGCTTCCTATGGCACCGCCTGGACAAAACTGAGTTTCATACTCAACTTTGCCTGAGCAGACCCCTCCTATCCCTAGATCCGGAGATGGCAGCCCGAGAACACCACTATTCGATTTGGCCGGCAGTTCTAGCAACAATTCCTCAAAAATCTGGGGTAATCACTAGAACAGCACCCACAAAACCATGGTTTTCAGAAGACAGTAGACTTCTTAAAAGGCACTGCAGACAGAAGTATGATTCAAAGAAAAAATAGCTCTATAGGGAATTATTAACCCAGTATAAAGGAACGATCCACACCCCAAAAATTAAGTACTTTTCAGAGAAAATTGAAAAAGCCCAGAATAATTCTAAAGAACTGTTTGCGGCAGTCCAAAAACTCAGCCAAGTGCAAGTTCACAAAGGTAATACACCAGATCAAGCCTTCTGCGATACCCTGGCTTCCACCTTTTGAAGTAAGGTTCGCTGTATCTATGACAAATTTATGTTGGTTCCATCTCATGATGCTGGAATCTTGAATCTCGATGTTCCTAAGAATGGCAGCAGCCCATACTTGTGCATCTTTCCGAGTTTCCCTCTATAACGCACTAGCAGGTCATCAAACTTCTTTCAGCCACCAAATCTAGCTCACCACTGGACCCATTTCCTCCTAAGATTATACTCTCTGCGATTGAGCCTATAGCTTGCCATTTTACAGAGATATTTAATCTTGTTCTTAAAACTGGTATTTTCCCTAAAAAACTGCAAAAGATTTCTATTCTACCACTATTAAAAAAAAAAAACTTGGACAAAGCAGACCCAGGCAATTATCGTCCCACTACTCACCTACCACTGCCTGCAAAACGTCTTGAAAAATATATAAACCAAGAATTAACATCATTTATCCTTAGCAATGTCAATCTGGATCCATCTCAATATGGTTTCCGAAGTGGACACTGCACAGAGCTTGCACTGATCACAGCGTCTGAAGAAATCAGGCACTCAGTAGATAAGGGAGGCATGGCGGCCCTGATCCTGATAGACCTTTCGGCAGTGTTTGATACGGTGGACCATGGTCTCCCATTACATCACCTTCAAGAAATATGCATTGCTGGCTTCGCCCAATCACTGTTTAATTCCTTCCTCTCGGACCAGGATCAATTTGTGGAGATGGACAGTGATGGACAGAGTTTCAATCTTTTGTGTGGGGTTCCACAGGGCTCGTCCTTAAGCCCAACTCTTTTTAATCTGTATGTCGAACCCCTGGCCATGCTTATCAAATCTTATGGATTTGCTATGGTGTCATACGCTGATGACCCCTCACTCTTGGGAACATCAGAGGCTGCCGCCACTGGCTCCTCTACTGACGACTGGACAACACTCACCGCCTTGAAAAAAGAGTGGTTACGTATTACCATACATGGACTTATGATGGCTGAATACCTGAGGGCCAATATCGCCCCCCAGGGACTCATAGTCAACCTTTTCCCCAGGATCTTCCTAGAAGACAACCAGTTCAAAGGGGACTGGTGTCAAGTCTCCTGGAAGTGTACGAAAGACCTACTTTTCTTGATTGTCAAAACGGCCAAGAGACTGGCAGACGCTCTGCTGGACAAAATTACAGCTATAGAAACAACGATGAAGACAGCTGTGAGCAAAAATGCTAAAAAGGCCTTCTCAGCTAAACTCGCAGAGATTAATCAGGAGATTGCCGATAATCAAGAATATCTCCTTAAACAGAAACTGTCCAAACTTGAAAAAGATGTAGCAAGGTTTGAGAAAGAAAAAGTTTACCCTTACCTTAAGGAAGGATACACCAATAAGAAAACTGGGTACTCCTCCGATGAGAATTCTGGTTTTGAAAGTCGAAGAGGGTCCTCAAGCAGTGACTCTAGTACTGGTACCACCCCTAATAACAACCGCCAGCAACGGCGCCCCAACTGGAACCGGGGCTTCCATCAAGGACCCATGTTCCATGGACCCCCACAAATGCTGCCTCCGTGGCAATACCCCTTTTACCCGCAAGGCCCTCCACAATTCTACCCCCCGAACCCTTTTCACGACAGAGGTTGGGGCAGAGGAAAAGGGCGCAAACGGAGCGGCACAAGAGGGGTGCAGTGGCAAGACCAGCCATCGACATCAGCCCCGATGGAAACCAGAAGTACAGCGAGGGGGAGAAGAGCTTAGTGGTCAATCTCTCAAACAGAGTTCTCTCTCCTATAGAAACGACTACTCTTGAAAAGGGCTTAGGGTTTGTTCCCACGCCCATCCCGGACAGTTTTACAGAAATATGTGAGATCAAACAATTTTTCCGCAAAGTACGCCTTAGGGCCTACTTCCAGGACCAGCCTCCCAGTGATAAAACTGACACGGGTCTACATAACCCCTCCACTTTTACCCCAGCGGACGGGATGGTCCCTCCTGAGGTATTGACCTTTGAGAAGGCTGTACTAAAATCCTTGGAGAATAAACCACACTCCAGTAGTTATAATAATCTGAGCAAAGCTGAAAGACAAGCAGTCCTATCCCTTGGCAATGACACCGCCATCGTGATAAAACAAGCTGACAAGGGGGGAGCAACTGTCATACAAGACGCCATCGACTATGACACAGAGTGTAAGCGCCAACTGGCCAACACTACCCACTATAGACCCCTCCCAGCAGATCCAACTAACAGACTAATTACAGACATCTCCAGTCTGATCATTGAAGGTGAAGCCAATAGCTGGATCTCTAAAAAAGAGGCAGAGTTTCTCCTGACGAAGCACCCTGTGGTCCCGTATTTCTATACTCTACCTAAAATTCATAAAGGGACCAGTCCAGTCCCAGGGAGACCCATTGTCTCTGGGATTGGCTCATTATTAGAACCTTTATCTAAGTTTTGTGATGTGTTTCTTCAACCCATTGTAAAGGAAATACCCTCCTACCTCCAAGATACAAGAGATGTCTTACGTCTCATTGAGTCAATTGAAGGGCGAGAAGATGTAGACCTACTTCTCACGCTTGATGTAGAAGCGTTATATACGAACATTCCCCAGGCAGCCACACTTGAAGCCGTGGAATCCGCCCTGATGCAGCAGGAGTGGTCCTCGCCTACTCCTATATCTTTCATCATGGCATGTGCAAGTATTGCATTGACGGAAAACTTCTTCCAATATGGTTCACAGTTGTACCACCAGATCAGAGGTACCTCTATGGGTTCGACCTTTGCTCCTAGCATTGCTTGCATTTACATGGCGGCTTTTGAGGACCAGTTCATCTATCCCGACTCCAACCCCTTCCGACAACATCTCACACTATGGCGTCGGTACATCGACGACATTCTGATACTATGGAAGGGTGACCGAGAGAGTTGTAATCAGTTCTGCACCTGGATTAACCTACAGAATCCCTACCTGAAATTCACTGGGACTATGTCAGAGACAGCTTTACCCTTCCTTGACCTCACGATATGGCTGGGACCAGCCGGTCTGAGTACCACTCTGTTTCGTAAAGAGACGGACAGAAACAGCCTCCTTCTGTTTAACAGTCATCACCCCAGAGCACTACGCGAAAATCTTCCCTTCGGTCAATTCTTGAGGATACGTAGGAATTGCTCCTCAAGGGACGATTACAGACAGGAAGCTAATACCTTACAAAGTAAGCTGCTCGACAGAGGGTACCCCACCAAATTGATACGAGACTCTAGTAAGAGAGCCCTTAACAACCATAGAGATGCCCTCCTAGAAGTACACCAAAAAGAACGCGACAATCTTATAACATGTGTCACTAGTTTCACCAGAAATTCAAACTTCATTAAGAAAACAGTGAACAAGCACTGGGGCATCCTCAATTCAGGGGGTACTGATTTACCCAAGCCTAGGTTTGCATTTAAACGAACAAAAAACCTCAAAGACTCCCTGATACATACACGTCCTAAGAAATCATCTGTTGCTGGACAACGCACGTTATGGGACCTTCCACCCGTGGTTGGACATTACCCGTGCGGAGGCTGTGCCGTTTGTCCCCAATCCAGACAGTGTAAAGAAATCACATTAACAGACTCCTTCACTTGGAAACTGAATAGACATACTAACTGTAACAGCTCCAAGTGTGTCTATCTCCTTATCTGCCCTTGTGACAAATTCTACGTCGGGATGACCATGAGACAGGTCAAATTTAGAATAACGGAGCATAAAAGCAACATACGATGTTCCAAAACTCATACGAGAATGTATGAACATTACAAACAACATAATCACCCGGCCGACAGCATCCAATGGCTAGTGCTTGAGTCCCAACCAGCCATGACTAGACAAACTTTGTTCAGGCTTGAACAGAGATGGGTGCATCGTCTCCAGCTAGATACAATTGGGCTGAATGACGCTATTCCCTGGGCGAGTGTCTCGAGGTAGATACCCTCTACTCCAATACCAGTCCACCCCTACTGTAATGGTATCACATTCTAGACATTCCTCTCCTGCCATAAACCCCTGACTAATGGTGCTACATAACATATAGCCCAACTCCTTACCCCTTACTATTTTCTGCCATCCCAGTCCACCTTGATCCCTCTTATACAGCACACCTTCAGTACATTACTCCACGGACTGACTGGGTTTAGTCACGCAGTCTCGGCAGCATACAGTCATTGCAGACAGTGTCCTGACATCTTGTGTAGACTACGACACTATATGCGCAAACATCCGCACCATTACACTCCCTATGGTCACTTCATGAATACTCACTTAGGCATCTCCTGTAACGTTCCCTCCTCTGGTCTAATTACACCTGCCTCCCTGAGCTATTGATCTCGAAGCCATTCGCGATCTGTGAAAGCATTTTTTTGCCACTCCCAAGATGGCCCCTTCACTGAACCATCCGAGCACCTAGCTCTGCCCATTGTTCCAGACCGGGTACAGCGCATGCGCGTGGCGCAATCTCAATGCGCCTTCATCCCCATACCGGGTACTGCGCATGCGCGTGACGCAATCTAGATGCGCCTTCATCCCCTTAAAACGGCGGACACCGGTAGAAACCTCCACCAGCAGCTCCGCACCCTGACCAGGTGCTGCGAGCGTGAGGGGTAGGTGTTCCGCCGTTCCAGTGTCTACACAAAGGTAAGCTCAACTCGAGACCGTTAAAGCCCCAGCGTCATCATGGAGCGTGGTTGACGGGACAATACCGGGCCGAGTTGCTAGACCACCGCCTGGGCCCGCTATAGATCACCTGGCTGATTGGAAGCCTTACCGGAGGCCCACTATGCAGAGTGTAGTTAACCTAGTCTGCCCCGCCTGACCACTCATCTGACCCGCCCCCAGTTCGCCGGGTCTCCATCTATATAGAAACATGGGTAGGCTGTTGTTGTACATAAGCCTCCCGGGAGTCCCCCGGAGCGTATCTCTTAGCACAATATGTTAGAGCATCATACTGTGGCCCACTCGACCATGCACCCGCCCCCATCTCGCCTGATCGATTGCTGAAGGGGCTGAGGGCTGCACTTCACCTGCCTCACTGTCCCCTGCGAAAATGGATAGGAGTAGTGTTTATTTTATTTTATTTTATTTTACTTGCCTAACATTAATTGATTAGTACTGCTACCCAGGGAGCCACAGCCAATGGGGACTATCCCGCCCAGCCATTCTCTCTATTCTCTCTCTCCCTCACCCGATTATGAATTGCTGCAGGGAGAGTGTCTTACGCGCTATCTGGGGCCGCTATTGCCAATACTAAGTGTACCACCATTCACATCCACTTTACACTTCAACCTTACCTGTCTCAGTTACCAGCTACCTATTTTTACATCCAATAGGTGTATTCAATCCTTATTACGCTGGCCTCACGGGAGCTTGCTGCGGGGCCCATTCTTAATCCCCTTAGGGTAAGAACTTGACCAATGCTGCACGCCTACTGTTGTTTCCAGAGGGGCGGGTTGTTATCCTGAAAGCTTCGGTTATATACCACAGTTTGTTTTTAAAAAACACACAATGAAAATTCCCCAATTGTGATATCTGGGTGGTGTATGCTCCCTTTCCACACCACCCCCCTTCACTTCTCACAGTGTGGAGCCTGTGTCACAAGAGTCACGCTGCACGATTTGAACATTGAGTCACTATATTGCATTTGACTTGAGCTGTTCTCTTTGTTTTTATATTTTGTTCCCCTACCTCTAGGTCGCCTAAATAGAGCAGGACCCCTTGGCCCTCTTGTCCTCCGACCCAGCGAGGTTGTATTTGCTTTCTTTATATAGATTGAGCATTGAGTCCACTTTTTTTGTGTAGTACTTTATTTTAGGTCCTGACGAATCGCCTTTCGGCGAGAAACATGTTGACCACACTAGGGGGTAGAGTTATTGTTCTGTACACCTTTACGGTCTCTAAACTCCCCTCCCACCCCTTTTAACTAAGGAATCAGCCACGTTATTAAAGTTGCAAGTGGACTGATTACCTTTTTTATCGCCTTCACTCACCACTGCACTGACTACACCTTCTTTCATCCTCACCCACATCCACCATCGGCAAGGAACTAAAAGAACCCCGTCAAAAGAGTACCTTCGGGGACTCCGTCAGATATTGCAGCGCCGGTCTGACGAGGGGCAGTGAGCCGATGATGACACCGGACACCCTCTAGTAAGGGTGTGTTTCACGCTTATTACTTTGGGTGTGTGAGGCTCTCTAAGTTCCGACTAGGGAACCCTTTCTTCGCAGCCACGGTATTCACAATACCAACTCCTTGCTCCACACGGTTTAACGCCCCCTGGGGAACTTTGTACTCTGCTGTTAGCTATACGCTGATGACACCCAGATTATTGTATCCATCTCAGATGACTCGCGAAACACAGTCCATTACATTCACGCCTGTACAGGACATGTGAGTAGATGGATGTCAGAGAACAGTCTTAAGTTGAACTCAAACAAGACGGAAGTTCTTATTTTTGGTAGAGACATTTCTCTCTGGTCTTCGGTCTGGTGGGCCACGGAACTAGGCCTCTCCCCATTCCAGTCTGCATGGCAAAAAATCTGGGAGTCATCTTTGACACCACCCTGTCCTTTTCCCACCATATAAATGCAATTACTTCAGCTACCTACTATTCTCTGAAAGTTCTGTGAAAAATCTTCCCTTTTATACCAGTGGACCTGCAGAAAACAGTGGTCGGGGCATTAGTGCTATCAAGGCTGAACTACTGCAAAAGCCTTCTGATTGGAATCAACAAAGCCTTCCTGGTCAAATTACAGATTATACAGAACTCTGTTGCCTGGATGCTTTTTAGATTACCACAATACTCTTCTGCAAAGGCGGCCCTTAACTCCCAACACTGGCTTCCAGTGGAATAATTGATCAATTTTAAGGAACTCTGAATTGCCTTTAGGGCACTTTATAACCAGGGTCCTGCATATCTGACTGACCATTTTTGTTGGCACACACCAACCAGAATGCTGCGATCCCCTTCATATATTCCTGTGGAGGACCCCAAAGTAATTTTTAAATGGGGTGGCAGAAGTTTTCTAAATATCACTGCCAGATTGAGGAATCAGTTGCCATTCTCACTTAAAGATTCACCTGACCTGATCTCTTTCGGGAAGGTTTTGAAGACTTGGCTTTTCAAGGCATAACTTTGGTTATATTTTTTATTTTTTAATATTCAGTACTTTTTTACCTCATGGCTGGCAGGATGTTGCACAATAAGCACTTAGATGCCTTTGGGTACTAGTTGCGCTATGTAAATATATAAATAAATAGACTATACAATCTCTTTTATATGAAACACCAAAATACCAAGGATTTAAGCAGTTTGATTGAAGGGTCATGGTGTGACCATGTATTAAGAAATAAAATACTATAAACCTTATATTTTACAAATATTGCGAGGCCTGTCAGAGTTCCATTGCCTCATTAAGAAACTCATCATTCAGCCTTGTTCCTCTATATGGGAACAGAACTCCTCAGTGACTTACAATATTCTTATAATGTACGACAGGGATACTTTATCCCATATATAGAGTTCCAAAGCTAAATCATCCAAGCTTTGAGACAAACTATATTTTTGCGCAGGACCAATGGTCTCTATTTAGACCAGTGTGCAGACTCTACCTCCAACGAGGCCTAAACACTGCCATTTATCCCATTATGGCCACTGGATTCACAGTGCTTGTTCATGAATAATGGTAAAGTTCCTTTGTGGAATGGTGGGACATTCAATCGCTTCAAACCTAGTACAATGTTATCTGGTCATATTTAAACTTTAAGATTGTTGTCTTGGGTTACATGCAGACCTAGGCGTGGTTGTCTTAGGAATTGAATGGACCCAACCCACACAATTGCATTGTCTTCAGCCATAATCCCAAATGACTGTGCAGGAACTTGTTGTGTGTCAATTTAGATTTCGTATGAATTTCACGATTCATGCCCTTATATAGGTACAATTCACATTGCCCTTATTTAGGCATAGAAATCCAGCCCTTATTTAGGCATTGCTCATGCTATCCAAATACAGGCATGGCTACTTACATCCGTTCATCTATGTCACAACGAGTTCTTGGAAAACCAGACTCTTAAGCCTTTAGGACTTCCCCTTGCTTGGATATTGAATTCTCCAAGAACTCATTTATTATGAACAAACATCTATTCCTTAGGGGTTGATTTATGACGTTCTTATGCCCGACTTTTACGTCAATACTGGCATTCCTAAACATCTTCAAGGTATAAATATACCTTCATTTGCCATTACAAACCACTGTTCGGTCCACGGTTCGACTGCCTACTTGCACGATGCGGTTCGCCATGGCGAGTTCGGAAGGAAGTCCAGTCCCCAACTGACGCACTGACCAGACGGTGCCATTCTCTTTGCCGAGAATCCAGCTCCAGTGTTTCTGACCCCCCTTGCGGGGTGTTAAAGATCGAGACCTGGGAAAGAGATTCCAACCTCTCTCATTCTAAGGTATGGACGCAGGGGAGGTGGCCTAGGGATTCTTTATAAGACATCTCATGTGTGCCGTACTTCTGCACTGACTGGCCCGTCCGATCCCTTTCAGGCTCTCCATTTTTCAATTAGTTCCCTTGGTTCCGCCCCTTTTACGGGCATACTGATTTATAGACCCCCTGGTCAAGAACTGATTTTAGTCAGGCTTTGCTTAACATCCTGGAACCTTATTTCGGTTCTCCCCAATTAACGGTTTTGGGGGACCTAAACTTTCATCTGGATAACCTTGTTTCCAGAGACTCCCTCACGCTCCTTGATTCCCTATCCGCTTGTGGTTGCCAGCAGTTGGTTAATTTTCCCACCCACCAGGCGGGTCACATCTTGGATGGGGTGTTCTCTAACGACCCCAGACTAAAAACTGACTCACCTATCCCATTAGTTTGGTCTGACCACCTGGCCGTACTGCTGGAACTTCAGCATTTCCATGAGAACCTCAAGCAGACAGGTCCCAGCAAAATGGAACCTAGGAGAAACTTTAGTAGAGTTACTAATCTTTCCCTTGCCCCTCTAATCTAGAAATTCCCTAGTGACTCAGCCAAAGACGTTAATACAGCTGCCCTTGTGTTAACAAATGCCATTACGGCAGCAGTTAATGTGCTGGCCCCTGTAACTCTGCGATACTCTGCCCAAAAGAGACCTTCAGCCACGTGGTTTTCAGAGCCTTTAGGGCTCCTAAGACAGGGATGTAGGAAGAAGGAAAGGTTATGGCGGGCAAGCTGGAACCTTCTAGAGAGGGAAAAGCACAAGTCTCTTCTTAAAGAGTATAAGTTGGAGGTTATTAAGGTGAAGCAAGAATACTTTGCTCATCTTACGACCAACCTTACCTCCCAGAGAGAAGTCTTTAAGATAGTCGACTCACTGTGCACGTTACAGATGCCTGATCCCATAGTGTGCTCACAAGATCTCTGTGATAAAATCGCAGGATTCTTTCACACTAAAATTGCGGACATTTACTCGGCCCTTGACTCACAAAAGGCCTTAATGTCCCCCCCTCCCTTTCTGGACCCCCCTTCCTTTGTAGCCGATATTTCGACTACTACTGGGAGTCTGTCTGTGTTACCACCACTTTCCTTGCAGGAACTTGACTTGCTTTTAAGCAAGACAAGGTCTGGGTCCCCTTTAGTTACCTGCCCTCTTAAAGTCCTTAAGGACTGTAGAGAGACCCTTCTGCCCCCACTCTTGGACATCATGAACAGGGCAATGAAGGATAGTACTTTCCCTTCCCATTGGAAGATTGCTGTGGTTAAGCCCCTCCTAAAGAAGCCTACATTAGACCCTGAGGTACTTAAAAACATCCGCCCAATTTCTTTGCTCCCAGTTCCAGCAAAGATGCTGGAGACTCATCTAAACCAGCATCTGGCGTCATTCCTAGGTTCCTCTGGTCTTCTAGATCAGTCCCAGCATGGCTTCCGGAGAGGACATAGCACGGAGTCTGCCCTTACGATAGTGCTCGATAACATCCGCACTCAGGTCGATCAGGGCCACACCTCCCTTCTGGTCTTATTAGACCTGACAGCTGCCTTCTATACCCTGTCTCCCTCTGTGCTTACATCTTGTCTGAGGGAGATAGGGGTAGAGGGCGCGGCCTTGAGTCTCCTGGCCTCTTTTTTGGCCCAGAGGGAGCAGAGGGCCAAGCTGGGAGAATACCTATCTCCACCCACACCTGTGCAATGTGGGGTGCCACAAGGGTCGGCATTAAGTCCGACCCTGTTCAACATCTATGTGGCCCCACTTGCCAGGCTTGTAAGATCATTTGGGATGGAGATAGTCTCCTACGCCGATGATACCCAGATCTTGGTCTCTCTCTCTCATTCACGGAACTCTTCTGTTCTCAACTTCAGAAATTGCATGGAGGCAGCTTCTAAGTGGATGATCTACAATTCACTGAAGTTGAATGGGGAGAAGACCGAGATTATGGTTTTCGGCGGAAACACAAACATCTGGTCGGCCGAATGGTGGCCCCCCTCGCTGGGAGTCTGTCCTACACCTACAGACTCTGCCAGGAATCTGGGAGTTATGATCGATCCTGCTCTCTCAATGGCACAGCAGGTCAACAGGACAGTTGCTACCTGCTGGGGCATCATTAAAATTCTGCGCAAAATTAAACACTATCTGTCCACTCAGGCTCGTAAACAGGTTGTCATTGCACTGGTCGTTTCGCGACTAGATTACTGCAACGCTCTGTACGCTGGCATTAATAAAGGCCTGTTGCAGCGCCTTCAAACTGCCCAGAATGCGGCGGCGAAGTTGATTCTTGATGCCCCCAGACTTTCCTCTGCCACAGTCGCTAGGAAAAGCCTGCACTGGCTTCCTATTGAGTCCAGGATAGACTTCAAGACTCTATGTTTGACCTACGGGGCACTCTATGGCAAGGGGGCAGGCGGTGTGATGAAGTTGCTGCTCCCCTATGTCCCTGGCCGAGATCTGCGCTCCTCTACTAAGAGCTTACTTGTTGTGCCCCGTGTCCGTAGAACTAATTGGGGCGGGAAGGCGTTTTCAACGGTTGCCCCCAAGCTGTGGAATACCCTTCCCATAGAAATTAAATCTCAGGTGTCTGTTCTGAAGGTTCGGAAAGCTCTTAAATCGTGGTTATTTTCAAAGGCGTACCCATAGTGCTGGTTATCTGGTCATTTTGATGGTTTTTGGTAGGCGCCTTGATGCCTTCGGGCTTAGTAGCGCGTTATAAGACTCATTTAATTTCATTTCATATGGAGCAGACTAGAACCTAGAGGGACTCTTGGTAACTATAGCTAAACTAAACTATAGTTAAACAGCACCTACTTCTTCCCTCGTACTACACTTAGGCTAGGTACACTGGGGTAGGATTATTTTAGAAGTACCAGATGAGTATTTTAGCCTGTGTTATTTATGTATGTATTTTTACGAATGTATGTCATAGCTACAGACCATGCTATTACAGTATTATTTATTCCTACTGCTAACGCTGTACGTACTATACTTCGCATTCTGTCTTACGATTGTAGCAGTTCACATGTCTTGCATGAGAAATGAGACTGTTCAATAAACCCTTTTTACTGAAAAACAACCGTCTATCTATTTCTGTGCAACTCTGTAGAAACGAAGCATGCATGATTGACTGAGTGAAACGGTTATCTATTGTTTCCACGACTCTGAAGAGATTGTTCCGACTCTAAGGGAAACAAAGTTGTCATGTTTATGCGGTTGTTAGAAACTAATCCCTTCTTGTTCATTCTAGAAGTTTCTAGTGACCTCTGAGTTAGCTGGCACACACAAGTAATTAGGTTTAATGTACTTGATAGAGACATACTGACCTCAGTCCTATGTCAAAACTATAGTGTATATTATTCAAATGCACAGAGCCTATCAGGGATATAGGAACTATACTACAAACTAAAAGGTTTAGTTTAGGGGCCTTTTTCAGTCTCATGGAGATCACTGCAGACGCAATCCTGGGTAAACTGTCCCTCATCTAGAAATTTCAGGTACTGGGTGATGCAAAAATATTTGCACCTTTTTTGTTTGAGGAGCTTGAGGCATGGACTACCAGAATGAAATTCTTACTGCTGCACCAAACAGTAGTTAGGAAAGACTCAGAGACCACAGATAAAATTCTGGCAACTAACCTTTTGCCCCTGAAGGCCCGCAAACAGGGACTGCTCTATATGCTCATTTGGACTACAGTATCCCGTTTGTCAGGGTTATTAGGGTAACCCTGCAGGCGAAGTGTCAGCTTGGAGCATTCCATAGACATTGCTCACAGCAGTTAAAATACTCCATACTGATACCTAGATGAGGATGAAAACTAGATATTGATGTGAAGTCACCAGGAAAATATATATCAATAAAGGAGTGAAGCAGGGTTGCCTACTTGCACCCCTGTTATTCAGTCTGTACACAACTTACCCTGCAGAAGGAAAGGATAGTTTCTCCTAAACATAACTCCGTCCATATCCTGGCACTTCTATATGTTGGTGATACTGTGCTGTTAGATTGCATTCACATAGGATTACAATGTGCATTAACCTGTCTCGATCAGTTTAACCACATCAATGCTAGTGTTATTTTCCTCCTGTGCTGAGCTTTTGGTTTCCCCATTGTTCATGACGAGCTCAGCTCGTCATGAGTGTATGGAGGTGTACACCATGACGAGCTGAGCTCGTCATGAGCGTCCAAGGAGTTAACTAATTAAATGATCTTAAGCTAAATCTGGAAAAAATAAAGATAGTCCAGTTTGGTAAAAACCATTTGATTCACTCTTGGTAGATTGGAAGAGTAAAGAACACCATGAACAACGTTTACCAATATCTAGGAGTCTTACACAAAGAAGCCGTGTGTGATGGAGCAAGAATTCTGCAGTTTGAACTGTGGAAACTTTATCAAACACTACACAGTCTTAACTGGGTACTACATTTTTGAACTTTTAAAGCAAAACAGATCTGTACAATCATCTTTGGCTCAGCATCATTTGGGGCAAAGCTAAATTCGATTTTGATAAAATCTTTTCTGCAACATTTTGCACACTTTTTAGCTATCCAAGACTGGTGCTTGATGAATCTTAGTTCATTGGTAGATCTTCAGTTTCTAAAATATTGTTTTAGGCTAAGGTGCTCAGAGACAGAGTCTCTAAAGAATCTTATTTGGAGGGAATTCAATGTTCACACAAAATTATATACCCCCAATGGAATTGCTAACTTGTACAGGATATTAGACTCACTGGCCTTAAAGAAAGAAGGCAAGGTGATTCACAACATCGCACATGTGAGACAATGCAAAAGATCAACCATTGCGAAATCATGTAACAGAAATATTGATAAACTCGTCACGTGGGTCATTATTCTTACTAATGCACATTTCGACAGTTACTCAGTCCGGCATGGCAATGAATTTTGAAACACAAGCATAGAGTTCAGTTTAGGAGGTTCAGATTCCTCTTAGTCCAACTTGTGTTTACCTAATTATTTGTAAGTATATGCAAGATTGAACATTAGAAATATTTTTTTATTTAATGCTGTGGTTATTTCCTTTGAGTGCAGTTTTTTGCATAAAATAGCATTCATAGAATTAATTTAGAAGTGTGATTCATAGGTTGTTAGCCTCATTCAAATTAATAATATCTATCAAACTAAATTATGATGAGTGGTTTTATTGCTTTGTTTTAAAATAACATTTGCAATGCTTCTTATTATTCAAACAAATACATTATTATTTATTCATCCGTTCTTGGGTTACACCCAGGCAATTACTTCCTTTCTGTTATATTGTATTGATCAATATAGTAATAAAAAAATTAGATTTTCTTTTCTTCTGTTTTTTATAATGTATTTAAAAAAGTTTGCTTTTGTTTATATTTATTTTAATTGTATTTCTTTATTTTGATACCATTATCACATATATTTCATGAAAATGTGTGGTCAACGATTTATGATGGTATTGGAGATATTAGTAGCCCACAATCCAATTTACATCTATGTCATTTATTTATTGAGGATTTCTGCATAGAACAATACTAGCTTCAAAGACAATAGAATGCCTCACATGAAACTTGAACGGCACATACTCGAGGGAAGCTTGAAGAGAACAATGAATGAGGGAAGAGATATTGGGTTAAACATTAAGGTATATTTCTATGGCTGTAAAGGCTTTGTCTATATATTTGATTTCAGAGAAAGCTTGGGTTGTAATACAGAGGACCGCAAATGAAATTTAATTGGTGATTGCCTGCTACTGAACAGCTTATAAGGCAGGATAGATGCATCTCTGTAGCTAAAAATGTGACAATAGGCACTCGAAGGCACCGTGAGATTGAAGAACAGGTAATTCTGTTAAGAAAATATACTGGCAGTATACAGAAAGCATGAATATTGAAAAACAAATGTCCGCTTGAGGAATCTGAGTTGAATAGAAGACTTATTTACTGAGATAACCCAAGGTAAGGCCATTCAACGTGATTCCAAAATTCCACACACTTATTTGAAAGCAATTAATAAAGGGCTCAGATTCATTGGCCAATGATGGACTAGCTATGTTTGGGCAAGCTGCATGTCAGGACTCCAGTCTTGTTAGGGTTTAGTTCTAATTGGGGCCTGGCTTGACGCCGGACAAGATGGTGGCATACCTCTGTGGCTCCATAAGGACTGCAACTGAAGTGTCTCCTCCCTTTGTAATGATCTCTGTTGCTTCAAAATTTTGGCAGAAGTAAGCAGGATGCTGTGTTATGCATTTTTGGCAATTGCGACCACTTAATTACCCAATATCGTCAGCATATCTTTCAGTCTCCACATGCGACCACAATTTTATTCCTATTCTTTAGAGATGTGCAGTGAGCATGACAGAGTGCGTGTAATTGCTTATTAGTTTCAACAAGTGTCTACAAAACACAAAATAGGTCAAAACCTCGGTGTTTGTTCTCAGGAAGTCAATTCATGACTTTATTCAGCTTGCAATTTCCCCTAATTTGCATTCCTCCTTCACCATGGCAGGCTCTGAAGTTAATTAACAACCTCTTCAAGTGTTTTTTCCTTTTTTCCCCAGCAAGTTAACTTTCTTATATAGTTTGGCTCTACATGATATGGTACACATAGGTGGATACTTAAACATGCCTTCACTTCCTCACATGCCTCCTTCAGCTTGTCTGCACCTATGACAAGTATGTGAATGCAACTAAGCGCTTGGGAATACACATCAGTGAGTAAGTCACATTTGGCTCATATTTTTGTAGCAATTGATGGCGCTTGGGAATTTAAGGTGCCTTGACATGCTTAGAAGATCTCACCTCCTCTTCAAGTACATTACTTTACCTCTGCCAACTAATTCATCAATGTGTCTCTGATTTTTTGTGATGTGGTGTTCATAGGTGGGTTTTCTGATACTTGCCTATTTTTAACTGACTCCAGTTTATGGGCAGACCAAGAGCTCAGCAAATAATTCACAAATGCCGACACAAGTCAGACTACAGACAGAGCAAAAAGGAATCTCAAAAGGCAAGGCTCCCATTATTTAAATCATCCCATATATGTCAACCATCCTCTGCTACCAAAATTGTGTGGGCGTGGGGAATCTCTGAAATCTTTTACTCTAAAATTGACCACAAAAGTATGCCCACGGCTGCATGGATCGGGGACGGTGTGAAGCATCACTTTCACAAGGTAACATGTACCAAGATACAGTACAAAACAGCATATAAAAAAGTACAGTGAATTAAGTCAATTCAGACTCAATAGGTGAGGCTAGGGCATAATTTAAAATTTAGAAAGATTTATTACAGAAAATCACAAGGTACAAAACAAAAATTGTAAGTACAGATGCATAAAGTAATTGCTGTGAAGGCACTTAGCAACAGGTAATACAGATTTATGGGCATAATCACAAATACTATAAGTCCCAAATGAGCGCCTCACCCCCAAATGTGAGGGTTTATATAGTAGATCTTCTCATAGGACATAATGAGAAACTGCTGATTAATTATGGTGTGAGGAGAATACAATTTTAGCAAATCAGAGAACAGCAGTAGTAAACGTTATACTGCCTTACCACCTAATCATTATCCAACTACTTGAATATTAATTCAGCCAGAAGTGGCTGAAATGATCCAAAGATGTCAGAGCAAACTGGTTACAAAACAATAATGAACTATTGTAAATGAGTGCAATAGTGCTAACAGGTGGAAGAAACCTTAAAGGAAAGTTACATTACTGAGCTCATGTTATAAAGTATTTTTCGAGAACAATATCAATTGGCAATAAAAAACATGAATTTGCTTGACTGTGTGCAGCAGATTTTATAAACCATGAACATTCAGGGTGAGACATTCATTTTGAGCAAGCTGGCATCGAGGCCTAGCTGAGGCCTAATTAGCATAAGCTAGCTAAATGCAGGTCAAAACATGAATTGTTTCAAAGGCAATAACATCAGATAAGGGTATACATGTGAATTCAAGTGTCTTCCATATTATGCACAATCTCAAAAATGCTCAAAGTTTATCAATGGACAAAAATTACTACAGATGCATTACACCCACTTATGTGACTCTTAACATGGTTGTACTGTAAGCCTTTTTTTCCCTATTTTTCTTTTTTTTTTATATATATATGAAAAATCTCTGTCTTGCAACCAATAACGCTAACTTTGACTCCTATAACACACTTTACCACCTTCTTGGTCTAGTCTACGCTATAAAAGTGAACAGTAAGCAAATAAATAAAAATAAAAAGCTACTCCATATCTGTTATCCAAATAAAATGAAAGATGTCTCTAGCATCAATATAAGAAAATAGAACATCTGACATATGTTTTCAGACTACCTAGAAATAATCAAGTTTTGAACCAAGTGATTCGACCTGAAAATACTTATAGATCTCCTGTCTTACTTTATCTGAAACTGGTAAGCTGTTTGACTATTCTGCACATGCATTTAGAAAGTTTTTTACCAGTCTTAATGTAACAATCTCTTGACAAAGGTTGTCATTCATGATAGCTCCTAGCTAAGGTATTTTTTGTAGCATGGGTGTTTTCTCTTCTGCAGGTTTGCATATATGTCTTTGGAGCCCGGACTACACCGTATACTTGTTAAGATGTCAGGTAGTCTTTCCTGTCAAATGCATATGGCATAAAGTGTCCCTTGCTGTGTCCCTTACTATACGTTATGAGGATATAACAAACCATCAATTTCTGTGATCATAGGGTGAAGTCAGACTTAAAGCCAAGCTCCAGTTGCAAAACCTTCTGGTTGCATCCAATATCCCTGTAACAATGTATGTGGTATTATATTCCTTAATACATGGTCATTTCAATAGATTACCTCCACCTCTTTTAAAACCTCGGTCCTTCTTATATTTTAATAATTTGTATTGGGTTTTTCAATAAATCAGTTACTGTTTTACACTGTAAATATGTGAAAAAAAGACATTACTCCACAATGAACATTTAGTAGATTTCCTATACATATATAGACTAATAAAAATGTAATATAAGTATTCTTCAAATGGTAAATATGCTAATAGATGTATAGTTGCAATCTCTCCTTAGCACTCATACTTTAACTCTCAGAAGGCGAGACTCAAATAATCTTAAACTTTCAGTCTCCCATATATTTTAGACACGAGGTTTATAATGATAGGGAATTACAACTTGGAAAGGGCAAACAGAAAGAAGTGCACACGCATATTGCACAAATATTAAAACCTCGGTCCTTCTAATGAAAGAAACACGATGTTGTTGATAAGAGGAATACATGTGTAATCTCCCCTACGGAAATAAAACAGTTAACACACTGTTTGTAATTTATCCTAAGCATGTTTTAAGTTGTTTATTGTGAGCCACTTTGAAACCATGTGAGGTTCAGAATGAGCACCAACAACCAGATTGCTCCTGCTTTCTTCTCATGAACTCAAGTAGTGCAGTAAATAAATACATTCACCTAAATGTCTTCAAATAGACTAATACCGTGTTTTCATGGAAAAATATTTCAGAAGGAAAGCTGGAAAAATAGCTATTATTAGTTTAATTCTTTAAATATTACTTCTGATTCTACTCAATGAGATGGCTTTCACAAGGTCCGCTGGGTTATGCAGCAAACCCTAAGTCACCACTTAACTGAGTAAAACACTACATACAAAGATCCCACTTAGGTCATTTTCTTATTACAGATTCGGAGTGCTTTCACAACTAAATTGTAATACAGAAATTAGGTGCAGGATTCTATTCAGTTATTGAAGGCTTTCATGCATAATACTGGAAATGATGAGCAACAATCTTAAATTAAAAAAAATCATTTCTGATACAGATTCATTCTGTATGATAGCGCTCATTGGGCCTTTTAAAGAACATCATATATTTTATAACTTTATGACAAACACTACGCGTTGAGGCAATCACACTTTTGGTGAACATGATTCTTTCTTTTCGAATCCACATTATGTGTACCCTGACTCGAAGTGCAATGAAGACGCATTCCGCGTGAATGATGATAACAAAAACAAACTCTCGCATTTGTATGGACAACATATGCTATGATGATACACAGAAATATACTACAAGTAATCAAAAAATGGTTTACATTTGTTATTAAGGCCCTCACCCATTTTAGGCTTTCGTTGCTCCAACACATGAAAATTAAGAATAAGATTTTGTAGACATTGCATTGGTGGGCCTGTTTCCTTCCTGTCTACATAGGTTTACGAATCTGTTGCACACTGTTCCATTCTCTCCGAGCTGATGGATGTTTTTTTCTGTTTTTGGCCTGGAGCATGTGATTTTTAACAATCGAGAACAACACTCCTCACAAAGTGTACAACATCGCACCTGAATAAAGCTGTTTGTGGCTGCATCCCAAAGCATGTTTGATGAGAGAGTGAAAATTGGAGCATCCATGGGCTTTCTACCAGCTGTTGTCTGACAATTCCAATTCCTGACAGGTAGCAAGCTGTGCCGTTGGATGAAGGGAATCTTAAACAGTTCAGATGTGCTCTCGGGAGGCCGCCTGCTTACCCTAATCACTTTGAAGAATCCACGGTATGCCTTGCAAGATACATAAACTCACCACACATGTCTCGCTATTTGTTTATGCACTTTAAGAATGCTGGTCTATAAAGACAAACGGATCGAAATATCAATGCGGGTATAATGTATAATTTTGCATATAAGCGTTGAGACTAACAATATACACCAATGAAAATATGCATCATTATTTGTACTTTGTATTACTCAAGAGTATTAAAATCTGCATTTACTCACGAAACAATTAAAGTATATTTATTTCTAGCTTACAAAAGAGCATAACGAGGAAGGAAAACTAAAATCTAACTTACATTAGCGATACGTTTTGAAGCTGGCAGTGTTAATCATAAACATTCCATATTTTTCATCGACCAAATTTCAGCATGTGGGAAAAATAATCTTGTATTTTGGCTGCATAAGAATCAGTGTTGGCAAGTTTCAGTATGTAATTTCCTAGCTGGTGTCTTCTTCTTTCAGTCAGCATGAATGTAGTTTCTCCAGTGCCATTTTTTAAATTCGAGCCATTAGTATAATCTATAATAAGGGCCATGAGTATAATCTTTAATAAGGGCGTCAGAGCACGAGTGCCTCCGCTCTCATGTTATCCCTCGTTTATGCTCTACCTGCATTATTTTTGTATTATTTAATTTTGTTAAAAGACCCATTAAGTTCATGAAACTCTCCAACAGTGAAATGCTTCGTTTCTCTGGGCTAGCGCTGAGATTTCTAGAGACATACACATTTTCGCAAAGATATGAGGATTTGAATAAGCAATGCACTATATCACCTCAGGTTAAAAAACTATCGGGCATATTATCAAGACAGGCGATACAATTATTGTCGTTTTAGCGGTAGAAAACTGCCGCTAAAACGGCGATAATGGGCTTGATAATATTCTCTATGGAATTCCAATTAAAGCCCATGTTAAATGTGAAGGACATCTAACATGGGCTTCAATTGGAATTCCATAGAGCATATTATCAAGCTCATTATCGCCGTTTTAGCGGCTGTTTTCTGCCGCTAATACGGCAATAATATTATTGCCTGTCTTGATAATATGCCCCTATTTTCCCTAAACACATTTTTTTTTACATTAAATGGCGCCTAAAATTCCCCTAAAGACATCACAGCGGTGGCAGCTGGTGACATTTCAAAGTGGTGAGGCGTAAAAGTTTCGGATGAGTTTTATGTAGTGAGCGAGTGAAGAGAGCGAGCCTGAATGACATAAGGGAGAGTTCTCCTTATCATATATTTGGTTTTTTTTTTAAAAGAGGGGCAAATGGTGCATTTTAAAGCTAATTTTCATAAAGCATTAAGTGAGAAAGCAAAAAGGTTTATAAAGCAATTCTAAACGTGTAGCCTTGATGGATTCAAAAACATCAAAGACTGCTCCATATCTTACTGCATTAAATATGTTCAACAGTTACTTTAGTGTGCAAATTGTACAATGCCGCAAGTAAGGTTTTTAAGTATCTTACTTGCAAACTGAGCTATATCTGGTTTGTAAAACTGAAAGATATTCATGCCATATGGATTATCTCATAGCAAGTGTGGTCATTGCAAAATTATAATATAATTTAAGTATTAGACAATACTTATTGAAAAGTTTGAGAAATGATGTTCTCATCATGTTCTCAACATAAATGAAAACATTTATGTAATACTCAACCATGCAAGTACATATTGTGAGAAAGTGGATTATTAGTGAAACCTCCACAACTATTAGTGTCATTGTTCTGTATCAGGTCCAGTTAAGCCACTTTATTTTAAAGCTTAGCTCAGTCCTGGGTAGCTCTTGAACAGAGCAATCAGGCTCAACTCAAAGGAAAACAAGTGCAAATTATTTAATGGTACGAAAACACTTAATAATTAGAAGACACATCTTAATCTTAATAAAAATCCTATTCTATTTTATGAAAATAGCATACATTTTTATCTTTAAATAAATACCAAGATAATCAGAATCTGATTAAGGGAACCGGAGTTATGATCTTTCAAACGTTTCCATAAATTGGTGCAATTCACTCAAAGTTTCACAAATCACAGCTTTTGACTTGTAGTGGTAGTCTATCAGTTTCAAAGGCAAGGGTCTAGGCCAAAGTCAAAGTTTCAGGTTGACTGCGATGGAGCGCCAGTCAGACCCCATCAAATGTTTACCTTCATACTTAGAAACATTTCTGGTTCTTTTTTTCATCAGTGGGGTCCTCTGCAGCTTGATCTAGCATTGGGCTCGATATAAGCAGACAGGCAAAGTCTAGCAATCCGGTAAGAGACTTTTTAGCAGGTGTAATCTGAAGTCACTGGCTCACTGATGCTTATACGACAACGGAGAACTGAAGAGTGGTTATGTGTTAGCCTCTGGTTCTTTTTCAAAAACCATTATCTTTGAGCTCTAGTCTCACAAGTTGTAGTTCTTTTCAGAGGAAACAACAACCTCTAACACTAGCCAAAGGTCCAGGATCTGGGAGCACCTTTTGGGGGCTAGGACTCTACCTCCCAGTATGTACTAGTTGTGTCCTGTGTAAATCCATTTGTAAGTAACAGACCCAGGACATCTTTAGTTTTTGTGTTTGTTAGAACTGGGGGTCTCTAGTTGGCAGAGGTACCACTGTCCAAATAGGGACCCTTGCTTCTAGTCAGGGTAAGATGGATACACTCTTTTATTTTGTCAAATATGTTTTTATTGCTTTAAGATTACACTTTACAGCAAAAGCATCACTTATAAAAGCTCACAGTCATATACAGGTCATTCAGCAATGCATTAGCGCATGGTCATATGTTACATTTGTTCGAGCTTTACTGTGAGTAGATCAAAAGATGCTCACCCATGGGTTAACTGAACTACTTTTCGCCAGTCCTAATGCAGAGCCTGCGGCTACCCATGAGGACCGGTGTGCTAACCTGCCAGTGGTCTGTTCGGTCCAGGGCTAACCCTTCATCTTGGGCATGCAAACAGATAGTGTATATATGAAACAAGAAACAATAACAGTGGCAGCAGAAACCGCATGTGAATTTAACTCCCTCTCTTTCCCCTCCTTGTCCCGACTCTCCACCCCCTCCCGAATTGTGTGCGAGCTCCTCATCTGTGGCCGCGCTGGCATGGTTGCCTTCCTGCCCTGATATATCAGGAGTAAAGCGTCCCCAGATTATCCTGGCAGGAGAACGACCTGTGGAATGCACCCACCCGTGTGTACATCTCTCACACCCTCCATGTGGCTCGTGCGCCCTTCCCTGTCCGACTGTTGTAAGGCACCAAGCATCTACTCCCAATGGGCCGCTATGGGTTCCTTCCGGAGCCTAGTGTTTCCTCCCTACAAATGGCGGTCCACTCTGCCCTAGCCCATGCCTGAAATGAGGAACTCCACGCCCGCGTACATGGCGGGTCATGTGCCTTCCATCTCCTTGTAAGGAGGCGTTTCACCACCACTAGCCCCAGGTCCAGAAAGCGGGATGATACCTTATCCTTGGAAGATCTCTTGAAATGATGCAGGATGTACTCAGTCCGGTCAATGGGATATGGTTCGACCTGTGCAACCGTGTAGCAGATCACTCATTTCGCGCCAGTAAGTGCCCAGCCCAAGACAGCTCCACAGCATATGCAGGAACCCCGCCCCCAACTCGCTATACTTAGGGCAGAGGATATTGTCACTGGGAAAAGTACTTATTAACCAACTCAGGTGTGAGGTAAGCCCTGTGGACAATAAAGAGCTGAATTTGGCGAAATCCAATGTTTCTAGGGATGCGCACCGGACTTTTAAGTACCCTATCCCATTCTTCGTCCTCTAGTGGCCTCCCCAGGTCCAGCTCCCATTTGCATCCAAGTGAGTCTAAACTAACTGCCATGTGTTCCCTTAATGATGCCGTGCAGATACTGGATGGTTAAATGCTGCCTGGGCTCCATGATTACGTCTCCCCACCTGGCGGTCAGCTTTGCTATCAATGAGCGGTGTAGTAAGAACCCCCGGGTGGAAGCCCCTCCTCTGCTACCAGTGTCTCATATGTCGTGAGCTCCTCATCCCTGTATAGATCTCCAAGCGTATGGATGTCAGCCTCCCGCCACTCAGTGAGCATGGGAGCCGTAAGCACCCCTCCACCACCAGGCTAGCCCTCTAGGGGTATAGCTGGCGCATAAGGGACCGTACTACGGGTGGGATGTAAAGCTCTCTGGTAGCACTTGTATGCCACTGCCAGGAGGAGCGGTGTTGGGCATTCAATCACAGCTATGGGGTGGAAAAGTCTGGTGATACGCTCTAGTGAGTAGGGCGGCAGTGCTGTGGCTGTGTCGCCTCTGCCTCTATCCGCCAACCAGCGAGCAACCCATTGTAACTGAGCGGCTAGATAGTAGTGTTCAAAACAAGGAGCAGCCAGGCCTCCCCGGTCCGTTGGCAGGTATAACTTTGTTAGAGCCAGCCTATGTCTAGAGGCACCCCAGGCAAAGTCCCGCGGCATCTTATTGAGCATATTAAAAAAGGAGGCCTGAATAAATAGCGATAAATTGGCAAAGTAGTACAGGAGGCGGGGAAGCATGACCATTTTAGCAAGCGCCACTCTACCCGTGATCGTCAGTGGAAGCGTGTTCCAGAGGTGTACCTGCGACCTGAGCACTGCAACCGCCCCCCAAGGTTCTCATCGAACAGGTCAGCTGGGCAGCGGTAGATCTGTATCCCCAGGTATCTAAAGGTATCCTCTTTCCACTGGACTCGTGTACCCCGAGGTGATATCCAGGGTCTGCAGTCCCTGCACTAAAAGCGTAAAGGCAGGATTTTCCTGCATTCAATCGAAGCCCCGAAATGGCAGCAAAGGTGTTTGGAAAAAAGGAAACTCAGCACCGAGTTCTGTGCACTATTCTAAAAATATCAAATTAATGTTAACCTATGACACTAATTAAGAAATGCCATGATATGTTTCTCCTTTATATTTTTTTTTAATTTTTTTATCAATATTTCATGAACATTCTATCACACAATTTTATTGTATATTTCTTTGGACTTTTTTCAATATAAATATTTGATTCACAAATTGTTGTACACAATATACCAATAGATACAAGTTAATATCCAGAACCACAATTCCATTCACTCAACCCGTTTCAGCTCACGCCTTCATCAGGAATTCTGTGTTTCTTTTCACATAAATGATAACTGTATTAATGTATTAGTTTACTCAACCTTGATAACGGGAAAGACGTGACACTTCCGATATCTGGCCGTTCTTGGTGGGTGCTCACGGCGTTATTTAAAAAGAGTGGACCAATCTGTACGATTCTCGTGCTACTTTTAATTTCTTTAAATTCTATATTCCGACTATAAAGCATTAATAATCCTCTCGTGCCCGCTAGATGTATGGAGGGCTACCTTAGAAGAGACATCGCATGTTCTTCGATATCTATGTCGTGTTTGTTTCCTTCAAATTAGTATCCACATTGTAAACGCGGTTCTATTCTAGTTTGGTGATTCTCCCGCGAAGCCAAAACAATACGTCTGCCGTCTATCCGCTAGCAGCAAAGGTGTGCAGCAGCTGGGCCAGCTGCTCGGGTATGTGCCCCACGTCCCTCACAAACACCAGCAGGTCGTCAGCATAGAGTGATACCTGATGGACTGCGTCCCCCATCGGTATACCATCGCTGAGGGTCGCCCACATAGCTACGGCCAGGGGCTCGATTGCCAGGGCAAACAGCAACTGGGACAGGGGGCACCCCTGTCGGGTGCCTCGGCCTACCGCTACGCCTCAGAGATGTAGGGGCCTAGCCACACACGGACTGTGGGATTTTTGTACAGTAGGTCGACCATGTGGAGGAACCCCATGTCAAGCCCGTAGCGCAGCAACACCGCTGACAGATAGCTCCATTCTAGGCAATCAAACGCCTTTTCCAGGTCCAGGATCAGGCATCCCATCCTGGGCCACTCCCGCGTGGCCTCAGCTACCACCCTGAAGTACCTCCTGAGGTTAAATGATGTGGATCTTGCAGGGACAAACCCGTTCTGGCCAGTATGGATTAAGTAGGGGACCACCGGCGCCAACAGTTCTGCCAGCACCTTCGCGAAGATCTTATAGTCCACGTTAAGCATCGCCAGGGGCCTGTATGAGCCCAGGGCCGTAGGGTCCCTGTCCGGTTTAGGCAGGGAGAACAAAAATGCCTCCAGCATGGAAGGGGGCAGTGATCCTTCCTCCACTGCTGCACTATATAGCTTGTGAAGTAGTGGTGACAGGGTTTCCCTGTAAGCTTTATAGTATTCGGCGGGCAAGCCGTCCGGCCCTGGGGTCTTCCCAGATGCCATTGACTGGATCGCCTCCCCTATTTCCTCCATCGAAAGAGACACGTTAAGCATCTCCTTCTGCTCCAAATGGCGTGGGCAGATGGATAGAGTCCAAGAACCCCTCTAGAATGTGCCTCAGGCCACTACCTTGGGCCCTGTATAGCTGTGAATAGTTATCTGTTAGGGCACAATGGAATTCGCGTTGCGTATACACCAGCATTCCACCCGCTGTGCGGAGAGCTCCTATCGGGGCACCGCGTCCCTCTTGCCTTATCAACCAAGCCAGTACACGGCCTGCTCTATATGCTTTGGTGTGCGCCGCATAGTTGTGGCATCTCAACCGCTCCAGAAGCCCCGCATGTCGGGTACAAAGGTCCCCCAGCCTGTGTGAATGCCTGCCCCCTCCCTCTCCTTCCTGCTCATAAAGCTATAGCTTAGCTTCTAGGCCCGCAAGAGAGGCTGAGAGCATCTGGCGTATGTTCCACGTGGCCCCCAAGCAATGCCCCCGGACGGCCACCTTGTGGGCATCCCACTCCACTTGGGTATTGCTCGCTGTCCCTTCGTTGATGTCGAAATACGTGAGGACAGCTGTGCCGAGGGACGAGTGAAACTCTGAATCCTCTAGCGCACTAGGCTGTAGCCGCCACGTGGGGACCGGCGGTCGATCAGCCTCCCAGCTGATCTGAAACCGCAAGGGGTTATGATTGAAGTGCATCCTCCCCAGGTACTCCAATTGTGAAATGAGCGGGAGCAGAGACTGGGAAACCACTATCCTGTCCAACCGGACATGTAAGTCATGGACTGCTGAATAATAAGAATAAATTCTGTCAGTTGGGTGTAGAATGCGCCACAGGTCCTGTAATGCCCAGTGTGAAAGCCAGTCCCTGAACACCTGCACATTGGACGCTACCGATGCAGCACGAAGGGGGGGAAAGACCTGTCCAGCTGAACATCTAGTACCATATTAAAATCCCCGCCAAGCAACCAAGGGAGCCCGACATAGGAGTGGAGGACCTGGGTCAGCTGCGCTAGGAAGGACGGCTGGTCTATATTTGGGGCATACAATGATCCCAACAGTACCTCCTGACCATTCAATTTCCCCCACACAAGTGTATACTTGCCCTCTTGATCTACCCTCACTTCTTCGCAAATAAAGGGAATGCCCGCCCTGACCCAAATCAGCGTTCCTCGTGCATGCGCCAAGAAGACGTACCATAAATTTGCCCCCTCCAACACCTGCGAAGCTTGTCAAGTTCCGTCTGGGTCATGTGGGTTTCCTGCAGGAGGGCAACCCCTACTGAGTGTCGCTGCAGGTAGGAAAAGATGGAATAACGCTTCGACGGTGTGTGCATACCACGTATGTTTCAGGTCACAATATTAGTGTGCATCATGTTTTTGGGTAAGTCATCACATCACAAGACAAAGGGGCCACATCGGGGGGTTCTGGGTCTTGTTCCAAGGGGAGCGTATCGGTATTCTGCAACTCAAACAAGATAACAACTACAAACAACGCAACTAATGGGGCGAATCCCCGAAAGGGCATACGTCCAAACCTCAAAGGAAAATACGGGTGAGCTATTCCAGTGCAATGGCTGGTGGGGTGTGTGTGGTGTCAGCGACTAATCTGCACTATTCCCCATTGTCCCATGCCTCCTGTGCTTGCAGGAGGTGTGCAACGAATTGTAGGCTAGTCTAGCGCGCAGGTCCGGTGTGAGCCACAGCGATGGGAGCCTGCGATTGTAGCACCTGCACCGTGCATCATGCCCCCGTGCAGCAAGCTGTCCCCCGGTCGTGCGCATGCATCGCATTAACTTTAAGGGGCACCTCCAATGTACAGCATATTCCAGCAGCATGAGTGCGGGCATATGAAAGACAAAACAGTACACGGCATATATATACTTGTAGGCCATGTATCGGTGCAACACAGCACCGCGGTATCACATGAGCTGATTGGCAGTCTGGGGTGTCACCACAGGCAAATTCGAGTCCTCTGAGAACATAGTGGATAGAGATGACGAGCCGCTAGTTCCCGGGTTGCAGTGAGTGTGGGTCTCCATTCGGCTATCGTTGTTCACTGTCCCAAGGGTTGCCACCGCCTCGAGGGCTTCCTGACGTTCCATCCTGATCTTCTGTGAACTGAGACAAACTGGGCCCGCCCTCACATCCCGGTATGTCCCCTGCCGTCTATGCCATCTTGGTCTCCTCTCTGGCTGGCCGTCGTCTTCCGAGCCTGGGGGCCTTGTTCCTGTTCACTGCCCCGACTCCTCCAGCCAGTCCCAAACTTCTGACAGGGCGTCGAAGAAACGGGTACCCTCCTTCGAAACCACTCTTAGACGGGACAGGAACAGCAGGCAGTAAGGCAGCTCCAGCTCCCTCAGTTGACCCTTCACTGCCATATAAGTGCTTCTCCGCCTCTGCACTGCTGCTGTGTAGTCCGGGAAAAACATTACTTGACCTTTTCCCACAGTCAGGTTGCCTAATTTTCTGGTTTCGCGTAGCACCACGTCTCTGTCCCGGTAATTAAGAAGTTTGAAGAGAATCAGGCGTGGCCGGGATCCCGGCCTGGGCTTCTGCGCTGGCACTCTGTGCGCCCTGTCCACCACAAACTGCTGCGACAGCACCCCCTGGGGCAGGAGATCGCGCAGCCAGTGCTTGACGTACTGCTCAGGGTTCTTACCCTCCTCGCCCTCCGGAAGGCCCACCACGCGAACATTGTTGCGCCGGGAGCACCCTTCCGCATCTTCTATGCGGTCTTCAAGTGCGTGGACCCAGTCGATCATGTTTTGGAGCGCTATAGTATGGTTTTGGACCACAGGCTGGATCTCCTAAAGTGTCTGACTTTGTGTGGCAACCGTCTCAGCCACTTTATGGTGATCTGCGTGGAGAAGGGTGAAATCCAACGTGACTTTGTCGAACCGTGTCTCTAGGGACTCCTTGGTTTGCTCCAGGGTTGGGCCGATCGGTTCCACCGCTGCAAGCACAGTGTCCATTTTGGCTGCAAGGGCTTCTGCTTGGGGTTCCATGCTTCCACTCTGGCGCCCCTGCAAAGGGTCAAGACTGTCTGCTCTCGGCTGCCCATGCTGCGACTTGTCCTGCAGCCGACCCATCGCTAGCTGTTGCACCGTTGGCATCCGCAGACGGGCTTAAATTCAGGTCGGTGTGATCAGCTACAGGCCACCAAAGTCCGGGCCTCTTCCAATTATCAAGGGAGAAGTCCGTCGTGCCGGTCCGTTGACAGAGCTGTCGGCAGGGAGGACCCCCCTCCATAAGCATCGTTGTTGTCAGGGGGGCTAGCCACTCTGCTCTAGCTGCCTTCCTGTGCAAACAGAGATTTCCCTTCTTCTCCCTGTTTTCCCAGGGCTCTACACCGCTGCTCGCGCCTCTCTGACAGTCTCAGCTCGGTCCCCCCCAGTACACTTGACGGGCGCTCGCCATGAGTTCGCAGGAGCAGTGAGCACAGTCCCCTTTGGCACCTCTGATCGTCCGGGGCCTCCTCTATGGCCGGTGTGACTTTTGTGTCAGGGGCACACCACTCTAGCCGCAGTCTCACTCAAAATGGCGCTGTCCCCAAAATGGCACTCATGTCTTAATGGTTCAACTCGCTGCTCCTAAGGCCCTGGCGGCGAACATTCCCCGTCTGCACCCCTGCAGTTCCCCACGCCTCTGCGCACTTCAGGCACAAGTACACTCAGTTTCCCTTACACTAGGGACCACATTGAAGCTGTCTTGCCTGGCGCAATAAGTCTCCCCACCTATCCACTGGCAGGGGGGGCCACCGTCCACTCCAACCTTTAGTGTCCTGCACTTGGCGCACTCATGTCCATACCCTACAAAGACTACCTGCAGGCACTAACTGCTCTCCACAATGCCCACACCTGGGTGTCTCTCACACAGTGCAGGCCAGGCCCTCCGCTATTAATCCAGGCTCTCAGCACGCTCGTTCCCCGCTCCTCATCTCTCTGTCTGCTGGCTGCACCAACCCCCTCAGGCCTCCAGATCGTCCTTGGTCTCGAGGGGCCCCCGCTGCCTGCATGGTCACTCTGGGGTCCTTGCGCAGCACAGAGCCAACTCAGGGCCCAAGCCCCAATCTGCCTCCAGCAGCTCCATTGCACATCCACAGGTCGCGGGACCAGCCGATACCTTCTGGGGCCCAGGGTACGTAGTCCCTTCCCAGGCCCCGCTTCAGTCCCCGTCCACAGCTGCCTCACGCCGCTCGGCCGTCAGCAAGTCTCGGGGCCGCAGATGACCGCCCCCCCACAGGGGCGCCACAGCAGGCTATTCAGGGTGCAGGGCAGAACATTTCCCTTGGCGCCTCACTGCCCCCGCAGGCCCGCCTCCGCCTCTCACCGCAGAACCAACAGGCGGCGGCAGGCCTCAGGAGTCCACCATGCACTGATGGTCTCTGCAGGTCACCACCCAGATAGTCTTGGTGAGGTGCTGTATCTCACAGGGCGATACCAGGCGAGCCCGCCAGTGCGCCCCCGGCCGTCTTGTGGCTCTGTCATGGGTCCCGGCGGCGGCCGTTGCAGTCTGCAGCAGTTCGCGCGCTTTCACCCCCTGGGCCGCACTGTCCGTCTCGGCCGCAGCTCTCTGCTCAGCATCGCATTTCCAGCAAGCTACCAGGCTTCACCGGCTCCCTGCTGTGCCCCTGCACCGGTCCCGCTCAATAGGGGCGTTGAGCACACCTCAGCAAGGAGAAGTGGCAGGGTAAGTAGGGGTGCACGGCCGGAGCATTAACAATTCACATCCGCTATGATTGCTGGCTGGCCACGCCCCCCCAAGATGGATACACTCTTTAGATAACCCCTGCTCACCCCCTTGGTAGCTTGGCACGAGCAGTCAGGCTTATCAAAGGCAATGTGCAAAGTATTTGTACCAACACTCACAGTAGCACAGTAAAACCACCACAAACTGGCTCCACAACAGTTTAGAAAAATAAAGGTATTTAATCTAAACTACACAAGACCAAAACGACAAAAATCCAACATACACAGTTCAAGAATATGGTTTCAAAAGTGTTTTTAATATTACGTTAAAATAATCCACTGTTGCGTCACGTTTTAGCCAACAGTACCTTTAGATGCGACAAAAGTTCTAAGTGAAAGCTGTAGCGGTGAAAAGCAAGCGATGCATCACTCCTGAGACTCTGGGGAGGCGATGCGACATCCCCGCTGGACGTAGCGGGCGTGCTGCGGTGACTCCAGTCAGTATGGGGAGGAATGGGATACCTTGCATGGATTCCAGCGCACAGGTTTCAGTGGAAGCGAACTCTCTCAGTAGAGTTCAGGGAAGCTGGGGGATGAAGTCCTTTTGTTCCAGGGACTTCTTAACAGGGAGCCAGCTCTTCTCAGGCCCTTGGAGGTTCCTTCAAGCAAGGGGACACAGCACAAAGCAAAGTTCTTCCCCTCTCCTTGGCAGCAAAGCAACTGCAGGTCAGTCCAGCAAAGCAACAGCAGGACAGTCTTCCTTCTTCAGTCTTCCAGCTTTCTCCTTGACAGAGCTTCCTTCTTGATTCCAGGATGATCTAAAGTTCAGTGGTCTGGGGTCCTGTACTTATACCCCAAAAAGTCTTTGCTCCCTATGTGCAGGAGGGCTCTGAGCCAGGTCCAAACCAGTTCTGGAGCACTCTGTTTACATGACTCCTTCTTTCCTTTCACAGTGCAGAGCAGAAACATCAGACGGCCCACAGAAGGTGGAGCCAGCATTGTAGAGGGAAAGCACAGCCCTGGAACACTTTTTTGACATGATTCCTTCCCTCCTTTCACAGTGCAGTGCAGAGACATCAGACGCGCCACAGGGGGTGGAGCCAGCACTGTGGGGGCAGGCAAAGTCCTATTCAGGTCCCAGGTGCAACTCCTCCCTCCCATCTAGATGCAGATCTCTCTATTCACCACTGGGCAGACTCATTCTGTCTCCTGGAACCCCCCAGCCCTGTCACTCACAAACCAGACAGTTAATTCACAAACAGCCAAAGGCACACAGAAAGGTCAGACAAGAAAGCAGCCACTTTCTAAAAGTGCCGCTTTCAAAAACATTTTCTATCTTTCTCCCATGGGAAGATATGCAGGTACACATTATACACATCATTCCCCATGATAGCCTATGGGCAAGGTAGCCTTTCAATAGTGAAAAACGAAAATGGCTGTCATTCACTACCAGAGCATGTCACCTGCACTAGCACATGCTCTACCTTTCACATACACTGCACCCTGCCCAAGGGGGTACATGGGGCCTTCCATAGGGGTGACCAATGTGTACAGAAAGGGAAGGGTTAGGCCTGGTCAGTGGGGACACTGACCAGGAGGACATGGCAGTTCACAGACTGCACAGGGGCTCTGCGGTTGCAGGCCTGAGACACCATTTTAGGGTTACTCATGTGGGTGGCACAATCAGTGCTGCAGGCCCACTAGTAGCATTTGTATCACCAGCCCTGGCACACTCAGTGCACTTTACTAGAGGCTTCTCGGTGATACAAATATGCCAATCATGGATAACCAATTACAATAACAATTTACACAGAGAGCGTATGCACTTTAGCACCGATCAGCAGTGGTAAAGTGCCCAGAGTCCTATTGCCAACAACCACAGGTCAGTAAAAATACAAGAGGAAGGAGTAAAATGTTTGGGGGTAACCCTGCAAAAAGGGTCATTTCCAACAGTGTTCCTGGAGCTTAACAAGAAGATAGGCAGCTGGTCCTTGGTACAAATTGGGCAGGCTCAGCCCTTTGGATTTCTTGCCATGACTTTAACAGCAGGAGCAGTCCTCTGTTTCTGAAGTCCTGTCTTTAGCTGAACAAGTGCAGCCTTCCTTGGTGCAGCCTTTCTGTTTGAGAATCTCAGGTTCAGCAGGCGCAGTCCTTCTTCTATTCTTCTCGAGTCCAGTAGTGATCTGAGGCTGGTGCCTGAGGGTGCCACTGTTATGCCAGTTTCGAGTTTTTGGGTGGGGAGGACCCCTAACCATAGGCAACCCTACCCACTCCTACATCACTTCCTAGGATATTGGCCTTAAACAATTCCACAGTGCATTTCTCTGACCAAATCCAAGATGACAGAATCTTCCTTCCCGAGGTCAGAGCTATGGGCACACCCCTGATGTGTGTCTAATAACGCCGGGCCGCAGTGGGGGCTCCTAAGTCATGGGGAGCATCTACTATCGTACCTGTATATAAAAAGGGTGACAGAACAAAAGCGGCTTGTTATAGACCAATTTCTCTGATAAACTCAGTTGCAAAGGTAGTGGGAGGGATCCTTTTAAACCGGCTGAATGCGTGGGCCAAACATAACAATATAATGACCCCCGTCCAGTATGGATTCAGACCAGGACACGCTACAACTACCCAATGTCTGAACCTATATTTAATCAGTGGCAAATATACTCAAGCCAGAGAAGGAACATTATATATGGCCTTTATGGACCTTTCCTCGGCCTTCGATTGTGTCGATAGAAGCAAACTCTGGGAAGTCCTGCAGAACATGGGCGTTGAAAATAATCTGATCAACTTTTTGGCTGACCTCCATAACGACACACGTGCCAATGTCCGTTACACAAAAGATCTGAAAGTAACGAGAGACTTTAAAATCAACCGGGGGGTCAGGCAGGGCTGTATTTTAGCACCTTTTCTTTTTAACTTATATATAAATGGACTCGAAGAACACCTTTTAAAAACTGACACGGATTATCCTCGCATTGGGAAAAAGGGCGTGCCTGTTCTGCTATACGCGGACGATGCCGTCCTTATATCCAGAACTGCACTCGGACTTCAAAAACTACTAGATTCCTTTCTTCAATTTATGACCTCACGTGGCCTGAATGTCAACAACTCCAAATCATTCGTCATGATGGTTGGCTTAGCTTCAAAAAATGTTACCCCTTCTCAGTCAACGGGGAAAAAATACCATCTACAAAAACCTTTTCTTACCTAGGAGTACTGTTTGATCACAAACTCTCATGGGGCCCTGCCATAAACAAAAAGAAAGGTGAAATATTAAGGACCAACGCTGGAACAATGGACTTTGCACGCAAAATGGGTAACACACCAGTGTCCGCCGTAATGAAGCTTTACCAAGCGAAAAGCGTTGCGGTTGCCTGCTATGGAAGCGAACTATGGGGCTTCGCACCAGCTGATGCCCTTGCGACTCTTGAAAATAACTTCCTGAAACAGGTCCTGAGTTTACCAAAAAGCACCCCTAATTTCTCCGTTCACGAGGAATTGGGCACACCGCACATAGGAGATAAAATTGCTGTAAATCCTCTGCTCTGCTGGTTGAACTGTTGGCTCAATGTCTCAATACCACTGACCCACATTATCCTTTCTGAAGCCCTTACTTGGGAAGGGCAACTCAAGATACCCTGGCTGAAATATATTAGAAATTGCTTTAAAGATCTGGGCAGGTTGGATCTTTATTTAACACCTCAGCACATTGCCAAGAAAGATGTAAATTATGTAAAGGATACTTTCCTATTAAATCGACAGCTTGATAGGGAAGAAATTGAGTTGAAGAAGGCCAGCGTAATGAGCCATATTTTAACCAAGACTTGTATGCGCTCTGAACCTTATTTATCTTGGCATATATCAAGACATGAGCGCTTCCTGCTGAGCAGACTCCGTTTTGGTCTATACCATCTGTTGTTAGCTGTACCGAGTGGAGCCCATAGAGGCCAAGTGTTGCCACCTTGCGGCTGCGACAATAAGTCTCCGCAAGACCTGGCTCACTTTTTATTCCTGTGTACCTTTTACTCGAGACCACGAGATATGTTTTTAAAACCCTTGCTTAAAAAATTGTACTTTGTGCAAATTAAGCCAGCACTTTTATATCTCCAAATGTTGCACGGCGACAGCACTTTTTTTACTTGTAACTTTTTAAAAACAGCCCTGCAGTTCAGACTAAGTAAGGAAGGTTGATCCTAAGTTGAACTGTTTTATATAAGTACCCATGTCCCAAATAAGTACACTCATATTGGACCTTGTCACCATTTAATCCTTTTTGTGATTGCCTGTTTTTTACCTGTCTGTTGTATTTTTTCATGAATGAACTGTATATATATGTATTTTACATGCTTTTATGACTGCATCCTTGACAGTCGAATAATGAAACTTTGAACTTGAACTTGTGTGTCTAATTGAAATTAGGAACTACCCCTGTAAAAAATAATTCTAGGGCAGGGTTTCCCCCCACTGGCATTGGTGCCACACTGCCACTTATTGAAGGACAGGCCTAGTATGAGTTACATCTGCCTGTGGCAGGGGCTCCCCCTTGAAGCTTGTGCAGTTGATACAGTTCATGGCTACACCCCCAGGCCATCCTGTCGGGAGGAGGGCACACCTTCTATGAGTTAGGGTCCTTTTGTTCCCTTTCCTGAGAGTAATTTGACTTCTCAGTAGGCTCTCAGCGTGCAGTTTGGATTATCTCAGAAAGGTCTACTAGAGGCTTTAGAGACTAAAATATCAACTTTCTAAAAGTGGCATTTCGAAACAGTAATTTGCAATTCGACTTTTCTCTCTAATTGGATTTTTAATTCCTTAATTCATTTGAGTCCCTCAATCAAAAGCCTAGCTATTCCAAAAACAAAATTATACATTATAAGGTGTTGTAATGTAAAGCAGTACTTTTCTTTTGGAGAGTCAGCCTCGTTTCAGTGAAAACCAACTTTGTAGATTTGTAACTACCAGCACAAATAAAACTTAAGAACACATGTTCAACTTTTTAAACGCCATGCACCATGCCTTTGAGCACTTAGAGCCTATCTTAGAAGTGACTTACCAATATAAAAAAAGGAAGGATTAGGCCCGGCAAAAGGTGTATTTTGCCAGGTCCAATTGCCAGTTTTAAAACTGCCAAGCTGGGTTGCAGGGGCAGGCCTGGAGTCTTATTACTAAAGTGGTGCACAATCGGTGATGCAATCCACTAGTGACATTTAACTTACAGGCTCTGGCACACAGAATGCCATGTACTAGGTGTGTATAGCTACGTTAAATATGCCAACCAGGTATTAGCCATTTACACATATACTTTAGGGGTCAGTGCACATAGAAAGGGCACTGGAAGGCAGCTCCCTGTGTTCAGAATCAGTAAACCAACACTAAATCCTCCAGAAAGTGAGGGAAAAAGTGGGGGTGATCCTGCAAAAAGGTCCATTTCAGACACACATATATTCGATGATGGGAGACTCCATTTTCTCTATAAGAATGGACATTTTCCACTTACAGTCTAGCTATGACATCCATAAAGACATGCAATATGAACATGGTGTAACTGCTTCTTTCTGTATCCAAAGTATGCCATATTTGACTTGAGTTAACAGTGTTTAGTACCTCACAGATGTCTTTATTTCAATTCCTTTACAGATACACTTCAAGGCCTAGTTCTTGTATTTTGTCTGACTTGTCACATCAATATAACCCCCTTTTCCATTCAGTTACGGTTAAATGCTGGTTTATAACTAATTAACTTGATAAGACAAGAAAGATGAACCTCAGAGGCAAATATGCACACTGATCAAGGAGAACATACTGCATATCCTTGTGTGCATATTTTATATAAAAACACAATTCAGACATACTATTTTTGACATTACAGTGAAAATGAAAGTGGCCAACATGGTATTTGGAACAAGAATCAATATGCACAGACTTACTGATTTATTATTACATAGTAGATGAAAGTGTACGTTAATATGACATTTAGCTTAAATAACTAAGGTCAGTTACTGTGTGCCAGCGTACCTCTCTCACTGCACCATTCTAATTCCTTGTTTTCTGGTTAAGGTGAAATATCTTTGTTAAGTCACTTGAATCGCCTCCTGTTATTCAGGGACATTCCTATGCTCAACACTATCACTAAATAGACAGGTCACCACACCTGACGGGGACGTTACCACTCTTGAAAGGAGATCAAAGACCTATAGGCTGTTGTTTCTAGACTTAAATGTAGCCCTAAACATATGGAATGCTGCGTGGAAGATGCAGAGGGCCGCCCTAGGAGGTACAGGTTGTGCTTCCTGAGATTATTTGAGTGAGTGGAGGGCCCCTCTGTGGAACTCATCCTAGAGCATTGGATTGTTAACACAATGAAACCCAATAGCCTCTCACAGGTATTCTCTATGGAGCAAACACATAGAGTGCTGATGGTGACCTCATGCCAGGGAGTGCCCCCAAGAGCAATTATAGCTTGCCTATTTAATTACAGGAATCATGAAATAATCCTTCAGCATGTTTGTGCACACAGCCCACAGCGCTAAGAGGATACGCAGATACAGATTTATCAAAAAGAGTCCACAATCTTCGGAACACTTTTTGCCAGTCAGAGACAGCTGCGAGAGCACAACATAAAATACAGTCTAGTGTTTCAAGGTTGGCTCAGTGTCCAATATGAAAGCAAAGTCCATATTTACAAATCTCCACAGGAGGCAGTTGCCTGGCTCGAGTTACTGAGCCTGGGTCTGGGACAACAGGCATCTGATTAGATCAAACCCCTGCACCGTGGAGTGCGATGATCTGCATTGAACTGAACATCAGAAAAAAGGCAGTCTGGCTCTCCTGAACTGACACAGCTAGAACATTTCAGGTTGGCCCGGATGGTACATTACTAAGCCTGGGCGGAGCTCGAGCAATTCCACTCCACGGAATTCTGCGAAGCTATTGAAAAACTCTGTGAGATTCTGTTTAGCTCCACGCGTGGAGAAATCTCTAAGTGTTTGGATGTGTTCCTTGATGTAATGTCTGATTCCCCTGCCCAGGGCCAAGAGGTTAATCTGTATATGAATGCATAGCAAGTCATTTATAAAGCGTCATAATAACATCACCACATTGAACTGTACAGGAAAGCACAGCATCACAAAATGCTACAGCAAAGCCTGGGACAGGCCCACAAATATCAAGTGACCTTATCGAAAGAGCAGGGATGAGGGGTTGATAAAGCAGGACTCACCTTACCATTTCGTCCAGGTAAGGCGCCACACATGTCCCACACACCTCCACCGCTAGTTAAAGTAGCTGCACTAGGCCTACTACAGTTCCTCAGAAGGATCCACAAGGGTGGGCTGCCCCAGGCATCACAGGGGAGTGGGCATGAGGTAGGGCAGAGTTTGCTGAGGCTTGTAAAGGCAGTCCAGTTCCTCTGTAAGCCCTTCCATACTAAGCGCCTGGCATCTCTCTGCAGGGTCTGCCAGACCCCGCAGCAATGATGCCAACAGAAAGATGAACATCTTGCAGTGCAGCCCCTGACAGGCCTGGGTTTTGCAAGAATAAAACATACGTGTTTCATGCCTGTGATGACTCGTGACAATTGGTAAGCGTCTTAAGCACTAGACCGCACAATAATGTTTTCTAGCAGGACATGTAGCACGTAGACGATGGGACAGATCCTTGATTCCTGACTGGAGTAATAGCAGAACTCACCACTTCCATTGGACGATTGAACTCTATTACCTACACCCAAAATGGTGCAGTGCGCAAACTTGCTGGATAAAGCAAATTGCATGCAGAATCTGAGGTCCACGTTGGCAGTGTTAAATGTCGAAAGGAGCCCCCTCCCCTGGATACTCACACATCTCTGCTAGACTTAGACAGCTGCCCATCAGAGAGAGCAAATCTGCTGTAAGCGTGCCACATGACAAACTGCTATGAGGTAAACAGGTTTATAAGAAACTGTAAGTAAGGTATGTAGATCTGCATACACTCATCAGAATTATCCAAATAGCATGCCTTGCAAACCTTATGTTTGCACCTAAAAATAAGTATCTATTGCTACCAAATGAAACTCATTTTATCAACCTTTAAACAATAGAAGATGGAGTTAAAACGTGTGTGGTTCAAACTGACTTATACCTTCAGGTTACATGGAATTGTTTGAAGTAGATGTTCAAGACTGTTTTAATAGGACAGTCATTTTAGTAGCGGTGGGCGGAGGGCACCGGTAAACCCTGCCATTTGGTGGAGTCAGAGTTTTTTGCTAAATTCCATGCTCCAAGTAGAGGGTGGAATTGGAAAAAAACTCCATGAACTACGTCCACGGAGCAAAGTTTACTTCCCGGCCCTATACATTACAATTTGCATTGTTGTCCCTGGAAATGCCAAACCCATTTTTGCAGTTGAGTCATGTTCCTGATACTCAAAGCAATGGTGTGGAGATGGGCTGAATGGGTGACAACGAGATACTTGGTGGGGTGCGATGACGATAATCATGTAACGTCTTGTGCCCTGAGAATAAGATGTACCAGAGACGCTTAAAAACAAGAAACTTACCCGTATTCTGCTGAGACTCAAAATAAATATTTTGGGACTATTGAATTAGATGCTTTAGTGCACCCTATACTTCTATGTTGGGAGGGACCGAGGTAGGGACGGTATTGGGTTGCAAATTGCCATATTGGGGCTTGCAACTCACAGGGATCTAGCCACTCAAACTATTTCTACATTTAGTGGTAATTGTTAGCTAGTTGAGTAGGGGATGAGAGCGAAACTGGGGTGGGATTTGGGGTCCTCTTTTGCCATTGGTTTAGTCGGGCATGGATTCTGCCTGTGGGAGGGATTGGAAGAAAGGATTGTTGCTGAAGGGGCTTGTCCTTTGTGCATTTCCTATGCCCATAATTTTGAAGGTTAACTTGTTTGGGGAAGTAGCTACCATCACTGAACAGAACCTTGCTCAGAAGGGTGGTCCAAATAAATGGATAGGAGGATACTGGACATTAACCCAAGATGAATATGGCAGGCCTGTGAACCAAACAACAATCACTGACCTTGAATGTGAGAGGTCTACAGGGGCCGGTAAAACGCAAAAGGGTTTACACATATTTATTCAGTTATGGTGTATTGGTGTTGTTTCTTTAGGAAATCCACTTATTGAGAGATTGCATTAAACCTCTAAGAAGAAGATGAAGGGAATGCCTTTGCTATGTCCCATTCTGGCGATGCAAGAACAGCCTTAATTTGGGTGTCCCCGGGGGTCCCAAACCCACATGAGTAAAGACTGACGGTGATGGAAATGTTCAAGTCATTCCTCACCTCTGCTGACAACCTAACTCTATGATGTTTGGCGCGAAGTCCCGACATTGCCCTTGCTATGCTCCTAGAGAAGGCCCTGCCCATCGGTATGACTCTCAAGGCGAAGTTCAATTGTCCCACCAGGACTTGCAGTTGGTGAAGCGTAACCTTCCTTGTCCCCAAACAAGCGTCAATGGCTGCCTTGAAGGCAGACACCTTCGACCTGGGAAGCCTACATACCCCTTCTCTAGTATCAATTTCGATGCCGAGGAATGTTAAGCAAGTAGTTGGCCCTTCCGTCTTCTCAGCTGCCAGTGGCACCCCTAGGGCTTTTGCCAGGTGCTGGAAGCCCAGCAGGGCCTTCCTGCATGACTGCAAGCCCTGAGGGCCCAGGAACAAAAAATCATCTAGGTAGTGTACCACCCCTGGGACTTGTCTGTTGTCAGGAATTGTTGCACCGCCCATTCTAAAAACCTGGCAAAAGTCTCAAATACTGCGCAAGCGATTGAACAGCCCATGGGCATGCAAAGGTCAATGAAATAATCTCCTCTGAAGGTGAAACCCAAGAACTTGGTATCCTCAGGGTGTACTGGCAAGAGCCTAAATACTGCCTCGATATCGGACTTGGCCATTGAGGCCCTTTCCCCCATCGCCTGTAACTTTTGGATTGCGGTGTCAAACGTTGTATAACGCACTGTGCATAGGTCTGGGTTAAGCTTGTCATTGACAGATAAACCTGGGGGGCTTGACAAATTATGGATCAGGCGGAACTTCCCTTTCTCTTTTTTAGGTACCAACCCCAGAGGTGTGCATACCAGATCAGGTTTTGGTAACTGTTTGAAGGGTCCCGCCACCCTCCCCAAGGCAACCTCTTTCATTATTTTCTGTTCTGCTGCCTCCATGTTCTGAAGCACTGAGCTTTGGTTGCGCGGGGGAGCATTGGTGGGGGTAGCTGAGGACGGGATACGGAAACCAGACATGAAACCATTTTGTAAAAACTGGGCATCTTGCAACTTGTCATACCTGCTAAGGAGGTGTGTTAAGACGTGCGTCTTAATGGGTGTTGGCAGATCTCTCGGATGTTTGAGGAGGCCGCCCTTTGGCTTCGATATGGGCCGGCAGCTCCCTTGGTCTTCCTGACTTCTTGAAACATTTGATCTCTGGGTGAGACGAACCCCCACAGAGGGAGCAGCAATGCTTGTATCTGCACGTTGTCCCCCTGGTGCACTCATTCTTGTTATACAGCCAGCAGGCCTGTTTTTTATCTCCTGCCCCCCTATCGCTCCGAAAGGACTGATTGTGAGATGGTTAACTAGTCTTGGTCACAGGCAACTTTGAATAAAATACTGCGTGCCACACATTAATCTCGCATTAGTCCCATGCTATCTCAGGGTGTACTGCCTTCATTTGCCTAAATTTGGTGTCATATTGTAACCACCCTGTGCCTGGGAACTCAGAGGCCGCCCCATGTATCAAGGATATGTAACTGATCAACTGAGGTGCCACCGCGGGGTACCGCTCTGCCATGATGGCCGCATAAATGGCGAATCCTGTAATCCAATTCTTTATCAACCAGTCCACCCATACCTTCTTCTGCTTATACTCGCCTTCCTTACCTACCCTGGCCTTACCAGGGACTACTCCGGCATTAATGAGATCAAATACATCAATATACTCTCCCTTTAAAATCTTTTCTTTGGTTTCCGAGGGTACATGCCATGTGATCCCCGCAGAGGGCGATAGAGCCATGGACGAGGAACCGTAAATTAAAGGGCTGTAAGCTAGTGAAGGCTGCCCCGTCGCCACCGTTCCTGTCGCTCCCTAAACCTGATAACCTGATGCCCCTGCCAAATTTGTGCCGTTGTTGACTGTTTGCCCCTGTGGGGACATCGGTACTACATTTGGGGATGGTCCCATAACCACCGGTCCCACGAACCCTGGGTAAGCTGCGGTGGGCACCATTGCGCTAAATGAGCAATTATTAATTGTCTGTCCGTGTGAAGTTGTCGCTAGTACTCCTGGGGATTGTGCTATGCCCCCAGACTACACCCAGACTTGTGCTATTCCGCTACCTGGATGTGTGACCACTGGAGGCAGGGGTACCTGTGCGCCGGGCGCCTCCGTATTTGCGAGGGGCACCACGCCCGGCTGCACAACGTTAGTCTGTGTGTTGCTTCCCCCACCTGTACCCACCAGCGGGACACTGTTTTCTTGTGATGTGTTCGGAACCAAGTCTATTGTCTCAAGCACCTCTTTCTCACCTGAGGATGCTGCCTGCGAGTCCCCTGCTCTGGGCCGCTTTTCCCTTGACTTCTCTTTAAATCTTTCCAGTGTGCGCCGGGCTCGCTTGCCCCTCCCTCTTTCCTCTTGGGCATCCATTCCTGGCCCCTCTCTTAATGTCTTTAGCGCCCAATCGACTCCTTTTTCTTTCGTAAACTCCAGCAGCTCCGTCAATGCCAGATAGTTGTCTCTTTTAGCCTTGGCCCCCTTGCCCTTCGTTGGCCATTTTGGCGGCATTCTGCACTTAATGAAAATAGGAAAAGTGTTAGTCCTTCCCTTTATGACTGATCAAACCTTCAGGGCTAGCAACCTGTGGGTCGCCATAACCTACTGCCGAAAATTAAACCCTCCAGATTTGCTGTTGGACCTGCGCGCCTGCGCCCGCCCTATATGTTGATACATTGTGCAGGGCGCACTACTTTCCACCATCGATTGCTGCAAAGCTAAAACCCCCACTTACATGGAACTTTTGTCCCCGGTTCATTGCAATCCAGCACAGCTGGGTTAAATACTATGGATAGGGACATTAAGCGATCTACCTATAATCACAGCCTAATATAGAACATATCGCCAAACCGCATTGACTGCTAAGATCCTGGCCAATTGCGCTCTGAGATAAGCCCCTTAAGACGCTACTGCCGCTAAACTGCCCCTTTTATTGTATTCATGTGCTTTTTCCAAAACGGGAGTTGCCCCCTCCTGATACCTCGATGGCGCGCACTTTTTGTCCCCGGCTCATTGCACTGCTAGAAAAGGCCCTTAATCGCGCTAACGTTGCATAAGTGCCCCTTTCCTTGTACTCATGTGCTGTAACAGAACCGGGAACCTCGCTGTCGCTGCATGCCGCACCTGGCCTTGCATTGTCTACTTTAAAAAGTTTTTTGGGGCCAAAAGGGTTGTCTCGCTCCGCCACCGCGCCGATCATCTCTCATTCTTTGTCCTGCCTTGTCCACTCTGCTTGCTCCGGTCACGCTCTCGCGCACCAATACCCCTTTCATCCACACGTCGTGCCCTTTGAAGGCCCCGTACGGGACCAAAATGCTGCTCAAGGGACCGATTTTGAGAAGTTATCATTACGGGTCCAATATTGGTTGCTCCACACCGCTAATACCATTCATTTCTGGGGAAGCCTGCTCCGATACTGAATATACCTTGTAATATCATCGCCCATGCACGCTTACGCACTCGCAAAACATCGAACTGCTTAATCAGTCCACTGTATTCGTCCCAAGCTCCCGTGCGCCATGCAGGCCTACATTTCCGCGTGGCGTCCCTTTAATCACCCGCAATCGCACCTGGGCCCGAATTAACAAGCTCGCTTTCATCCGCGACCTCGATCACATCGTTCATCTCCTTGCTCCATGCTAATTCACACCCACACACGGATCACTGCATAAAATTAACTAATACCCTATCACACTGCGAGGCCCACTCACCTGCACCTGAAGTCGGCTGGCTTTACACGCGTCCAAGCTGCCGTAACACGGTTCCAGCAGTAACTTCCTACGCGACGTCAGACTCCTGGGAGGTAGAGTGAACAAAGATGGGCGTATTCTACCTCACTGGCTTTTCAAGCCTTGCGCTCCTAGATTGCTTCCGGGTCACCCTGACCCTACCTGACGCACTTCCTGTTTCCTAGAGATACCCCCTTCCGGGTCGCGAGACCTGGAAGAGGTCCCTACCCTGTGCGGCCCTTTGGCTGCCACTAACGGCGCCACGCCCCCTTGGTGGGGTGGCGCCCTGCAGTTATGTCATTTTGGCGGGCTCAATGATGCATATGAGTTATGTTTTATAAATGTCTATGCTCCCAATATAGATGATGGTTTCGTCTTTGATGTGCTGTTAGCGGCGGCATAGGTATCCCTGACCCAGGAGGTAGTTATGGCAGGTGACTTTAAGTGTGTCCTAAATGGACAGACAGATTGATTGCCACTGTGAAAGGGCACGAAACCCTGCATGCCATCTGCATTGTTACAAACACTGACGGACTTGTGGTTTACTGACATATGGTGACTGTAACACCCACACATGCGAGCATTTTCATGTTATACCCCTGCAGCAAACACACATAGCTGGCTTGACTATTTCTTTATAGACTTAAAAGCTCTACATAGGGTGGTTGGTGTGCACTATCTGGCCCGCAAGATATCAGATTATTTTCCCCTGTTGCTCACATCCACCCAGGAAAGATGTGTGCCAAAGGTGCCCTTATAGAAGCTTTATACGTACACTTTGACTAACCAGGTGTTTTGGGATATAGTCTCTGAAGCACTGATCAACTACTTTGACCATAACTAGTACAGTATGGATAGCAGGGTGACAGAATGGAACACCATGAAAGTGGTGTTCCGTGGGGTGTGCTTGGCGTCCGCACACTAGAAGATGTTTAACATCTCAGGAGACTGTGCTAGAGGTTCGCAATTTGGCACTGTTCAGTGTTCCAGTAGCCTTGTAGCACACGGACAGACAATGACATAGGGTCTGTGTACTGTGGGACCTCATGGAGAAACATACTCAACATACTGGACGAAGTAGGTGGTATATGAGGGATAAAAAGGCGGGCCCGTCTTAGTGCAGCTATTGTAATCTGAAACCATGACAGTCAATTTTAGCATTCAGACATATGCTGGACGTATGGTGCCTACCCAACAAGCGATAAATTTTGTTTGGCCCATTTAAAGTGGCATATATATCAAACGGGAAGTCGACACGGAAGCGCTCCTGCTTCTAGAGTATCTGCTAGGGCTGCTGTTGCTGTGACCATCTCAGCAGGGATTACTTGGGGTAGATGATGTTTTGAAAATGGCCAAATCGCCCGGGGGAGATGGGTTCCCAGAAGAATTGTATAAGGCCTTCTCGGGGACTCTCGTGGACAGAGTGTTACCAGTTTACGACAAAGTGTTAGAGATGGGATACCTCCCGAACTTGATGAGGGAAGCACATATATTCTTAGTATCAAAACCCGGTAACGGTTATCTCCCTCGCTACATCCATATGCGCCAATCGGGATTCATACAGCATCGCACGGAATACGATACGAAAACTGCGCCGGTTGTCGCAAGTGCCTGAACTGGGAAATGATCCCTATGCACTTGTCTTTTTATATATAGAACAGCTTTTTATATCTGGCAGGTCTTGGACAAGGTGGGTCTGGGTCAAAATGTTATCAGTTGGGGTAAGCTGCTTTATAGCTGCCCAACAGTGAGGGTGCGAACTGGGCGTTAGGTGTCGGTGGAGATTCTGTTACAGAGGGGGATTTGCCAAGGGTGTCCACTGTAACCCTTGATCTTCGCCCTGATGATTGATCTCCTGGCTTGTTAGCTCTGGCAGGCATTACACGGTTGGGGGTGCTAGTGGGCCGTACGGTGCATGTGGTCTACTTGTATGCAGATTATGCTATGGCTTATCTGCTCCAGTCTAACATTTCAGTCCCCCATCCTGCTCAATGTCCACTGTGAATTCTCAGACTACGAGGTAACAGTGCCAAGTCAACTATCTTCCTGCTAGGGCAACTGAAGGGATTGCCGATAGACTGTTTGCCTGACACTGAACTGCTGTGGGAGATGAATATCATCAAATACCTCAGGATACATATTACCCATAGGGAACAATGAACATATGAACTGAATATGAGACGTGTGATCTCTTATCTGCACCTATTGCTTTCTGGAACACATTGAAGTCACTCAAAGGGAAGATTTCACTTATCAAAATAGTAATCTTGCTTCGATGTCTATAATCCATGCAAGGAGCCATGTACGAGATCCCACACAGGGGGCTCCGTAAGTTCGATCACTTGTTGATAGAACTCCTTTGGGCGGTGAAATGCTTTCAAATTAGTCTAGATACCCTAAGGAGGGAATGGGACAGAGATGGGATGGAGGCTCCGGACCTAGAACTTTACTATTTATTGGCTCGCCTGCAACACCCCATTCACTGTCTAGATGAGGAGCCTAACTGCGAGGGAGCACTGCTGGATGGTATGCATGATGGATACCAACGTGGGGCCCTACTGATGAAAGGGAGGGAAGTATCCAATACATTTCCACACCATATTCGTTGTATGGGTCGTCTCTGGGAGAGAACGGTACAGAGGGTGATTAGGCATGCGCTGTATGCCCTATATTTAGACCTTTGGATTGTAAGACTCTTCAAACAAATAGCTTGAACAAGGACAATTGACAAATAGCAGGCTGGCAGCTGCATCATGCTCTCAGAGCTATATCAGGCAGGCCCCTTGATAATCCTGCAGGTCACAATAGAGACATATGGGCTGGGGAACAGACAGTTTTTCCAATATGCCAAGATAGCGGCGAAGGTCAGACAGTTGTGGCCTTCCTTTCTGGAAGTCCCTGAACCCACACAGACATTAGGGGGCTGGCTAAATTAAAATACATGCAGGTGTGCACACAGTGTTGCTTTGTGTGATATTTACGTTGATCCAATGCTATATAGTACACATGGCATATCTCTCCCCTAAAAGGCTCCTCACCATCTAGCTGGACAGATCCCAGAGCTGCTCCCGGTGCATCGCGCTGGTAGCAGACTTATTACATATAGTTTGGCATTGCTCATACTTAGAGGTGTACTGGGAGGCTATATTGCAACTCATTGAACGTACAACAGGTTGGGAGGTCCAATACACAATTAAACAGTGTTTCTTGGGACTCCTTCCAGATAACCTGAAAAGGAAACTGAGTAAGCGCTTTGTGATGTTAGGCATTATAGTGGACAAACAGTGGATTTCGATAGGCTGACAGAGTGCTAAACCCCCTGCGGAGTCAGACTGGAGAAGGGACATGCTGGAAAGGGTTGGCGCTGAGAAGGCACATATGTAGAGATCCCATAGGGATGAGAGGGTGGTGGATTACTTGTTATCCTCGATTACTATGACACAGACATGCATTAGTGGAATCAACAAAGGGGACCAGGCCAAGACTTTTCAATAATTGCATAACAGAACAGGGGGGTCAAGAGAGGGGATGGAGGAGGACAAACAATACACAGATGAGTCCCATGGTATAAGCAATGAGAAAGAACACTAGACAGTTCCTTCTACAGTAGATTATATATTTTGACATGCTGAGTGATTGGACGATGGAGAAAAAGTGAATGGGTGGGGGGGGCCTTATGATGGACGTGTTGCTCACTGTATGTGTTATTGTCAACAATGTTGGATATATAGTTGTCTAGTGTTATGATGCCTATTTCCTCCAATACTATTAGGAGTGCACTGAACAGAACTGAAACACTTACCAGTTGTTTTGATGATCGCTGTAACCGGCCTGATGACACGAAACTGAGTGTCACACTGGAGGCCACATAGGGCCTGAGGAATGTATCCTGGGATGTTATGAGTAGGAATGTTGAGCTTGTATACTGAGCAGAGCTTTTGACGCAGCATGTACATCGCTGTTGGTCATTTGAAATGTTAATAAAGAAATTCTTCAATAACAAAATAGAGTATTAACCTCTGCAAATTCGCAAACATTACATAATATGTAGAGCATGCCAATGACTATGACATTACAAATGCAATTTATATTGAAAAACTGTACAAAGAAGGAAAGATTCACACAGTTATTAGTACAGTACCAAGGAAAGTCAAACTCACTGTTCAACTCACTGTTCTTGCCAAAGAAGAGCTTTACTACACAATGACTCAGTTTTCACCTAAGATCACTTTCTTAAAAAAATAATTGAGGACATCCGAACAGAAACCACTGCATGCTGGTTTATCATGTTACACAGATGTAATGCTGTATTCTCTGGCCAATGTGGGTTTTGTTATTGAAAGCATTTGTTTAATATGAATGTGCATAAAAATAGAGTATGACTTGCACCTTACATCATGCAACTCTGCAGATTGTTATATTCTATGACATTAAAATTAAGCATGGGCGAATTTTGCGAATCTCGTGTTCGCGAATTTTGCGGATTTGCGAACTCGCAAACCTGCAAAATCCGCGAATTCCCGCGAATTAGCGGATTTTTTAATTTTTTTATGTCCGCACGGGTTTCTGCAAGTTCGCGAGGGTTTTGTACAATTTCGCAAATTTGAAGAAACCCGTGCGAACACAATGTGCCCAGTATGTGCCTCTTGTGTGAATAAAAGGTCAGAGAAAGATCAGTTCAGCAGATGAAGAGAAAGAAGCTCCTGGTCACAGGAACAGCACGGGTATTGCGCTCGTGAAAGTCAAGGATGCAAAGCCTATCCAGCATCACAGCTGATTTTCCACTGTAGATTTGGGAAGAAGGCACACCTGTCCAGCCTCGACGACGCTCACGATTGTTTTTGGGCTAATGAATGAGTCACTGAATTTGAGCATCAACTAGTTCGAGCGACCATGTGTGTGTTACTATGCAATCGCCCCGAAGGGCGCAGGGGTCCCTTGAGTGAGCTGTCCATCATAGTGGGTGAATGGCGGAAAGACGGTGCAAACCGCGAGTGTGTGGGCGGGGCCAAACGGGCAGGGCTATCATGCGAGTTCACACATGCTTCTAGTGTGTATAAAAGGTCAGAGAAAGATCAGTTCAGCAGATGAAGAGAAATAAGCTCCTGGTCACAGAAACAGCACGGGTATTGCGCTCGTGAAAGTCACGGATGCAAAAGCCTCTATCCAGCATCACAGCTGATTTTCCACGGTAGGTTTGTGAAGAAGGCACACCTGCCTCGACGACGCTCATGATTGTTTTTGGGCTGATGAATGAGTCACAGGAAGGGCATGGTAAATATTTTAGGATGGCGCCGGTAAGCTGCCAGCGCCATCCTAAAATACTTACTAAATTAGCTTCAACAGGAAGCTCTAATAGATGAAATCGAGCACCTGCTTTATTTTATCTATTAGAGCTTCCTGTTGAAGCTAACTGAGTAACTATTTTAGGATGGCGCTGGCAGCTTGCCGGCGCCATCGTAAAATAGTTACAACAGGCCAGGCTTCAACTTTTGCCCCCGGAAAAATCCGCCGCTTGCGGATTTGCGAATTCTCGGTAAATTCGCGGGAGTTCGCTGATCGCGAATTTACCGAAAATTCGCAAAATCCGCGAGCGGAACGGATTTTCCGCTCATACTTAATTAAAATGCATTTACTGTTTTGAGCTCTGGGTTTTGTATGTTGTATTGTTGGTAACCCCTTCAAGTGAAGAACAGGGTGGTTTAAGCTATATGTGTTGTCATGAAAGCACCATTAAGTTCTCTTTAAGCTTCTGTCACCTCTCTTTATTGAATGTCTTTACCTATAAATGACAACATAATTCCATAATCACTGCCTGCACCTCATCCAGACCTGGCCGTACATTGCCAATCTGAAGCGAAACCCAACAAAGACATAATTCTTCTTATTTGCAAAGAAAAAAAGCAAGAAATTGTATTAATCTGGCTCAAGGACTTGAACCTTGACAGCTCACACCTTAACATTCACAGAATCCTAAATCACTTGGATTCAGGTTGGACACCAGCACTACCCTCAAGGAACAAATTGCGAAAAAAAAGTTAACACAGTGCGTTGCTATCTCTCCTTCCGAAAGAATCAGAAACATTTTCTGTCATAGAGCGACTGCAGAACTGCCGTTCAATCCTTTGTGCTCTCGCATCTGAATTGTGGTAACGTCCTGCTCCATGGCCTCCCAGACTCCACACTGGCTCACCTAAAGGGCATCCTATAAGTTGCAGCATGTCTTAGCCAGGGCCTGAAGAAATATCATCATATCACCTTCATCCATTAGCTCCTCCTGCTAGCCCACTACATCAAAACCACTTGCATCATTTACAGAACCATCATGCGGAGCACCCCCTCTTATCTTATAGATAAGCTTACCATCTCTAGTGGCCATGCAATGCCACCATCAGACTGGAGATTAAGAAAAGTAAAGAAGGAAAAAACACCACTGTGGGACTTCTCCATCTAACCAGCCAGGATGTAGAACAACACGCCCATATTCATCAATGCACCCCCTACACTGCTCAAATGTAGGAAAGAGTTGAAGACAGACCTCTTTAAAAGCACTAAGTCACAATACAGTAAAAAATCAGTAACCAACTATTAGTACTATTAATAGTTGCCTGTATGCTTGCTTGAATCCTGTATAGAATGCCAGTGTCTTTTTTGCCAGGCTTGTGCTATGCAAGGAGTGCACATATACATACATACACTAATGCTATGAGCAACATATTACTCTTGGTAGTGATACATCTTGCTAAATGCTATGTTGCATTACATTTACCTGTTGCGAGCAGGCTATAAACATTACATTATAAATATGAGTTTAACTACAGCCAACAATAAACGTGCAGAACAAAGTAATCAAAAATTAAATAGGTGTTTTGGATCGGGTAGCAATTTTAAAGAAGGCTGCATCAACCTACAAATCTTAATGTGATAATTGCTACTTAAAAGCTAACATTAAGGACTCTGCAATATCTCAGATGGTCAGTATTGAGGATAGGAGCATAAATGAGGAAAAACCTATAAACATGGAAGTCGGGCACACACCAGTGATTTCTTCGACTTGAAAATCAATGCAAAGTCTCTCTCTATTGAGAGCAATGCTAATGCATTTAGTCTTTCCTGAATCATGGTATTCCTCAAGAATGTCTTAATTCTTTTGAAAGTTGAAAAATATTGTTCAAACTCTGCTTATGTCATGGAAGTGGTTATGAAAATTTTTAGTAAAGCCACTGTATTTTGAGGACCCGAAATACATAGGGCCTCCACACTTGTGGCAGATGCCCCGCAGTTATAGCGGGTGGGTCCCAATCGTGGCGAGACCTCTGCAATGAGTAACTGCAGTGTGGAGGTCGAGCCACAAGCTTGGGGCCTCTGCCACAAGTGCAGAGGTCCCTTGTGAATTGGGCCCTACGTTTTTTAATTATAGCAAGCAAAGAAATGGCACCAGCAGCTTGACATTATATATATGCATTCCTTATTATAATACAGACAACTTAGTTTTAATATCCTCTTTATTGAGCATGGGATAAGCTTCCACAGCTTTATTCTGTGCTTAGTTTGGAAAGAAAATATTTTATTTTGCAAATTGGTCAAAGTAATGTGACATCCTCCAAATGCTTCATAAAAGGAAAATGTCCATCTGAACACACAACTAAAGTGTCACAAGTTTCCTTTGCTACTTCAAAGAGGCTCATTATGTTTTTTTCTGTGGTATAAAAACCTAGAATCTTTTGGTAGTCTGCTGTTTAAGTTATCTACTCATTCTCTGACTGTTTATATTGGTGACAAACTGAATAGTAGCTCTTGGTGCAAAGACAGTGTATAGTTCTAATTTTTGTAGCTGGTTTTATAAAATGTCAACATGAGACATTATTTAATGAGACAAAAAGAAAGAATTAAGACTCTTGTTGTGTTCTAGCAAAACCATGGGGCTCATTTCTAGTTCAGAATTCGAAGTCACTACTGCCTTCTATTGTGTCAAGGTATTTCTCACATTCAACCCTATATTTGTATGTTAGGTTGATTGTGTGTATGTAAAAGATCCAATAAGTTGCAGATTCCCTTGGAAGCCTTCTGGCCACAATATCCTAAAGTATTGTGGTTCTTTTTGGGGAATGTGAGAAGAATGCTGCAAAGCCAGCTCCTCTGATATATTTGCTATTGCTCATTGCATAATAAGATTATGTTGGTGGGCATATCAGTGAACGTAGTGGGCATTAGGGTACACATCTGTACATTTTGTTCATATTCCGCCAAAATTTCTCCTTATAAATGAAGCACCATTATAGCTTTATGCAATTAGTTTCTGCTTTTAAAGGGTGCTCTGGAAAAATCTAGCTTAGTTCATTGAGTATAGCTGTAGCAATGGCGTTTGCACTAGGTAGGGTGTTATAGATGTGTAAAACCATAGAATCTATCTACCACTTTACTGTCTTTGTCAATTTTCCATAAGATTAATAAAGACTGTGGTTTAGTAGGCAAATTAGTGATGCTATCAGCCTGAATTGCCACAAAGTCTGTCATTTGCAACTGTTGGACACTAATGCTTCTTACTTTCTCTACTATACACTAAAGAAGTTGATTTTGTATGGTTCTGGAGGTGCCCTTGAAGATCATAGTATTTGCTGAATGGGCTTCTATTTCACTGTCTATAAAAGCAATTAACTTTACAATGCCTCTGAATACACCAAGAACTTTCAGATTCATCCTGCCCTTGTAATGCTAGATCAAAAGCACCACAGAAAAAGATATTACCAATTATTTCTGACCGTATGTTTCTATTTCCAATGACTTCTTTATTATATTTCTTTATTGCTATTTGTAGTCGTCACTTTTGTGGGATTTAAAGATCTGTCTCTCAAAATTCCTAGCCTTCTAACGTTTTCCATATAGATTCTCGAGTGTGCATCCTTCATTATTTTATTTGCTTCGAGTCTGTAAGTCCTTTTTTTGTCCAAGGAACATCACCACAATATAGCAAATGCAAAAAAGAACAATTGATGGACAGAATGCAGATCAATGTCATACATTCACCCCAGTACAGAGATCTGGGCCTAAATCCATTGTTTTATTGCTCACCATGCCTTTCTAGTTTGGACCCAGCCATATGCAAATCAGTCTTGACCCTACACCCAATGGGAACAGTCCAGCCCAAACTGCCAGGTCCTCCCTGGACTGGAAACAAACATCCTAGGACCAGTTTTGGGCTTTCAGCCCTCATCAGCCAGGATAGCTTGACTGCAGTGTCATGGAGAGCACGGGACCCACGCCTAGGCATACCCATCCCACTCAGGGTGACAAATGCAAAAAGAACAATGAATGGACAGAATGCAGAACAATGTCATACATTAAAACCCAGATATTTGCGACTGGGGTGAATGTTTACATTGTCCAGCATTCCGTCCATCAATTGTTTCTTTTGCCTATGTCACACTAAGAGTGAAGGGTATTCCAAGACATGGGACCCGTGCTCACTACACCACTGGATTCCAGCGAGCCTGGCTGTTGAAGGATGATGCCCTGAAACCGGTCCCAGGATGCTTGTTTCCGGTTCAGGGAGGACCTGGCTTGGCAGTTTGGGCCGGACTGTTCCCACAAGGAACAACGTCAAGACTGATTTGCATATGGCTGGGTCCAAACTGGGGTGGGTTGGTGAGCAAAAGAATGATGGATTAAACCCAGATCTTTGTAACTGGGGGTGAATGTTTGCATTGTCTAGCATTCCGTCCATCAATTGTTTCTTTTGCAACCATCATATAGCAAGCAGGGAAAGTATAACAGTGATTTTTGGGAAATTGTCTTTGTAAGCCAATCAGTATTTGGGTACCAGTAATGTGAGAATTTACGTTAGTACATCTTCCCCCTGCCTTTTAAGGTTTGTTGTAGATCTAGGTCTGGACGATCAGGTCCTAGTCATTTTAAAATTAGTTTGTTTTCACAAGTCAGTTCAAGGATTGGCTTTGCAATTAGCTCCCCCACATTATTTATGGTCTCTTAGTCATTTTTAAAGGTACCTGTCAATAATTAAAATATTGTGCTTAAGGTTTGGTGGAAAGTCACATTTCTGCTGAGATGCATATCTTGTGTATATTAGCAATGTACCTCCAACAATGTCCCTTTGCAACACATGACAGTTATTAATATTGATAACATATCTCAAATTATCATTGTGTAATGATCTCGCCCATTGCGCGCCTTGCGCGAGGACATAGTTATGTGCTGGCCTCGCGCCGCCTGCATGCGTGCAAAAGGCGTTACAGTTGACAGTTGGTTGTTGACAGACTTTGCCCATTTTGGATGCTGTGTTGGCGTCCTTGCCCGATGCTCCTATGGGAACTCAATAAAGTTTAATTACTCAAATAAACTCCTGTCCACGAGTTATTACACTCGTTTATGGCGATGGATTGAACAAGTTCCCACAACGAACCCATCAAGAAAAAAGAAACGCTGCGAAAAAGTAAGGCAAATAACGGATACTTATGAAGAAACTGTGACAGATCGGCGAAGCGTGGTGCAGAGGACGGAAGAAGTGAACTCAGGCTGGGAGACTGCGCGATGTTGTCAAGGGGAGGAGCGGTGCTGAAGTAGGCGTATGTAAGCGTTGTGAAGAGATCTCCCCGCCCGCTGTTGACGCATTCAACAGGGGTTGGTGAACGCGCTTGACTGAACCACCTCTGTCAGTCTTCCTGTCGACCGGCTTTACCCCTGCGACGTTATTAAGTGAGGTGTAGAAAGTTAAGGAGCACGGACGAAAACACTGAGGTAATGCTTCATGTTCGTGGGGAACTGAACTAATGTGAAGAGCACAAGAGAAAAAAGTACCTCGCATTTTTTTTTTATATATATTATCATTCAGCTCAATTTTCGGCGTGCAAAGAAAAACACGGTGATACGCACACCTTACAATAAGAAAATGAAAAACGTTTTGAGGAGTTGAATATTAAATATTATTAAAATGAAAGGAGAAGTGAACATTAAACTGAAATTATTGAAAAAGTGTGGAAAATACATTCGAAATTAAAGGAATTCTTATCTGTAACACTTGTAACCTTGAGTGTTACAAAAAAGAGAAATTTGTTGTGTTCTCACTTGACTATTTTTATAAGTCTTCACAACATGCAATCTGTCCACCCTCCACCCCTGTTTCTGGATGCACCTGGAGAAACACCAATTGTGTGGAGAAAATGGTTTGATGCTTTTGAGAATTATCTAGGGGCAATTGGTGCGCATAGATTCAGACCAGAACGGAAAACATTTTTATTGCTACACTCATTAGGGTTTGAAGGAAGGGACACTCTCAAACACTTACCAGAAGCTGAAAATGAAGCAGAGGAGGAACTAGATGAATACCAAAATACAGTAAAAAGATTAGCGAATAGATATGATAAACAACCTAGTGTAGTAGTGTTGAGACACACATTTTTAAAAAGGGCTCAAAAGATGGAGGAGGATGTTTACACCTACATAACTGCTCTCAGGAAAATGGTGGCAGAATGCAAATTTGAGAACTTCAGCGAACAGCAGGTTCGTGACCAATTCATAAGCAAATGTATTGACAAATGGATTAGACAAAAACTACTTTCTTTAGAAAACCCTTCTCTTGATGAATACATTCGCATCGCGAAGAGCATAGAAACTTTGCTGGCATCCATCAAAGAACTGGAAAACTAAAATACAGAAATGGTCACTCCTGTACGTCTCTCGAATTTCAAGAAAAAGAAAGACTTTTAACGAAATCATTTTTTCAAAAGAACTGATATATGTTTTAGGTGCGGAAATCCGTTTCACACAAAAAAAGGCAGAGCATGCCCTGCAAAAAAATCAGTATGTCGCTCTTGTGGCAAGATGGGGCATTTTGACAAAGTGTGTCAGATGTAGAAAAAAGGAAATGTTCATGCTTGTGGTGAAGGACGGTGGGGTTAACGAGGAGATCCAAATTATTGTGTTGATCCATTTGTTGTGATTGAGGTTGGTGACAAAAGTTTGAGACTCCTAGTAGACTCAGGTGCGCGTATCACCATGATAACGGAATCTCTCTTCAGAGAGAAATGGGGGAAAGGACCTCTTCAACCACCGGATCGTGAACCAGTATCCTACGAAGGGCGCAAAATTGACCTCCTAGGATACTTTGAGGATGTTAAGGTATTTTATAAATAGGCACATACATGGGAAGATATATGTGGCAGTGTATGGCCTGAACATATTAGGTTGGTTCCATCAAGGTCTGTTTAGCATGATGTTATGCCCAGGTGCCAGTGAACAGGTTTTAGCGATTCCTGATCACGACCATGTGGAAGACCTACTCAACAAATATCCCAAAGTATTCTCTGGTGAGTTGGGAAGAATCAAAGGGTTCAGATATAAAATAAAGGTAAGAGATGATGCTGTACTGGTGAAACATAAAATCAGAAGTGTACCCTTCAGCGTAAGGGAAGACTTGGAAAAGGAGCTTATGTCCACGCACAAAAGAGGTGTGATCGAAACCATTGAGTCTTCAGATTGGTCATCGTCCTTAGTGGTAGCAAGAAAAAAAAAAGAATGAATTGAGAATCTGTATTGACTTACACAGTCTCAATAAGTTGATTTGGGTGGATTCGCCCCCCCCCCTTACCCAACATAACTGAAATGCTAGGAGTTGTAGCAGGGACCAAGTTAGACTTAGCCTCTGCGTTCCACCAAATAGAGCTGGATAAGGACTCACGTCATTTCACAGCCTTCAACTCCCCATCAGGTATGTTCCAATTCTGTCGTATGCCGTTTGGCCTGGCTGCGGCAGCCTCAGTTTTCCAAAGAGTCATTGTCAACTTACTCAAAGACATAAAGAATGTAGCGATATTTCAGGATGGTGTCCTAATATTTGCTAAAGATCAAACTGAACATGATGTGACCTTGAGTAAAATACTCTCCATTTTTCAAGAGCACGGAGTTGTTCTCAAACGTGAAAAGTGCGTGTTCTCTAAAGACAAGGTGAAGTATTTGGGTCACACCATCTCCAGCGCTGGGGTCACACCTAAGCCTAGTCTTGTACAAGCCATCCTGGATGCTTCTGCTCCAAAAGACAAAGCTGGGGTAAAATCCCTGCTTGGTCTGACGGAGTTTTGTGCTCGCTTTATTCAGGATTATGCCACTAAAATACGTCCCATCTCTAAATTGTTGAAAGAAAGAAATGAATTTGTGTGGGACTGTGACTGTGAACAAGCATTTACACGGCTCAAAGAACAACTGAGCACAGTCAGAGCATTGAAACCGTTTGAACCCTCTGTTCCATGCACGTTGAGAGTGGATGCTAGCAGCTACGTGCTGGGTGCAGTCTTGACACAGGATGTAGGGAATCAGGACCATACGATTGGCTTTGCATCAAGGGTACTGAGGGATGCAGAAACACATTACTCAGTCATCGAAAAAGAACTTTTGGCATGTTGGTGGGGCATTGAAAAGTTCAAGAACTACCTATGGAGCAAGAAATTCACTTTAAAAACTGACCATAAACCGTTGGTTGCTATCTAGGAAAACACCAACAATCGTAATGCTACACCACGTATAGCTCGTCTTGCATCAAAACTGTTACAATTCAACTTTGAAATCACACACATTGCAGGAGGAAAAAATGTCAGGGCTGATGCTCTGTCACGCTTACCTCCAGCACCAGGTGAATGTGTTCATTGTGATGAGGAAATTGAGTATGATGAAAGAGAGGATTGTATAATAGCTAGTGTTGAGTTAAAGAATGTGTGTTCAGTGGTAGAAGAGAGTTGGAATATAGATATGGACAATGATGTAATCTTGAAGGATGTAAAGAAATACATAATCCAGGGGTGGCCAAAAGAAAGGAATGTTGATGTGGTTTTACAACCGTTTGTGAAGATCAGTGATGAACTTTCATTAGAGGATGGACTAGTTTTCAGATTAGATAAGTTAATACCCCTTGTAAGTATTAGAAACACCGTCCTTAATAAAGCACACGATGGACACCTGGGAGCCACTCTCACCAAACGCAAGGTGCGAGAATAATTTTGATGGCCACAAATGGATAGGGACATTGATACCCTTGTGCTGGAGTGCACCATTTGTGCTAGCAGCGATAAGTGTCTCAGCTCGTCTATTCCTCCACTCACTCCTATACCACTCCCCGAAGCTCCTTGGGAGAACTTGGCATTGATGTTTTAGGACCTTTCCATACCTTGCCGCATCAGTGCAAATTTGCCATTCTAATGATGGATTATTTCACAAAATGGCCTGAAGTTAGGTTTGTACCCAGAGCTGACTCTAAGGAGAATCTTGACTTTTTGAAAGAGATCTTCATGAGAGAGGGCTTCCTCAAATCTATTGTTTCAGATAATGGGGTGCAATTTGTCTCATCTGAAGTGGAAGAATTTCGCAAAGAATCTTCTATCACTCATCTTAGAAGCTCTCTTTACCATCCCTAAACTAACGGGCTAGTTGAAAGACTGAATAGAGTCATTAGAGATTGTGTAAAATGGGCCATTGAACACAACAGGGTGGTACCCCCCACGGTAAGAACTATGTTATGGTTTTACAGGTCAACCCCTCACTCATCCACAGGTATTTCTCCCTTTGAACTACTTAGAGGCAGAAAACCGTGCACGGAATTTAGACCTGCATGGATGTCCAAATGGTTAAAATCCAATACTACTCCCCAAGATCTGGATGAAAGGGTCAGACGCAAGGTTGGTGAAGTCCAATCCAAGCAAAAGGAATACATTGATGAGATGAAGAGGGTCTCTAGCAGGGAATTTGCTGTGGGTGACTTTGTTAAAAAAAAGAAACAGGACTTTGTGAAAAAGGGTGAGTCAAACTTCAGCAAACTTGTGGTTGTAAACAAAGTGTGTGGCAGTGCTGTTCGTGTCAATGGACGCAACTGGTGGAACATGAACAAGATCGTAAAAACTAAAGATACGGACTGTGATTTGCGAAATATAAGTGGTGATTCAGATGTTTCATCGAACTCTGTTCCTGGTGACTATATGGTTCATGAGGATGTATGACGTTAGCACGCATACTATTACCACGCATACCTTTACAACGCGGTATTTACAACGAATACCGGTACAACGCATAGCGCTTTGAGGTGCTGGATAGTGGTAAGTATAAATTTATATTCCAACTCCAGTCCCCGTGGACACTAGGGAGGGTGTTGGATATAAAATTAAACTTATTCCCTATCCTACCCCCCAGCGCAATGCGTTGTAATGGTATGCGTGGTAATGCCTGCGTTGTAATGGTAGTGCGTGGTAAAAAATGCGTGCTAAACGTTGTATACCGGTTCATGATTCATGTAATCCTACCATTGTTCAAAGGAGGAGGTCAAGAGTGGTCCGCATTCTGGCCAGATACAGGCGTTAGTGTCCCTATGCTCCTTCTGTCCTTTCTTCCCCCTTTCTGTCTCCCTTCTTCTTCTTTTCTTCTTTTCCCTTCCTTTCTCTCTTCCTTTTGTCTCTCTCTCTTCTCTGATGAAAAGGAGATATATGTAATGGCCTCGCCCATCGCGCGCCTTGCGCAAGGACATAGTTATGTGCTGGCCTCGTGCCGCCTGCGTGCGTGCGAGAGGCGTTACAGTTGACAGTTGGATGTTGACAGACTTTCCCCATTTGGGATGCTGTGTTGGCCTCCTTGCCCAATGCTCCTGTGGGAACTCAATAAAGTTTAACTACTCACAGTACATTTCAGATTTATTCTGATGTGCCATTTCTCAAAAACCATTTTGGGGTACATATACATATTTGTTAGTGAACATGACAGCACCTTGAAATACAAGAGTTCAGAATGATTTTAAATAGTAAATCTGTAGCACTGAACCAATCATAAATCAAACATGATAGGTTTGATACATGATACAGCGTACATTCTGAAATCACTTATTAGATATTGTTAGACTATAGTTTTGCTCCAAGTATAATAAGAATCTAGGCCACTTATAAGGTGCATATCACAACTAACATAGGGAGGGTGGATGAGTGTTTCTACTGGCTGAATGGTTCTTCATGTTTCTTCAGTGATGTTTAAAAACATCACTTTTAACAAATCTCCCAATGCAGAAGTGTAATCTAATGCACAAGGTAAAATGATTGTGCATGTTAAAAGAGGCTCTGATTTTGGATGAGACGATTCATTCGCTTACCCACCTCTAACTTCTAAATTAGTATTAATGTCTGGTCTGCAGGTTATGGGTACCAAGACACAATGAGATGTGTGAAGCCAGATTATAATATGTTCTGGTGGCTTCTATCTCTACCTAGAACAGATAAACTGACTCATATGGGCATGGTTTGCAGCAGTGAGCTTCCAAAATTGCCCTTAAAATGCAATAATATGTATTCTCATACAGGGCTTGCTGTTTGTTTAATAATAGTATTGTAAATATCAGGGGGCAGATTACATTGTGAAAGTGTAGCACAGTGCAATTTTCCATTTGTATTAATAATGACCACTGATGCAAATGCAAAATTAACACCAATAAGTGCAAACAACACAAATTATGAACAACTCAATAGGTGGAAATGTTGTACTTGTACCCTTAGAATAGCTCAATGCCATTTCTTAAGTGGTTGGTGCACATTTGCAGTATTGCAGTTTTCACATTACATACTCTTGCTTCACATATTATTTCCAGAGTCAACACTGTTTGTTGGCTACATTTTTGGAAAGATGAAAGGCTGAGACAGACTTGGTGGAACTCTTATGACTTTCAGATTACACACAGATCGCAGCAGGGAGGGCTTAACTTTCTGAATTATTCTAAATTTTAACATGGAAATACTCTAAATCTGTCACTTCAGTGGTGGAGCAAGAGTGCCGGGGTGCTAATGCAGTCAAAGCAAATAGCTATCCTTCTCCATTCAGGTATGAAAATATAACTATCATTAACTATAATAGTAGTGCAAGAACCCACTAAAAACCCTGGGCCCTGGTGCCACTGCACCTGTTGGAAACAAGTGACTGCAATGCACTAAAGTCATTTTTATCTGAAAGGATCTAGTATGTAGTAGATAAGTCCTACCTCAACATGTATGTGAGAGTGAGTTCAGATTGTTGGGAGTGTTTATGACAGCGCAGTATTGAGAACTCTGTAGCTGAGTGCCTATCAGTGGGTCATAAAGGTGTTCACACAACAGGCACATTCAATCGTTGGCCTCCTGCACAGCACCATGACAATGGCAAATTGTGCCATGTGAGGGAAATTACATAAAAGCCTTTTCATAGCTGGCAAAATATGTACAGCAGCAAAGGAAAAGAAAAAGTAGTGCTAAAATGTGAGTGGGGTGTGTGTGTGTGTATGTGTATAGGCATTTATATAGCGCACTACTTACCCGGAGGGTCCCATTGCGCTTCGACCGCTGCGAAACCCTTCCTGGCTTCCCTGAGAGATGGTCCCTTAATGGGTATCTCCAGGGTGAGACCAGGCATCCCCGGCGGTCTGGTGGGGCCGTTAGTGAAGATGAGGCAAGCTAATGCCCAGAGTTGCCGAGTGTGATCGCTGATCAGAGTGGGCACCGAGGCGAGAGAATTATCGAGTCCGCTGACCCTGGTCCAGAAACCTGCCGCGCCGGGAATCGAACCCTGGTCCCGGGCCGTCCTCTGCTCTCGGGTCTGCCGCCTCTAACCGGTGAGCCACACTACTTCATTGTGATTGTGTTGTGTGTGCAGAGGAGATGGAGAATTGAAGAAGATGAAAAAAAAGGAGAGATTGAAAACAGTGTTGAAGAGGACAATTAGTATGTGAGTAGGGTGACCAGATTTTGGAAACAAAAAACCAGGACAGCTATTGTCTATCATCGAACACTGCTGCCTTAATCGGCCTTCATTGAAAGAAATGTATCATATTCATAATTGAATTGAAAGACTGTTAAGAAAATGATTAACACAAAACAACTCTTTTTTTGTTCTGTAACATGTGAAAAGAATTAAAACAATCTTTAATGAGGACTAATTGATGTCGTAAATAGATATCATATGCAAATGTGGAGTGTCGGGGTACATTTTTTTCATAAATATTTATGCATATGTGTTTCCTTTTGTTTCCTTCCGTCACATTTTAATTTTCTTTTTTTTATTTCAAAGTATTTTATTAGAAGGTTATTTTATAAACAGTACAGTACCGATACATGAGGGCAGGTAAGTTACAAACGCCGTTGTGGTGACAGAGGGCGTGTCGGCAAACATGCCTGGTCGGGAGTAATTCTTCAGTCGGCCGGTTGGCGTGTCCTGTTTCAGCTAGCCGCTGTATTACCCTCGAGAAAAGGGAAGAGAAAGCCTGAAGCAGGAGGAAGAGACCGGGGGGGGGGGGGGGGGGACAGAGCAGGTATGGTGGCAGTTATCCGCCGAGCCTCCAGTGCCCGTGGTAGGTTATGGTGGGCTGTCTATGGGGACTTGTGTGGCCCCAGGTGCTCGTCCAGGTAAGCCCACATCTCGCCTCTTGCTGTATGTATGGGTGAGCTCTTTGCTGTGATGTTATCCGCCACCCTGAGGAAGGTGACCCAATTGACCCAGCTTTTGAAGGACGCTTTCCCTGTGTCCTTCCAGTTCGCTAGTATTGTTTTGACTGCTGCTGTGAGTAGGAGGTCAATCAGGTCACTGTCCCCTTTGGAGTCGAGTGCCGGGGCCATGAATGCGGTGGCTAACCCCACGAAGCCTGGCTGTATGTTGTGTCCCACTATCATATTGATGTGGTCTCTCACTTTGTTCCAGAATGTCGTGACCTTGGTGCAGTAAAGAATTAGGTGTGCGAGGTCACCTTTTTCTTTGTGGCAGTTCCAGCATATGTCATTCTCTCTGATTCCGACCTCCACTAGGCGGGCCGGAGTCCAGTACACTTTGTGGAGTAGCCAGTATTTTGTTTGTGCCAGTTGGGGGGAGACTTTGTTCTTGGAGGCTGAGACCCACAGGCGGAGCTTTTCTTTCTCGCTGACGCTTCTATTATGTAGTGTTTCCCAGAACCCTAGAGTTTTGGTGTTTAGTTTCGATGTTACTGGGCTCAGAAGTTTGTATAGGTGGGCAGTCTGGTGGCCGATCTTGTTCAGGTTCCCCATATATTGCATAATGGAAGGGACCCCTTTGCCTAGGTTTGCTCTCGTGAGGGCCGCCCTGATTTTGAGGAACCCATAAAACTCAATGTCTGGTAGGTTGTGTACGTCTTTTAAGGTGTCGAATGTTAGTGGTGTGTCGCTCTTTTCTAATTGTATGGGGGTAGAGATCCCCCTCTCATACCAGGTCTTGTTGTCTACTGTCCTCTCTTTGTATTTTAATTTAGAGTTGAACCAAATGGATTCCCATCTCGGGTTTTTGATGCTTTGTGCCATCTTTTTGTCGACCTCTAGGAGGGCGGTCTTAGTGTTTTTGAGAACAGCGTTGCTGGCCGCTGGGTGTTTGTTTGCCGTGAGCATTGGTATGGGGTCTAGTCCATCTAAGGTGGCCCTCTCTAGTGACAGCCATACTGGCGTGTAGTCCTGGTCCGGAGTGAGCCAGTATATCCCCTGTTTGGCAAGGCATGCCGTTTGGAATGTTTTAAAGTTTGTGATGTTCAGCCCCCTAAGTTTTTGTGTAGCCTTAGCTTCTGTAGGCTTAACCTGGGCCTCTTATCCCTCCAGATTAATTTGTTCATCATGTTATCTAGCTGTTTGTGGAAGTCTTCTTTTAGTGTTAGTGGTAGCATACCTAGCATGTAGTTAACCATGGGCGTTACCATCATTTTGATTGTTTCCACCCTACCCCACCAGCTGATGTACTTCGGAGACCAAAAGTTCAGTTTCTCCTTCAGTTTCTTTAGTATAACTCCTTCATTATGGTCTAGCGTCGACTTGAGGTCCCTGCCAAAGTAGAGACCGAGGTATTTCAAGAATTCCTTTTGCCAAGCCAGCCCGGAGTTACCCAGGACTGTGCTGGATGTGTGTACATTTTTTGTATTCCAACTTGTCCCTGTTTAACTTGTACCCCGAGACTAGCGCATACTTCTCTATGGTGCTCATTAGTGCCGCTATCGAGGTGGTCGGGTTCTTGGTTATAATCAGTGTATCGTCAGCGTACGCTGCTAGTTTCACTGTGTTGTCTTTAATACGGACACCTTTTATCTACGAGTTGTTCCTGATCATGGTGAGCAGCGGCTCTAGTGCCAGTAGGAATAGGGCTGGGGACAGAGGTCATCCTTGTCTTGTTCCTCTCCCTAGGGTTAGTGGTTCTGATGTACCCCCGTTCACCACCGCCCAAGCTCTCGGTTCTTTATAGAGTGCCATTACCATACTTCTATAGTTCTCCCCCAGCCCGAATTTCTGCATACATAGGTCCAAAAAAGGCCAGGAGACCCTGTTGAAGGCCTTTTGGGCGTCAAGTGCGATCATGACAGCCAGGTTTGTGCTGTTGGATGTGTGGTTGATAAGGTGGCATAGGAGTCTAGTATTGTCCTGGGCCATCCTGTTTTTAAGGAATCCTACTTGTGAGTTGTGTATTAGGTAGGGAAGCTGTGTGTTGAGTCCAGCCGCCAGGACTTTGGCATAGATCCTGCAATCCACGTTAATTAGGGAGATTGGGCGATAGTTTTGAGTGTACTGCGGATCCTTGCCTTCATTTGGTATAACTATAATGTTGGCCTCAGCCATTGAGTCTGTCATACGTCCCTTACGGACACAGTGTGTGAAAACCTCGACCATAGTGGGTTTTAGCAGATGGAGGAAGTGCTTGTAGAAAACCGCTGTGTAGCCATCCGTCCCTGGCGCTTTGTTCTCCTTTAGTGTTACTATCACTTTCTCGATTTCTGCCCCTGTTATGTCGTGTTCGAGTGACGCTCTCTGGTCCTCTGACAGCATGGGTAGTGCAAGTTTATCCAGTAGGCTTGCCCCCCCATCCGCTTTGAGGTCCTTATCTGCCGTATATAGCTTCTCGTAGAAGTCCTTGAAGACCTTCAGGATTTCTTTTTTTGCCATTTGCGTCCTTTTCTTGCTGTCGGGTATTGCTGCTATTGAGTGTTGTCTCTGTTTCCCTTTTAGATATGACGCTAGTGCTCTCCCTGCTTTGTTAGCTGTACATAGATTGATAGCTTTGTATTTATTTATCCATGTACCTGCTCTCTCGCTCAGTATCTTGTTAAGTTCGTATTTTCTCATTGTCAGATCAGTCAGTGTGTCACCGTCTGCTAGGTTGGCACAGTAGCCCCTTTCAAGGTCCCTGATCTGGTTCTCTAGTTCTGTTATCTTTTTGTTCCTTTCTCTGTTCATCCTCTCCTTTATGCTTAGGAGTTTACCTCTTATCGTGGCATTCAAGGCATCCCATAGGATTCCCTTGTCTATCTCGGCGCTATCATTGAAGGCGAGATATTCTTTGATGGCCTCCTCAATTTCAGCTATATTGGTGGGGTGTTTCAGGATGTCGCTGTTTAGTCTCCATCTGCGGCTAGGGCACTCGTTGTGTCGCCCGCTAAGTGAGAGGCTGATGTGTGCGTGGTCTGATATTGTTATTGGGGCAATTTCCATTTGGTCTATGAGATGTGTGTGCGAGGTCGACATTAGGATGTAATCGATTCTGCTGTATGAGTTATGAGGGTGTGAGTAGAATGAGTATTCTCTTGCGTCTGGGTGTTGCAGTCTCAAGGGGTCTCTAAGGTGGAGCTTGATGCAGAGGTTCCTCAGAGTGTTCTGCTCCTGGGACCCATGGCTCGGCCTGGTTGGATGTCTGTCTATGGCCTGGTCTAAAACCTGATTCAGATCCCCGGCCACCAGCAGTAAATCATCCTGGGGGAGATTGCCAAGTCTGGATTCCACCCCTTCCCAAAACGCCTTGTCCTCTGAGTTGGGCCCTTATATATTGGCTATGTGTATCGACTCGTGGCCTCTCTTGAAGCTAGTTACTAGTATCCTCCCGTCCTCGTCAGGGTAGTTCTCGTGTATGGTGAGTTTGGCTTTTTTTATTTGTCAATGTGATGACCCCTCTTTTTTTGTGTATGGCTGGTGAGCAGGAGGAGTCGACTATCCAATTTGCATTCAGACGCTACACGTCCTCCACAGAGAGTTTTGTCTCTTGGAGAACGTACACATCGCTCTTAAGTTTTGGTAGGTAATCCAGAATCTTCCTGCGTTTGACCGGGTGGTTGAGCCCTTTGACATTGAAGGATACCACCTTGATATCAGATAGTAGCTGACTGTGTACTGGGGGTGGCATCTCATTTCAGACACTTCGCCCGACAGTGTGGTGGGTTCAATCGATTGCCATCGCCCTGCACCCACCCGTAGCGCCTCAAATGGTGTTAACGCTCTTTTAATCTAGCCTGGAAACTCTAACTGACATGAAGGTAGGTTAACCCTGTCCCCGGGGTAGAAAAAAGGCTGTGCTTTGTGCAGCAGGCGTGCGACAGCAAGGACCCCCTCCTCCCCTCCCCCCGAGTATTGTCCTGAACTTAGTCCCATACTGTCACGTGGGAGGGTTGCTCCCTCCTTCACAAGCAATATATATATGCACATACTTATAGGATATGAGAGTTTCCCCTTTTGGTTCTTAGCTTGTTCGTGAGCCCCTGGCCCGCCTGGAGAGTCCCTGAGGTAGATCTGTTTCTGGCCTTGCAACACTCGTTCTGTCCTGGTGCTGAGAAGGTACAGGTAGATCGGTTGCTTGAGCAGTGTAGTGTTCTGGTGGGAGAAGGCTTATAGGGTTTCTGAAACCGTGTTCATGTAGCAGCGCTGGCTTCTGCGTTGTCTGGCGGGGCTCTTCTTTTCCTGGTGCCCGGGCTTTGGGCCTCCATGTCTTCTGAGTCTGGCCCTTGTAGGTACCTTCTTAGCTCGTTGGGGTCCTCAAATATCAGTGTCCCCCTTTTATCGGTGATTCTCATTATTGCTGGTCCCGCAAAGCTGAAGGCTATGTTGTCTCTCCGGAGTCTATCTCTTAAGGCCAGGAACCCCTTTCTGGTTTCCACCGTTTGCCTTGAAAAGTCCTGCGTGATTATTATTTTGTTGCCGTTCCATCTCAGGTTCTGGCTTTTCCTAGCGACAGCGAAGATTGCTTCTGTTTGGTTTGCTCGTAGCGGTTTGCATATGATCGGGCGCGGCCCGCGACCATGTTGTGGTTTGAGCGCCGGCACTCTGTATGCCTTGTCCACCTCGAATTGTCTGTCAAACTTAAGACCTGTCAGTTGTGGCAATAGTTCCTCTATTAGGGATGAGCAAGACCCTGGTATGTCTTCTTCCCCTTCTGGGACGGCCAGAAGTCTTATGTTCCCCCTTCTGTTACGGTCGTCCTGTTCTGCCAGCAGCTTCGGGAGGCTGTTGGAGGTCTTGACCACAGAGTCCAGATCTTTGCTTGTTTGGCCATTGGCGTCCTCTAAGTCGCTGATCCTTTTCTCTGCTGCATCCAGCCTGATTTTCGTCTTGCTCTGGTCCGCTCTTTTGGCCGCCAGTTCTAGTTGCATGTTGTCTATCGTTTTTTTCATTGCTTTAGCCAGCTCGTTCCCTTCATTTATGTTTTTTAGGATCATTTCCAGTGTGGTTTCGTTCTTATGGTCATTTTTTAGCTTTGACGGGGAGTCCGGCGGGTCTTTTTTGACTTTTTTGATGTCATTAGTGAGTTGCCATCGTGGCCTGCCCTCGTTTCGAATCATCTTCTTGCCAGGTGGGTATGGAGTCTACCGTCCTTTTGTTGTTTTGTTGTGTCCTCTCTTGTGCCCGGGGCCCCTTGTTTGTGCACGAGCTTTCTAGCCGGAATCTGCTGGGCTCTCGGATCGCCCTTGTCCTTGTCTTTGCACATGCCAGCTCCTTCTCCTTATGGTGTGACCCTCGTGCTTTTGCTGATCAGAGGCACTTTTCTGCTCGTCCCCTGGCCCCTTTGAGCCGCGGGGGTATGCTGATTAAGTTGGAATCCTACACTTTACAGAGTTCCTAATGTGAGCTTAGATGGCTTGGGTGCCGGGAGCCCTTCCCTGTTGGTGGCGCGGCGACTTGTGGGCCCAGGGGCATTCTTGTTGCCCGTTGCACTTTTGTTGCCGTTGTACCTTTAGAGCAGGTCTGCTTTTTTGTGGTTGTATCAGGGGGGATCTCTGCTGTTGCTATGCGGTCCCCCTTTGTGTTGGTTGCCCCCTGTGTGCACCTTCTTTTACGCCTCTTACCTATTTGGCTGCTGGCCTGTGAAGTAAGTTCTAGGCAGGCTACGCTGGGTGTAGCTGGGTACCGAGGGGCCCCGGCGAAGAGGTACCTCGATACAGTTCCCTCGTTAAGATTCGTGCCTTGAGGCTCTTATCTTACGCTGAGGCTGCTCACCTCCGTTCCCTAGACCTACTGTCCCACTGTGCAAGCGCTGGCTGCGGCTGTTGGAGAGGGCTGCTGTAGCTCTCCGGTGCTCCTCTTTGCGATTCCGGGCCAACCGCAGTATTAGGGTGTTCCCCGTCAAAATGGCCACCCCCTGTTTTGAGCCTTTGGTTTAGTTTCTTCCCTTATGCCCGGCTACTCTTGCCCTCTTCGTCATCTTCCCCTGGTGCCAGAGATCGGCTCCGGCGGGAGGCGGGTGAGTGCTGGGCGATTGATGCGGTCCCGTCGGGGATGTTGATGGCCTCCGGTTTACCGCTCGATTGCTGGTCTGCTGCCCTGTGACCGCCTCCCGCTCGGTGTTATGTTTGCACTCGCGGCTGCGCTCTCGTCTGCGTAACATCGCCACCCCCAGCGCTTGGGCCTTCGGTTTCGTTTTTGCTGTGCGATTTAACTCGCCATTAATCGTCTTCTCCCGGTGACTCTTTAGTGTGATGGCCAGGTATGAGCGGTGAAGGGATACTGAGGGTGGCACTCACCCTTGATCACTGCCTGGCTTGCGTTCTGCTCGCTCCGCTATTATTATACTTTTCTGATATGCTTATTCCACACCTGCCATCTGCAGCATGGTGTTGCCTATTGTGCAAGTTACTTGAGTTCCAGTTTGGTTATGTTACTGCTGTGTAGGACTTTCAGATCTTGCCTATTATGATTATTGAAGACTTCTGAGTGGTGCCTACTGGAAAAGGTGGCAAAGAGATACAGGGCGGAGCATTGCCTCACTGGCTCAGTGCAAACAGCAAAAAACTAGAAAATATTTCAATATTGATTCATTTTCAAGCAGCGGGCTCTACCAGAGTATACAGGGAGGGACGGGCCGAGGATTGGAAGGAGTGCTTGGTGCATTCCCTAAGTGCTCATATGTGTTTGGCCGGGGGTCTCGGGCCAACCAAAACTCACATGAGCTCTTCGGTTTCTCCAGCCTGGCTCCATTGAGCAGCCGGGCTGGAAAACCCCACAGACTCCCTGGTCTGAGCAGGGTGTCTTCTTAGCCTGCTCAGTCCAATCCCTATGTTGCTCTGCAGTGCAGGGATTGGACTGGGAGTCTTTAACGTAGTCGCAGTGTGCCTGCTGGGACAGGAAGTTCCAGCACAGAGGCGAAATCAGGAGGTGGCTGGCTGTAGGTAAGCATAACTTTTTTATTTTTTATATTATTTTAAACACTCCCCTGTGCCCCCTCCTGCACTCACCCATGCACCCTCTACCCCCGTGCCCCCACCCCTTCCTCTTTATGTATATTGCCGCCACCACTGTGAAACAGAAAAAAATATCCTGCAACTGCCATTATAGGGAGTAGGAATCGGTCCCGATGTTCTGTAAAAAAAACCGAGAAGAGACAAATGGGGACAGGGCATCCTGTGGCTCTTATATGGGGGTCCTATAGGAGGTCTTTGGCATAATATGTTAATTATCTGCAAAATGTTTTGCAAATTCATCAAACCGCATGAAAGTTACTAGTAAATGATACCTTTATTGCTGTGTCCATTTAGCTGTGCTCTGATGGATCTGTTGAAAATGTTTCTTGAAATACTAACAGAAAGCTAATGCTGCTAAATATGCCTACATTCATGGGGCTCACCAAATGGTGCCAACATTATTACCAAAGGTACACTTCTTTGACTTCCACCTGTTATGTATTGCCTCTTGATGAACTTACAGGAAATGGAGTATAAAAAGTGTAGGCTAAGCTTACCACGTCTTCCATACTTAATGCAAGTCCGTCAAATGGTGCCATGGTTATTAGTAAATCAAAAAAGGTGTTACCCATTCTTTACCTTTACCCCATTGGATCAATACAAAACCTGAAATGATTGCCCTATTTGAACTTGCTAACTTCCTGATACATTTCATGATGACTTGACAAATTGAACAAAGTTATTACCTAATTACCATTTTATTGCCCCCTTTCTTTACTATGCACCTGTTGATGGATTGGCACAAAACTTTAGATAGTTATAGAACAGGGATACTCTAAACATATACAAAACTCTGTACATTTGTGTTACACAAAGCCAAAGATAATAGCAAATTAATAATATTCTACACCCTTTTTACCTGGACACCTGTAATGGATCTGCAATAATGTGAAAATACCAAAAGTAAGCTCAAGATGTTGGGAGAGGAGTTGGCCTAACGGCTATTTATTTATTAATTAATTTATTTAATGCATTTTTATAAAGCGCAGACTTTACCCGAGGGTGTCAGAGCACTGTACAATAGAACCAGTTAAGTTACATGAGAGAACTGTTACAGGAATGCAACAAAACAAAAGTAGCAGGCCATTGAATCAAACGACGCAGGAAAAAGGAACACAATCTCAAACACAGCAAGCACAGAATGTATGGGCAAAAATATGAATATATATGACAAATTTACAATGACTAAAGTGCTTCCACTAGTCCTCTAGGGCGGTCGACCTCGAATCTGGGAAACTGGGTTTGAGTCTCGGCAATGATGCTGAACATCCTGTGATTCTGGGCAAATCACTTAATCTCCTCTTGTCTAACAACACAAAAAATGAATGTGTATCGCAACTGGTGCTATGTAAAGAGCTCTGATACCAGATTTGGGTCAAGTTTGCGCTATATAAAACTCTTTAAAATAAAAATGTTAAACTTTCAAGATATTCAAAAGTGTTAAACCTAGTAAGTTCACCTAGAACCTGTTTCATGTGCTATTATCTAAAAAAAATGGATGGATGTAACCAAAGTGTGCTTTCTGATTAAAGTTCTACATTCATGCATAGTTCGGTGAAAAGCCATGCAGTGTTTTTCTTGAATCAGTGAGCAGCATTTTCTATTAGAAAATACTAGGGCGACATACCCCACTTTACTGTATGAAAACTGGCATGCCCAACATTAGCTTAGAGCAAATTGTGTTGCAGATTCATCACTGGGGCTAAAGTTATGGGTGAAGACATATTTTCATCAAAACGCAAAATAATATTATTAAAATATGTGTGTGATAAATGCGGGCAGACTGTAGTGTAGTTCCTATTTTCCCAATAGGCTCTGCGCATTGGAATAACATAAATAGCAGTGTAGACGTAGGACTGAGGTCATCTAGGTCTCTACTGACTATGCTAATCTTAATTTAGGTTTGCGCCAGCTGGCTCAGAGGTCACTGGAAACTTTCTGGAATGAAGAGGGATGGATAAACTTCCCTGGCTCAGACAAGAAGGGATTCAGTTTCCGACAACCGCATAAACATGACAACTTTGCTCCCTCAGAATAAGAGTATATCTCTAGAGTCGTGTGAAAACAATAGACAGATATTTCACTCAGTGAGCAGTGCATACTTAGTTTCACCAGAGTGCAGAGAAATAAAGAGACAGGCGTTTTCAATCAAAAGGTGTTATTTATTGAGCAGTCTTCTTTCTCATACAAGAGAAGTGAATTGCCACAATTGCAATACATAGAGTAAAGTAAAGTGCGTACAGTAAAAGGAGTATTATGAAATAATACTGTAAAAGCATTGATACAGTTTCTTAGCCATATGATACTTTAAAATCGATAAAATATATACATACACAAATACATTGACTAAAATACTCAACTGGTGCTTCTAACTAAGCCTACCCTGGTGTACCTGACCTAAGCCTAATACTCGGGAAGGGACAAGTAAGTAGCGATGTTTAAGTTAAGTTGGTTAAGATAATTTTGCCAAGAATCTGCATCAAGAATTCTCCTATGGGTTTAGTCAGCTCCGTACCTTGGTAATAGAATGTGGGAGGTCTGGTATCTCTTTCCTCAGGACTCGATATTCCAGCAACCCGTAAGGGTAGGCTGGAAACACCGGGGCTGGATTTTCTCGGCTGGATAAAAAGACAGCGTCTCTCTCAGTGCGTCAAACAGGAGGGGCGGCTTCCGTGGGCACTCGCACCAGCTGGGCTCTCGGGCAAGTAGATGGCCGCTCTGCTCCAAACCACTGTGTGTTTGCTTAAGGCAACTGTTGGTATTTTATACCTGAAAGGTGCCGGGTCTGACGTAAGGTTGGACATAAGACATCACCAAGAACTAGCAGTTCTTGCAGGACTTCAGGAGTTCTTGTTCAAATCAAAACAAAAGCAGGGGGGGTTTTCCCGGGCTGCTGAAGGCTTGGTTTGTTTAAAGAACGCGTTGTGCTTTCTAGGAGTTGATGGGAGTAGCCGTGCTGTGCTTTGGATTGCATGGGCTATTACTGAATATGAATCTGATTCTTATGCCGTTGTCAGGACATTATTGATTATAACCTCACAAGGGCATAAATCGGGAATATCGAATTAGGGTCCTAGATAAGAACAGGACACCCACTCCACGAATTGATGTCCATCATTACTAAAACTAAGCAATATTAAACATTTAAAGGTGCATGTGTTTTTTTCCGACCCACCCCAAAATACATATTTCGCATTTGAAATGGTATACGGTAAATACACGGAAAATGAGTATTTGTACTGTACGCTTTTCAAGCAGAGTTATCATTCAGAGAAATGCATATATATATCAACTGAACGAATTGCAAAAATTACATATGAAATGGCTCTAAATACAGAAAAGAAGGTCGAGACCATTTCATCACATATTTATATAATTTTCTGTTATATGTGCCAGAGGCTGAGGTAAAATATTGTCTCTTTGTATCCTAAAATAGAAGCTCTGTTCTCTAAGAATAGTTCTACTTTAAGCAGAGTACCATGTGCCAAAAAAAGTAAATCTTTTGAAAATATGGGCAAAAATAATTTCGCTTTCAGGGGAAAAGTTCCAAATATTTTCTGTAGCTTTGTTTATCAAAAACTGAAGGTCGAATTCAGAGTTCAGGGAACGTTGTGTGCTCATTGTTTTTATTAAGAGTTATTCTCATTGGTTGGAGAGACATTCTTTCAGACATACTAAATAGGTCTACCACATCAGGTGAAAGTTCGACTAAGTTTGAAAATACTGCAACTGTGCAGTTTTCTGCGTGAGTGCTATCATCGATGGTAGGATCAGCAAAGCTCACAGAAGGCTGTACCTGTTCGGAGCTGCTTTCCTCTCTTACTTCACCGCCACATACTCGTAGTGGTGAAGTCTCAACGAATGCCGTCATCAGAATCGGAAGCCGCTGGGGACAACACGATGCATGAGTCGTTACCGGACCTAGCAAAGTATCGATATCCATTGGTACTGCTGATTATAGTGTAAGACAGATGTCCAACACGGATTCTTCTCTGCATAGCAGACATCGAAGCACAGGTATGATGCAATCCTGCCAGATTGGTCTGAATGAAAGAAACCAGGTTGTACTTAGATCTCTTAGCCGGGCCAATCCAAGGACCTTAGTGATACGGTCTCGGTATCGTATTGCTAGGATCGTTTCTTCCATCGTTGCTAAAGTCTTGCCTGTGGATTGGCTTGCTATATCGGTGCAGAAGAAGCAAAAATAAAATTCCTGTACAAGTCCCAAGATTAAGGGTAGGCCGCCAAAGACAGAGTGGACAAAATTCGGGAAGATGCCCAGAACTGTTTCAAATGGTGTTAAAAATTGTCTAAAATACATGTGCGATGCCACTGGTATCAGACATGCTTAAGATTTGGCTTAACACTTCTACGAAATGTACGGGGCAATTTGTTGATAAAAGGGTATGTATCTCTGCTGTTGTCCTTCCAACTTGCAGTTCATATGTTTCTTTTGATAACGTTAGAGGCACAGTTGTTTGTAAAAGAATAGACTTCATTCTGCTTAAAGTATCAATTCGAATAGAAGAGATATTCAACCGAGGCCATAACGCAGCCCCCATATCTGGATTGCTGTGTGGATACAATACTTGCATACAGCAAATGGCCCTGGAAGTTACAGTTGTCAGATAGGCTTTTCCTGGCAGCATGCCACAACAGCTGTGGTCACTTATTAAAATGTAACTACCGTTTGAAAGTGGTCTAAAGAATGGCTCTATCTGTTTTGCAGGCGTGCCATGTAGGTGACATGAAAGGTTATTTGAAGATCCTTCGCAGGCTCCATGCAAATTAACTCCTTGACACAGAAGTGTACCGCTTAGTGATTTTTTACAATTTTTACCACTAAGAAATACCTCTCTGTTTCCATCACTGTAACATCTGTGTGTATAAGGTAAATCCCATGTTGATCTGATGTATTCTTTACCCAACCTTTCATACTGGCCTGCTGGTTTATACCCTTGACAGTAAATAAACTGGAAAGTTGTTATCGGAATTGTAATCGTTCCATGTATTATCCATTCAATGACAGGTCTTTCTGACATTGTCAATGGTAATCTCTCGAGTTTTTCAATGCTCAGGATTGTATAATCTGCTCCTTTTTGTGCCAAACTGATTTGTTTATCAGTAAGGTTAAAGATATCGAATAATGACGTTGTGTTGATTAAACGCCATGGTACGTAGCCTGAACGCAGATTTTGCAACGTCCATCCAAGCTGTACAATAGAACGTAATTGAGACTGACCATGCTGTAGCATTAGTAAGTCTTGCTCTATTATATCAAAGGCAGATGATACAATACTGTCCAGTGAATATATTCTGGAAGACAGAGTCGTTAACCCATTGTCCACAACAGAAAGTGATTTTTCCAAATGAATACGATCAATTTCTTGTATTTTTTCCACTATCTCAATTTGCATTACTTTCCATGCTTCGTTGTATGCAGCATATATACCGGCCGCTATGAAAGATTTTTGACGCTGTTTGCGGGGTCCCATTATGAAATCATGCAAGTCAGCACCATCTGTAAGTAAAGTCAAGTGTTGCTTAATTTCAGCCAGTGTGGATTTCTGTAGCCACTCAAGGCATAGTTTCCCTACACTGTATGTTGTAACTATCCCTGGATGTTGTCTCTGGGAATAGCTAGGGTCTGTTCTGGTCATTTTGAACCCCTGTTTTTTTGTTCAGGAATCTATCTTGACAGTTATTTGTGTCTGTTAGCCAGATCAACCACTTTTTCCAATCAGTATCTGTTCTGTTTTGGTATAAAATATTAGAAATGTCTATCTCCACATCAGTAGTGCTGTCACTATCAGGCATCGTTTTGGAATAGACGGTGTGTTCATGTCTTTTATCTTAGCAATGCCAAGACAAGTAGTTTGTTGAATTGTGTCATTCAAGAAAATAATTTGTTCTGGGATTATGCAGGCCCTAAACAGTGGGCCTCATTTATGAAAAGTGACGCATCACTGCGTGAAAACAGCGATGCGTCACTTTTCACTGCGCACTCCTTGCGACACCAATGATGCGTCATATTTAATGTATGACGCATTATGTCGCAAGGACTTACAGATACGTCAGTATTTCTGTAAGCGCGAAAAGTGACGCATTGCTGGAGTGTGTCACAAAAGTGACGCAACTCCAGCAATGCGTCTTTTCACATGGGGAAAGCCCCATGTGAAAGGGCTTGCATCAGTCTTACGCCTGCTGTGAGGCAGGCGCAAGATTTTGACGCAACAGCATCCTAAAAGTGACGCAGTGAAATCTCATAGATTTCACTGCGTCACTATTATGAGGCTTTTTGCGGGGGAACGCCCCTTCTGCATACATTATACCTGACGCAGGTATAATGTGGCGCAGGGATTTAAAAAGTGACGCATCTACCTAGATGCGTCACTTGTTAAATATGGCGCAACAAGGCGCATATTTTACGCCGCTGGTGCGTCACAAAAAGTGGCGCACCGGCGGCGCAAAACTGACGCAAGGCCTCATAAATAAGGGCCAGTGATTCTAGGCCTTGTACTTGCCAATCTTTGGAACCCCAGATTGCTTTTGTCTCAATGGTGTTTTTCCAAATTTCGAAACCTAATGTAGACATTTTGTCATAAATTTTTTCTGAATAAATCAATTTAGTATTTGTCAACATTGTTTTCATTCCTGTTCTATTTGACAGTTTAAAATAAAACGTTCTTGGGTCACTGTTATTAAGTCCTGAGAAGTATTGGAATTTATCAGAAAACTTTTTTGAACTGCCTTTTGGTGGTGTCGGACAGTGTTCCCACTGGTTAAAAGAAAAAACATTTCTAGGCTGAGCACTTTTATGCAAATAGTGATCACCATAATGGTTGTAGCAGTAAAGCTCCTCATAATTGGACGAACCCTGCAAGTAATCTTGTTCTGTAAATTTTGCTGACATTACTAAATCTGACATCATAATATTAATGTTTTCAAAGTCCCAGTCATCAGAGAAGGTACTAGGTGTTACAAAATCACTTAATAGAATCTTGAGCTGGTGGGGATACTTTAAAAGCTCGACCGGGCCCAACATGTCATAATCAGTTCTGTCCCATGCTACCCCACCGGGTATTGGAATGGCTGTGATGTTCACTGATGACAGTTCTCTTTCTCGATGTGAGAAGATGTGTGTGGCTTTAGGACCAAGTTGATGTTCTGACTTACTGTGTCCATTATACTATATTTTCCTTCAATGAATCTTCCCAAACATATATAAATGATGAGCCAAAGCAGGAGGAAAAGTACACCTAACACAATCCAAAATTCAATCCTTGGTGAAATTAGGTAAGTCTTTTTTAGTTGTTGAAGAAGTTCAATTATTTCATTTTTAAAACCTTGTGTTGGAGGCGTTTCTTCATGTTCGCTTGGATCTTCAGAGAAATTGTCGAAGTTGATGAAGTAGCCTGATGCAGTTCTGTCAATTGTTGGAATTGCTTCCGGATTTTCATTTGCTTTTGCATTTTTCTTTGTTTCATTAGAATAGTCTAAAGCTACATCATTGTAAATTGGTGTTTCTTGACGAACTGTTATTATTTGGGTTTCAAGAGGCACAAGTTCCATGGCATTATTGCATAGTCCTTTTTTATTCATTGCAGATTTTTCAATTTTTATTAGTCTCTCAGCATGAGCCTCTTGGATTGTAGAAAACTTTGGTATTCTGCTATTTCTTGGGAGTCCACTTGGCCTACTACTTATTATTGGCCACATGATTGTGGTTTTACCAGGTCGATGGATACAACTCGGTTCTCCTTTTTACTAGCAAGGGGCGGTAGTACTACTGATCTTGTTCCGTTGATAGCTAAGACAGGTACTGCTTTTCTGTATGAAGGCCCAAATTCCTTCTTTACCGTGATCTTTTCTCTGACCAGATTCCCAATCTTTGGAATCCAGACAGGTCTTGCTGGAACAGGTGGTTTTTCTTCAGTGGATTTCGACTGTTGTTTCAACTTTATGTTACTCAGGTTTTTTCTTGTTTCATTTAAATCCTGTAAAACAGCCAAATGATCTTTGATATCAAAGCTTTTTTCTTCTACCACTGAAGTATGACTATCTAAGTCCTGAATAAGCATTCTAGTTCCGAACAATAGTTCGTATGGAGTGAGACCTTTTAGAGAGTTTCTTGGCAGATTATTAAGACTACGTTGCATACTTGTAAATTTTTGAACCACCCATCACCCGAACCTAATACCCTCGCCGTTATAGATTGCTTTATGTCCCGGTTTTTTCTTTCCACAACCGCATTTCCCTCAGGATGGAAGGGAGAAGAGTACTGCAATGCGATGCTCATACTGTTCATGGCCTCTTTGTAAGCTCGAGAGCTAAACGCAGGACCCTGATCAGAATGTAGCATGCCAATTGCGTATGTGCCGATAAAGACTCGCAAATCTTTTATAATAGTTCTGGCATCAGCCGAGTGCTGATGTCTACATTTTAAGTGAATTCAGTCTTAATTATTATGGGGACGCATTTTTCTGACTGGATTTCTGCGATATAGAAGCCTGAAGCTTTATAATAAAAGGGTCCTGGCATTACTCCGGTCGGTTCATGACTGCGATCTCTGATGCAGTCCGGACAATCCTTTGCAAATTTGAATCATTGCAGGCTCATCCCCGGCCACTAGTATTCTGATTGTAATACTTTTAGCGATATTGCTATCTCTTGGTGCCTCAGACCCAACCCATTATGTGCTTCTTGTAGTAAGAAGATTCTCCGGTTCGTGTTTGGAATTACCCTATCCCCCACTCCAGGGATTCGAGCAAACGGAACGGAGTTTGCATCAATTATGTATGTATTACTGAGTGGATAGTTGAGAGGTAATGCTGCATAATCGCCTTTTAATGAGGCTTTTACCGCTAGCATGGTTTCCCCATCTATGTGTTTTTCTGAACGCTCTTCAGTGGCTACGGAAGCCGGGCGAGCCACTTCTGCTATGGCTGTAAAAGAACTACCTGTTCCCAAAGCCTTTTATGCTTTATTGTGGCACATGTGTCATCTTTGTAACCGTTTTTGATCCATGTCTGCATGTCACTGTTATAGGATTTTACGCAGAAATACGAATCGCACACTATTAGTGTGGGGAATTCGCGATCAGCATTTTCAAGCGCCATCTTTAATGTTCTTATTTCAGCTCGCGGAGCTAAAAATTTCCTGAGTGATTCTGTTTTGGTAATCATTGCTTTGAATTTACCAGAGCGCCAGCGACTTTTAACAATCGCGCACGCTGCATCATAGGATTTATTTTCTACATCATAATGTTGTGCGAATCTGTCCATATAGATTACGCAGGTATATTTTTCTAGAGGCAGAATTTTAGCTGCCAGAGGATATTCGCGTTCATATACTAGATCAGCTAGTTTTTTCAGTTTTGGGTCAAAATAGTATTTAACGTCTTCTCTAGCAAAAGAAGTTTCCCATTCTATCCATTCTGGATCTAACACTCCTTTAACCAAGTTACGAGGACTTGTTAACGCCTCAAGGGCTGATTCTGCTGAAAAAACAGATATTCTTCTGCCTTGGGCTAGGGCTCTTTCTTTAGCTACAGCAGTTTTAACCGCAGCTAGTATTTTTTCTGTGGAGCTGAATTTCATTTCAGCTTCAGTGTACAAGTGTGATTTGTAAGCTATGGGTACCGTTTCACCCTCATTAGAGGTCAGGTATGCGAATCCACATCTTCCTGGGATGACTCAGATTACAAGATTGCGTGTGTTTTCATGTGTTTGCAATTTTGTTTTAGTTAACATATCTGTTTGTAGAGATCTCAAACTTTCTGTGTGTTTCTGAGTCCAATAGGATTGTTTAAAATCTGGTTTTATTAATTCATAGAGAGGTTTAACCCTCTCAGCATAATTTAGAATTTATGTTCTTCCGAAATTCAGGAAACCTAGTAGTGATTGTAAATTCTTCAGCGTTTTTGGAGCTTGGAGTATAGCACATTTCTCTAAGAAATTGTCTGCCAGGCTTTTGCCTTCACTTGATAATTCATAACCTAAAAATAGGCCAGTTAGATGGGCAATTCGTGACTTTTTAAAGTTGAATTTGTAACCCTCTGAGGCGAGTCCAAGCATTATGGTGTTCACCCTTTTTAAGTGAGTCTCCAAGTCATCATCTGTGAGATAGATGTCATCGACATATGATAATGCTTCATCATCATATATTTGTAGTAACTCTGTTACTCTTGTTGAGAATAATCCTGGGCTATTCTTGAATCCCTGTGGGAGTCGGCAAAATTGTTTTTTGCGACCCAAATATTGAGAAAGGGGTCAAATACCTGCTTTCTGGTGCAATGTTTTGACAGAAGAATCCATTAGAGATGTCTAATGTCGTTTTAAAATTTTTGCGCACAATGTTATTCATTAGTGCTGCGCTATGTGAGTTTTGCACTGCAAATGTTTTACAACAGGAGTTTAGGTGTCTGTAGTCCAAAACTAGACGATACGAATCGTCTGGCTTGGAGACAGGAAACAAAGGATTGTTTATTTGAGAGGTGCATGTTTCGATCACCCCTTGGTATTCAAGTTGATCTAAGATCTCCCTGACTTGTTTTTTAACTTCTTGCTAAACTGGGTACTGCCTTTGTGCAGAGGGCTGATTTTTTAACTGGATCTTGTGGTGAGGTGAGTCCTCATCCCATCCTACATGATTTTTGTATAAAGCAGGAGCTTGGGCTACTGCCCATTTTCTTGCATAAGTACATTTTTTATGAACCGGGATATGATTTGAGAAGGCGGGCATAATCATTTGTTCGCCATGAGGGCACTCCCTGACAAACTCTGGTGGCTAGTCTTTCTCAGCTAACAGAATGTCATAGCCTTTTGAAAGTTTTCCCAAAAGAGACTTTTTATTTTCCTGGTTTTATCTCCCTCTATACGTAATATTATTCCATATAGCTTATGGGGCACACTAACTCATGTGTCTGCAGTTTCCACTTGAATATATTCATTTGTGTCCACTGTCTCCAGAAGATTCATCAGGGTCTTGTGAGCTGTGGTCACTTCTGCTCCGCTGTCTAAGATTGTCTGTGCCCACTCTCCGTTTTTCAGCTGTGTCCTCAGAATTCTCGGCATTTTTAATTTTAATACTTGCTACCTTCTTTCTGGGAAATTGTAATTTTTTACTTTGATGAGCAGGTTCCTTGTCTTTGGACTTGGCGTGCTCTTCTCTGAGTTCTGACCGTCCTCTTCTTTCCGATTTCTGTGAGGAAGATCGAGAAGGATTCAGTGAGAATGATCTAGAGGGACGTGTATCAACATCTTGATATCTGTCTGGTTTTCTTATTTTATCCCTATCTCCAAGGTTGTATCTTTTTTCAGAGGGTTCCCTTTGGGGAGACTTGTCTTCTCGGCCTGGAGATCTCTATCTACGCTGAGGAGACCTTCCTCTGGACTGGAAACGTTTTTCCCTTAGATTGGATTGTTTATTACCATCCCAGCTCTTTTTTGGAGTCTTTAAATTATTTTTAATAAATGTTTTTTCAGGATTTTCAGTTAGTTGGGGTTTTAGCGGTTTTTCACCCAAACTATCTCTTCCTAGCTTTTCATAGGATTTTTCTATGATTCTGGCAAGTTCCAATGGTTGGGCTGCTATATCTGTTTCCTTCAGTTTCTGGATGATCACCACAGATGCTGCTTCACCTTTTATGTTGGCTAGTAATATAGTCGAGACCAGCTTGAAGTCTTTTAGTAATTTCATACCCAGAGTTAAAGCTGGTTCTGGACCGTATTCGTTTTGAATCTGTCTTAATACATCTGGTATGACCGCCATAGACGGGACACCGTGTGTTTTTGTGTAGATGGAAGCAAAGACTGTGCCTCAAGTGTCACACTCCTCCACATGTGGTGCGATCTCCATTGGGAGACAGATAGTCCGAATTCTGTGTTTATCAGTAGGCATAGTATCAGGAAATACTGCCTCTATTTGAGTAATTTTCTGTGCTAACCAGAATGGAATTTGTTCCCGTTTTATGGGTACTTTACCAAGACATGATTGTATGTTCTGTGGTGTGATTTTGTTTATGGTCCCCTGGTGGGGGGTCTGCTGTGGAATGTTAAATGTCGGTTGGACTATTGAGGTCCGCATGACATATTGGACTAATTGTCTATGTATTTTAATTAAGAGTTTTAGCTGAGCTAAAAGTTCAGGAACTGACATTTTATCAATGTCTGGATGTGGTGTGTAGCTGGCAATAACCGGCCACGTTGCTCCTGGTCTACCTAGTGGACCGAGCCTGGTGATGTGATCATTATGTTTTAGGGCACCTTTAAACCAGAGCAGGTGCTCTTGGTATTTTAGTGGAATTTCAATCTCCTCGAAAGGAGTGTATTCATCCGTAGGTTCCTCTATTTTGTAATAGTGGAAGTCTTTTGTCGTAGCGTGTGCTGCTGGAAAATGTATCCATGAATAGAATACGTCTGTCTGCCGATATCCGTGTGCCTCTATCACGAATATGACTGTACCACCACACGGTGTCAGTCCATTTTCTATAAGTTTTAGAGTTATAGTTCTTCTTATATTGATCGGAATGAGTATAGCATCCGGGTCGGTTTCATGGAGACTTGTGTCTTCCTCTAAGAGTCGAGCTGCTAGTCTTGCTCGCTCCCTTTCTTCGTCACTTTCTGGCATTTTAACTGACTGAAAGTTTTCTGTTGCAGATCGAGTTTCAAGGAAACAAGGATTAGGTGCACAATATTGTGGAACACTGTATCCTTCAACGTTGATCAAAACCAGAAACTAATACATAGGATTCTCATCCTACTAAGTTCCGGCAGATATTAGCCGTTCACCCACTCCAGACGTCTATTGGAGTTTTTACGGGGAAAGGGTTCTGTGTGAAAAAGCACGACTGAGTTACTCTATTGTCTTGCGTTAGATTATCGCCTTATCAAACGTTGGGCGCCATGTAGTGTAGTTCCTATTCTCCCAATAGGCTCTGCGCATTGGAATAACATATACAGCAGTGTAGAGATAGGACTGAGGTCATCTAGGTCTCTACTGACTATGCTAAACTTAATTTAGGTTTGCGCCAGCCCAGTTAAGGAGGGCTAAAGCACAGTTTCTGGAAGACACCTTGGCTAAGGCTTCCATTAAGTTGCAGACCCTTTTTAAGCTAGTTAACAATCTAGCTAACTCGACCTGTGCATTGCCAGCTATCCCAGCCTCTCGGGAATTGTGTGAATCCCTGGCCTCCGCGTTTGAGGAGAAAATCAAGACAATTTTGAATGGACTCCTGGTTCCCGGTCAGTCCGCATTGACATTGCCTCGCCCCTCAGAACTCCCCATCATCTGGGTTCTGAGCGGGACGACGACAGGGAAGAGCCTCCTCAGTTGTCCTGTTTTCCTATCCCCTCCTTGGAGGAATTCTGCGCCCTGGCCAATGGTCCTCAGGTTCACCACTTGATCCAATGCCACATAAGATCTGGAAGTCATTCCAAGCTGAGCTGTTTCCCCCGCTCCACACCATCTGCTGTCAGTCGTTGGCTACAGCTTCAGTCCCAGACAGTTGGAAGTTGGCAATAGTAACACCTTTGCTAAAAAAGGCTTCTCTGGACCCCCTATGCCCGGCCAATTATAGGCCCATTTCGCTTTTACCATTCACGATAAAAATCATAGAGAAGCTGGTTACAAGAGTATTATCCAACTTCCTGGAAACCAACTCTTGTCTGGATGTAGCCCAATTTGGCTTTAGGCCGGCCCATGGCACTGAGACCGCCTTGGTCACCATGTTGGATGATCTACGAATGCGTGTCGACAGGGGTAAGTCAGCATTTTTAGTGCTGCTCGACATGTCGGCCGCGTTCGACACGGTGGACCATACGGTCCTATTGGGCCGCCTTCGGAGTGCGGGAGTAACTGGCCTGGCATTAAGCTAGTTAACATTCTACCTCTGCAATAGACAGCAAGCTGTGGCATTACCACCATTTCGATCAGCCACACGTCAGGTGAACCAGGGTGTCCCTCAGGAGTCAGCGATCAGTCCGATACTTTTTAATTTATATCTCCGACCCCTAGTGAGTCTGATAAAGTCATTCGGCATATCAGTCATCTATTACGCCGATGACACTCAACTGATTTTTTCATTTGAGGGTAAAGAGACAGTGTCAAGGGACACCTTCCACCGTTGCATGTCGGCAACGGCAGAATGGCTGCGAGTTAACTCGCTTCAATTTAACGGGTCAAAAACTGAGGTCCTCCACTGTTCCCTAGATCGACTCCCCCGCCCTTTGCCGGATGACTTCTGGCCAACTTCCACCTTGGGCACAGTGACTGCTGCAGAATTGGCTCACAACTTAGGGGTTCTGTTTGAGCCTAGTCTGCAGCTCAACGCCTCTGTTAACAGGACCGCGGTGACTTGTATGGGCTTGCTTCGAGCCCTTCAAAAAATCTTGCCGTTACTTCCCTTGGGAGTCAGAGCAGAAGTGGTGCGTAGTTCCATTCTCAGTAGGTTAGACTACTGCAACGCACTGCGTCTGGGAGCTCCTAAGACTCTGATTCTTAAGCTGCAGAGGATTCAAAATATGGCAGCCAAATTGGCTTTATCTCGCCCACGCTCTATCAATCAATCAATCAAGGACATTTATAGAGCGCACTACTTACCCGGAGGGTCTCAAGCGCTTGGGGGAGGGGGTGTGCTGCTACTGCTCGAACAGCCAGGTCTTGAGCTTCTTCCTGAAGGAGAGGTGGTCTTGGGTCAGGCACAGGTCGGTCGGGAGGGAGTTCCAGGTCTTGGCGGCCAGGTAGGAGAAGGAACTTCCTCCTGTTGTCGTTCTTCAGATGCGGGGGACGGCGGCGAGGGCGTGACTGGCTGATAGGAGATGGCGTTTGGGAGCGTAGAAGTTGATGCGGTTGTTGAGGTAGCTCGGGCCTTGATCGTGTAGGGCTTTGTGTGCGTGGGTGAGGAGCCGGAAGGTGATTCTTTTGTTGACGGGGAGCCAATGCAGGTCTCTCAGATATCCGGAGGTGTGGCTGTGTCGTGGGATGTCGAGGATGAGTCTGGCTGAGGTGTTCTGGATCCGCTGGAGTCTCTTCTGGAGCTTGGCGGTGGTTCCGGCGTAGAGGGCGTTGCCGTAGTCCAGTCGGCTGGTGACGAGGGCCTGGGTGACCGTCTTCCTGGTCTCGGTGGGGATCCACCGGAAGATCTTCCGTAGCATGCGCAGGATGTTGAAGCACGACGAGGAGACGGCGTTGACTTGTCTGGTCATGGAGAGGGAGGAGTCCAGGATGAAGCCCAGGTTGCGTGTGTGGTCTGTCGGTTTGGGTGCGGTGCCCAGGGAGGGGGGCCACCAGGAGTTGTCCCAGGCGGAGGGCGAGGAGCCCAGGATGAGGACTTCCGTCTTGTCTGAGTTCAGTTTCAGGCGGCTGGTCGTCATCCACTCGGCTACGTCTTTCATCCCTTCGTGAAGGTTGGCTCTGGCGGCGGCAGGGTCGTTGGTCAGGGAGAGGATCAGCTGGGTGTCGTCAGCGTAGGAGATGATGTTGAGGTTGTGTTGGCGTGCGATGGCCGCGAGGGGGCTCATGTAGACATTGAAGAGAGTGAGGCTCAGCGCGGATCCTTGAGGGACGCCGCAGATGACTTCAGTGGCCTCTGACTTGTACGGTGGTAGACGGACTCTCTGTGTTCTTCCGTCGAGGACGGAGATGATCCATTCCAGTGCCTTCTCCTGGATTCCGACGTTGCTGAGGCGCTGCACTAGGGTGCGGTGGCAGACAGTGTCGAATGCCGCGGAGAGGTCTAGGAGGATGAGGGCCGCTGTTTCTCCGTTGTCCATCAGGGCTCGGATGTCATCGGTGGCAGCGATGAGGGCGGTCTCGGTGCTGTGGTTGGCACGGAAGCCAGACTGTGAGGGGTCGAGGGATCCATTCGTCTCGAGGAAGGCGGCCAGCTGTTTGTTGACGGTCTTCTCGATGACTTTGGCTGGAAATGGGAGGAGCATGATGGGGCGGTAATTCTTGAGTTCGGTGGGGTCCGCTGTTGGTTTCTTTAGGAGAGCGCAGAGTTCGGCGTGCTTCCAGCTCTCCGGGAAGGTGGCGGTGTCGAAGGAGGTGTTGATGATGTCCCGCAGGTGGGGTGCGATGACAGCGTCGGCCTTGTTGAAGACGTGGTGAGGGCAGGGGTCGGTCGGAGATCCGGAGTGGATGGAGTTCATCATGCGGACGGTGTCTTCGGTGCTGATCGGAGTCCAGGCGCGGAGGGTGGTGGTGGGGAGCGGTGGTTCGGTCGTGGCGTGCGTCGGTTGAGTGCTGAAGCTGTTGTGTATGTCCGCGATCTTGTTGTGGAAGTAGGAGGTGAGGGAGTTGCATAGGTGTTGCGATGGGGTGATGTCGTTGTTTCCGGCGTTGGGGTTGGAGAGCTCTTTCACGATGTTGAAGAGTTCCTTGCAGTTGTGTGCGTTGTTGTCCAGCCGGTCCTTGAACGCAGTTTTCTTGGTGGCGCGGATCAGTTGGTGGTGCTTCCGGGTGGCAAGCTTGAGGGTGGTAATGTTGTCCGGTGTTGGATCTCTTCTCCAGGCTTTCTCGAGGGCTCGGCAGTTCTTCTTGGAGCTCTTGAGTTCGTCGGTGAACCAAGGGGCCTTCTTGCTGCCGGGTCTGCTGGGCGGGGCCCTCAGTGGGGCGAGTTCATCCGCGCAGTTGCTGATCCACTTCGTGAGGTTGTCGGCGGCCTGGCTGGGGTTCGCTGAGCTGGCGGGAGGGTGCTGGCTCAGGGAAGCGGCGAGCTGGTCAGCTGTGATCTTGTTCCAGCTTCTTCGAGCAACCTGTTGCTGGTGGTGGTGGATCGTCGTTCTTCTGAAGGTGAAGTGGACGCAGCTGTGGTCCGTCCAGTGGAGTGTAGTGGCGTGGCTGAAGGCGATGTCTTTGCTGGATGAGAAGACGGCGTTGAGTGTGTGTCCGGCGAGGTGGGTGGAAATAATACTGTAAAAGCATTGATACTGTTTCTTAGCTATATGACACTTTAAAATGGATAAAATATATAGATACACAAATACATTGACTAAAATACTCAACTGGTGCTTCTAACTAAGCCTACCCCGGTGTACCTGACCTAAGCCTAATACTCGGGAAGGGACAAGTAAGTAGCGATGTTTAAGTTAAGTTGGTTAAGATAATTTTGCCAAGAATCTGCATCAAGAATTCTCCTAAGGGTTTAGTCAGCTCCGTACCTTGGTAATAGAATATGGGAGGTCTGGTATCTCTTTCCTCAGGACTTGATATTCCAGCAACCCGCAAGGGTAGGCTGGAAACACCGGGGCTGGATTTTCTCGGCTGGAGAAAAAGACAGCGTCTCTCTCAGTGCGTAAAACAGGAGGGGAGGCTTCCGTGGGCACTCGCATCAGCTGGGCTCTCGGGCAAGTAGATGGCCGCTCTGCTCCAAACCACCGTGTGTTTGCTTAAGGCAGCTGTTGGTATTTTATACCTGAAAGGTGCCGGGTCTGACGTAAGGTTGGACATAAGACGTCACCAAGAACTAACAGTTCTTGCAGGACTTCAGGAGTTCTTGTTCAAATCAAAACAAAAGCAGGGGGGGGGGTTTCACGGGCTGCTGAAGGCTTGGTTTGTTTAAAGAACGTGTTGTGCTTTCTAGGAGTCGATGGGAGTAGCCGTGCTGTGCTTTGGATTGCATGGGCTATTACTGAATATGAATCTGATTCTTATGCGGTTGTCAGGACATTATTGATTATAACCTCACAAGGGCATAAATCGGGAATATCGAATTAGGGTCCTAGATAAGAACACGATGTCGATCAGAAAGGCTCAGAATGGCATTCGAATTTTCTTAACCCGTGGCGGAACCCATGTTTCCGACCGACTCGGAAACATTTCCAACAGACCAATTAGAATAGAAGGTAACCATTCTGTCTTTCCGACTCGGTTCCAACTGGCATTTGGAAACTCTGAGTCGGTCAGGGCTGAATCCCACAAATCTATGAACCACTTTTCTGATCTACGTATTACGATGTCGGCTACAGACAGCCTTTCCGAATTGGTTTGTCTGACATGAAACGGCAATGGAAACTGACTTAGGGGGCTCGTAACAGGTCCCCTTTAGCCCAGAGGCCTCCGGTTGGGGCCCATGGGATCACCCATGGGTCCTGTCTTTACAACCATGCACAGTGTGGCAGGCACCATGGGGTGCCTGCGACAGGGTGCAAGGTTTTCTGCAACCACTCCTTTTTTCAGTGGGAGCCTGTGTTGTCGATAAGAACACAGGTTCCCATTGAAGTCAATAGGAGTCTGACCGAACGGTGTTTGGAAACATCGTAATTGGTTGGCCGAACTCTCCGAACCCGAGTTGGTCAGAACCGGTTCCGACAAGGAGTCGGTCAGAATTCTTTCCGAACTACATCGTAATGAGACCCTAAATGTTTAATTCCTGACCTTTCCATGATCATGTTTTTATTAAATACATGTTTCACATAGTTCTGCAAAATGTTTCTTCTTATACCAAGAATAATTCAAAATGCTTGTGAAGAATGTATTATTTAGTAGAATTATGAACAATAATCACATAGAATGCAGCACATAAAATGAACCTAGCCTCTTTAATGTACTTGTTTTATTCCCAAAGGATCTAATCATGAAAATAATGTGCATTCATTATTGTAGATGTTTTGATTTTTACATAGCCCATAGTTAGTTAACATATAATTTGGTTCATTAGAAGGTTATTAAAGTAGTACCATTCCTTGGAAGGGATGTTCGTAATTAAGGCTCCCAGTTTTCCTTTTTTCTGTTTTTTTACAGATAAATGCAGACAGAAAACAATGTGTTTCCTGACTGTATTTGTTTTTAAAAACGGAAAAATACTGAAAATTGCGCTTCTTTTGAGAGACTCTCCATGCTGTCTTTCATGAACGTAAGGCAAAAGCTGAGCAGATGGACTACTGAGAAGTTACAGAACAGGATGAAGTTTCCTGAAATACACGCATAAGTTAATGTATATTAGCAGCGCAACTCTAATATGTACCTGTGGGTGTAGTGTTTTGTTATATGTGGCTGACTAATTTGCTGAAACGCGACAATCATCCACATACAAGTGCCGCCCAATAGGTAAATAAACATGGAATGTACCATTTGATGACTCAATTTATTTTCAAAATACAAAATAAATATGGATAAATACCAATATGTCGGCACCAAAAAATATATGGATAAATACAGACAGAAAGGTTAAAAAAATAAATACTATAAAACCAGGAGCCCTATTTATAATGATGAAGCCTCATGGGTAGTTTGAACAAGAATAACAAAGTTGCAAACTCGGAGATTACTGTCTATACACTATTGGGTTCGCGTGAGAGGATGAGGAGTGAACCTCTTCCTAGGTGGAGGCCCGGAAGATGATTGGATGAGAGGAGTAGAAGATGTAACATTAACTGCAAAATGAAAAGTTTGACTGTGTATCATAGAATGTGTTCATAGAGTAGGGTAACATGCTTTTTCCATGCCTTCCACGCCAGACTCTCTATGCTACACTATTCACCGATTCACCTGCCACCCTACTGATTGTGGTTGCTACTGCTACTGTGCATTACCTTTGTCTTATCTTCTTTGCTTTGAGACTGTACTGAGTTTCTTGAATGTCTCTTCATGGGAAATTTAGCTTTGATCGATTGATGACCTATGGATATAGTTTTGAGTTTTATGTTTGATCTCAATCTTTTCAAGCTTGAACTCTTTATGGGTTCCTACTAATACCTTTCGTCCCGTTCTTAGAATAGGAATTTTCTTCCTTAATCGAACACACTTAATGCATTGTATTTTATTTTAATTACCCATTATTTCTTTATCAATTCTGTTAATGATTGATTATTTTGATACTAATACGAAAAAAACTTATGATTCTATATAAAGGCGAACCCCTAAACTTTAAAATAATAAAACCCCTAGAAATCTTGAAATATTCTCATTATAGACTGAACTTAGATAGAAATTGATCATCTGAACTACAAATGGCAATGTTCATGGACCTGTTGAGCTGCAGCACAGAAGCAGGGATCAGCCTTGTGTCCTTGTTATGGTAAACCAGATTTTTGTACTTAAACTGATTACTGCCACAGCAAAATTTGGTAGCAGATGGACGGTTTACATTCTGATAAGAGGAGCTAAAAATACTTGCTCAAGGTAGAGTAATGCCTGAGCCCCAAAGCCCAATGCTCTGTAGTGAATTTGGAGCCAGAGCTGGGTGGGAGGTCCTTCGTGCATTTCAAAACCTCACTTTGAAGTCTCCTCCGCTTCAAAGGCAAAACTGGGCATAAGTACTGGGTCTCTGACCCCCACAAAATACAACACTAATAGGCCTTTGAAGAAACTCTGCCAGGATGAAGGACTATTGTGCTGCTACAAGGACTGCCACTCTGCTGGACTGCTGCTCTGGAAGAACTGTCTTTTTGCCATGCTGCCTGCCAGCCTCTGCCCTGCTGAGGAAGAACTGGACTAACGTACATGAACCCAGTGTGATCTCCAAGGGCATGCTGTCTTGCCTCCTGTTTTAAGGCTCAGGGATATTAAAAATGTACTCTTTGCTCATGTGCACACTCCAATGGAAGTCGATACAGGGGCTTGCTCTAGTGGAACTGATGCATACCCTGCTGAGGAGTTTCAACTTTCAAGTTTATTTTATTTGCATAGTTATTTAAAACCATTGCAAGGACACCAACAATAAAAGCTGTAATACATAAGTAATGCCAGGATACCCGTGGGGTGACAGATACGCACTATAAAAGATTATAAATACATACATACATACATACATAATGCCGTTTTGCACATATGCTAGGGTAAAATAATTTCTCTTAAAAATAAGAAAAAAAGAAACCCGTCATGGTAGCAGCGCTAAAGCTAAAACCATAAATATCAGTATAAAAACATATTTTGCATGCACTGCAAGTAGGAGCTTTGAGACCCTTACTGGTAAGTAGCCACGCTTTACCAACCCTTCTTGATCTGTTTTTTTCGCTTTTTCACCCTAAGTGGGAAGGGTATGCCGCGGCATGGGTCCCGTACTCACTGCACCACTGGCTTCAAGCTAATCTGGCTGATGAGGGCTTGTACCCCAAAACCGGTCCTAGGATGCTTGTTTCCCATCCAGAGTGGACCTGGCTTGGCAGTTCGGGTTTCCATGAGGAGTAGGGTCAAGACTAATTTATGTATGGCTGGGTCCAAACTGGGGTGGCGTGGTGGGCAAAACAACGATGCATTAAACCCAGATCTGTTGACTGGTGGTGAATGTTTGCATTGTTCAGCTTTCCATCCATCATCTGTTCTTTTGGCTTTATATACCCTAATGGGAAGGGTTTGCCCAGATGTAGGTCCAGTGCTCACTGCACACTGCATTAAAGCTAGCCTGGCTGATTAAAGGTGATACCCTGAAACCGTCCCTAGGATGCTTGTTTACCATTCTGGGAGGACCTGGCATGGCAGTTTGAGCTGGAATGTTCCCATGAGGAGCAGGGTCAAGACTGATCTGCATATTGCGGGGTCCAAACTGTAGTGGCATGGTGGGCCCAAAAACAAAGTATAAACCCCAGATCTGTTGATTGGGGTGAATGTTTGCATTGCTCTGCATTCAATCAATCATCTGTTATTTTTACCGTAAGTGAGAAGGGTATGTCCAGATATGGGTCCCATGCTCACTGAGCCATTGGATTCAAGCTAGACTGGCTGAAGAGGAGTGATACCCCAAAACTGTTTTCAGGATACTTGTTTCCCCTCCAGGGAGGACCTGGCTTGGCGATTTGGACTGGACTGTTTCCACGAGGAGCAGAGTCCAAACTGATTTGCATACGGCTGGGTCCAAACTGGGGTAACGTTATGTGCAAAAATTGATGGATTGAGCCCAGATCTGTTGACTGGGAGTGAATGTTTGCATTGTTCAACATTCCTTCCATCATCTGTTCTTTTTGCTCTTCACAGGTGCATAGCAGGTGCAGTAAGTCCTCAGTGTCAGAGCCACACAAGTGGCAGATCTTTGTTGTGCATTCTCTAAGCCAGTGAGGAAAATGGGAATAATGCAAAAAGTGCTCTTTAATGGATCTAGGAAAGCCAAAGCTGAAGTATTTTAGGGGTGCTGGTGAAGTATAGGAGTTTAGTGACATTCAGGCGCACTAAGGAAAGGAGTTTCATTGATTCCCACACTGATTTTTTGAATTTGGAGTGAGTGGTTGTGATTTCCCATAACTGGGTCAACTTGTTTGTGTACAGGGATTCCTTGAGGTATAATCTGGAAGGTGATGAGTCCCTCTACTGGAGCTCCTGCCACAAGTAGTGATTAAAGACCCCTGAGAGCTGCTTTCCTGAAAATTTCCCTCAGAAGTTGCTGAAAGCACCTTATCTCGCCCAGGAATTCTTTTGCAGCCCAAACTCCAGCTTGATTTGTGCTGGTGAGGTGTGGTTAGGTGGGCTGAAGTTGATCCTGTATGCTTGTAGCTCACAGCCATATGTAATTGTTGCCAGTAACTTGGCGTCCACTACCTGATGGAGAGAGAAAAAAAATGGCCCGTTTAGTTTGGATTTTACACTCTTTAGGGACAGTGCCAGGCCTTTCTTTTTTATAGTGCCCCCTTGTTGCACAAAGTTGCCTGCTTTTTTGATGATCACCCCATAATATTTCTAGTCTGAGGCTAACTGAATTTGTGTCTTGCCCCAGGACCATGCCAGTGGATTTGTTCTGTTGCTGCTAAACTTCATAGTACGTGTTTTGTCGAAGTTGATGTTCAGTCCATTTTTATCAGAATATATTCCTGTGTTGTATTAACAAGGCACTGTTAGCCAACCTTAGTATAACTGTCTAGGACTATGATGTCTGCATACATGAAGCTCAACAGTGACAGACTCGGCTCAGGAGTGTGGCAGGTGTTGAGTGCAAGGTCAGCTCAAAACAGGTTAAACAAAGCGAGAAACAGGACACATCCAAGCTTTAACCCTTGGTTGTTGGAATTCAGCTTGAGAGATGCATTCCTTCTCCCAGCTTTATCTACACCCATGTGTCTGTGTGAAGAGCAATTAACAAGTGCAGGAGAGTCTGGGGTATACTTCAGCCTGCCAGTTTGCTCTAAAGCTTGGTATCTATCCACATAGTTGAATGCTGACCTGAAATCAAAGAAGCATAGATGAATTATATGTTTTGAGGCTCTTGCCTTGTCTATAAGAAGTGACATGGCCATGATGTTAGCTGTCGTGCGAGAGGTTTTTGAAACTCTAGTTTGGTTTAGTGGTATTATTTCTTTTCCAGTAGCTCACATCGGGAGTTCCTCCAATAAGGTCCCTGAAAAATATTTTGCCTCATTGTCGATGAGGTAAACTAGGCGATAGTTTCTTGGCATGGACAAGTCCCCATTTTTATGAATTGGAGAAATTAGCGACAATCTCCAGGAGGTTGAAATTGTGCCACTGTGTCTGATTTCAAGGAAGAGTGGATCATATGTTTCTGTCTAGAAATCCATGTTGCGGTTAAAGATCACGAAGGGAATACCTTTGGGTCCCCGGGCCCCTTCTTTCCTCACTTTGCTGATTTGATGTCTGACTGAATTTATTCTAAGTGACCTCAGGGAGGGGGGCATCCCTTTGCTGAGCAGAGAGTGCCAGATGGCTGACAGTTTTTGAAGAGATGTTTGACTGGTTGGCTGTTGGTGTCAGACTGGTTTCTAAGCCTGTAGTCTCTGTGCGGTAGTGCTGATTAAAGTGTTCCCCCAGATATGTTGCCCATGTGTCTTTGGTTATATGAGAGGTACAAGAGGTGACTCCCCCATGTGAAGGGTCGTTCCCCAGAATCGTGAACTGTCATTGTGCTTAATGTCTGTGAATAACTTTACCCAAACATTATCCTCTCAGGTTTTGTTGATGGTTGACTTCAGCATTCTCAGTGTTATTTTTTGCTGTGTTAACACACTTTTCAGAGTGAAATCCTCAGGATTGCACTAAAGGGGTGATCAAGTGCTGTATATAGATCTTTTTAGTTGCCTGAGCTGAGTCCTTTGGGCTTTTAGAATGCCCCCCCATCTCATTGGTTGCTTGAGAGGCTTTTGCTTTTAGCTCTAAAGCAAAGGCTTCCCCAGCTTGGTGGTAAAGAATTCCTTCCTATTTTACTGTCTCCTGTGCCCCTGTGTTCATGTAGTAATGCCATTGTAGACTGAGATACATGATCTATGGTTCCATGAGCAAACTTAATCCACGGGTAGTCCAGTGTGAAGATGGTGTTAGGAGATTCATTTGCCCTGTTGAATATCGGCACAGTTGTTAATAAGGCTGTCTCGATAGCATAAATAAGGCCAAGTACAAAAATGAACTAACCACTTACAAAAAAATGATTCAGGAGGAAAAAAAGAATTATTTTGAGCAACAAATTGAAAAATCAAAAAATTCAAGTCGACAACTGTTTGAAGTAGTTAAGATTTTGTCAGGGAAAGTGGTAGACCTGAGCCCTCCCCAATCACAGGATTCTGCAATAACCTAGCAGGTTTCTTCTTCTCAAAAGTCAACGACATTTACTCCGAATTTTCGGTTAGTTCATCTAATACCAACATACAACCTGAACAATCAAAAAATATCCCGGACTGCTCATTTGCTAAATTCAGGGATGTGACGAATGAAGAGATAAAAGATCTTATAAAACAGGTAAAAACTGGTTCATCTCTAGATCCTTGCCCCCCTAAAATTCTTATTCCTGTAATTGACTTGGTCAGTGAAGTCATCACTCCAATTTGTAACGCCATGTTCCAATCCGGGATTTTCCCGGACAAGTTAAAAAACACACTACTGAAACCCCTCCTCAAAAAGAGTGGTCTAGATAAAACAATCCTCAAAAATTATAGACCTATCGCCAGCTTGCCTTTCCTAGCCAAAATAGTGGAGAAAGTTATGAATAGCCAACTAGCCGAGTATATCGAACTCAACAACCTCCTGGACGAGTCCCAGTTCGGATTTCGCAAACTACATGGAACCGAGACCGCTCTTATAAAGGCCGCCGATGACATCAGAACCATCAGGGACCAAGGAGGAACAGCGATACTGGTCCTGCTGGATCTTTCGGCGGCCTTCGACACGGTCAATCATGCTATTTTGATTGACCGTGTCGAAGAAATGGGCATTCGCTCCATGGCCAAAGAGCTTCTGACTTCTTTTCTGTCGAACAGAACGCAAGCAGTGACCTTGGGCGAATTTCAATCTACCGAGCTCGCCCTTCCATGTGGCGTCCCGCAAGGCTCATCCCTAAGTCCGACACTTTTTAACATCTATGTGTCGGACTTAGCCAGGGTAATCAAGAACTACCGGATGAGCCTTACCTCATACGCCGACGACACCCAATTGGTGATCGCAATTAAGAACGATGGTGAGGAAGTAGCTACTAGCTTCCAGGAAGGCATGGTGGCCATCAAGGAATGGATGGCTGAGAACTGCTTGCGTCTCAATTCAGATAAAACGGAGGTAATGATCTTCGGAAAATTATCGCCACAATGGTCCAACACATGGTGGCCGACTCCGCTTGGAGTTCCCCCAGAACCTGTGCATAAGGTCAGGAATCTGGGAATCATTTTTGACGACAATCTCAATTTTGCCAGTCATGCCAATCAGGTAGCATCATCCGCCTTCTACAAGCTCAAGATCATTAGAAAAATCCTGCCCTATCTGCCCGAGAGTACAAGGAAAACTGTGGTGAGTTCCTTAGTACTCTCATCACTTGATTACTGCAATGGACTATTTGTAAATGCTCAGGCACGGGTGGTGGCCAAACTGCAGCTTATTCAAAACGCTGCCGCAAGGCTACTATCTGGCATTCCCAGATTTCTTTCCACCAAGCAAGCAATAAGAAACTACCACTGGTTAACGGTGAGGAACCGCATTAGATTCAAGACCTTGTGTCTCACCTTTAAAGCTCTCAAGGGTCATGGCCCTGTGTTTCTCAAACAGAAACTTTGCCACTACCTTCCGAAAAGATCTCTTCGATCTGAACAAAGACTTCTACTGGTAGTGCCACGAACCAGGACGGTTAAATGGGGCGACAGATGCTTCATCAATTCCGCAGCCAAACTTTGGAACATGCTTCCAATGGAAATAAAATTGGCACCCTCGTTACTCCAATTCAGGAAACTGGTAAAAACTTGGTTATTTGACCAATAAACCGTTCAGCTCAACATTATCCGAAGTAGACACCTGCTTAATCAGAGATTGTTAGCTAAGTCATAGCGCCAAGACACCCACGGGTATATGCTGCGCTTTATAAATTTTTAAAATAAATAAAAATAAATACATTGCTGGTGGTGATCGCTATTGCCTTTGTCAACTAGGTGGAAAGACACAAACTGGTGTATCAAAACTGAAGCATCGTTGCTGTTGTGCATCGCATTTGGGACCAGCACATTGCCATCGAAACCAATGCATCAGAACTACTATATAACCATCAATGCAGTGAGAGGCTATCGACGCATCCCCTTGACTTCATGGAGAAACACGGTGCTTTGGCTTTGGAACCAATGCATCTCAGACCCGAGCTTTGTCTTTGGAAAACGCGCATTGCTGCCTGGAGAAAGTTGAAGCATCACCTCAACTGCAGGATTGACACGGATATTTCACTGAGCTGCACCCCACATCTCACTGTTGTGACCATGGTCAAGGTACTATTGTTCAGCGGACCTTCCCTTGCTCTTGTTTCTGGCATGCGCTCCATCGCAGTCGACCTGAACTCTTGACTTTGCCTCGGTCCAGCGCGACCAAATAACACCCATAGGCACTTATTTGACTTTTAATCTGTAAAAATTCATATTGCTACTTCTACTTATTGGATTTTTCCTGTTTCTGGTCTTTTTTGATTCATAAAATCCTAATCTGTTGTTCTAAATTGGTGTTTTCAATGTGTTACTGTATGAAGTGTTGCAAAAAGGGCAAGCACAGGTTAATTTATGTTGTGTATGGTGTGTATCCTGACTAGGATTGTGGTTCCTGCTTGCACAGGGTGCATACCTCTGCTAACCAGAATTCCAGTTTCTAACAATGCCGCTTAGAGATTGGTTAATAATTTAAGAATTTTGTGAGACGTGATGTTACAATACTGATACAGGAAGATGAAAAGGTGCCTCTGGGGGTGCGCCTGCACATTATATGACAACTAAATTAGGATTGAATACATGTTTGTTGCTTGGACAATCGTGCAACATCACTGAAAAAGAGAATCAATTGAGTATTCCAAGATATGGTACATTTGAGTTGGGAATTATTGACAAATTGAAAGAGAAGCTGTGAGAAATGAAGCCACAACCTAGGCCCCTCAAGTACGAAGCATTAAATACACGAGAAAAGACAGCACAAAATAGGGAAAGAAAAAAGAACCAGAATAAAACTGGAAGAGCAGTGAATAATTATACAGATGCTCAATGTAATGAGGAACAACAGAGATATGGTATTGTGTAGTACCTTCTAATCCACAGGATCTGTGCATTTGTTGGACAAAATAAACTTACTAGGGAGCGAATGGTGTCTGGAAACCACTGAACATGACAACACTAACCCCATCAGGGATCGTGGAAACAGTGCAGAACCTTTTGCTTACTGTGCTCAGAACAAATGTACAGAATACACAGTGGGACATTTTTTATATATTTATTGAACCAACGTTATTCCTGTATAGAATACGTGGGCTGCGATAATCAATGGATGAAAACAAATAAAAGTGATTACGAGCCCCAGAGCATAAGTAGTAGATAAAGTTCTACCATGGTTCTAAAAAAGTGTATATATGCAGGCATATAAACAGGGCAGTAATCTAGCGTACTCCTACTATGGGAAACCCTACTCTAAATGTACTTAGAGTGTGTGGGTATAAAACCAAGAATCCCCCCAGGGACAATCCAACCCACCCTGGCAGGAGAGAATGTAAGAGCCCTTCTTAATCACGAACTGGACACCCCCTCACAGAGATGTCAGACTGCTGCGTGGTGAAGTCTCATCATGCATGGACCCTCAGTGTCAGCTGAAGTGCCTCCTCTGCTAATCTATTGGGATGCTCATTATTTAAAGTATAAAGCAGCCTTGCGATGTACGATGGTATGGATATGGAGACAGCTCTGTTGCCTCGTGGATGAGGATAGAACCACATTTGCACATAATGCATAGGATGCCTTTCCAAATGGTGTTCGAGGCATCGTGATGTTTTTCAAAGCTAGATGTGTAAGCAAAGTAGTTTCAGAGAAAATAATCCAACATTGTTGTGCATGCAGATATGTGCAAAAAGTTCACTGCAGAAATTTTATTGTGAAAAAGAGGACAATGCAAGAAATGAGCAGCTTCACTACATGGGAGTAACCCGGGAACAAAACAAGAGGAAAGCCATATTCAAGGAAATTAAACTATTACCCAGCTGGTACTACCACGAGACCCAATAAATCAAAAAATATTAAAACACAGGGAAAATAAATGGAAAAGATGAGACACAGCAAACATACCAATAGCAATTCAGGGGATGATATATTGGATCCAATGATAGCTGCGTGTCCACCACCTCATGTAAACCATGTAACAAATGCTGAGAGTACTGGGACATCTGATGTAACAGTGGTCACTACCCCTGTAGATCCGAATATGATTCAGACTGAAAGAGGTATAGTGCCTGCATTATTTGAAAACTATCCTACTGTGATGCCTCCTGGGGTTACTGCAGAAATTGTAACTGTACCAACACCCATTACTAGGGCTGTGACAGAACAGCAATTAGAGACTTGCACAATGATTGGTCCGGCCCATGTCATTTCAAATGCAGTAGTTCAAGGAGCTACTGGAGGAGTACGTGTAGCTGGGTATGTTCCAACATCACAGAATACAAAGATTGTTGCCTGGAATCCACTGCAAATGATCCAAACAATTAGAAAAGGGGGCAAGATTGACTTACATCACCAACAGCCCTGGGGGAGATCAATTTATTTGCAGATAGGATTTTTCCACCAGGGTTTGAGGAAGCTGCAGTATTGAAGAAGTTACCTCAGAACCTGAAAGAGAGAGACAATTTGATATTTCCGAACTAAAAATAGGATTGGTGGAAATTATTAGAGGATCCTTAGAACTTGAAAATTTGAACCAGTATCAGGAAATATAATTGATTTATCAGAGTAAAGAAATTACACGACATCCTGCAATCACACATGGTAAATGAAATACTTTGCTCAAAAATATGATGTTTCTCTTTTAAAAAGTTTTCCTTTACAGAAAAGTGTCAGCATTCAATTATATGATGAAGTTATTGAAAAAATGTGTTCTTCAGGAATGTGGTTACACATGAATTAATTGTTGAGATGCATCTGTAAATGGAGTGACTTTGAAAAATTTGAAAGTAAATGATCAAAGAAACAATCAGAGGTAGATGGGAAAAATAAAGTCATCAACAGGTTCTCAGGATGAGCAGGGAGCTTTGGCTTACCCATTGAGAGAAATAGAAAGAAGGCTACATGTTCATGTACCATGTAGCAGGGATGATCTTGCAGCATTTACAAACAAGTTTCCCAGAAATTTTGAGACAGGCCTGTACAGTGGTACACACAGGTTGACAGATTTGTCAATCTTTTAAAAATATTGTGGATTGTTTTGTAAACATTCCTTAACATTGTAGCGCCAAATGATTTGTGGGCTAAATGCAAGGTTGTTGTACAATGGCCACGTTAAGTGCAAACGAAATTTGCTTGCACTAATGCACCCTCTCTTGTAGTCAGGGAGAAATATGAAGCAGTGATTACTTTCCAGCAAGGCAAGGTGCCTTCAAAATACATTGATTGACTGGGTTATAAGGACTTCACAAGAGCCAAACGAATCAGTGCATGAAGGAGTGTGGCTCAATGGTTAGAGCGGCAGACCCTGATGCAGAGGTCTGTCCCGGGACCATGGTTCAATTCCCGATGCGGCAGGGTCTTGGGCTCATTGTCTGCGGACTCGAAAATTCTCGCCTCAGCTCCTACTCTAATCATGGGGTCCCACGCTGCAACTCTGGGCAATAGCTTGCTTAATCTCTACAATGGCCCCTACAACACTGGGATGCCTGGCTTCACCTTGGGGGTGCCCAGAAGGGGCATCTCACAGGGAGAGCCAGGAAGGGTTCCACAGCGTTATACAGCGCTGGGACGCCCCTGTGATGGGCAGCTGTGCGCTTTACAAGTATCCTACATTTACTTTTTTTATGATTACTATGAGCGGTTCATAACAAGGTTCGGCATTAGAAGAGGGAGGGTAGACTTAATCCCTCAGCAGAGTAAACAAAAATGTACAAGTGGAGGTAGGATATAAAATGCAGATGCAGAATATGCCAGTTCAGCAAATACAAGTGCCACAAAAGAAACAGGTCCAATGAAGGATGTTCCACAAGCCACAATGGTTTTACAGAATATGGGCAACTCCAGATATAATTTGAACCAGTTGCCCACAGCAAACAAACCTATTCCAGAACTAAAATCAGAACCCATTTCAACAGTTTTCTGTGTTTAATAATGATGGTTTCAGCTCTGATAATTCCCCAAGACAGTGCCTGAGGGGAGAGGAAGATTGCAAGCTTGGCGCAGTCTTATGGGTTGACCAGAGTGGACCATTTGTGGAGGGGGATTCCAATGTCCACCTAATCATTCCATATAGAGTCCGGTACTACCAGATCCACTGTGAGAACAGTGGAAGTCCCAGACCTACCTATCTTGGGAAAGAAGATCAAAGTTGTAGGAGTTTCAAACAAACAGATCACAAACCTAGTTTTAGAAGTTCATGTAAAACATAGGGTTATTTGAGGAACAACACCAATTTGTTATTTGTGATTCAAGTAATGTGAATCTGTTAGGAAGATATTTGTTGTGTATGTTAAATTGCACAATTTACTGTGCACCAGATAGATTAGAGTTCCAACACATGATGATGAGGTTGGATTTAAAATAACTCAACAAGACATAGCTGTGGGATTGTTCCCAGTAAGAACTATTGAATAATTGTCTCCTGATGTGAAAGGGACAGTGAACCCAAAAGTGTGGGATTTCAAAGAGAAAGATATCAGGCTGAGTAAAGGTGTAGAAACTGTCTGAGTCACACTGAAACAAAATGTGGTGAATCCAAGAACACCAAATAAATAACACAAAAAAGAGGACCCCTGGGTATTGGATAAACAAGCAGAAAAGTGAGGGAAGCAAAAGCAATACGAAAAAAGAGAACACAGTGCCTGAAAAACGTTTTTATTGGCATAATATCTTGCCCAACTTCAACGATGCTTATTAAGCCATCAAGGAGTCTTGGTGTGTATGTATATATCTGTCACAACCATATTAGTCAAATATATAAAGAGTCATTAATAGCCAAATCCATATATCTATACATATCAAACACACAATATTACAAATTGACACATATAAATAAATAAATATACATATGAATAAATGTACCACACACTTAAGCATCATGGAGCTTACCACACTAATACCCTGATTCAAACACCCATACATATTCCATCAACAACATTCTCACACATATCAGCAGCCTACAAATAGACAAGACAACAGTGAGACAGAAAACCAATATTCAACAAAGTGCACTGATGGACAAACAAAAGAAAATGAAGGAAGCAGAGTTTCAAAATCCAATTATTTCACACACATATAAATAAAAAGTAATTTATTTAGGGAATGGTTGATTGACATTTCATACATTCTGATTATCTAGTCTTGTTGTCTGAAGATGTGCCGACACACGTCTCGGTAAAGACCCACACTTTTGGTCACACCTTCTTCAGGATGTCAATAACAATCAGTAAAAGGGCAAACAAAGGGGTGTATCCAGATACAAAATCATAAATACATGTATTTGATTATATATTCATATGCCTAGACTCTAGAGCATGAAAAACAGGTAAACGACGATATGGTGTACAGAAAGAAATATACCAGTTTAGATTGATAGCTCCTTCCTTGGATGTCCAGAAGATTCATGATGGGTGGAAGCCTACCCAACAAGGAGAAACAATAGCTTCACTGTAGCAAAATTGTTATTTAAAGAGTTAATACCATCATATGGAATGCTGGTTTCTCTGGAGTCAGATTGTGGGACTATTTTCAATAATGAGGTTGTGAATTTGCTTTGTGCAGCATTACAAATTGAGCAGAAATTGCAATGCAACTATTGACCTGAAGCTTCTGGTATTGACGAATAGCGCAATGGCACCATAATGTCCCGATTGGCAAACGTGTGTGCTTCAACATCACTGAAGTTGCCTGATGCTTTACCTTTGGTGTTAATGAGTATTCAAAGTATCCTAGACAGAAAGATCGGGTTATCCCCTCATGGAAATTTGATGTGGCTTGAGTTGAGACTGCCTGCTGTACCTGCAAATACACTTGTGAGCATCACAGGTGCTTGATACTCAATTAATGAAAATGATTGGCTGATGTGGTGCGTTCTGTTTCTCACCAGGTTGAAGCGGTCAGACAAGACCTGCATCATGAACAGTGGCATGACCTCAATCCAGGAGACTTGACTATGATCAAGCAGTATGTTCTGAAGTCTTGTCTGGACACGAGATAAAAAGGTCCCTTCCAGGTGATTTTAATAATGAACACTGCAGTTAAGTGTGCTGGAGTACCAGCCTGTGTGCATGCCTCACACACTCGTAGAGTTAAAGATCCATATGAAGAAGTAGTGTTCTCTGAGCCTGAACAAAGTGTACAGGTGCCTGCATCACAACAAACTGCATGACTGCAAGCAACGGTATCACAAGAATCACCACAACAAGGAGAAACAAGGGGGAAAGTGTCCCAGACAATCGCACACACACAAGTTCCTATGATTTCACAAAGTGGCATTAAAGTCTCCGGTGAAGAAAAGAAACCAAACCTCAACTTGAGAAAGCAGTTGAGACAGCTTCGGAATGAACATAGGAAATGTGTAAAGGAAAAATCATTGAAAAAAGAAGAGTAACCTAAAATGATGAGTGGCCACAGAACTATGGTCAAAGAGTCTGAGGAAAAGTGAGTCAGTTGATTGAACACCACTGACTATCACTGGGTAGACAGAGCCAAGTGGTACAAGCAACAAAGAGGAAGATCCACAAAGACTGAGATTGAAAAGAGCAAAAGAGCCTTCGCAAAGGTATTCTGCACCCGAGTTGAATTAATATGTAAATAAAGTGCTGTATATGTCAGTGGATGAACTATGTGATGTGAAATCTGAACTGTTTGAATCCCCATGGCATCACTATAAAACAAAATAATTGTATAAAGCTGTTTCAAAAGATTTCTGAAAAGAAAAAAAAGTTCAAAAGACATTTGAGTCAAATATTGATTGAAAAGTACAAACTATTGTGTAATATATTTCTTTATTATGTTTTAGAAGATTTACCTAGGCCTGAGGCTGCAGTAGAAGAGTACAGATAACATTTTGAAAGAACATGGAGTAGGAATAAGGTTGACTGTATAAATATATTATGAAAATAAAAGACTGTGTGAACAAGTCTGCTTAAAGAAAACTGCTTAAGTAAACTTCTTGAGAAAATCTGTACTGAATAATTGACTTGTTGCTGCACACTTTTGCTTAAACGATCTGGCTACAGACATACATGTGTTGCCTTAGAAATAGATGCAATTTTATTATGGGTATTCTAGTAGTAGTATTAGTAATTCCAATAGTATTACTAGGGTTCATTTTAACACCTGATAAGGGGATTAGATCTACAAATGTAAATGCAGCATTTACACACAACAGATACTGAGCAGTTTAAAGCATGCTTTGCAAACTACAGAGAAGATGATTGCACAATTATTGTTTATTCTAGATCAGTGCAAGAATGCACACAGGCTATGGTATGTTATGTTATACTGTTTTATAAAGCACACAGCTGCCCCGGCAAAGTGGCGTCCCAGAGCTAATAGCAGAAATACGGAGGCTACTGACACAAGCAGGGACTATAGAGAAGAGAAGAGGTGGGTGTTAATAGCCTTACGAAATGCCAGATAGTTGTTAATGCCCTGGATCTGTATAAGAAGAGAATTCTTGAGTTTGGCTGCCATTGTGCGGAAGGAGCACCCACCAGCAAGCGCCCTCCTTACCCGGGGAACAACCGCCAGATGATGACCCATCAAGCGGAGTTAGCGGGTGGGCGTATATTATGAAAGCAGGTTGGCCAAGATGCCAGGAGAGGAGAAATTCTGAATTTTGAAAGCAATCCAGAGGGACTAAAACTCTAAACGTCTGGCCACCGGCAACCAGTGTAGCCAACGAATAACACTGGTAGTGGAGCGTGTTCTAGTGAGGCCGAGGAAAGTTCTAGCAGCTACGTTTTGGACCCTCTGCTATATCAGAATCTCAGTCTTGTTTATCCCCAGGTAGAGCTAAGGACACAGAGTACTGTTATGTTTGTGCCCATTCACCTTCATCAGCTGCAGAGCAAGTTACTTATCATCACACACCAATGTTACATGCAATCATATAGTGTTTTCTTTACATTAGTATATAAGTGATAACACTGAGTATTGTTATTCAGATTATGACTTGATACTTTCTAGAGTACCGTTGCAACAACATATTATGTTACACCCACAAGCAAAAGAAATGGATACAGCTTGGTAATATTTTAGACCATTAATGCCTGTAGATATTGTTAAGGCTTATTAAAACAATGTAATTACTTAATGAGACCATTAGAGAAAGTATTCTCTTCAGAAGGGAGAAACACTAACATTACATGTAGTAGTAGGAGGAGGGAAGAAGATGTTTTGAAAAAAAGTTTTGAAGAGAGAAGAAAATAATTTAAAAAAGAAACTGGTTTACCCAACACTGAAATTAAATAGAAGACAAAAGGGAATAATTTGAGTTTACAAAAGAAGAACACAAAGTATGACCAGACATGTGGGAAGTAGATGCAATCACACAGTTGAAATTATGGGAGGTACATGATAAATTTTACCAGGGTGAAGAAACAGCCATTCCAGGAGTTTATTTTGTTTGTGGTCTGGATGCTTATTTCCAGTCACCTACTGATTGGGAGGGTTCTTGCTATTTAGCTATATTATTTCCTAAGATGTATCTTGTATATAGTGTAGATGCTTTAACAATGACACCATCACACAGACACACACGTGGTGCAGAAGATGGAAAACAATTAGTGGGAGACATTTTTGGCACATTTGTACCGGCTGTAGGAGTCATACAGAATGATGAAGAGATTAGAAAACTTTCAACAGTTATTGAAAAGCTGGCTACCAGCACTTTTGGAGTTGTATTAGTTGTGAACACAGAATTAGTGGCTTTGAGATCCATGGTTTCTCAAAATTGATTTACATCAGACATTTTGCTAGCAGAAAAAGGCTGTGTTTGCAAGATGCATAAAGCACAGCATTGATGTACCTTCATGCCAGACAAAAGTAAGAAAGTATAACAATTTGCAAAGGACATAACTGATTTGACACCTGAATTTGAACCATTAGAGACATGTAGGGCCCGATTCACAGAACTAACTTAAGACAAAATCCTAAACTTACTACTATTTTCGTATTCACAGAAGGCCCTTACTCATTTTGGTATTCACAGAAGACACTTACTCATTTCGGTATTCACAGAAGTTAGGAGTCCTAACTTTAGGACTCCTAAATGCCTTCTGTGAATACCTAAAGTCTTAAAATTAGGATTTTTCTCAATTTAGTAGTGGCAAAGTTAGGACTCCTAACTTTAGGACTCCTAAATGCCTTCTGTGAATACCGAAAGTCTTAAAATTAGGATTTTTCTCAATTTAGTAGTGGTAAAGTTAGGACTCCTAACTTTAGGACTCCTAAATGCCTTCTGTGAATACCGAAAGTCTTAAAATTAGGATTTTTATCAGTTTAGTAGTAGTAAAGTTGACCCCGGACTACAATCTCTCCTGGGCCTGTATATAATAAAAACTGGAAGGGGGCCCACTCCAGGGCACTATACGGCCCCAGGGACCACCACCTCCTGGGGCCTGCCTGTGTATACTGAAGAAGAGGGGCTGTGCAGCCCTGTTCTGTAGCCATTAGGAGCCCTGGGGACTGCCACCCCCAGGGCCAGCTCCTGCTATCTTCCGAGGTGCCCACCCTTGTGAGATAGCTATTTGGTTTTTGCTACAAGCGAGAGCAAACAACAACTCTGCTCCCAGGAAGAGGGAGCTATCAAACTAGTCCCACTTGCTGAGAGCAGCTTTTTCATCTGTTTTCCTGCCTACTGTCATGAGGGCTGGGAAACAGATTAAAGATTGCTTCCACGTGCAAATTTGGCTCCCTGCATAGAGGAGCAATGCTGTCTCCCACAGAAGACATGGAGCTGGCTCGGACTGCAGAGAATTTTAGCCGTGCTGCGGGTGATGGGTTCCCTGGGGCCAGAAAAACGAGCAGGAAAGGCAAAACAGAGGAAAGAAAACTGAGCAGTAAAAGCAAAACAGAGGGCAGAAAAATGAGTAGAAAGGCATAAAAGAGCAGAAGAGTGCAAAACAGAATGCAGAAAAATTAGCAGAAAGGGCATAACAGAGAGCAGAAAAACAAGCAGAAAAGCAAAACAGAGGACAGAAAAAGGAGCAGAAAATGCAAAACAGAGCGCAGAAAAATAAGCAATAATGGCAAAACAGAGGGCAGAAAAAAATCAGAGAAGGCAAAACAGAGGAGAAGAGGGTATAACAGAGAGCAGAAAATGAGCAGTGTAGGCAAAACAGAGGGCAGGAACGGCAAAATGGACGGCAGAAAAAGAAGTATGAGAGTCAAAACAGAGGAATGAAAAACGAGCAGGAAAGGCAAAACAGAGGGCAGAAAAAGGAGCAGAAAAGGCAAAACAGAGGGCAGAAAAATTAGTAGAAAATGCAACAGAAAAAAAGCAGCAGAGGGCAAAAGAGAAGGCAGAAAAAGGCAAAATAGAGGGCAGAAAAACAAGCAGAAATGGCAAAACAGAGGGCAGAAAAATGGGCCGAAAACAAACATGAAAAGGTAAAATGGAGGTCAGAAAAATGAGCAAGAAAGGAAAAACAGAAGACAGAAAAAGGAGCACAAAAGGGAAAATAGAAAATAGATGGCTAAAAGAGGAGCAGAAAAGTCAAAACACGGGGTAGAAAAACAAGTAAAAAAAAGAAAAACAGAGGGCAGAAAAACGACCTGAAAAGGGCAAAACAGAGGGCAGAAAAACGAGCTGAAAAAGGCAAACATAAGCAGAAAAATTAGCAGAAAAGGCAAAACAGAGGAGAAGAGGGCATAACAGAGAGCTGAAAATGAGCAGTGAAGGCAAAATGGAGGGCAGAAAAACAAGCACTAGAGCCAACACAGAGGGGTGAAAAACGAGCAGGAAAGGCAAAGCAGGGGGCAGAAAAAGGCAGTACAGAGGGCAGAAAACTAGCAGAAAAGGCAAAACAGAACATTAAATGATCAGAGGAAGCACAAACAAAGGGCATCAGCAGACAGGCAGCAGAAGGCAGTGAACTATTCGCAAGCTGGACAGGAGAGTTGTCATAGGGAAAGCTAGCATGAGGACCTGTTTATGTTTTACAGACATTAGACCTCGACTGAAAACACTTACATATATAAACATAGCAGTTGCCCCAATTGAAGCTCCACTTCTATAAAGAAAAAATGTTCTTGACATTCTGGGCTTGACAAAGACAAAGCAAGTGTGTTTCTCTGTAATTTCACATTGAAAGGCGATCTGTATTGTTTTGTGGAGGTGAATGCATTGTTGATCTATTGGAGCGCGATATGCAGTGAATGTGATGAGTGGCATGCTTCATGTCCTTGCCTGGTGAGAGCTGAGTCCATGGTTCTACCTTTAAATGACAATGAGTATACAAATGTGCAAAATCATGTGAAGCTCTGCCCGTTTAGTCAAGTCACATCAACCTTGGTAGTATGCAGTGGTCTTTCTGCCTTTCGCTAGGATGATGGGCAGCTTACCAAAAGGGCCCCCCACTGTTTTCCCACAGATTTTCGTGATGTGTTCTTAATTTACCCAAGGAAATAGCACTTCGTATTTAACAAGTACACTGTACTCCACTTGGGCAGATATTTTGTGTAAAACTCTGGACTTTTTGGATAAAGAGGCAGGTGCTGCTCTGGTGTGGCCCAGTCACTAACGCAACCACTGACATACCCACACAGACACTTAGACACACACTCAAGTACTCACAAAAACCCTCACAGACTCATTCATTCACCCACTCACAGATGTTCTCAGAAACTCTTCGATCCACTCACAAACCTACTCAGGCAGGCACTCATGCACCCAGTCAAATATGCATTCAGGAACTCTCAGACCCACCCACAAACCCACTCAGGCACTCATGCACCTACTCACAGACCCAGTCAGACATGTGCGCCTACTCACAGACCCACTCAGATACTCCTACTTACAGACCTACTCATACTCTCTCGCCCCCACTCACAGACCTACTCAGAGACTCATGTACTGACTCACAGACCCAGTCACAGACTCACACATCCACTCACAGATCTATTCAGAGACTCATGCACTCACTCCCACACTCATGGAGGCATTTTTAAACTGACTTAGACATATTCACACCCACTCACAAACCCACACAGGCACTCATGCACCTACTAAGACAACCACTAAGACACTCACACACCCAGTGAGACACTTGTGCAGCCACTCTGAAACCCACTGAGACACTCACACACCTATTCCCTCACTCACTCACTCACGCACACACCCACTCAGACACTCATGCAGTCACTCACATACTCACTCTCAAGTGTTACAGGTTACAATTAGGAAATAACATTTTAAAAAACCTTACAAATTCACTGAAAACAACAAAGGTTGCTGGGATGTTGTAGTTAGGAAATAACAATAACAAAATGGAGAAACTCACAAAAAAAGGTGACAAGGGCATTATAGTTAGTAAACAACATAAAACAAAAAAAGAAATTCACCTAAAATCCAAAGGTTACACAGACGTTATAGTTAGACTCAGATTTCACTCATACAAAACCAGTGAAATTCAGCAGTTATAAATACCTGAGCTAACTATAACCAACACCCCCTCAATGCATTTCTTATGACCTCATATATTACATCACTCATGACATGGCCAATGACAACCACTGATAACATCATTGATGATATCTCTGCTGAGTTTGGGGCACTGGGATTCTCTGGCCTGCCACTAGCATTGTGAATGCATTGCGAATGACCCATTTCATCAAGTAACGAGCACTGGTTTTGTCTGTTGCAGTATAGTTGCAATACAATTATGGGACTCACACATGGAGCCATCCTTGCCAGAGACTTCAAGATGGCAGCCAGTGCATCTCCCTGATAGTGATGTTGACTGATCCATGACCACTTGAGGTATTTGAGGATGTTGAATGAACGATAAGGAACCCGAATACAAGAAAGCCATGTCAGCACTTCAGCATGGTAAAGATCTAGTAAGCTTAACATTAACCATCCTTTCCCTGCAGCACCACCTGTGATGATGTACGAGACATAAGTGAAACAGAGACCTGAACTAGCACATGATAGTCATAGTGGCTAGGGCTAGTCTGGAGTAAACAATCCCACCACAGTTAACTGACTACTCTTTATGGTGGAGTGCTTGGCACAGCATGACCAGTGCGATGTAAACAAGCTGGAAGCTGAAAAGCCCAAAAGCTAGGAAGAGAGGCCAGGGAGATATGGTGATGGTGCCATACTGAAATAGGGACTACTCTCTTAAGAGGCTACACTGGCAATGGAATGCCATGAACTCCAGCTACATGATAGGCATGGTACAACAAGGTTGCAATAATATTTGTTGTGCCGCTTTCTGACCTACTGAGACCTTCTCCCCATGACATCAGAGTGAGTTGAGGTCTGCTGAGCATGCATTATCTACATAATGTCAGCCTGAAGTATAGCACCATCCATAAAAGAAATAACTTCACATAACATAGATAAATATCCAAATCGACTGCCTTCAAGCCCATTAAAGACAATCAATCTGACATTCAGAAGTCCTAGGCCATGGTGACCAAGAGGGACACTGAATTACTTTTGCAGGCATTTATCAAGGACATGATGACCCCATTGCAGGGGTTTGGCAAAGTCTTAACTGACACAGATCAGTTTTTGTAGGAAGCACAAGAGACCATATGGAGAATAATCTTTTAAAGGAAGCTTATGACTGGAATGAGCTGTAAGCTAGTATCGATGGCCATGAGCACCAACAAAGAAACTTAAAGTATCAGCCGGAGAATCTTGAAAATAGTTACGGAGTAACAATAGTTCTATATGTGGAGTGATTTACAAAGAGAGACTATCACACTTTCCCTAAAGTTGGTAATGGTTAAGCTAAGACTACAGCGATGCATGAATCTGGTAGACCAGACCATTCGGAGAAAATCTGTCACAACAAAGAAACATAATTCGGCACACCTGTTTTCACATACATGCAATTTGAGTATTACAGTATACATATGATGCATAGACTCAAAAATTATTGTTTCTGTAAAATTTGATTTCTTTATTTAGGATCTTCCCATTTTAAAAACGTCATCTTTTTATTTTTGAAGTTGCCTACACATTTAATTCCAACAGGACTTCTTCAACACAAACACAGATGATATATGCACATGTTTAAAATCATTATACACAACAAGCCTTAACATTGCACTGGCGGCTTTACATAAAATGCCACAAAACATACCTGTGTTAAATCACCATATCATATTATTAGTTCATCATATTGGTCAACAAAGAAAGTTTCAACAAGGTGAAGCAGATTGTGACAACATATTTTTTGCTTATTTATTGTGCATCACTTCCATTGTCATTGAATTATTAACACATTGTTTTTACCATTTTACCATGAGAATGGAGGCCAAAGGAAAATGTCATACCTATTCTCCTAAGTTCCCAATACCTAATTAAGAACTCTGGGGACCCAAGGTAAATTTAAATATGTATAATCCACATAATTCAACTAAATTATACCTTTATTTAATGTATCCTCTGTGTGATATAATGATAAAGTAAGCTTTCTCTTGTCTGAAGGAAGAAATGCCTTAACTATGCAATTCTCTGGCTTCTTCCTTCAAGAAATCACAGTATATGATACAAGTAACTGGAATAATGAATCATTACATAGCCCTGTGATATGTTAAAAAACAAAATTTCAAAAATCAGTATCAATAAGGGTGTAGTATTCTTGCATGTTGTTTTATTCCCTATGTTAGTCTGTTTTAGCTGCTCAGCCTGTGTGAGTGTTCCGAGTAGAATGTTTGGTGTATGGGCTATGCGTGGAATGCTTGGGTGACTGGATGAGGAGTGACAGTTGGTGAATGGGGCTGATCAGCAAGCAGGCTTCTCCTAGTGGGGCTGCCCTATAGAACGAGTAGTGAACAACCTGCGCACTCCCTTATGTGTAATCTAGTACTCTATTGCTGTACACAGTTAGAACATTGTTTGTGTGCTGTTTGGCTGGAAGGCAGCCAGCCCTAATAAATGATCAACCTCTTGTGGAAACTCCACTAGTGTACCAAACGCACTACCTGTTTAAAGTATTACCATTGGAAACAATTACTCCATTGTAGCTTGTCCTAGTAATCACTCTTGAGAATCTTTTCAAAAAATAATCTTGTATTTCTTCAAGCTATACATTTCAAATTCAGAAAAATGGTGAATTTATACATAATAATGCAAAAATCAAAGGCATCAACATTAATTTGTAGTGATTATGAAGACAAATGAACTCAATCAATCTTATGCATTAGATCAAAAACTGCAGAAACAAACGAATAGTCAATGAACACAATTCAAGAAAAAGCCCAATGCATTTCGGGGGGTTCCCTTCTTCAGGGGACTGTAAGAAACAAAACATTTTATCAACTCATTATAGCAATATATATCAACATTGTATGCTAAATAGCTTACAAAACTCACTGTAATAAATGAGAGCGGGCAGTTCTATTTGCAAAAACTGTAGATGGACAGAACCAGTACAACATAATAGCCATGTATGAGCTTATCATAAAGGTCAAAAGTGACATTAAAAATTAGAAAATCAACTTGAGTAGTTGCAACGCCACCAGAAGAACATCATGAGTGTGTGGACTATACAAACCAGTACCACCACTTAAAGTAAAGCATCCTCTCTATAGATAAGTAGTCACGTACTGAATTACAACATCTAAAAACCACCACTTAGTGAGAAAACTAAAACCAGATCCCTGTCTACAACAGAACTCACTTGAAATAAAGAACTTGAAGAGCAGTGAACGTAATATGAAGAAAAGGCCTGTCGTGATAGCCCTGGGGGACAAAACAGAAGAGCCAATCCACTATTAAAATGAAACCAACTACTCATGGAGTAAACGTGAATAAGTGAAAATTTCGCCAAAGCACTTACTGTGATTAATGACAACTGTATGATTAATCCGTGATTTCACTAATGAATGCAGTTAGTTCTGGAACTGCACACTTGCAGACGCAAATTAGTAGGTCTTCTGAATTCTGATGCTTGCAATACGCTGATATGTAGGCACGCTCTGTGAAAATAAACGCAACCCCTGTAGGTGTGTATCTCACTGAAATGTGCTTGTAATCCAAGAAACTATAGCATTCCCCATATTGCTACTTTTAACTTGAAACGTAAAACCTTGCTCGAAAACTCCCAGTGACATATTAATGTGTAAACCCGATTGTAACCAGCTCTCATGTACCAAAGCTGCCGATAATTGCAGAAGACTAATGCAGAGTGCCAATAATAGAGCGAGGTTATATAAACACCCGTTCTTCCAACATGAAGTGCTTAACTCCATAAGCAACTCACCTTCCTTTAACGGCCTGTATCACACGTGGGGTTGTATCTTAAAAGCGTCGACTCGAATTCAACAACAAGTTAGACTTGTGTCAGCCGTACTTCCCTGTCCTCACCGGCTGAATCTTAACAACAAAAATAACTGGTATAAGACAACAGAATCCTATTTACGCTACACTGGCAAGCACTACCTGAACAAAAGTTTCTTACTTGCCACTTGAAGTCCAGCCTGCACAAACTCGCGTTCCCGGAACTGATTACCGAACACGCTACTGGCTCCCAGTTAGTGGTCACCATTTCTAGCTTACAACTCTCAGAGAAATAGGACTATGAACCGCCGCCGCGGTAGAGTCGCCATAATAGAAGGGTACTGGATGTGCGTTAAAGTGTAAAGTGACACGAATTTTAATTGAATGCCACGTGTAATTATAAGGGGGTTTACAACAATCGCCTGTGCATACAATGCCATAATTAATCTTTGTACTGATGCTGAACTCTTGAATAAAAAGCCACCAAATATAGAGATCTAAATAAAGTCGCCATGATAGAACGGTGCTGTACTTAGCTTTGGATCAAAACAGCTAGGCACTGAGTGTGCGTTAAAGTGTAAAGTGACACGAATTTTGAGTGAATACCACGTGTAATTATAAGGGGGTTTACAGCAACCGCCTGTGCATTCAATGCCATAATTAATCACTGTGCTGATGCTGAACTCTTGAATCAAAGGCCACCAAATGTGGAGATGTAAATGGAGTTGCCTTGATAGAACGGTGCTGTACTTAACGCTTGGATCAAAAAAGCTGAAGATGAAGACTGGAGAATGAGCCAGTGTTGATCTACCGGCCTGAAAATAAAAACGCTGTTACATGCTGAAGACAAAGTCGCCCATTTCTGTATCTACGTCATGAATGCGAAGTTGAACGGGAATATAGATGCATAATTACTCCATAGATAGATTAATTTTTGATGCTGACATGTATTGTTGGTTGAGCTCAAAATAGAGGTTTGATATTCTGAATTGTCTTGAACTACTGTGTAATCAGTACTCAAATCATTCTATAGAAAAAATCATAGAAAGTACGTAGACAGATAGTGGGAGAAAACAAGTTACAAGATGTGGAAGAAAGGAGAAAGAACTCAGATGGCACCCATCTTATGTGCATTAACCAAACCTTGTATATAATTTGGCCTGAATATAAGCTCATTTACAAACGATGCTGACTACAACTCATTCAGATTAATTTGAATAGTAGTAGGTTTAGTCTTAGTATTTCCTGATTTGTCATGGCGAAATTTTATTGACAACCAAACTGTTACAAGAAACATTGCAATTCGATTCTATCATTAAGCCCATTGGGTACCAGCGTCTGCAGATATTTTATCCACCAAGCTTCTCTTTGTGCCATTAATGTTATGTGGTTCTGATCTGGTTTGACTGTTATGATTTCTAGAATAGTGAACCTGAGCTGAGCATTAGTATGTTGATGCTCTAGCCAATGTGTTGCAAAATAAGATTTCATGGACTTAGTTCTAAATGTGCTCTTGTGCTCTGTTATACGAACTTTGATCTTTCTGGAAGTTTTGCCCACGTATAATGTTCCACATGGACACTTAATAGTGTAGATTACATTAGAACTGTTGCAGTCTCCATTGTATTTGAGTGAGATTTCTTTTCCCGAATGTGGGTGATGAATGACATTTCCAGTCATAACATTATTGCAGTGGATGCAATTGTAACATTTGCGCATTCCATGGTATTGTTGTTGAGCATCAACTATTTGAGAGGTTATGATCTCCTTGATGTTTTTACTACGTGTATACGCAAAGAGAGGTTCCTCATCATATAGTCCCTTGAAATCCGGTTCTTGCCTCAATAATTCCCATCTCGATTTGATGATGCGTTTGATGGCTTGCGATCTTGATGAGTATTTGGAAACGAATACGTGTCTGTTTGTTTTCTCTTTTGGTTTAGAGAGTAACAACATTTCTCGTTGTTTCGATTCGGTCTTACTCAAAGCTGTTGATAAGATTTCTTCAGGGTAACGTCTTTCATTGAATTTCTCTTGCTGGTGTTGTAATGCAGATTGTAGATTAGATGTGTTGGATGTGATTTGTGTCACCCTTAACAATTGTGAGTACGGTAGATTGTTGATTAGGGACGGTGGATGAAAGCTTGTATACAAAAGCAGATTGTTTCTATCTGTTGGTTTTGTATATACTTGTGTCTCAAGTTTGTTGTCCCTCTGAGTTATCATTACATCTAAATAATGAATGGTGTGTTGATTGATCTCATGAGTGAATTTAATTCTCTCATGTTTATTGTTCAATTCACCAATCAATTGCTCCAGCAAAGTTTGAGAACTTTTCCATACCAGGAAGATGTCGTCGATGAATCTGACGTAAAACGCTAGATTGGTAGACCAGACTTCTTGGCTTAAAATGTGTGTGTCCTCGAATTGCGCCAAGAATGTATTGGCGTACGCCGGCGCTCCCGAAAAACCCATGGAGGTTCCACTTACTTGTAGGTAAAACTTATCTTGCCATACCAAATAGCTGTGTTGTAAACAAAATATCAACAATTCAAGAATAAAGATTTTGTTGACCGGTAGTTCAGGTAATTTCAGGAGAGCCCACTCACAGGCTTCAACACCTTCTTTTAATGGGATAGAAGTGTAGAGAGCAGTTACATCGATAGTGCACATCAACCAATTAGAACTGTATTCCATTTGTACTTGCTGCAGCAAATTCAGAAAGTGAGTAGTGTCTTTGACATAACTACACCAGGACTGTACAAATTTTTGTAAAAAATGATCAATCAGTTGGCCCGCTGGAGAGAAAATGGAATCACAACCTGACACTATTGGTCGGAAAGGTGGATTGTTCAAATTCTTGTGCACTTTAGGAAGCATGTACAGCCTCGGTCTTCTTGGATATTGTACTGTAAGAAAGTTGCGTAGCGTAGATGTAATCCAAGCCATATTTTCTGCTTTGGCTAAAATCTGGTTGAAGATTTCAATGAAACTAGAGGTCGGGTCTTCTTCCAATAGAATGTATGTTGTTGGATCATCAAGGTGTTCATTAACCTTCTGTACATAGAAACTGGTATTCATTACTACTAAAGCACCTCCCTTATCTGCCATTTGGAAAGTTATTTGTTCATCTGATCTTAATCTGCGTAAGATGTCCATCTCTTCTTTTCTCGAATTTGACCGCATACGTGGATGTAGATTTAGTTTGGTTAAGTCATGACGCACCAATGACTCAAAGGTGTCAAGAATTTTATGTGACACTGGCGACATGAAGATACTTTTCGGTTTGAATAATCTTAATTCCGAGTCTTCTTCTTCTTGAATGGTTGTTGGTGTGTCAGAAGAAGGTACTACATTTGTAAAAAAATGTTTTAACATTAGGTTTCTTAGAAACCGAAAGACAGACATTTCCACTTCTAATTTGTTAGTGTGGTAAACAGGTACAAAAGAGGTTCCTTTATTCAGTACCATTTCCTGAGACTTGGTCAATTGCTTTGAAGAAATGTTGATTACGAGGGTTTGCCCTTGCAGCTCAGACTCCGGGCTTCCGCTTCTTTTTCTTTGGCTTCCCTTTCCTTTGTTTCTTTGTCCTTGTCTTTGACTCCTCCTTGTTTTCTTAGGACGTCTGGAGGTCTCCCTCCCCCTTGGACCTTGTCTAAATAAGGCAGTGCTGTGGATGTACTAGCTCCGTTTTTAGTTCCAGATGTTGATAATTCTTGTCCAGTAGACAATGGCTGTCGTGATGGGTCCAAATCAGTATCAGATACTATTGATTCCTGAGATGAAGTTGCAGGTTTTTGATAAGGGCGCCGTTTGGCGTACACCTCTGCCCTGGTGTACACCTCGCTCAATTTATAATCAATTGTATCTCTGCGGAATTTTCGTAGTTTTCTCTCTTGTATGTCTTTGCCGTAGGAATCTAATTTACCATTAAGGTCTTCCAAAGTGAGCTTCCAAAAATCTGCCTCACAACGATTTGACAAGTCTGCCTTGATGATATGGATTTCTTCCTCTAGCTCTTTAATAGTTTTTGATAGCTCCTCAATCAGAAGCAAAATTAAATCAAGTGAACATTTATTTAAAACTGCTTGCCACTTTTCCATGAATCTTTTGTTATATTGGAATTTATATAACAGAGGCTTGATGGGCAAACGTAATCTGCGAGGGATTCTTTGCACCTTATGATACTGGATCAACGTCGAAGCATGTAACCGTTGACTCAATGCTCTTTTAGCTATGAACTCGAGTTGTTTCAGTTGTTGTGGAATAGAACTGCCTTGTACATTGAACGAAGGGGATTGTTCTATAAGTGAATAGATACCTTCAAATTGTGTATCTGTGTAGGTTCTAATGTCTGCTCTGTTTTCAGTTAAATTGGAAATGCTATCAAATGACATATTTGTGACACGAAGAATCGGGGTGCTGCTGGTCAGTATGAGTGGCAATGAAAATTCAACGAGTAGTGAACAACCTGCGCACTCCCTTATGTGTAATCTAGTACTCTATTGCTGTACACAGTTAGAACATTGTTTGTGTGCTGTTTGGTTGGAAGGCAGCCAGCCCTAATAAATGATCAACCTCTTGTGGAAACTCCACTAGTGTACCAAACGCACTACCTGTTTAAAGTATTACCATTGGAAACAATTACTCCATTGTAGCTTGTCCTAGTAATCACTCTTGAGAATATTTTCAAAAAATAATCTTGTATTTCTTCAAGCTATACATTTCAAATTCAGAAAAATTGTGAATTTATACGTAATAATGCAAAAATCAAATGCATCAACATTAATTTGTAGTGATTATAAAGACAAATGAACTCAATCAATCTTATGCATTAGATCAAAAACTGCAGAAACAAACGAATAGTCAATGAACACAATTCAAGAAAAAGCCCAATGCATTTCGGGGGGTTCCCTTCTTCAGGGGCACTGTAAGAAGCAAAACATTTTATCAACTCATTCTAGCAATATATATCAACATTGTATGCTAAATAGCTTACAAAACTCACTGTAATAAATCTGAGCGGGCAGTTCTATTTGCAAAAACTGTAAATGGACAGAACCAGTACAACATAATAGCCATGTATGAGCTTATTGTAAAGGTCAAAAGTGACATTAAAAATAGAAAATCAACTTGAGTAGTTGCAACGCCACCAGAAGAACACGATGAGTGTGTGGACTATACAAACCAGTACCACCATTTAAAGTAAAGCATCCTCTCTATAGATAAGTAGTCACGTACTGAATTACAACATCTAAAAACCACCAATCAGTGAGAAAACTAAAACCAGATCCCTGTCTACAACAGAACTCACTTGAAATAAAGAACTTGAAGAGCAGTGAACGTAATATGAAGAAAAGGCCTGTCGTGATAGCCCTGGGGGACAAAACAGAAGAGCCAATCCACTATTAAAATGAAACCTACTACTCATGGAGTAAACGTGAATAAGTGAAAACTTCGCCAAAGCACTTACTGTGATTAATGACAACTGTATGATTAGTCCGTGATTTCACTAATGAATGCAGTTAGTTCTGGAACTGCACACTTGCAGACGCAAATTAGTAGGTCTTCTGAATTCTGATGCTTGCAATACGCTGATATGTAGGCACGCTCTGTGAAAATAAACGCAACCCCTGTAGGTGTGTATCTCACTGAAATGTGCTTGTAATCCAAGAAACTATAGCGTTCCCCATATGGCCACTTTTAACTTGAAACATAAAACCTTGCTCGAAAACTCCCAGTGACATATTAATGTGTGAACCCGATTGTACCCAGCTCTCATGTACCAAAGCTGCCAATAATTGCAGAAGACTAATGCAGAGTGCCAATAATAGAGCGAGGTTATATAAACACCCCTTCTTCCAATATGAAGTGCTTAACTCCATAAGCAACTCACCTTCCTTTAACGGCCTGTATCACACGTGGGGTTGTATCTTAAATGCATCGACTCGAATTCAACAACAAGTTATACTTGTGTCAGCCGTACTTCCCTGTCCTCACCGGCTGAACCTTAACAACAAAAATAACTGGTATAAGACAACAGAATCCTATTTACGCTACACTGGCAAGCACTACCTGAACAAAAGTTTCTTACTTGCCACTTGAAGTCCAGCCTGTACAAACTCGCGTTCCCGGAACTGATTACCGAACACGCTACTGGCTCCCAGTTAGTGGTCACCATTTCTAGCTTACAACTCTCAGAGAAATAGGACTATGAACCGCCGCCGCGGTAGAGTCGCCATAATAGAAGGGTACTGGATGTGCGTTAAAGTGTAAAGTGACACGAATTTTAATTGAATGCCACGTGTAATTATAAGGGGGTTTACAACAATCGTCTGGCATGCAATGCCATAGTTAATCTCTGTACTGATGCTGAACTCTTGAATAAAAATCCACCAAATGTAGAGATCTAAATAAAGTCGCCATGATAGAACGGTGCTGTACTTAGCTTTGGATCAAAACAGCTAGGCACTGAGTGTGCGTTAAAGTGTAAAGTGACAAGAATTTTGAGTGAATACCATGTGTAATTATAAGGGGGTTTACAGCAACCGCCTGTGCATTCAATGCCATAATTAATCACTGTGCTGATGCTGAACTCTCGAATAAAAGGCCACCAAATGTGGAGATGTAAATGGAGTCGCCTTGATAGAACGGTGCTGTACTTAACGCTTGGATCAAAATAGCTGAAGATGAAGACTGGAGAATGAGCCAGTGTTGATCTACCGGCCTGAGAATAAAAACGCTGTTAAATGCTGAAGACAAAGTCGCCCATTTCTGTATCTACGTCATGAATGCGAAGTTGAACGGGAAAATAGATGCATAATTACTCTATCGATAGATTAATTTTTGATGCTGACTTGTATTGTTGGTTGAGCTCAAAATAGAGGTTTGATATTCTGAATTGTCTTGAACTACTGTGTAATCAGTACTCAAATCAATCTATAGAAAAAATCATAGAAAGTACGTAGACAGATAGTGGGAGAAAACAAGTTACAAGATGTGGAAGAAAGGAGAAAGAACTCAGATGGCACCCATCTTATGTGCATTAACCAAACCTTGTATATAATTTGGCCTGAATATAAGCTCATTTACAAACGATGCTGACTACAACTCATTCAGATTAATTTGAATAGTAGTAGGTTTAGTCTTAGTATTTCCTGATTTGTCATGGCGAAATGTTATTGACAACCAAACTGTTACAAGAAACATTGCAATTCGATTCTATCATTAAGCCCATTGGGTACCAGCGTCTGCAGATATTTTATCCACCAAGCTTCTCTTTGTGCCAGTAATGTTATGTGGTACTGATCTGGTTTGACTGTTATGATTTCTAGAATAGTGAACCTGAGCTGAGCATTAGTATGTTGATGCTCTAGCCAATGTGTTGCAAAATAAGATTTTGTGGACTTAGTTCTAAATGTGCTCTTGTGCTCTGTTATACGAACTTTGATCTTTCTGGAAGTTTTGCCCACGTATAATGTTCCACATGGACACTTAATAGTGTAGATTACATTAGAACTGTTGCAGTCTCCATTGCATTTGAGTGAGATTTCTTTTCCCGAATGTGGGTGATGAATGACATTTCCAGTCATAACATTATTGCAGTGGACGCAATTGTAACATTTGCGCATTCCATGGTATTGTTGTTGAGTATCAACTATTTGAGAGGTTATGATCTCCTTGATGTTTTTACTACGTGTATACGCAAAGAGAGGTTCCTCATCATATAGTCCCTTGAAATCCGGTTCTTGCCTCAATAATTCCCATCTCGATTTGATGATGCGTTTGATGGCTTGCAATCTTGATGAGTATTTGGAAACGAATACGTGTCTGTTTGTTTTCTCTTTTGGTTTAGTGAGTAACAACATTTCTCGTTGTTTCGATTCGGTCTTACTCAAAGCTGTTGATAAGATTTCTTCAGGGTAACGTCTTTCATTGAATTTCTCTTGCTGGTGTTGTAATGCAGATTGTAGATTAGATGTGTTGGATGTGATTCGTGTCACCCTTAACAATTGTGAGTACGGTAGATTGTTGATTAGGGACGGTGGATGAAAGCTTGTATACGAAAGCAGATTGTTTCTATCTGTTGGTTTTGTATTTACTTGTGTCTCAAGTTTGTTGTCCCTCTGAGTTATCATTACATCTCAATAATGAATGGTGTGTTGATTGATCTCATGAGTGAATTTAATTCTCTCATGTTTATTGTTCAATTCACCAATCAATTGCTCCAGCAAAGTTTGAGAACTTTTCCATACCAGGAAGATGTCGTCGATGAATCTGACGTAAAACGCTAGATTGGTAGACCAGACTTCTTGGCTTAAAATGTGTGTGTCCTCGAATTGCGCCATGAATGTATTGGCGTACGCCGGCGCTCCCGAAAAACCCATGGAGGTTCCACTTACTTGTAGGTAAAACTTATCTTGCCATACCAAATAGCTGTGTTGTAAACAAAATATCAACAATTCAAGAATAAAGATTTTGTTGACCGGTAGTTCAGGTAATTTCAGGAGAGCCCACTCACAGGCTTCAACACCTTCTTTTAATGGGATAGAAGTGTAGAGAGCAGTTACATCGATAGTGCACATCAACCAATTAGAACTGTATTCCATTTGTACTTGCTGCAGCAAATTCAGAAAGTGAGTAGTGTCTTTGACATAACTACACCATGACTGTACAAATTTTTGTAAAAAATGATCAATCAGTTGGCCCGCTGGAGAGAAAATGGAATCACAGCCTGACACTATTGGTCGGAAAGGTGGATTGTTCAAATTCTTGTGCACTTTAGGATTCATGGAAAAGTGGCAAGCAGTTTTAAATAAATGTTCACTTGATTTAATGTTGCTTCTGATTGAGGAGCTATCAAAAACTATTAAAGAGCTAGAGGAAGAAATCCATATCATCAAGGCAGACTTGTCAACGCGTTGTGAGGCAAATTTTTGGAAGCTCACTTTGGAAGACCTTAATAGTTAATTAGATTCCTACGGCAAAGACATACAAGAGAGAAAACTATGAAAATTCCGCAGAGATACAATTGATTATAAATTGAACGAGGTGTACACCTGGGCAGAGATGTACGCCAAACGGCGCCCTTATCAAAAACCTGCAACTTCATCTCAGGAATCAATAGTATCTGATACTGATTTGGACCCATCACGACAGCCATTGTCTACTGGACAAGAATTATCAACATCTGGAACTAAAAACGGAGCTAGTACATCCACAGCACTGCCTTATTTAGACAAGGTCCAAGGGGGAGGGAGACCTCCAGACGTCCTAAGAAAACAAGGAGGAGTCAAAGACAAGGACAAAGAAACAAAGGAAAGGGAAGCCAAAGAAAAAGAAGCGGAAGCCCGGAGTCTGAGCTGCAAGGGCAAACCCTCGTAATCAACATTTCTTCAAAGCAATTGACCAAGTCTCAGGAAATGGTACTGAATAAAGGAACCTCTTTTGTACCTGTTTACCACACTAACAAATCAGAAGTGGAAGTGTCTGTCTTTCGGTATCTAAGAAACCTAAGGTTAAAACATTTTTTTACAAATGTAGTACCTTCTTCTGACACACCAACAACCATTCAAGAAGAAGAAGACTCGGAATTAAGATTATTCAAACCGAAAAGTATCTTCATGTCGCCAGTGTCACATAAAATTCTTGACACCTTTGAGTCATTGGTGCGTCATGACTTAACCAAAGTAAATCTACATCCACGTATGCGGTCAAATTTGAGAAAAGATGAGATGGACATCTTACGCAGATTAAGATCAGATGAACAAATAACTTTCCAAATGGCGGATACGGGAGGTGCTTTAGTAGTAATGGATACCAGTTTCTATGTACAGAAGGTTAATGAACACCTTGATGATCCAACAACATACATTCTATTGGAAGAAGACCCGACCTCTAGTTTCATTGAAATCTTCAACCAGATTTTAGACAAAGCAGAAAATATGGCTTGGATTACATCTACGCTACGCAACTTTCTTACAGTACAATATCCAAGAAGACCGAGGCTGTACATGCTTCCTAAAGTGCACAAGAATTTGAACAATCCACCTTTGCGACCAATAGTGTCAGGTTGTGATTCCATTTTCTCTCCAGCGGGCCAACTGATTGATCATTTTTTACAAAAATTTGTACAGTCCTGGTGTAGTTATGTCAAAGACACTACTCACTTTCTGAATTTGCTGCAGTAAGTACAAATGGAATACAGTTCTAATTGGTTGATGTGCACTATCGATGTAACTGCTCTCTACACTTCTATCCCATTAAAAGAAGGTGTTGAAGCCTGTGAGTGGGCTCTCCTGAAATTACCTGAACTACCGGTCAACAAAATCTTTATTCTTGAATTGTTGATATTTTGTTTACAACACAGCTATTTGGTATGGCAAGATAAGTTTTACCTACAAGTAAGTGGAACCTCCATGGGTTTTTCGGGAGCACCGGCGTACGCCAATACATTCATGGCGCAATTTGAGGACACACACATTTTAAGCCAAGAAGTCTGGTCTACCAATCTAGCGTTTTACGTCAGATTTATCGACGACATCTTCCTGGTATGGAAAAGTTCTCAAACTTTGCTGGAGCAATTGATTGGTGAATTGAACAATAAACATGAGAGAATTAAATTCACTCATGAGATCAATCAACACACCATTCATTATTTAGATGTAATGATAACTCAGAGGGACAACAAACTTGAGACACAAGTATATACAAAACCAACAGATAGAAACAATCTGCTTTTGTATACAAGCTTTCATCCACCGTCCCTAATCAACAATCTACCGTACTCACAATTGTTAAGGGTGAAACGAATCACATCCAACACATCCAATCTACAATCTGCATTACAACACCAGCAAGAGGAATTCAATGAAAGAGGTTACCCTGAAGAAATCTTATCAGCAGCTTTGAGTAAGACCGAATCGAAACAACGAGAAATGTTGTTACTCACTAAACCAAAAGAGAAAACAAACAGACACGTATTCGTTTCCAAATACTCATCAAGATCGCAAGCCATCAAACGCATCATCAAATCGAGATGGGAATTATTGAGGCAAGAACCGGATTTCAAGGGACTATATGATGAGGAACCTCTCTTTGTGTATACACGTAGTAAAAACATCAAAGAGATCATAACCTCTCAAATAGTTGATACTCAACAACAATGCCATGGAATGCGCAAATGTTACAATTGCGTCCACTGCAATAATGTTATGACTGGAAATGTCATTCATCACCCACATTCGGGAAAAGAAATCTCACTCAAATACAATGGAGACTGCAACAGTTCTAATGTAATCTACACTATTAAGTGTCCGTGTGGAACATTATACGTGGGCAAAACTTTCAGAAAGATCAAAGTTCGTATAACAGAGAACAAGAGCACATTTAGAACTAAGTCCACGAAATCTTATTTTGCAACACATTGGCTAGAGCATCAACATACTAATGCTCAGCTCAGGTTCACTATTCTAGAAATCATAACAGTCAAACCAGATCAGAACCACATAACATTACTGGCACAAAGAGAAGCTTGGTGGATAAAATATCTGCAGACGTTGGTACCCAATGGGCTTAATGATAGTATCGAATTGCAATGTTTCTTGTAACAGTTTGGTTGTCAATAACATTTCGCCATGACAAATCAGGAAATAGTAAGACTAAACCTACTACTATTCAAATTAATCTGAATGAGTTGTAGTCAGAATCGTTTGTAAATGAGCTTATATTCAGGCCAAATTATATACAAGGTTTGGTTAATGCACATAAGATGGGTGCCATCTGAGTTCTTTCCCCTTTCTTCCACATCTTGTAACTTGTTTTCTCCCACTATCTGTCTACGTACTTTCTATGATTTTTTCTATAGAAGGATTTGAGTACTGATTACACAGTAGTTCAAGACAATTCAGAATATCAAACCTCTATTTTGAGCTCAACCAACAATACATGTCAGCATCAAAAATTAATCTATCGATAGAGTTATTATGCACCTATTTTCCCGTTCAACTTCGCTTTCATGACGTAGATACAGAAATGGGCGACTTTGTCTTCAGCATTTAACAGCGTTTTTATTCTCAGGCCGGTAGGTCAACACTGGCTCATTCTCCAGTCTTCATCTTCAGCTATTTTGATCCAAGCGTTAAGTACAGCACCGTTCTATCAAGGCGACTCCATTTACATCTCCACATTTGGTGGCCTTTTATTCAAGAGTATAGCATCAGCACAGTGATTAATTATGGCATTGAATGCACAGGCGGTTGCTGTAAACCCCCTTATAATTACACGTGGTATTCACTCAAAATTCGTGTCACTTTAAACTTTAACGCACACTCAGTGCCTAGCTGTTTTGATCCAAAGCTAAGTACAGCACCGTTCTATCATGGCGACTTTATTTAGACCTCTATATTTGGTGGATTTTTATTCAAGAGTTCAGCATCAGTACAGAGACTAATTATGGCATTGTATGCACAGGCGGTTGCTGTAAACCCCCTTATAATTACACGTGGCATTCACTCAAAATTCGTGTCACTTTACACTTTAACGCACACTCAGTGCCTAGCTGTTTTGATCCAAAGCTAAGTACAGCACCGTTCTATCATGGCGACTTTATTTAGATCTCTATATTTGGTGGCTTTTTATTCAAGAGTTCAGCATCAGTACAGAGATTAATTATGGCATTGTATGCACAAGCGATTGTTGTAAACCCCCTTATAATTACACGTGGCATTCAATTAAAATTTGTGTCACTTTACACTTTAACGCACATCCAGTACCCTTCTATTATGGCGACTCTACCGCGGCGGCGGTTCATAGTCCTATTTCTCTGAGAGTTGTAAGCTAGAAATGGTGACCACTAACTGGGAGCCAGTAGCATGTTCGGTAATCAGTTCCGGGAACGCGAGTTTGTGCAGGCTGGACTTCAAGTGGCAAGTAAGAAACTTTTGTGCAGGTAGTGCTTGCCAGTGTAGCGTAAATAGGATTCTGTTGTCTTATACCAGTTATTTTTGTTGTTAAGTTTCAGCCGGTGAGGACAGGGAAGTACGGCTGACACAAGTCTAACTTGTTGTTGAATTCGAGTCGACGCATTTAAGATACAACCCCACGTGTGATACAGGCCGTTAAAGGAAGGTGAGTTGCTTATGGAGTTAAGCACTTCATGTTGGAAGAACGGGTGTTTATATAACCTCGCTCTATTATTGGCACTCTGCATTAGTCTTCTGCAATTATCGTCAGCTTTGGTACATGAGAGCTGGTTACAATCGGGTTCACAAATTATTATGTCACTGGGAGTTTTCGAGCAAGGTTTTACGTTTCAAGTTAAAAGTGGCCATATGGGGAACGCTATAGTTTCTTGGATTACAAGCACATTTCAGTAAGATACACACCTACAGGGGTTGCGTTTATTTTCACAGAGCGTGCCTACATATCAGCGTATTGCAAGCATCAGAATTCAGAAGACCTCTTAATTTGCGTCTGCAAGTGTGCAGTTCCAGAACTAACTGCATTCATTAGTGAAATCATGGATTAATCATACAGTTGTCATTAATCACAGTAAGTGCTTTGGCGAAGTTTTCACTTATTCACGTTTACTCCATGAGTAGTAGGTTTCATTTTAATAGTGGATTGGCTCTTCTGTTTTGTCCCCCAGGGCTATCACGACAGGCCTTTTCTTCATATTACGTTCACTGCTCTTCAAGTTCTTTATTTCAAGTGAGTTCTGTTGTAGACAGGGATCTGGTTTTAGTTTTCTCACTAAGTGGTGGTTTTTAGATGTTGTAATTCGGTACGTGACCACTTATCTATAGAGAGGATGCTTTACTTTAAGTGGTGGTACTGGTTTGTGTAGTCCACACACTCGTGGTGTTCTTCTGGTGGCGTTGCAACTACTCAAGTTGATTTTCTATTTTTAATGTCACTTTTGACCTTTACAATAAGCTCATACATGGCTATTATGTTGTACTGGTTCTGTCCATCTACAGTTTTTGCAAATAGAACTGCCCGCTCAGATTTATTACAGTGAGTTTTGTAAGCTATTTAGCATACAATGTTGATATATATTGCTATAATGAGTTGATAAAATGTTTTGTTTCTTACAGTGCTCCTGAAGAAGGGAACCCCCCGAAATGCATTGGGCTTTTTCTTGGATTGTGTTCATTGACTATTCGTTTGTTTCTGCAGTTTTTGATCTAATGCATAAGATTGATTGAGTTCATTTGTCTTTATAATCACTACAAATTAATGTTGATGCATTTGATTTTTGCATTATTATGTATAAATTCACAATTTTTCTGAATTTGAAATGTATAGCTTGAAGAAATACAGGATTATTTTTTGAAAAGATTCTCAAGAGTGATTACTAGGACAAGCTACAATGGAGTAATTGTTTCCAATGGTAATACTTTAAACAGGTAGTGCGTTTGGTACACTAGTGGAGTTTCCACAAGAGGTTGATCATTTATTAGGGCTGGTTGCCTTCCAACCAAACAGCACACAAACAATGTTCTAACTGTGTACAGCAATAGAGAACTAGATTACACATAAGGGAGTGCGCAGGTTGTTCACTACCCGTTGAATTTTCATTGCCACTCATACTGACCAGCAGCACCCCGATTCTTTGTGTCACGAATATGTCATTTGATAGCATTTCCAATTTAACTGAAAACAGAGCAGACATTAGAACCTACACAGATACACAATTTGAAGGTATCTATTCACTTATCGAACAATCCCCTTCGTTCAATGTACAAGGCAGTTCTATTCCACAACAACTGAAACAACTCGAGTTCATAGCTAAAAGAGCATTGAGTCAACGGTTACATGCTTCGACGTTGATCCAGTATCATAAGGTGCAAAGAATCCCTCGCGGATTACGTTTGCCCATCAAGCCTCTGTTATATAAATTCCAATATAACAAAAGATTCATGGAAAAGTGGCAAGCAGTTTTAAATAAATGTTCACTTGATTTAATTTTGCTTCTGATTGAGGAGCTATCAAAAACTATTAAAGAGCTAGAGGAAGAAATCCATATCATCAAGGCAGACTTGTCAACGCGTTGTGAGGCAGATTTTTGGAAGCTCACTTTGGAAGACCTTAATGGTAAATTAGATTACTACGGCAAAGACATACAAGAGAGAAAACTACGAAAATTCTGCAGAGATACAATTGATTATAAATTGAGCGAGGTGTACACCTGGGCAGAGGTGTACGCCAAACGGCGCCCTTATCAAAAACCTGCAACTTCATCTCAGGAATCAATAGTATCTGATACTGATTTGGACGCATCACGACAGCCATTGTCTACTGGACAAGAATTATCAACATCTGTAACTAAAAACGGAGCTAGTACATCCACAGCACCGCCTTTTTTAGACAAGGTCCAAGGGGAGGGAGACCTCCAGACGTCCTAAAAAAGACAAGGAGGAGTCAAAGACAAGGACAAAGAAACAAAGTAAAGGGAAGCCAAGGAAAAAGAAGCGGAAGCCTGGAGTCTGAGGAGCACGGGCAAACCCTCGTAATCAACATTTCTTCAAAGCAATTGACCAAGTCTCAGGAAATGGTACTGAATAAAGGAACCTCTTTTGTACCTGTTTACTACACTAACAAATTAGAAGTGGAAGTGTCTGTCTTTCGGTTTCTAAGAAACCTAAGGTTAAAACATTTTTTTACAAATGTAGTACCTTCTTCTGACACACCAACAACCATTCAAGAAGAAGAAGACTCGGAATTAAGATTATTCAAACCGAAAAGTATCTTCATGTCGCCAGTGTCACATAAAATTCTTGACACCTTTGAGTCATTGGTGCGTCATGACTTAACCAAACTAAATCTACATCCATGTATGCGGTCAAATTAGAGAAAAGATGAGATGGACATCTTACGCAGATTAAGATCAGATGAACAAATAACTTTCCAAATGGCGGATAAGGGAGGTGCTTTAGTAGTAATGGATACCAGTTTCTATGTACAGAAGGTTAATGAACACCTTGATGATCCAACAACATACATCCTATTGGAAGAAGACCCGACCTCTAGTTTCATTGAAATCTTCAACCAGATTTTAGACAAAGCAGAAAATATGGCTTGGATTACATCTACGCTACTCAACTTTCTTACAGTACAATATCCAAAAAGACCGAGGCTGTACATGCTTCCTAAAGTGCACAAGAATTTGAACAATCCACCTTTCCGACCAATAGTGTCAGGTTGTGATTCCATTTTCTCTCCAGCGGGCCAACTGATTGATCATTTTTTACAAAAATGTGTACAGTCCTGGTGTAGTTATGTCAAAGACACTACTCACTTTCTGAATTTGCTGCAGCAAGTACAAATGGAATACAGTTCTAATTGGTTGATGTGCATTATCGATATAACTGCTCTCTACACTTCTATCCCATTAAAAGAAGGTGTTGAAGCCTGTGAGTGGGCTCTCCTGAAATTACCTGAACTACCGGTCAACAAAATCTTTATTCTTGAATTGTTGATATTTTGTTTACAACACAGCTATTTGGTATGGCAAGATAAGTTTTACCTACAAGTAAGTGGAACCTCCATGGGTTTTTCGGGAGCGCCGGCGTACGCCAATACATTCATGGCGCAATTCGAGGACACACACATTTTAAGCCAAGAAGTCTGGTCTACCAATCTAGCGTTTTACGTCAGAATCATCGACAACATCTTCCTGGTATGGAAAAGTTCTCAAACTTTGCTGGAGCAATTGATTGGTGAATTGAACAATAAACATGAGAGAATTAAATTCACTCATGAGATCAATCAACACACCATTCATTATTTAGATGTAATGATAACTCAGAGGGACAACAAACTTGAGACACAAGTATATACAAAACCAACAGATAGAAACAATCTGCTTTTGTATACAAGCTTTCATCCACCGTCCCTAATCAACAATCTACCGTACTCACAATTGTTAAGGGTGAAACGAATCACATCCAACACATCTAATCTACAATCTGCATTACAACACCAGCAAGAGAAATTCAATGAAAGAGGTTACCCTGAAGAAATCTTATCAGCAGCTTTGAGTAAGACCGAATCGAAACAACGAGAAATGTTGTTACTCACTAAACCAAAAGAGAAAACAAACAGACACGTATTCCTTTCCAAATACTCATCAAGATCGCAAGCCATCAAACGCATCATCAAATTCAGATGGGAATTATTGAGGCAAGAACCGGATTTCAAGGGACTATATGATGAGGAACCTCTCTTTGCGTATACACGTAGTAAAAACATCAAGGAGATCATAACCTCTCAAATAGTTGATACTCAACAATAATACCATGGAATGCGCAAATGTTACAATTGCGTCGTCTGCAATAATGTTATGACTGGAAATGTCATTCATCACCCACATTCGGGAAAAGAAATCTCACTCAAATACAATGGAGACTGCAACAGTTCTAATGTAATCTACACTATTAAGTGTCCATGTGGAACATTATACGTGGGCAAAACTTCCAGAAAGTTCAAAGTTCGTATAACAGAGCACAAGAGCACATTTAGAACTAAGTCCACGAAATCTTATTTTGCAACACATTGGCTAGAGCATCAACATACTAATACTCAGCTCAGGTTCACTATTCTAGAAATCATAACAGTCAAACCAGATCAGAACCACATAACATTACTGGCACAATGAGAAGCTTGGTGGATAAAATATGTGCAGACGCTGGTACCCAATGGGCTTAATGATAGAATCGAATTGCAATGTTTCTTGTAACAGTTTGGTTGTCAATAACATTTCGCCATGACAAATCAGGAAATACTAAGACTAAACCTACTACTATTCAAATTAATCTGAATGAGTTGTAGTCAGCATCGTTTGAAAAGGAGCTTATAGTCAGGCCAAATTATATACAAGGTTTGGCTAATGCACATAAGATGGGTGCCATCTGAGTTCTTTCTCCTTTCTTCCACATCTTGTAACTTGTTTTCTCCCACTATCTGTCTACGTACTTTCTATGATTTTTTCTATAGAAGGATTTGAGTACTGATTACACAGTAGTTCAAGACAATTCAGAATATCAAACCTCTATTTTGAGCTCAACCAACAATACATGTCAGCATCAAAAATTAATCTATCGATAGAGTAATTATGCATCTATTTTCCCATTCAACTTCGCATTCATGACGTAGATACAGAAATGGGCGACTTTGTCTTCAGCATTTAACAGCATTTTTATTCTCAGGCCGGTAGATCAACACTGGCTCATTCTCCAGTCTTCATCTTCAGCTATTTTGATCCAAGCGTTAAGTACAGCACCGTTCTATCAAGGCGACTCCTTTACATCTCCACATTTGGTGGCCTTTTATTCGAGAGTTCAGCATCAGCACAGTGATTAATTATGGCATTGAATGCACAGGCGGTTGCTGTAAACCCCCTTATAATTACTCCTGGCATTCACTCAAAATTCGTGTCACTTTACACTTTAACGCACACTCAGTGCCTAGCTGTTTTGATCCAAAGCTAAGTACAGCACCGTTCTATCATGGCGACTTTATTTAGATCTCTATATTTGGTGGCTTTTTATTCAAGAGTTCAGCATCAGTACAGAGATTAATTATGGCATTGTATGCACAGGCGATTGTTGTAAACCCCCTTATAATTACACGTGGCATTCAATAAAAATTCGTGTCACTTTACACTTTAACGCACATCCAGTACCCTTCTATTATGGCGACTCTACCGCGGCGGCGGTTTATAGTCCTATTTTTCTGAGAGTTGTAAGCTAGAAATGGTGACCACTAACTGGGAGCCAGTAGCGTGTTCGGTAATCAGTTCCGGGAACGCGAGTTTGTGCAGGCTGGACTTCAAGTGGCAAGTAAGAAACTTTTGTTCAGGTAGTGCTTGCCAGTGTAACGTAAATAGGATTCTGTTGTCTTATACCAGTTATTTTTGTTGTTAAGGTTCAGCCGGTGAGGACAGGGAAGTACGGCTGACACAAGTCTAACTTGCTGTTGAATTCGAGTCGACGCATTTAAGATACAACCCCACGTGTGATACAGGCCGTTAAAGGAAGGTGAGTTGCTTATGGAGTTAAGCACTTCATGTTGGAAGAACGGGTGTTTATATAACCTCGCTCTATTATTGGCACTCTGCATTAGTCTTCTGCAATTATCGGCAGCTTTGGTACATGAGAGCTGGTTACAATCGGGTTTACACATTAATATGTCACTGGGAGTTTTCGAGCAAGGTTTAACGTTTCAAGTTAAAAGTGGCCATATGGGGAACGCTATAGTTTCTTGGATTACAAGCACATTTCAGTGAGATACACACCTACACGGGTTGCGTTTATTTTCACAGAGCGTGCCTACATATCAGCGTATTGCAAGCATCAGAATTCAGAAGACCTACTAATTTGGGTCTGCAAGTGTGCAGTTCCAGAACTAACTGCATTCATTAGTGAGATCACAGATTAATCATACAGTTGTCATTAATCACAGTAAGGGGTCGATTAGGATCGTGACCGCAAGGGTTGCGGTCACATCCTCTATTTTTAACATTGCAGCGGGTGGAGCTTCAAGCTGCACCCGCCGCAATGTTAAAAATGCACGCATTGCATTTGCATGCAGTAAGAGGCAGGCACCGCGCGGTGCCTTCCGCTTTCTTCATGCAAATGCAGGGGGGTACCATAGGTACCCCCCATGTGCACCCCCCACCCCCCCTTCACCTAGGGGGCCCGCAACGGGCCCCCGCAGTGAAGTTCCGTATGCTTTTCCATGGCGGAAAACCCGCCGCGGAAAAGCATAATTTAAAGGCCATCCTAATATGGTGGACGGTGTCTGGAAGACACCGTTACCATATTAGAGCTTTTCCGCCGCGGTTGTAAGCCGACCGCGGCGGAAAAGCTGCGGACGGAAACCAGGACCCACCAGCCATCCTAATGTGGCGGTGGGTCTTTGGTCAGTCCGCTGCGGTTTTTCCGCATCCTCGGGGCCGGCGGTGGCTTCCGCCGGCCCCGAGGATGCGGAAAAACCGCAATCATAATGACCCCCTAAGTGTTTTGGCGAAGTTTTCACTTATTCACGTTTACTCCACGAGTAGTTGGTTTCATTTTAATAGTGGATTGGCTCTTCTGTTTTGTCCCCCAGGGCTATCACGACAGGCCTTTTCTTCATATTACGCTCACTGCTCTTCAAGTTCTTTATTTCAAGTGAGTTCTGTTGTGGATAGGGATCTGGTTTTAGTTTTCTCACTAAGTGGTGGTTTTTAGATGTTGTCATTCAGTACGTGACTACTTATCTATAGAGAGGATGCTTTACTTTAAGTGGTGGTACTGGTTTGTATAGTCCACACACTCATGTTGTTCTTCTGCTGGTGTTGCAACTACTCAAGTTGATTTTCGATTTTTAATGTCACTTTTGACCTTTACAATAAGCTCATACATGGCTATTATGTTGTACTGGTTCTGTCCATCTACAGTTTTTGCAAATAGAACTGCCCGCTCAGATTTATTACAGTGAGTTTTGTAAGCTATTTAGCATACAATGTTGATATATATTGCTATAATGAGTTGATAAAATGTTTTGTTTCTTACAGTGCCCCTGAAGAAGGGAACCCCCCGAAATGCATTGGGCTTTTTCTTAAATTGTGTTCATTGACTATTCGTTTGTTTCTGCACTTTTTGATCTAATGCATAAGATTGATTGAGCTCATTTGTCTTTATAATCACTACAAATTAATGTTGATGTATTTGATTTTTGCATTATTATGTATAAATTCACAATTTTTCTGAATTTGAAATGTATAGCTTGAAGAAATACAAGATTATTTTTTGAAAAGATTCTCAAGAGTGATTACTAGGACTAGCTACAATGGAGTAATTGTTTCCAATGGTAATACTTTAAACAGGTAGTGCGTTTGGTACACTAGTGATCGCTGCCCTATAGGACCCACATTTCCTGTTTATGAAGACTTACTGGCTTACTGTATAAACTCGCTTGGATTACATTATACAAGCGTGGTCCAGGTCACTACATACATTTTGGCGACGAGTTGGAAAGCAACCCACTTTCAACAGGTGGTGCAAGTGTCCCGGAAACTCTGAATATGCCTTCTACAACAAGGAAGAGTCTCCAGGCTCAGGCAAGAGGAACACAATGCTATAAAAAGGAATCACAAGGCCACACAAGAGAATCTCTTCAAAGACATTGTGTTACAAAGGGGACAGGTGAAACAGTTTCAACAACAGCACGCTGAGCAGCCCCACCAGTGTCTATCACACCGGACAGCCCCCCCACAAGTGTGCTGTACCCCATCTCATGATGACACAACAACAAGATCTAAACTTTAATGTAAAGTATGTCACCACTCTCATTTCATGGACGCTGAGCAGGATGTGTTTTGCATTCTCAAGTTATCCCCAACACGTCTGGAGAAGTGTACATCCGTGTGCTACATAGTAGATGGTCTGACAAACTTCTCACCCGCAAGCTTGACAGGCTCTTCGCTTGTGCCCAACTGCACAGTGTTTATGCATGCTGCACCTGATGAGTCTTTTAGCCTACAACCTGATTGAAATTGCCATGGAAGCGCAGGTTCCTGCACTCCGAGACTTGTGCATTGACGCCCATGACACCACAAAAATAGTTGAGGATTTTTTTTTGGCTGGCCGTGACCTACTGAATGGAATCAGGTGTGAGGACATATTTGAGGACAGACTGCAACGATGCCTGGGAGTGCCTATGGTCATTGTCAGGTGAGACATTGTATGGTCTTTGATTGTAGGGGAATGCTGAGACCTCTCTGTCTGCAGCATTACCCAACTGTCATCTTCATATTTAATAATATGCTGCTCAAGACTAGCACTGCGCATGCTTACCTGAGTGCAGTTATTGGGTTGTGTGAGGTCATAGTCAATGTTTGAATTTCCTCTGTGACAATCATCATTTCTTCAGCTCCGGCGGTGCTATTGGACGTTTTGGTGAAGGATGATACCGGGAGCCACACGGCGCAACGTACACGGCGTGCCGCCATCTTGAAGTTGGCTGTTTATGCTGTTTATAGGTTTCAGTTTGCCAACCACGAAGTTAATTTCAAAGTTGTTGGATTCAGTGAGGCGAAGCAGCATCTTTAATGGCTTTGGAACTTGCCTCCTACCTGCCTGAAGTGTTGTTTGTGTCAGATGCTCTGCATCTCAACGTGATTGGTCTGGTAAGGCCAAATTGACTCTCTTTGTTACCAAGGTTAGATTGGGAGACCTTCGGTATAGCTGCGACGTGGGAAGGATTACAAGACATTTCTATCTTTTTGTGTTCTCCGCTGTATTTTTTAGCTGTCGTCATCATTTGTATTTCAGCTTCTGCTTTGCTGCTCTCTTCAACGATGGTGAGGTGACGGAGGAGTTTTTAAATGAGGTTCTTTTCTCTGAGCAGTCGGAGGAGCTTTAAACACTCTTGCTCCTGGAGGAAAGCAGCTGTTTGACACTGTAGTGCAACCCCAGATGATTATCTGCTGCCATTTCATGTGAGATTTTGCTCACAGGAGTCACAGCATTGTTTTTCAATGTTATTTAATTCAGTTTCAAGAGGTCATTTTTACATGTTTGTTGTTAGTTTTGTTGTGAGCACAGGAAACGATTGTGCAACTCAGGTAAGAATTTGCTCACCGGCGTAACTCATAGTTAATTAATGCACTACTTTTGGAAATGTTTGAAATGCTTATTGAAGACGTTTTCATATATGTAGTGATGCCACTGTTAACGTTTGCCTACATATGAGTGTCTCTTAAGTTTTGAGGGTGCCTTTCACAATTTTATCTGGAGTGTGGTTTCAGTCATAGCGCCGGATGTTATTTGTTTGTTGCAGGGCTGTGCTTCCCTGCATGAATAAAACACCTTGTGCGGCACAAAAAATGATGTAGCAGGGTTATGTTCCCTGTGTGCCTCCCCACATGGAGAGCATTTAGGTTATGTTATCCTTTAATTAATAGTGGGGGCAGGACATTGGGTGTTAGTCCCTTTAGTCCACATATATTTTGCTTGTTTCCTTACATGAGGAGCATCTATTTAACGTTGTTGTCCCTAGTATAATTAGGTGCAGGACATAGGGTGTCAGTCCCTTTTGTCCACAATACATATTATTTTACATTGTTGTCCCTATTTTAGTTTGGGGCAGGACGTTGGGGTTAAGTCCCTTTTGTCCATATTACTTGTCTTTCTACATCAGGAGCACATATGACTTTAAATTGGTGTCCCTTATTTTAGTTTGGGGCAGGACTTCTGGTTTTTAGTCCCTTTTGTTCTCATGACTAATCTCCTTACATGGAGAACCTACATTTGTCTTTATTATTGGCGGAAGGGGATGGATTCGGTATTCTATATCCATTTTTCCTCTTGTCTTTAGCCTCTCATGGTGCGCTGTTTCCGCCATCCCTGGGTCTGGGATTTTGACTCATTTTGTTTAGTTCTATCCCTTATGTGAGTTGTTTTTTCTCTCATCCCTGGGTTTTGAACTATTTATAGTTGCTGTATCTTTTTGTATATCATTTCTTGCATTGATTTAGTGTTCATGGTTTTCTCTCATGCTTATAGTTTTATGTTTACTTCTGTTATTCTTTTATTCAATAGGGAAGAGATATGTAGTATTCTTGCATGTTGTTTTATACCCTATGTTACTCTGTCTTAGCTGCTCAGCCTGTGTGAGTGTTCCAAGTGGAATGTTTGGTGTGTGGGGTATGCTTGGAATGCTTGGGTGACTGGATGAGGAATGACAGTTGGTGAATAGGGCTGAGCAGCTAGCAGGCTGCTCCTGGTGGGGCTGCCCTACAGGACTCACATTTCCTGTTTATGAAGACTTACTGAATAAACTCACTTGGATTACATTACACCAGTGTGGTCCTGGTCACTACAAAGGGATCAGTAGTTTAAGTACTGGAAAAAAACATTCATCCTGATATAAACAAGATATACCTTAATAGTTCTTGCTATAGCATGGTGAAACAACAAGTGGGTGGTTCGCATGAAGATTGTAATAATGCAGCATTCCGGACCCTCTGTGACCTGTTGTAATATTAGCCAGATTCACAATATCCATCCCATGTAGTTGTAGACCATTTACACTCCTGAAATAAACAAAAAAGAACATACCAAAATGTTGAAGTGCTAAGAAAGGCCTGTGCATGACAAACACCATTCCTACTCCTATAATTTCAGTTTTAAACCAAGTGCTCCAAAATTTGACCAAAGGGAAAAGGCCCCTTTGCTTCATGGCGTAACAACGCATCCTGATGCCGGTTACCAAAAAATAGATAACCCTGCGCTACAATTTGTTACTAAGCACTCCGAAGACTGTTGCTGGGCTGCACATGATTATAGAGAATTGAGAAAGTGTGATCAAATCCTCTAAGTCACATTGCTATGGAGAACATTCAAAAGAATTTCAACTGAATTATATCAACCCTACAGGCATTACCCTAACAAATATAGAAATGTGTTTAAAAACATTAGGTACCTTTTATCGTATATATGTGTCATCTCGAATCACCACAGATTAAAACAGATTGTGGGAGAAATATCCCCGTCATCTTTAACTGTGTGACCAAAGATTAACTTCCCCATCTAAAGGCTTCAATTACGAGCAAAGGAGAGGGAGAAACCCACCTTGTGTTATGGCATTAAAAACATAAAGTGAGGAATACAGTCACACAATTCATGTCGCAAACAGTTTTTTACAAAATCATTTATAGGTTGGCTGAGACTAATGATCCAGATCTGTGGGCCGCACGCTGGCAACCTGAGGCTATACGTTCCGTAAACGACCAGGTGCCATGTTAGCACATTATCAAAAGTTCATTTAAAAATACTTACATAAAAAACTATTCTGTGAATTAAGTGCCCATAGGAGATCCAAATAACTTTAAGATGCACCCAGAACGGGAGCATAACCGTTTCATATCCTCCTTTTTACAGCACTACAAAGTATGATGGGCCGTCAAAGTAACGTCTGATGAATAAACAAAAATAGTGATTATCAAAGAAATACTGGTCATTATCTAGCTCCCACGTGACGAACCTGGTATGAAGTATCAGGTCTAACAACATGATCCCTTATGTCATGGCATTTAAATAGCCCTGATAATTCACAACACCTGTGTGGTATGGGTATTATGTTATAGTTGTATTCTCTTCTGTTACAGTGTATGCTTTTTTGCATGCATCATCGTTGTGTGGAATATACTTGTGTCATGTATGGAGATTCCAGAGAGTGAACATGTAAGCAGAGACTTGATGAGCTGCTGTGTAGGGAAGCATTCTTGGGTCCTTTACCAGAATAAATATTTTTTTATGAAGATATCCATTTGCACCCAGACCTCTTATTTCTACATTGGATGGTGCATCTATATCGCGATGAGTGATTGTTGATGTATGGTTATCCACGACAGGCTATGAGCTACATAGTAGGCAGGTGCATGCAAACACAGCAGACAGTGATTCACAGTAGTAAATCTGAAGCTTTTCCACATCTGTGTTTGTGACTCTTCAATTCCTGTATAATGTATGCTTGACACATGAAACTTTCTGTATATGTTTGCGGACTGTGGCTTTATTTGAATAGAAGTTGAAGGGCATTGAATTCAAGTGATGCTCTTGTCATTCAGAGTGCAAGCATGACTGCACCTTTAATGTGCTGTTCCAGAATGCAAACAATATTTTAATTGAGGCACTTACCAACGGAGCAGATTTATCTTCATTCTTTTTGTTGCGTGTATGTATAGTTATGATGTGGTGCCATACATCATCGTATCACCCTTTTTATCACAAATGCTATTAGTACAAAAATGACACAACAAAAAAAGCACGAACTATGGAAAAGAAGCTTGCAGAATAAAACCTGAATGATCTAACACCCTGCCTCACCAGGTTGAGATGACAGACGTCCAAGCACTTACAGGTCACTACAATACTTCTATACTGAACATCTTAGACACAATTGCACCCTTGCAAATAACAAGAATTTCCACCAAATAGTCAAAACCATTGTTTAATTACACCCTAAATGCAGAAAGACGCAAACTATGACTAGCTAAATTATCATGGAGAATTTCACCATCCACTGAACAACTGAACAACTAAAATGTCTAAGATCGGTGAGGAACGCATACAATAAACACATCTGAAGTTCGAAAGCAAATTTCTCCAGAAACCAGTTTGACCTAGCCAAACTAGTCGAACAACAATCAAATAATCAACCTAACCCAGCATTAATTAGGTCAAATTTGATACCAAGCTGTAAGGAATTTGCCTCCTTCTTCCTGGGAAAGATGGAAACATTCGAAAAGGACCTGCATTCAGAAAGGGATCTCTTTCCAGCTATATCGCCAGTGTGCCTCCCTCCCTCACAAATAGCTGAACTGCCTGCTCTCTTGGAGCACACCCCTAAAAACAATGCATCCTGGAATACATTCAAAACCCTCACTGAAAATGAGATTCACAACATCCTCATATCGCTTAAACTATTAAATCACTTCAAGGACCTGTTACCATTGTATATCTCCAGGGAGATCAAATCCTCTTTACTCCCACTCTGGACCAAGATTGAAAATGCCTCACTTCAGCAAGGCACAATCCCTGACTGCCTAAAAGTAGGACAAGTAACACCCGTTCTGAAGAAACATACTGCAGATCACTTGTCCCTCACAACTTTTGCTCCATTTCCAATATTACACTTTAGACAAACTCATTGAAACATGCATTCAGGTCCAACTTTTCAACCATATAGAAGATTTCCAACTTCTTGACCAATTCCAATCCAGCTCCAACTTTTCAACCATATAGAAGATTTCCAACTTCTTGACCAATTCCAATCCAGCTTCCATCAAGGCCACAGCACTGAATTGGCTCTCATGCACACAGTGGATGACTTGATAAAAATGTTGGATCTGAACTGACCCTGCCTACTAATCCTCCTAGACTTATCATCCACCTTCGATACGGTTAAACATGACAGTCTCCTAGACTTACTTGAATTGAGGATGGGGCTCTCAGGGCCAGTACTAAACTGGTTCACCTCATTTCTCCACAACAGAACTCAAAGAATAAAGGTTAACTAGTTCCTGTCTAATGTCACACCTGTCACGTTAGGGGTGCCTCAAGAGTCTTCTTTCTCACCTACCCTCTTCAACCTTTTAATGGAGCCGTTAGCTGCAACCTTGAACTCCTTTAACATCCATTACCACATGTATGCTGATGACACCCAACCGTATTTGAAAATCTCTTCCCCAGAAGATATTAGGGAACTCAATACCACTTTACTAGACACCCAAAATTGGCTAACATACAACCTGAACCACCTCAAATGTAATCCCATCAAAACAGAATTCCTCCTAATCATCCCACCCAATCACCTGTGCAATATTGCTCTAAGGATAAATCATCTAACCCCTCTTAACTGTGCACCACACATTATTGACTCCAGAAGATCTATGGGAATAACACTTGACAAGAATCTGATCATGCAGGATCATATTAAAACCGCCACCAAAGGAGCAAACTACCAAATGAACATCTTAAGGAAATTAAAACCCTTCCTCCCTCAGGACGAATTCAATTTAATGGTCCAAGCTCTAGTCATCCCCAGGTTGGACTATGGAAGTGCAACCCTCTCTGGCCTTCCCACAGTCAAGCTTGTGCCTCTAAGGAAATCTTGCAGCAGCCAGACTAATCACAGGAACAAAAAGAAACAAACACATCACCCCTGATCTAAAAGCCCTTAAATTGCTCCCTTATGAAGCAATGATTCTGTTACAAATTGCTTGAAAGACCAATAAAGTACTTCATTACAACATTCCTAGGTATTTAGCGAAAAGCTAGAATTACCTGGTGGATGCAGATCCTCTAGGTGCGCTAGCAGTGGCGGCTGGTGACATTTGAAAGTGGTGAGGCATAAAAGGATATTCATACTGCACCGTAGCGAGCGAGCGTAGAGAGCGAGCCCGAACCCCCTAAGGCGGGTTCGGGGGATTTCACCCGGGAACATTTTGAAAAAAGAGTGGACAAATGGTGCATTTTCAAGCAAATTTGAGAAAGCAGGACGGTTAATAAAGCAATTGTGAAAGTGCAGTTATTACATTAAGAAATTGGTGTCATGTAACATAGGTAGCTGCTTATTCAGCATAACCACAGAGCTTCATAACAGACTTTGAAACACAATGCATTGCTGAGTACCTCACAGATGTATTTTAATAACAAATAAATAAACAGGACGCAAAAGTGCTAAGTATGAGGTTTGGTGCATGTAGACGCCACCCACCATATACAACTCAAATAGCCCTTAACTACTAGAATGTAAAATATAGCAGCAGTTTTCTTACCTTAAACACTGAGGCTGTTGACTGTGGTGCAATCGCAAAGAAGATTGGTGCTGTTCTTCTTTGCCTTGAGGCTTTACCAGATGCTGAAAAGCAAGTATAACAATATGTAGTTGTGTCAACCAAACACTTAGACTGTTAATCATAAAGAACCACAGGCCTCGGATCATACATAAAACAGATTCATCCTGTGACATCAGTGTCAAGTTGTGCAGCCTACAGGCTTTTAAGTAACATAACATAATGTGTATTTGTAAAGCGCACGTTCTTAAAGGCTAGAGCGGTAGACTTTGAAGCTGGGTAACCAAGTTCAAGTCTGGTGGGAGGCTCAAACATCCTATGATTCTGGGCAAATCACTTAATCTCCCCGTGTCTCGAAATGAATGTGCCCTCTGTAATGCAACTGATGCTCATGTAACGCGCTCTGAAACCTTCGGGTCTAGTTTGCGCTATATAAAACTGAAAAGAAAAAGTCTGTTACCTCATGACTTACATGTTTCCAATTACAACACTTGAGGCATTCCACAGAAGTCCCCTGTTAACGTATTTTTCAGCATATTAAACACCAAATGTCAATTGGTCCTAACTGTGGTCATAATTTAGCATTCTTTAGCGCCATTTTGTATGGAATGCCTTATGGAGTGCTAATTCAGAGCTAGAGCTAAAACTAAATTATATTTTTGTGGCACATTAAACTAGCACAGCATAAAGATTATCGCTAATTTGCTGACATTTTCTCAGTTTAAGCGGAATGATGAGCAAACATTTTGTGGATTAAAAATCTGCGTAATGGCGGTCATTGTTCATTCCTTTCCTTTGCAAAAATACACCCGAAAGAGCCAGGCTGGTAGCTGCACTTTCGCACTACAGAAGTACAGTTCGGGGTGGGTTCCGGGGTTCCTTGTCGACCTTCCTCTTAGGGCTAGCATAGGCCCACATCACACGAGCTCCCTAGGGTGGGAATACATCCTGTGTCTTGATAGTGTCAGATTCAACGGCCCACCATTGCATGCTATTACACCATCAGTGTGACTGCCTGCTACCAAGCTTAAAATTCTCACCTTAAATGTGAGAGGTCTTAATAATCCGGTGACCGCAAAGGTGTTCTTTTGTGTCTAGAGCACTCCCAAGCAGATATCTGTCTGCTGCAGGAGACACACCTTTTGTCGAAGGATTGCTATCGCCTCCGATCCCGGAAGTTTCCAACTCAGTTCTTTTCTTTATGCTCCACTAAAATGGCCGGAGTTGCTATTCTGGTGGCCCAAAGAGGCAGAGATAAAAGGTAGACTACTGACTTACAGTTTTGCCATCGGTGGTTCCACGTTTACTATTGGCTCAGTGTAACCTCTTAATGAAGGCCAAGAACGATTCTTTCATTCCGCTCTTACAGCCACACCCGATCACCACATTCTTCTGGGGGGAGATCTAAATCTGGTTCTTGACAACACCTTAGATAGATCATGTCAATGTATACACCAGACAGGTGCACTTTCCACAGAGGGTCTGACCCGTCTGCATGACTTAGGGTTCAGCGACCTATGGCGTAGCTTTCATCCCCAGGAACGCGAGTATTCATATTACTCCAAAGCACACAAAACATACTCCCGGTTGGTTTACCTGTTGGCATCTGTGCCCGTACACGCACTTGCAACAGAAGTAGAGATAGGGGTTGCCTCCTTTTCGGACCATGCCCATGTGATAGCTGTTTTCTCCCTTCCACCGATCCACCGACCCAGTAGGACATGGCGCCTAAGAGAGACACTATTACACCGCAAAGATGTGGTTGCATGGATACAGCGCGTCATCACTGGCTACCTCTCTCACAATAGTTACACTGACACCACTCTTGCAACGCAGTGAGCGGCACTGAAGGCAGTGATTAGGGGGGAGCTAATAGCCATTTCCACTTCAGACAATGTTGAGCTCAGATGCAAGCGGGAGGAACTCACCCAACAGACTAGAGAACTGGAACAGATGCACCAGAGAACAGGCGTCCCTCGGGTGTGGAGGCAACTTAAAGCTGTGCGTTAACAACTTGCAGCTCTCGACCAAGATAGGATGGAATTCACAGCCTTGTGGCTGAGACACGCCTATTATACTGGGAGACATAGATGCGGGCGCCTGCTTGCCCATAAATTGTGTGAGACTAAGGGTGCAGGAGATTTTCCAGAGAGACGGTAGACGTGTTCCGAGGACAGTGACATAGAGGAAGCGTTTCGTGATTTTTATGCCGACGTCTATGCTAGTTGTTCACTAGAGAGCTCGACTGGGGCGGCCTTCCTTTACTCCATCCCCTGGCCAGCTTTAACTAAAGATCAAGCGGATCACCTCGACAGAGACATTTGGCCAGAAGAAGTTATTGCCACCATTTTGCGCCTCAAGTTAGCGAAAACGCCTGGGCTGGATGGCTTCTCTGCTGTATTTCACAAGACATTCTGTCCCCAAGTTGCCCCTCTCCTCACTCACCTTTTTAATTCCTTTTCGGAGCCCGGCACGATCCCAGGAGACCTTCTGGAGGCCTCCATAGCAGTAATCCTCAAACCGGGGAAGGACAAGACACAATGTGGGGCCTATCTCTCTTCTTAACGTGGATCTCAAACTATATACCGGGATTCTAGCCTCTCGCCTCGCATTTTACATGGCTGGTCTGGATGATCCAGATCAAGCGGGCTTCATCCCGGAACCCCAAACTTCTGACAACATGAAACGGGCCTTAAATCTTATCGAAAAAGCCACACATACACAGGGCAAATACATGATGCTGGCTATCGATGCCGAGAAGGCGATCAATAGGGTCCTCTGGCCCTATCTGGAGCGAGTTCTAGAAAGAATGGGGCTGGAAGTGAAGTTTCGTACATATGTCTTGAACTGCTATAAATTTCCGATGGCCACAGTTCATGTCAACGGACATACATCTCCCCAGTTCACCATTGAGAGAGGTACAAGGAAAGGGTGCCCTTTGCCGCCCCTCCTTTTCGCTCTATACATGGAGCCATTGGCCCAAAGGATGCGGCTCAACCCGTTGCTAAAGCGAACAAATTTGGTGGCTACGTCCACACGATTAGCCTTTACGTTGATGACGTTCTGATTTCACTATCTAACCCGCTAGACGCACTGCCAGCATTCCTGGAGGACTTTGATTTTTTGGGACGAGCTGCCGGGTTCAAGGTGAATATGGACAAGTCGGTTGCCCAAGACCTGTCGCTGGAGGGGCCCACTCTGGAATAGTTGCAAAGCTTACTCCCTATTCAATGGGCGGCAGATACGGTCCCGTATTTGGGGATCCAGTTAGCCTCCTCGCTTTTGAAAACGGCTATTACCAACTACACGCTACTGCGACAGAAAATCAGGCGGAAACTGGGGCAACGGAAACATTACCCTTTGTCGTGGTTAGGCAAAGTAGCCACAGTTAAACAACAAAAAAGCTCCAAGGGTACAAGGCAATATGACCACACCTATCTACAATTTGGTCTCTTGTGTGCACTGAATATGGGTGCCAAGAACCTGAAGCCACATACCCCTAGGCTCCACAGGGTATTCACCCCAAATTCCAAAACAAAACACAATGGTTCAGCACTCCACAATAAGTAATAATAAGCCAATAACTTTTGAAGAATCGGCTCAGTAGGGCTTTTATTCTTATTTCTTCATGCAAAGCGTAGCCAACGCGTATCGTCCAGAGGACTTCTTCAGGGCAAAAGTAGTGAAAAAGATGTCAACTGTTGATTTTGACGTTCAATGGATACAGCCATGGATGTGAAAGTTCAAAGATGCAAGAGTATACAGGGATGGCCACCTTATAAATACGTTATCAGTTCGTCCTATGATCATTTGCTTCAGTATGTTTTGGCAACACCATGTTCCTTGGATTTATTCGAGGTTTCTCAACCAATCATTGTGGCGCTTATATTCTCCGTAAGATTAATGTCATCATCCTTCACACTTCATCGCTTACAGGAAAAGTAGCCACAGTTAAGATGACCATTCTTTTACAGATCCTATACCTGTTTCGTACCATTCCTCTCAGGCCACCTTGTGGCTGGATACAGCAAACGCAATCAGAACTTGCCCAGTTCATATGGAATAGTTGGAAGCCGCGCCTGAAACAGAGGTTGGCAACGCTGCCCCTGGAGGGAGAGGGTCTCGGACTTCTCGATTTACAGCTCTATTTTCAGGCTGCACAATTGCGTTTGCTGTTCGAGTGGAGTAGATGGGAATCAGAGAAACATTGGTTATTCCAGGACCAAGCGGTAGCTGGCAAACCCCTGCAGGAAATCCCATTTCTTTGCAAACAACACAGACCCCCCTGATCTATACGCTTCCTATATCACGAGAGTCCCCATGGAGTATGGGACCAAACCAATCTTAAGCACAAACTTACAACCTTTCCGTCCCCACTCAGTCCATTGATGGACAACCCAGACTTCATCCCCGGTATGGACACAATAGCTTTTGCGGAGTGGCGGCCCTCGGGGTGCCGCTACCTCTACCACTTGTATTCCGCCGAGGGAGTGATCCCCTTCTTCCAATTTAAACAGGAATATGGGTTGCCTGAAATGGAGAGACTGCGATATGTGCAGGCGCACATTGGGCGCTCAATGACCAAGTCTGTTCCGTGGCACGCAAGACAGACAAAAAAGCTAATGTCCGATTTATTCAAGATGCTACAGGCCAAATTTTCTCACACTTATTGCTCCGTTAAGGCACAATGGGAGAGGGAACTAGGCAGGTCGCTCAGCCATAAAGAGTGGTAGGGCATATACTATATAGCACAACATTCTGCCTATCACATGGGACTCACTGACACCCTCACAAAGATAGCAACCTACTGGTACTATACACCTGAACGTATCCATGCCATGGACTACACTAGAGAGGCGACATGCTGGCGGGGCTGTGGACAAATAGGCACACTAGTACACCTACTGTGGGACTGCACTCCCCTCCGATCCTATTGGAAACAAATACTGGATGAAGTAGATACGCATTTTGACACAGAAATTCCGTGATTTCCTTCATATGTCCTTCTTGGCCTTCCAAAGCCCCTGACCTATCCATTGCACTCCTGTAGAGGCCGACAAATAGCAATTGCGTTGGGCACAGCAATACAAAATGTACTCACCCATTGGCGTACTGCCCACATCCCAACCTTCACAGGCTGGCTACACTTGTTATGGAAGATCGTTGGTATGGAGAAGCTAACACTGACCATGGCAGGGGAGGGATCCAAATATATCGAACTGTGGCAACCCTTTTTGTCCCTGTTGGCCTCTGAATTCCAGGAAATTACTTGCCCTCGATACCTCCGCTTACTGCGCCTCTCTGATACCAAATAGATGACATAGGGCTGGAGGTCATGAATACCCTAGGTAGCTTAGGTGGAGGACTTTGAACACGGGTGGTGGGCGGGAAGGGTTAAGGGAAGGGTTTAGGGGTTTTTATGCTGTTCTGTTTTTTTCTTGTCATTTGTAGTATATACAAGGCTTCTTACATTGGCACAAACTCTTCTGAGCACTGATGGACTTAGCTTGTCCTTTTCGGATCTTGGATTTCGCAAGGTTTAAAGATACGTGGTCCAAACATGAATGTATGTTTCTTGTATATGCAAAATTTTCAATAAAAATATTTAATACTAAAATATTAACAGAAGATGTCAGGAGTAAAACTATAGATGCTAAAAATAGCATGCAGGTGAAATATATGATGCTCAAGTTAGTGCAGTCTTCAAATAGAAAGTTAAGAAAAGTTCAGAAAAATAAAATGACAGGAGCATGTTAAAGGTGTGGGTTAAAATATCACGTGTC